>NC_090654.1:217100238-217839346 GCF_040937935.1 Hyperolius riggenbachi | reverse complement strand
CTGCAGCATCAAAGACAATGCCAGACAATTGTTGCACTATCCGATAATCCAAACTGGAAGTCTTACCAGCCTGTTACAGCTTTTTTTCCCTTTTATTAAATAGCACTGTAAGGGTGCCCATACATTATTCAATTTTCACAATCAACATCTGGCAGATTTGATCATAATGATCGAATATGGTAGAGATCAATGCCACAACATGGCCACCCATTGATGTCCGGCCAAAATCGATCAAAATGATCAGTCCCGCATGCTGGAAACATCCCCCCCCAGACTTCCTGGGGGTCTGGTCTCTAGACCCAACATTCCACCCACCCTGAGTCTTCTCCCCCAACGCAGCACCATACCCACTCACCACGCCAAATCCACCCTTCCACCACAAGTTTTTCACTTCAGGTCTAATTTAAATACCCAACATGCCAGATCAGTTTCGGGGACACTTGATTCTCAGTCGAGACAGGCACAAATGGGCAAGTTCCATCTAGCATGTGAAGGTAGCTTTATTTATGCGGTCTCTCTCAAAGCTATCTGAGAAGAGAGGTTCGTGAGAATGTTGAGTAAAGACAGTCAGAACACCACTTAGAAGTTTTTCCACTGATTGCACTGAAGTGTGTGGGGGGGGGGGGGGGGGAGAGGAGAGAAAGTTTTAAACAACAAACATTGTTCCTAGTTAATTCTCAGCACAATAACACATTGTAGAATTTTCATTCAGCTATGCTAAAACCTTGGCTTGTGTGTAGACTTTGATAGCGTAGAGCTTCTAAGGCCTAGTTAATCAGTTCCAAATATTGGCTGTGGCACAATATTGCACCAACTCCCCCCACCACCACCACAAGTCAATCAGTCAAAGCTATTTACATGATGTCTGTATCAGATGCTTTCTACATATATAATTTTTTTTTTTTTTAAATATTAAAACGGGGCCCATTGAAAACGCACAGCACGCCTGGAGATCAAAGGCAACTCGAATGGTGCTTTGGTGACACACTCCTCATTTGAAGAGATCTTAAGAACATGGTTTTATAAATAGCTCATTTTCCAAGTCTTTTATTAAGACTATTCCATGAATTTACCACAGTGACAATGACTTTGGCTCCCTGGGTCGTCCTCGTTCTAATTAAAAACAAGAATATTAAGATCAATGAGTTCTGCATTTTACTTAAAAAGGCTAAATTCCATAGTAGGAATTAAAGAGCAGATGAAATATTTGGGCTCTGCTGCAAAACCATTGTAGGGAGAGAAAACTGTATTTTCTGCCAAGGCGCCTGGAGGGGGGCAAAGAGGAAGAAAAGGAGTCCGAAGCTGAAGGTCTGATCAGCCAATTTTCCTGGGTCTGAATTTGTGTACACAAGGCTAAAAGGGGGCTAAGCTTTCTTTGTTTCGGGGGCCGTGCCATAAATACAAGATGAGATTAGTAAGTCGCACTCTGCCCAGAAGCAGAAAAATGTACTCCTACACATAGGCCTTCTGTGAGGGAGCCGCCAATGCAAAAACAAGAACAGGGGAAAAAAAAAAAAAAAAAAAAAAAAGTCATAACCAATAGTGCAAAACTATACAGAGGTTTCCCTATTCCTTCCCTGTGCATCACTAAAGTTCAGACCAAGAGCAATCATTTTAAACCATCTAAGTTGTGAATCTACATGTCCCATGACTTAGCGAAATGAGTACAGTGCCATTTTGTCCCCTGTGCTGCAGGATGCTGCTCAATTGTTTACCGCATGCCCCCCCCCCCACACACACACACACACACACACACACACACACACTTCCACAGAATATAAAACTGCTCCACACAACACCGTGTCTGTACACGCTCATTCCTAGAACCACCTTAAAGTGACTCAGAGCAGAAATAAAAAGGTTTTTTTTTTTGTTTTGTTTTTTTTACATACCTGGGGCTTCCTCTAGCCCAGGGGTGCCCATTAGGTAGATCGCGATCTACCGGTAGATCGCGAAGGCCTTCATGGTAGATCCCGACCCCACTACATTTTCCATTCTGTATATACAAGTGTGCTCCTAAAATTGTACGTAGGTAGATCACTTTGACTTGCTAATTTTTGAAAGTAGCTCACAAGCCTCTGCTCTAGCCCCATCCGCTCGGATCAGTCCCATGCCGCCCGCAGCTCCGGTACAGGGTCCTGTCACTTCAGTCAGTCTGACCCGGTCTGACGTAAGTGAAGTGCGCCATTTGCGCATCTCTACATCAGCCGCTGGAGAGATACATAGAGGGCGCACTTCTCCTGCGTAGACTGGCTCCGACTGACATAAGTGATGGGACCCAGTTCCTGAAACTGCAGACAGTGGAGGACGGCGGCGTGGGAGCGATCCGAGCTGATGGGGCTGGAGGAAGCCCCAGGTATGTATAACATTTTTATTTCAGCTATGGTACCCTTTAAGGCCTCATTCACACTCTCTGCTGGTGATCAGCAAAGCCCTGTTGCACAAGTAATCCTATGGCATTACTCACACTGCGGGGCTTGCTGTGCCTTTGCAATTTCCACAAATTCGCAAACGTGCTGCATGCAGCATTTTCCCAGCGATTGCACAGCAATTCTCATTCACTAGAACACAGGTGTCAAACACAAGCTCTTCAGGCCAAATGCGTGTAGCATGCATTGGCGCAGCGCACTGGTACGGAACATATGCAGTGTGAACATCAGACAGTGCAGTCTTCTGATGTTCGTGTCTGTCTGCCTCCCACACACGTTGCGAAATCTGAACGGCAACGTGTGCAATGTGAACGAGGCCTATGGGGTGGAGCAGCAATGTACTGGCTTTGGGGGAGGTGAAGAGAAAGGTGGGCACGGCAGGAGTAGTGAGAGGAGGGAGATTAATGCAGCAAAAAAGTCTAGACACAGCAAGAGCTCTCAAGGGCCAGATGCAGCCCACCATCTGGACAGCACTGCTCTATATGGAGGCTTTCAGAGCTTCAGGCTGTAACCTTCCCAGAAAGCTCTGTGTTCTACTCACTACTGCCATGTAAGTTGCAGGTCCCTTGTGTGAAACAAAAAGGCATCATCTGTGAAGTCTCCTAGCAGTGCCAGCAGATGGTGGATAAAGAACACTAGGAACTAGTCACTTATGTTTGCAACTTGCTGCTGAGACTAGTAGCTTGCACGAGTGACTAGTTGGAGCAGCTAATCGCTAGCATAGACTACTAGTTTCTAGGACTTTCAGATCCATTAAGATTAAGGCCCCGTTTCCACTATTGCGGTGCGGATTCCACCGCTGACGAAATCGCATGCGGATGCGATTCCGCATGCGTTTTTTGCCGCGAATTCGCATAGGTGAGTGTATATGCGATTTTAACCATGTCACTGCCTGTGTAAATTTACATTGGTACCTATGCGAATTCGCATGCGAATTCGCGGCAAAAAACGCATGGGAAAAACGCATGCGATTTCCCTATTAAATACATTGTGTGCGATTCGCCTGCATTCCACACGCAGGCGAATTCAGAGGGCTCTGCCGTGCAGAAAAATCCTGCACAGAAAAACGCACAGCAAAACTGACAAGTGGAAACAAGCCCATCCACTTGTATTGGCTGTGCGAATCTGCATGCAGGAAACGCATGCAGATTCGCGATAGTGGAAACGGGCCCTCAGTGAAGTCTAGCCCATGTGACAGTTGACCATGTGGCAGGGACCTTTACTACTGCTGAAGTAGTAAAAGAAATGTATACATTTGTACAAATGGTCAATGAGAACATAAATAATGTGGAGTCAATGCAGTTTTATGCAAAGTTCACATGCAAATATATGCAGCTGGAAAATGTATGCAGCTTGAAATCCGGCTCTGCAGCCAACCAAAACCTTATTCAACAAAACTCCTTTCCCCTCCTCCCACAATATGTAAAGCGATACAAAAAAAAATTAACATGGCCTGTAGGATTTGAAAACTGACCAAATAGTAGCAATCCATTCTACTACCTTGTCTACTCAGTCTCATTCAGATATCAGCCAAATTCTAATCAAGGATGAATGGTGCCGATAGCACCGTAAACCATGATGCAGTAAAACATGTGACCTTCAGCTTTTACTGCTCCTCCCCTTAAGCCTCATACACACAGGCTACAACTGTCACCGCAACCACGCGGCACGCGCGCGTTTTGCAGTGACAGGTCGCCCGTGTGTATGAGGCGCACGCCACGAACCGTCGCTTGTCAGAGCTGTCGCCGCAACTGTCGCTAGTCCGCCGTGTGTATGCGGACCAGTGACAGCAACTCCATACACAATGTATGGAGCTTCCGGCGGGGGTTGGGGTGGGGGATTGTCGGCTAGAGGAACCTTCGGCGACAGCTTCCGGTGAATCTGTTTCCCTCTGTGCGCAGTGTGTACGGCTGTTGCACAGAGGGACCTGGCGACGAGCTGTCGCTGCTTTTTTATTTTTTTATGGCTCTTGCCCCCTGAATGGAGATCTTCCAACATTCCCATTCCCATCAATCAACTGTCTCAAATAAATAAAGAGTTGATTGGCTGGGCATGACAATAGGCAACAGAGCCCGACCAAGTTTGGTTAATGTTAACAAATCTACTGAAAAAAGGTGTATGGCCAGCCTAAAGCCTCAGACTCACGGGCTACAATTGTCGCCGCAACCACGTGACACGTGCATGTTGTGGCGACAGGCCGCCCGTGAGTATGGCGCGCGCGCCCGAACCGTCGCTATTTGGAGCTGTCGCCGGGCGATTGGCGCGGACAATCACCTGGTGACAGTTGCCGCCGCAACTGTCGCTAGTTCGTGTGTGTATGCGGACTAGCAACAGCAACCAATATGGAATTCACTGAGCTTCCGGCGGACGGGACCCGGCGACGAACTATTGCCGATCTGCCACGCACACGCTCCCGTGTGCTAGCGACCATTGTAGCTCTCGTGTACCAACCATTACGTCACGGGATATGGCTATGCATCCACTAATGGAATAAGGAGAAAACCTCCTCTGGTTCCTTATACTCTTTAATGTGACTCTTCTTCAGCCCACTGAAGATCCTCAGGCTGCTACTTCTAAGCCTGCCTCCATTACATACCTTCCAGATGTTAGCACTAGGGAGCAGTATTGTGAACTGCCTTGACTGATGGGACAGCTACATTGCTAAAGCAGACCTGAACTCAGAACATCCTCTCTGCTCTAAAAAAAAAAAAAAGATACACAACAGCATATTAACCTTTAAAGAAAAACATTTCTTTGTTACAGCTGATACAAATCCTGCAATAAATCTGCAGTGTCTACTGCCTGCTTTCATACAAGCAGACAAATTAACATCCTAGGTTTACTAATTAGCTCTACGCTGTGGCAGTCAGCTGACACAGCTGAGAGGGCTTGTGCTTAGACACAGATGAGGGGGAATTAGACAGGCTAAACACTATAAATACATACAGTGTGCATTTCTCTCTGTTTTCCTTCTGTCTTGTGCAAGAGTTCAGGTCACTTTAAAACAGGAGGTGTCCAGGAGCACCCTTGTCACCTGTCAGAAGGTGACAGTGGTGCAGAGGGAGTAAAGGGACTTTAGGGGGACTAGAGTCCAGAAGGATTTGCACTTTGCATTGGAGTATGAAGTTCCCTCCCCTCGGTTTACATATCCAAGTTTGCCCAAAGATAGGTTTTGGAGAACCAAACCGATTGCATAGCTACTATGGCCTGGTGCACACAAAAAACCGCTAGCAGATCCGCAAAATGCTAGCAGATTTTGAAACGCTTTTTCTTATTTTTCTGTAGCGTTTCAGCTAGCATTTTGCGGTTTTGTGAAGCGTTTTTGGTGTAGTAGATTTCATGTATTGTTACAGTAAAGCTGTTACTGAACAGCTACTGTAACAAAAAACACCTGGCAAACCGCTCTGAAGTGCCGTTTTTCAGAGCAGTTTGCGTTTTTCCTATACTTAACATTGAGGCATAAACGCATCTGCAATCCAAAATCTGCAGCAGCCCGGGAGTATGCGTTTCTGCAAAACGCCTCCCGCTCTGGTGTGCACCAGCCCATTGAAATACATTACCCTAGTGGATCCACACCCGCAAGCGGATCGCAAACCGCAGCAGAACCGCTCTGGTGTGCGCTAGGCCTATGTGTGTATCATTTTCAGCAACACTGGAGTTTTCCGACTTCCATAGTGCGCTCCCTTTCAAAACCCAGACGCTTCAAAAGAGTTGCCACGTCTGCATTTAATGAGTAACGAGAATAAAACTGAATGCAAAAAAGAAATAACAAATCACTATGCAGGCTCTGCCAATAAGGGACAAAAACAGCCTAGCAACAAAACAATAGTCATTGAAATACACATCGTTCGTTAACATCCAGCCATTGTCTCATGATAATTTTTCTTTTAAGCAACACCTACTGTTTCATATGCATTAGAGTTGTGGCTGACAGTGACAAGGTTAGGAATTGATACATTAAATGAAATAACTGTGGAGTTTAACAGTTTGTGCCCGGAGGGGAATGGCTATGCGCTGAGGCGAAGCACCATTGGCCATTCAGAAGGTTAATCTTTTATGCTCAATTCTTCAGTCTATGCTGGAACGCTGTAAAATATATCTGAGGCATTTTGCTCCAACAAAGCTCCACGGGATTCCCATGAGCTAGCAGGACACACAGCCGCTACAAGCAGTAAAAGGCTTTTATTGTCAAATTGGTCTAGTTCTCCTGCAGTTCTGTCACGCCTTACTGCTCTGCCGTGAATATTTCAAGAGGGGCTCTGCTGGAAAAGGGAAGGCCTGTTCTCATACAGTTGCTACATCCACCTGTACAATACTTCACAGAGGCGCATTGCCACTATTGGACCTTTTTGAGCTTGCACTCCTTGCCTGATGAAGCGGGTTATACCTGCGAAACGCGTTGCGGAGTGCCAAAATAAGTTATTTGCGATTTGAACAATCTTGATTGTCCATCATTTCAGGAGGTAAGTCCACCTGTACTCCTCCTTTTTAGTTGTTTTTAGATCATTTTAACCTGCCTGGCGCCTCTGTCCAAATTTGCACAATACTTTATGGTTGTCTGAAGCGAGTCTTAACTTTTGCTCATGTCCCTAATGCCATTTCACACACTTATATAACGACAGTGCTTCTTCCAGGGCAAATCTGAGCGGCATCCTTCAGCCATCTCAAGTGCGTCATGAAACGTGCAACCCAATTGCAGCAGCCAGTTTTGCAGAGCATGCACACAGGTATTTGTGAACTGTTGGGGCCAGTCTGCTTAATAAGATGGGGAGAAGAAGACTGTGAATCTGCCCACAGTTGGGGGAAGGGGGAGAAACCGATACTGACTACACAACTTTCTAATATTGTGAGGGACAGCCAGATATTGGCAGCACTTCCCGATTTGTCTGGCAGAGAGGGAAATCTTGTCAGAACTGAAGGGATCACTGTAAGAAGAAAATGGTGAGCTTTTAAGGGGAACTGATGGCGAGCCAAGTATGTAATCTTCATTTGCAGCTACATCATGTGTTTATTTTAAGTAATTTTACTCAGTTCAGGTTCCCTAATAAAAAAAAAAAAAACAAAAAAAAAAACACGCACCTTAAAAAGTGTTAGTGCGATGGTCGCTTATGTGATTGTTCTCACATAAGCAATCTGCTTTCTATTGAATCGCAAACGCGGCTCCTGCTCCATTTTCTGAGTGTTTGTGTTCAATAGAAAGTATAGGGAAAAACCGCAATTTCCCAAGGACTTTAATGAATAAATACATTGTATTCATTTCCGGGTAAAAAAAAAAAAAAAAAAAAAAAAAAAAAAAAGAGTTCACTTCCTGACTGACGTCTCTGAGCAAAAGCTCTTCACCAAATTGCCAGCGCTTGCGATAGCACTGGCGATTTGTAATGTGAACAAGGCCTCAAGGTGGCCATACACTGATCTATGTGGCCAGCAGAGAGATCATTCTCCAATCATTATCAGATCAGAGAGGGATCTCCCCATCGGCTGCTCTTTCTTCACTACCGAGTCCCAGGGCACATGTGTGACGTAATGCAGAGGTCAAACACCAGGGGCACCATGGCATGTGTTTAGTATTTGGCCTTTAGATTTTAGGACACAGGTTCCCTGGGACACAGAAGTGAGGAGAGGAAGAAGCAGCCTGCAGGGAGAGTAGAGACCGGTACCAAAGCTGTGGACAAGTAGCATCGTTGGCTGGTAAATTGAACGCTGCTAGCAACGCACTCCAGACCGGCCGCTGATTGACTAAAATTTTTCTTCCTGCACGATCAACTGAACTAACCATTTTTGTTTGGAAATCGGTCGATCAGGAATAGTTTGTGGCATAATTTCTAGCAGATTCAAATGATCGAAACAAGATAACGATTTAAATAAAAACAAAAACACTAAAAGGTGAGGCTACCTTAAATCACAGGTGCGTACACCATTTCAGCTTGTGAGCTTCTTTAAAAATTACAAATTGAAAATGATCTACCAGGTAGAATCTACCTACAGATACAGCCACACCTGCAGCACATGCACATCACTCAGGCGGAAGTGTGAGATCTACCCAGAAGTCCTTTGCGATCTATCTGTAGATCACAGTCTAAGCAAATAGCATCCCTTATGTACTTACATTTTGCATTTTTTTTTTTTTTAATAGGTAAGTTTTTAATGGTTTTGTTATTCCAACAGAACAGTTTAATTAGAGTGACCAGACGTCCCGGATTGCCCGTGACGCGTCCCGGATTCGGGGTCCGCTGTCCCAGGCTTAATGAGGTCCCGGGAAACGTCCCGCTTTCAGCAGCGGGACGTCCCGGCCTCGGGACTCTGGCCACTCTATAGACGCCGTGCCAGTTCATTGCCTGCAGCCCCGCTTCAGCCTCTTCTTCCGGTGTCTGTTCCGACACCGGAAGGAGAGCAGGGCTACGGCAAGATGGCTGCCGAAGCCCTGTACTGCTACAAACAACAACATAACATTCTATAACTTAGTTACCTGTTAGTATACATTTTTGCATTTTTGTTCAGAGCCTTAAATTTGGTTATTTTAAACCATACTTAAAATTTAAGAACACCAACATATAAATAACATATCTCTCAGAGTAACATGCACTATAAGTTGCTTTATCCTGTCGCTGTCACTTACAGTAGGCAGTGAAAATCTGACAGATTGTGGACTAGTACATCTCCTTATGGGGGATTCTCATTTATTTACAAAAGCACTTCCTGGACTGCACCTGCTCAGTCCAACTGGAAAATAGTGTGCATACAAGTAGGGAAGATGGCGGATGCCTTTTTATAGATCCTTTTCAGGGAGTGCTTTTGCAAAGGGTAAAAGGTAATACCAATAATCTCCTATGAAAAGATGGACAAGTCCAAAATCTGTCAGATCTGTCAGCTTTATATTTTAGCAGTAAGTGACAGCAACATAGTTAATTTACAGTGTATTTTAAATATATGCATTTTAAATTTACAGTTTTTCATGGTGGTGGCTTTAACTGCCCAGCGCGTTTCTGTGCTGTGGGTAGAAACTAGAGCACCTGGAAACCAATTTTAAACAGGGAAGACGTGTCAACCTCCTGTGGATAATGTCCTATTCTTCCCACAAACCACCAGCAGCAAGAACAATGTGCTCACCACTTAGCCAGCACACTATAACTCTACAAGATATAAAAGTGCACTCACTGGGAAGAGTAACCTCACTGCCACAAGTGATTACTGTTGGGTTCGCTTCAAACGTACTTCCCAGGTAAGAAAATGTGCTGATTAGAGCTAGTCAATGAGATGAGAATAATTCTGGTTTGCATGCGAACTGTATGCAACTTGAAATTGGAAAAACAAACATGAAGTTCACAGTGAATTTACAAGCAAGGCAAAATTATTTGTATCTTATTGACACGCTCTCTAGCTGACTAAGCCCTTTAAATAGGGCAATGGGAAACAAAATGGTGGAAAATGGACAAGAGATTTGCCTCATGAAGCAGAAGCTGGCTGGTTAGTCGTTTTCAGAAATGCCATTATAGACCTACTAATACTACAAATATGGCTAGATAGAGTACTAGTTAAGGTAAGGGTTCCACCATTGACACTGAAGACCAGGATTAAAATCTCAGCTCTTCCTGTTAAGCCAGCACCTATTCAGTAAGGAGTCCTTGGCCAAGACTCCTTAGTAGGGATGATCAATGAGATGCAAATGCAAATTCTTATGAAAATAGATGCAGTTTGAAAATGGACCAATCAATTTAAACCCAGGTTTACAATGATTGGTCCATTTTCAAGCCACATGCATTTGCATACAAATTTGCATACATTTGCATTAACTTGGAAAAATGTGCATATCTGTGATCATCCCTACTCCTTAGCACTGCAGGGTAGCCTACTGAGCGCGCCCTTAGTGGCTGCAGCTCGCAAGCACTTTGGAGTCTGACAGGAGAAAAGCTCTATACAAATGTTAGGATTATTATTATTATTATTATTATTATTAAATCTCTGATTACTGGCTGCTGTTATTAAAATAAAAAGTAGCGTAGCATGGTTACAGAGGGGCCAAAAGGATAAGGGCTTGTTTCCACTGTTGTGACGCGATTTCGCCGGCATTCCGACGCTTGTAAAAACGCATGCGGATGCGTTTCCGCATGAGTTTTTACCCGCGATTTCGCATGGCAGGGTGCCATGCGAAATTAACCATGACACTGCCAGGGCAAAATAAAATTGAAAAAGGTGCGAAATCGCACGCGAAATCGCGGTTAAAAACGCATGTAACAAACGCATGCGTTTTTACTATTAAATACATTAGCGGCGATTCGCATGCATTCCACTCGCAGGCGAATTCGTTGGCTCTTTTGTGCGTTTTTTTACCGCTGAAAAAAAACGCACCTCAACAACGCTACAGTGGAAACAGGCCCATCCACTTGCATTACATGTGCGAATCTGCATGCGTTGGACGCATGCAGATTCGCGATAGTGGAAACGAGCCCTAAAAGTTTCTAAAAAGTTTAAAATATGAAGAGGCAGTGGTGGACTTATCTGCTCCAAGCAGACACAAAAATTGCCAATGTTTTTGTTAAATAGAACAAGTTTCTTTACATACTCCAGGGGACAATTCAACATGTTTCACAGGTTTGATCAGAATCAGAATCAGAATCAATTTATTTTCGCCAAGTAAGTTTGCACCTACAAGGAATTTGTCTTGGCAGTTGCTTAACAAACACAAACAAAAAACAATACAAGGACAGACAGTGTGAATATTACAAGTTAAGGACATTATAAGTATAGTGGCAGTAAGCAATGTGAGAATTGTTCATGTTTGATCCCGCTTCATCAGGCAATAATGGAGTAATAGCGTATGTGGTCAGTAGAAGAGCCAAGCACCTCTGTGTGGGATCTTGGATGTTCCTACTCTGTGTAAAATAAAAAAGTAGTTCTGTGGTACAATCTCACCTCCTCGCACTCAAAATCCGTGCTGTGACATATTGTTACTGCCCTATCTCACCCATCCCCCTCGCACCCAAAATCCCTGCTGTGACATATTGTTACTGCCGTATCTCACCCAATCCCCCTCGCACCGAAAATCCCTGCTGTGACATATTGTTACTGCCCTATCTCACCCAATCCCCCTTGCACCCAAAATCCCTGCTGTGACATATTGTTACTGCCGCATCTCACCCATCCCCCTCGCACCCAAAATCCCTGCTGTGACATATTGTTACTGCCGCATCTCACCCATCCCCCTCGCACCCAAAATCCCTGCTGTGACATATTGTTACTGCCATATCTCACCCATCCCCCTCGCACCCAAAATCCCTGCTGTGACATATTCTAATTAATTCACATCTTTCTTCAATGTAGTGAATGAAGAGGCATATTTACTGTTACCTCCACCAGCAGACTGCACAGTGGCACGGCATTGCCATAACTGGTTAACATACACTACAGTTTGCCTTTAACATCAGCATCAACATCTTTCAAAAACAGAATTTGTTTTTCCCCTAGCTGGATGGAGCCTGCACAGTACTAGACTTAAAATAGCAAACGTTTTTATTTCTCCTTCCCCTCTACGTACAGAGCGCAACGTCTTTTATTTCAGCATCTATTGTGCCTGAACAAAGGCTTTTGTAGGCACTGATCCCTCGCTTTGCTCATCCTTAAAAGGTTAATGTGAAAGCTGTCACTGGCATTGGCTGCCAGAGGTGTTCTAGATTGTTGGGGAAACTGCATTTTATTTGTCAGTGCAGCATTGTGGTACGCGACGTAAAGATACAAGTCATCAGAGTAACCACTGCCAGCCATGTCAGAGCTTGCCTGGTGATCTTTTTGGGGGGTTGTGGGAGAGTACAAGACAAACTGGGCTGCGTAGACACTGGCACAGACTACTATGTTAGACTTTAAAAAACGTTTTTTTTTTATTAAGTCAGGAGACTAAATACACATGTTCAAGTAACAATTTCTGAAAATCTTCGGGAGAAATTACTAGCCAATCAGAAGATCCTGCCTCAGTAGATTTATTCTCTTTATCCCTCTTCTGCAGACAACGATATAGACAATATACATAATACAGATATTTACATCCTTATGGACTTAGAGAACCAGAGATGAAGCACCCTCTTGTATTTTACCTTATAAATCAGTGAGAACATGACAGTAAATACCTAATCTGCTCTTTGTTTCATTGTTCTCTGTTTAATCTGACTGTTATTACCTCTGATAAGAATCCCCGACTGAGCACTCAGCTATAATATTTCTGTAGCAAAGCTAGACTGAGTCTGTCTTCTCTGGTGTCTTTTCAAGCCCAAGCCTGCCCCCTTGTGGCTCTGCTATAATGACTCCGCTATAATTATTCCCTGCAAAGCCAGACTGAATGCTCAGTCCGGGATTCTTATCACAGCTGATAACAGACACTTAGCAGTGGGGATGAAATGGAGAGCATGGTAAGTGTTTTCTCTAATGTTCTTACAGATATATATGGTAAAATACACAAGGGTGCTTCGTCTCTAGATCCCTTTAAAGAGAACTTGAAGGAAAAAAAAAAAAAAAAAACATAATGAAGCGCAAAAGTTGTTACTTACATCAGTAGATGAAAGCCACTGAATAGTCCTTCCCAGATCAACCTACAGCCCACCGTTCAAATGCTGGGTCCTTCTAAACCAGGGGTCTCAAACTCGTGGCCCGCGGGCCATTTGCGGCCCTCGATACAATATTTTGTGGCCCTCGCCGGCAAAAGCTTCCTGATAGTTCGCTTCAGTGATCCCAAGTAATCCGCTACATCCCCGCCGCTAAACGAGGGCTGCAGAGCCCCCAAATCACCCGGGGGGCAATCCACCGGCATTTCCTGGAAGGGGCAGAGCTTTCAGCTTCAGCTCTGCCCCTCCTGACGTCAATCGCCGCACGGATCGCCGCCTCTCCCTCTCTCCTCTCTGTGAAGGAAGAGTGAGAGGGGCGGGCAGAGGCGGCGATGCGCCGCGATTGTGAAATCCCTTATGCGGCCCAGCCTCATCCTGACTTTGCTTCCTGCGGCCCCCCAGGTAAATTGAGTTTGAGACCCCTATTCTAAACCTATTCAACATAAGCCATTGGCAGTGCAGTGTACCTGCGCATGCACGAGTCAGGTGTTCACGTGACTAGTAGAACAAAGCCACTAGTGCATGTTATTTTTTCTTCCACCCACCGGTTCTTAGCTCTACTGGACATGTGCAGAACTTACCCGAACATGCCCAGTCCAGACGTGCACTCATACATGGGAGCGTGGCCAGAAGAGCATCCTGAGCAGGAATAGTGGTCTCAAAGAGGATCTGGGAGGCCTCTAAAGCACCCAAAGGCTTCCCACTTCCAAGATAAGTGTCCAATGTGGCGTAACCCATTTTACCATAGCAACATACATGTTCATGTTATCACGGTAACGCACATGCCACTAAAAGTGTAACAGGCAGAGCTCCCCTGGAGCCATCACCATGAAAATTGACATGTACTGCCTGCAGATGCCAAATTTACTGGCTTTTTGTGCATCCGGCCCATAGTTTCTACTGTAATAATGGTTTGGTGGAATACTGGGACATGTATCCTGACATCTATTCTTCCTCCTTTGCATGTCATGTAGGGGTGGTCAATGATCTGCAAATAACAGGATTATTTACATTTTGGAAGCAAACTTATGAAGCTTAAAAAACAGATCAGATCCAGCCCCAAGTAGAATTCAATTGGTCCATTTTCAAACTACATAAATTTGCATGCAAAATTTGCATAATTCTGCATCAGCTCCACACAATTTGCATCTTATTTACCTTCCTTAGCCACATGGTCTTCACAAACGGATCCACCCAGAAGCTGTATCAAAAGTGGAGAGCATAGAGTGCAAAATAAAAGTCATTTCTGCAGCACATTACTGCTCAGGAAGTTCAGAATTTGGGAGATCATGTAGCAAACCGTACTTTAAACATCATTTTGTTACCATGGTTGCAAAGGAAGTGAACGTTGAACTTCCCAGTAATTTAGGAAAAAAAAAAAAATCGCAGTTTGCTGCAAATTAAAATGCAAAGGTCAATTTAAATCGCATTTCATTACAAAATAGTTTGTATAGCACTGACAAAATGTTATATACAATCATTTAAATGAAAGTGGCGTTTCCCTTTAAAGCTTCACTTACTCTGATATACGCTAACCTTTTCAAATGGCACTTGCTGCTCCAGGAAAAGAAAATATCTCAGGTTCATTAATGTCCCTGGGAGCACTTGCAGAAGTGTGAGGTGCGGTGTACAAGTCTCAGACAGGCAAGCTACACACCTCTCCACACCACTCCTGCCTCCACCTCCCCCACCAGCCCAATTTCTCCTTGGCCACCTATTCTCTGTCTTCCGCTACCCTCTCTCCCACCCCTCCTCTTCTCCTAGCAGATGGCAGCAGTGCAGGCTACAATTAGAAGGTGTGAGAGGTTTCATTCCTCCATTCATGGGGAACAAAGCGGAAAGGAGGAAGGGAGGTGAGGCAGCAAAGTTTCAACACATGTTATGAGCACCAGAGTGATGTATAGAAGTCTTGCCAGTTTACAGGTTTGGATCCAACTAAGGGCCTAGTGTCTCAAAAAAAATGAACTGAGGACTCAGCTAAATCAATCCGGTTTACCCATCACCCTTTTTTCCACTGCTTCCAATTGTTCCAGTTCAAAATTCAACTCCTCCTTTCCCTAACCCTAAAGGTGCGCACACACACACACACGTACTAATTGTCAACTGAGCTGAATGGAAAGCAGTTCCTAGTGTGGGGAGGCGCACAATGGAGTATCTTCTGGCATGGAGGGTAAAGATGGGAGCAATGTTGCTGTTACTTATAGATCTGATGTTTGGGATCTTTTGTCAACCATGTGGGTCACCTATAATAACTCCAGATTTTCAGCTAAGATGGTACTGAGCGGTCGACTGGGCTGAGTTCAATCTAGCATGTGGATGTCACAGCGATGCTTAGATCCAAATCTCCTTTTGGATCCGTGGGAAGGGACATGGCACTTACACCACAAATATGGGGGTTTGGGTGCATTGCAATGTTATACTTGTGGAGGGGGAAGGAACCATGGTGAGTTGAGACAATCGACCACAGCCAATGCGGCTTAAGGACTATGGATGTCCACCCAAAGAAGGAAATGAGAGTCGTTTCCGATGTGTGATGCAGACACTACTGCCTAGGAGAGTAGCTGCCAAGCAACTAGTATGGTTTAAAAGAAAACAAACATGGCAGCCTCCATATTCTTCTCACTCACTGTATTTTCAGGGGAGACCGCACTGGATTCCTGGGTCTTAGGAGGATGGGGAAGCCACATTAGGATCCAGAGGCGTCCCCCTCCTGAGGCAAGTATCCCCTGGGGCTTGGGGAAGAGGGGGTTTACAGAGTCTCACTAAATCACCAGCAACCTAAAAAATACTGAGAATAATGACCTTTTTTTTCACCAACTGATTTGTTTTTGTTTTTTTCAGATTCAGAGTTTTGGGAATGTATTTTAAAAAGAATATGAAGCATTATCTCTTAGGAGAAAACCTAAGAGAAAAGATGAATTTAAAAAGGCCTAGATAGCAACAGCATAGCAACCAGAAGATTGGCATTATTTAAAAACTTAACAAACATGTTGCCCTCGATATTCCTCTCACTTAAGATTTCTCGTATTATTACAAAAAGTGCCACAGCGAGCTTTACTTATTTATTCACCTTTAATACTTCTGTGCACAATAGTCTTTTAATCACTAGTCTCACTTTATGCCATTGTTTCTGATCTTTTATGAAATCAATGCAGATCAACTTTACCAACTCAAGGACTCTGGAAGAAGTCAAAGACATCTCCCAACATTGTTGTATTTTTAATCATGCAGATTCCTCAAGGCATCCATATTCATGGCGACAGAAGATGCAGACACTGCAATTTATGGGCAGCGTGAGGTAGAAGTGCCCGGGAGAAGGAATGTGAATGAAGGATATTATCTGATGTGTTGGAGGGCTGACACCTTTCTGGAGGGGGGGAGACAGATTCTCATACTTGAGTTTATTGGACAAGGCACACAAGATTTTAATTGCTTTGTATGGGAGTGTGGATGCCAAACTTGCAACGACATCCTAAATTCACATTCCTCAGGGAAATGAACAGGAATTATGGCATGTCTAACACGGTAGCATTTTTAGGAGTATAATCCACTCTTAACACTATGAAAGTACTTTAACCCATTTTGCACTGACCCTTTAGGTGGCTATACATCTATCGACTCGGCGGCTGATTGCCCATCCGATTCCATAATTATTTAAACAGATGAAATCAGTGCCACCAAGAGCATGCCCGATTGACGATGCAACCAATTTCAAGCTGAAATTGATGGCATGTATGGATCGGACATGCTGCAAGATGTAGGGTCATCGTAGTTGATCAGGTGCGTGGCAGTAAAGGTGAGCGATATCAGGACGAGCGACAAAACCCCTGGCACAGTCCCCCTAATGTCAAATGTGCCCCTCGGTGCACTATATTTACCTGTCCGGCGGAGCCAGCAGTGGACACGAACAGGTGAAGTATTGTGCACTGGGGAGGGGCACGTTTGACATTAGAGGGGACAGTCAGACCGGTGAGGCAGCTGATGTCACAAGGAAGATTTCTGATCAATTTCAGCATGATATCAATTGTGAATCGGCCTGCAGTGTATAGGCAGCCTACAAATCTCTCTTGAATCAGATTCGATCAGAGAGGGATTTGTCTCTTGGTTGAAACTTCCCATCATCGCTAGATGTAGTGTAGAGGTTTAGTGCCCATTTATGCTAATGGAAATAAAAAAAATACATATTGTTTTTACACCTTGGCCTATGTTCATTATTCAACACCGCTTTATCAATGAGAGGATTAGCAAAGCAAAACAAAATATTTGCCAAGTTACAAATCAGTAAAAGATAACTTAAGGGGTTCAAAGACCAAGGCAGGTTAGGGAAGGATTAGTGTGAAGGACAAGCTAGGTCAGAGTAGGGTTAAAAGGTCAAAGATCAGTGCAGTTCAAAGTCATAGGTAAAAGATCCCCTTGCGATAAATTAATACCAGCCATAGCTTAAAGCAAGTCTTTTTGAGAGGTTGCTCTACCTTAGGAATGAAAGTACCTGTTTATGCATATGTCTCCTCCAGCCATAGTCCTAATATGCCTATAGATTTGCCTGCACAAAACCTCTCTTCCAAATGGTGCACATGGTCCTAAATATTTGTTGTGTGCTCTTACTTAGTAGTTTTGAATAGCACTCTCGCCTTGCACCCCTGGGTCCCCGGTTCAAATCAAAGCCAGGGCATTATCTGCACAGACTTTGTATGAGGTCTGAATGTGTTTCCTCCACGCACTCCGGTTTCCTCCAACATTCCAATATATAGATAAGTTAATTAGCTTACCCCTAAATTTGTCCTAGACTACAATGGCCATAAGATTATGGTAGGGAGTGGGAGCTCCTCTAAGGGACAGTGAGAAGACTATATACTCTGTAAAGTGCTGCAGAAGATGGAAGCACTACACAAATACTAAATAATACGCTCTTTTAACCTTATACCCATTTTTAGGAGTTTCAGACAAAGCTAGGTACATACTAATAATTACTGTCACCCATAAGGATCGGGACTCAATCAGGTTGGGGGCGGGTTTATTCGGGCATCCTGGTCGCCAAAATTCGGGTGATATGCACCTTAATGGCTAGCTTGGCCAATTGTAATCTAGTGTGTGCGCCTACTAGTCACCTAATCAGACCACAACCTTGACTCTTTGAACCAGGAATGTCGAACTCCAGTCCTCAAGGCCAGAGGTCCTCACTCACACACTTCTGGCACAGCTCAAATAAATTGATGAGAATAAATCAGGAAAGGTGTGGTTTCTCTGTCCATCCTAAACACTGGCACACATACGGCCCTTCGAGGACTGGAGTTAGTGGCTATACCGCCAAGTCATTTAAAGGGGAATTTTTTTTTTTTTTTATGGAAATCTACTCAATTAAGCACTACACATTGTTAGGATTAAAGCGCATCACCTCCCTCCTCACTTAGCTAGCTACTATGTCCCACCACATCCCTCATCCCATATCCCCACCTCCAAGAGTCTGCAACATCAAAGGACCCCACCATGCAGATGGACAGTCATGACTTGACCGTGCCACGGATCAGTGTTGTTCCAACTTGTCCCACATCACCTGCGCCACATCCCTGGAACCCCCACATTCCTCCCATGTCACATTAATCCCCCACCCCACCACAAAATGACACAACCATGAGTCGTTTTAGGCTATGGAGACAAATTAGGTGCAAAGAGCCCTGCCAATAGTTTGAAAAAGTTTAAATCCAATCAAGTTCCAAGCATCTTGTTCATTCTGTATGTGCTTCTCTAGATCCACTGCTAAAAAAAAAAAAAAAAAAAAAAAAAAAAAACTTGACATTATGTTTAGTATTGGAAGGGCCAAAAAAAAAATAAAAAAAAAAATTCTGGTTCGTTAGCACTCCTGTATGCTCCAGATTTCCTCTCAGCATTAATAGTTACAACTCACCAGTTGAAATTGTGTATTCAATCTTTCACCGCTCCAGATAAATGTAACCATTAGTTTTGTAGACAGCACCCCTGATGGTCTGCTTTACAGACGTATAATTTCCTATATACACTCCAGATTATGTTGAATTGCTGGAAGAACCACTCTGTGGAGGTGATGCAGGTTAATACACATCAAAAACAATTCTTGATTAGAAGCCGCTGATAGACAGGAGAGAAAAACAGTCAATTATGAAATGGTGTGTGAGGTGTCACAGCAGGTAGGGAGAGGGGAGGCAGAGAGTTCCAGCGATTTATCTCTGTCTATATCAGCATTGATTTTGTTGGGTAGTGGGGAATATTGTGTATTGTTTTGATCTCCCTGTTAATGGCATTGACCTTACCCAGAAAACAACATCTAGACAAGGACACAGCCAGTAAACCGGCATCCCCGTAAAAGGCTTTTAGAGTCGGGCAGCACTCCACAGCCTAAAGCCAAGAGGATGGAAAAGCAGGATTATTCACTATAAGCCCAACCCCAGACATGATTGTGTAACCCTGCATAGGCACTCAGTGTAAGCTCCTGGGAAGAAATGTCACAGAAATTATCAGGGGCCTCTGAGACAGACAAATCCTTCATAGATGTCCAGAGGTGCAGGCTGTGATCTTCCCAGGCAGTTCTGTGTGGATCCTTCTTCCTCACAGTCTGACACATATCCAATGATATATTTGTAACTATGCACGAAATGGGCTTTTAAGTCCCCATACCAAAATGATCCATCCTGACTAGTGATAGTCATGTCTAGATCTAGATCACATGTGATTTGTTTGATCAGCTGATAGATATGCAATTCTCTGATTTGCTAGTCATGATCATGTGCTAAAGCAGGATCAGCGCAAATCAGAGGTTTGCAAATCAATCACCTGACCAAATTGATCACATGCTTCTCCATGAGGCAAACTCAAATCTCTTGAAAAATGCAGCCACATTGTCATTTGCACAGTGCACTTTCTATTTCTGCCATCTTTTGCACTTTGTACTTTAATGCTCACCACTTCACAGTGTCACCATTTAATGTGTATTGCTTCACATGCTTACTACCTCCAGTTACTTAAAGAGACTCCGTAACAAAAATTGCATTCTGTTTTTTATCATCCTACAAGTTCAAAAAGCTATTCTAATGTGTTCTGGCTTACTGCAGCACTTTGTACTATCACAGTCTCTGTAATAAATCAACTTATCTCTCTCTTGTCAGACTTGTCAGCCTGTGTCTGGAAGGCTGCCAAGTTCTTCAGTGTTGTGGTTCTGCTATGAACTCCCCCTTCCAGGCCCCTGTATGCACACTGCCTGTGTGTTATTTAGGATTAGAGCAGCTTCTCTCTTCTCTCTTATCTTTTACAAGCTGGATAAATCGTCCTCTGAGCTGGCTGGGCTTTCACATACTGAGGAATTACAGACAAGGGCAAAGCTGTTTGCAGGAAGAAACAAGCAGCCTGAAACTTCAGTGTATGAGAACAGGGGGAAAGAAACACACAAATCTCTTGAGATTCAAAAGAAAGGCTGTATACAGCCTGCTTGTGTATGGATGTATTTTCTATGTGTGGACATACTGTACATCAACCTACTTCCTGTTTTGGTGGCCATTTTGTTTGTTTATAAACAAACTTTTTAAAACTGTTTTTAACCACTTTTAATGCGGCGAGGAGCGGCGAAATTGTGTCAGAGGGTAATAGGAGATGTCCCCTAACGCACTGGTAGGTTTACTTTTGTGCGATTTTAACAATACAGATTCTCTTTAATGCTCCATCTTGTGCTGACTGGGCATTTACAGTACCAGTACTATATCAGCTTTTTTACGGTGATTTCTGGGATTTGCATTATAAGATTTTATCATACAGTCTCCTACCAGTGTATTCAGCTGTATCATATTTTATACGGCAGTTGTCTTTCCAACCCAGCTTCCCCCTCTTTTTTCATTTACCTTGTTTTAAGTGTCCCATACATTTAAATTAAAGACAAGACACAGAACATTAATATTGCACTTTTCTCCTGGCGGACACAAAGCGCCAGAGCTGCAGCCACTAGGGTGCGCCCTATAGGCAGCAGCAATGTTGGGGAATTTTGACCAAGGTCTCCTCACTGAATAAGTGCTGGCTTACTGAACAGGAAGAGCCGAGATATGAACCCTGGTCTCCTGTGTCAGAGCCCTTAAAGGATACGTCCAAAGTCCCTGAAAAACAGAAATCCACTTGGGGTTTCCTCCAGCCCCTGGCAGCCATCCTGTGCCCCTGCCGCAGCTCCGGTGCCTCCCGGTCTCCTCTGGTGCAGATGCCAACCTCTCCAGGTCGGCTTCTTCTGCACTCCAGCATACGGCTCAAGTGGTCGCCCTGGTAAAGTCGGCATCTGCACCGGAGGAGACCGGGAGCCACCGGAGCTACGGTGAGGGCACAGGATGGCTGCCAGGGGCTGGAGGAAGCCCCAGGTAAGTGGATTTTTGCTTTTCAGGGACCTTGGACATATCATTTAACCAGTACACTATCCAGCCGCTGCATAGTAAAGGACTGTTATTATACCATACCCTGGCTTTGTGGTCTCTTTCCTTTGGTGCATTATGCTTCTCCAGGAGTTCTCCTAGACATGACCATCACTAATCCTGACTCCATCCATCCTTGCACACTTAATATCTCCAAATTGCCCCTTCTACTTGTGAATGGTCTGATCCATAGCCCCCTCTATTCTCTGTATGTCCATGTGCCCTGGTGGGAACTAACTGGAAAAAGCCAAGGCATTCTGGAATGTCTGTCCATCCCACTTCACCAATGGAAGACAGGAGATTGTGGGAAGGTGAGGGCAGGCCGCAAGCATTAGTAAAGAGAAGAGCACAAGGGGACTTTTTGCCTATTCAGTCACTTCCAAGGTAGGCGTGAAGACAAAAGTGAAGCCTAGAAGGAAACTTTATTAGGCAAGTCAAGTTTGCATTTTATTTTATTTTTTTAATACATACCTCACCATCCAGTGTTTCTGAAACATTACTGAACAAGCTCAGCAAACAAAGAACTTACATGTCTATTTGAAGTACGGTAACTGGTCAAGAGCACATTCTACAGCTACAGCTTTCTTGACCTCCAGAGGGACAGGCTGGAATCTTTCCAGACAATGGTTTGTATCAGAATAGGACAGTGCCTTACCAAGTAGCAGCAGCCGCACCCACAGAGCCAGCTGTCAACTTCTTTACATGAGCACTTTCAGGTCACATGACCACATTTTCACAACAGGGAATTTTATCTGAAGAAGCCCAATTTCATACAAGACAAATAATGGGTGGGTTCTCTGCTTAGTGATGTACCAGATGGGGTGAAGCTCTACACAAGCTATCACCTCCATACATTTCCTCTTTAATCTCCAAATACCTCCCCTCCCGGATCCTCCGTTCCTCACAGGAGACCTTTTTGTCCTCTAGCCTGGTCACCTCCTCTCACTCTCGCATCCAGGACTTCTCATGGGCTGTCCCTTTCCTTTGGAACCCTCTCCCTCAGCCCGTTTCATCATGCTCCAAATCTAGAAACCTTCAAAAACGTACTCTGAAAATACACCCATTCAGACAAGGCTATAATTTGCTATAGGCAGCACTGAAGGCACACTGCCTTACCTACTAACCCCTGTGTTTCCTTTCCCATTGTTTCCTCCCCACTATCCTCTAGATTGTAAGCTCGCAAGGGCAGGGACCTCCTCCTAGTGTATCTCATCCTGCTGTAATTTAACATATGTACGGTACAAACATGTACTAACTACACATCAACTATGTATGCATTTGTATTTCTACTATTCAATGTCATGACTGTACAGTGTCTTGTATTATGTATATTTGCTCCCCATTATTTGTTTTGTACTATGTACATCGCTACGGAAGTTGGCGCTATATAAATAAAAAATAATATTGAATATGTGTGTGACGTTTATGGGAAAGTCACATCCCCAGTCACTGATACCAGGCAGGAATTGCAGATTCCACCTATAAAGGCAAGCAGATACAGAGTGGGCCGATCCCCCTCCCCAGCGCTTCATCATGACGCAAATAAAGAAAAGGTTGATATTGAACTGCACTAAAAGGTCTTCACCCTACTCCAGTAATCACAGCTTTTAAAAACTAATATCCATTTGAGGTTAAAGCTTTTAGCTACTAATCCACATGATACTTTTACTGTAGGTAATAATCCACAGGATAATCATGACTACACATGCACAACTGAAGTGAACTGCAGGCTAGACAAGTAAATACACAGATGACATACAATGGGTGGGACTTCCTGATCGAAAACTCTGCAGTTCAGTCCGGCCGGTCATATGATTCAGGTGACGCCACACAGGTTACACAGACTCAGCAGAATGACCCGACGTTTCTCTTGTGTAATACAGTTAACACTGGACTGTAAAAATTGTCTGTTCACCCTCCCACATTTTATCAGTGAACGGGAACTGGGGACTGTGTCATTGTTACGGTACTGATGTAGGGTGTATTTTCACTATACACATTAATATAGTGCCGGAATCTTCCACATGTATGGCATTTTGCTGGGCAGCCTCTATTACAATCTGTAAATGGTACACCAATCGTAGTAATGGACAATAGATCTGGAGAAGCCCCCTGGAATAGGAAAATAGATCCATATTGTACAACTGGTTTTAAATGTGATAAGGGTGACATAGTAGGGAGGGAATACACCTCTTGCAAAGTTAGCATTCTATTTAAATTCAACTGTGCTATTAAAATGTCTGCTGCAGAGTTGACCAAGTACTAACCCAAAGATTAGCAAGGCTTCTTACTATTCCCCACAACTTGCCAACAGTCCTCTCCCATTCATTGCCCCTTCATGCCCCTCTCCTGTCCCACCTTGTTCTCCATGGTACCCAAGTACACAAAGATGCAATCATACACAGCATGCACTGATGATGCCAGGTTGTGGGCACTTCTGCCCCACTCTATAGGCAAGATGCCACATCCACTGTCTGGAATGGTCTAGATGAAGTTAACTTAGGAGCAAGTCACACGGGTGGAAAGGGGCAGTGCCCAAATCGGCTCTTCAGAACAGCCACTTCAAAGGCATCGGCCCTGGGGGATGCAAAAGGAAGTGTTAAACAACAGACATCCCCTAGTGGCGTAGCAATAGGTGCAGAGATTGCGACCACATCGGGGCCAGAGGGGCCCCAACCCTCAATTAGAGTATTAGCTCTTTATTGGTCCTGTGCTGATAGTATTCACTTCTATAGATGCTTTGAATAGTAGTAATCATTAACACACTGTTTTCCATCCCCTTCTTGTACCTCTGACACTGTGGTTGTCCTTGGCAGGTTTTTGTGTGCCCTATGGATAGTTATGTATATAGGAGTCCTTGGGGGGCTCCAATGTAAACTTGCACTGGGGCCCACAGCTTCTTAGCAACACCACTGACAACTCCGTGGTGTTTTTTGGATCTTTCCAAGGGTCTAAAAATCAGTGATTGATTAGAACTGACTGGCAGTATCAATCTTGATTTGGCATACTCATGCTATAAGCACACAGTGGTAATGCAAGTTACCTGCAGTGCTCCTTTAAGTAACGTAATCTACCTGTTATCCTATTCAGAGTTTACAAATTGCAAAACCGTACACAGTTCCTCGGCCTCCAATTTCCACCCTTCCCAAATTCCAGACCGATTAATTAATACAACACCCTTAAACAAGGCTTGCTTTAGTGTTTCTTGCATTGTGCAACAAAGCCGCAGTATTCATAACTCAAGTGGCCAGCAGACAAGTATCAGCCTCTGGTGCACCTCTCCGAATTACAGTCATTAAATGGAACGGAGTCCTGCTTAATCATTACATCCTGCAAGGCCAGTGGGAAAGAAGGTGAGGTGCAGCTCAATGAAACGATAAATTAGGAGAGGCCAGATGTGAGCATTTACAGGCAGAAAACCTGCTGACAAGTCAATGAAAACAGCGTTAAAATCAACACTGCCCCAGAGGCCTTCAGGAGATTAGCGGTTATGTGTAACAAGGGCTAACCTTATGTACACTGATCCGACAGAGGGGTCAGCTGGAACCGGATAACACAGCCTTGCCTGTTATGCTAACCTGGGTGAACAAGACAATACAAGAGCCTTTACTAAAGATCCGATGGGCTGGAGATCACAAGCGATCCTGAAAACCTGGCCTAGAGTTTAACATATTAAAATATTTTTTTTCCCTCACACCTTTATGGAGGATGTCGAACAGGTCATACCACTATAGCGGTACCTCAAACCTTTTCATCGAATACAATCACAGTAGGTGTTGCACATCCTGCAAGAGAAAGATTGCATTGCAACAAAGGGTAAAAAATAAATAAATTTAAAAAAAAAAAAAAACCACCAGGAAGAATCGCTCTGGAAAATGCTGAATCAAAAAACAGAGTTTAGCAATTGAGATTTCTGTGGCCCCAACCCTCACTCCCAAGACCACTGCAGGGTTGCCAAACGTACTGTAAAATGCAGCGCTAGAAGCACTGGACAGCAGCAGTTTTCCAGTCAGCCTAAAGACTGCCACATTCCCAAGGCTGTTATGTACCTCAAGTTAAGTCTCAGATTTAAATACTTACCTAACCAGACATAATTCATCCAGGCAGGTGATAGCTCCGCCCCCTTGGAATTGCAAACAACTTTTTTTTTCTCTTTCTTTCAAATTTCTGCCGAGGCTCTGCTTACTCCCCTGCCACGGCCCACCGCAGCCACAACAACACAAGCAGAGGTTTCCAAAGAACTTTGGCAGACTTCATGGTGTTCCCGAGAAGGGAGGCACAGTGTCACCAGAGTCCTGATAGGATTAGGCAAGTATTTAACCCAGAGACACCCTCCATCCTGCAGCATTAAGGACATTTTCCAATACATTACAAGTTGACTACTGGAATTCTGTCTGCAGTGTGAGGGTGGGCAAGAGATCCCGATCAGAGATAAATCTGATGGTCAATCTGGTGGCAGAGCGAGAGATGTATGGCCACCTTAATGCTAGGAATACACCATGCGTCTTTTGGGCAGATAGATGGATCAATAGATAATTTCCAACAGGTCCCATCTGATTTTGATTGTTTTAATGACCGATTTTCTCATAGAAGTAAATGGAAATAGTTTGGAAAAATGATCAGAGCATCGATTGGACAGCAAATCTGCCGGAATAAAAACTCATGGTTTATTCCTAGCATAAGAGTGAATAAACATGCCTGTGTCTCTGTGCTTCAGATGACAAGTTTGGAAGTTTCCATGCACTTTTTTTCTTGGCTGCGAGTTATAAGGCCAGCCAGGTGAATTAAAGTTCACTTATCTTTTAAAGGACAACCGAAGTGAGAGGGATATGGAGGCTGCCATATTTATTTCCTTTTAAACAATATCAGTTGCCTGGCAGCCTTGCTAATCTATTTCACTGCACAAAACACCAGGAACAAGCATGCAGCTAATCATGTCAGATCTGACAAAAAAATATCAGAAACCCCTGATCTGCTGCATGCTTGTTCAGGGGCTCTGGCTAAAAGTATTTGAGGCAGAGGATCAGCGGGATAGCCAGGCAAATGGTATTGCTTAAAAGAAAATATGGCAGCCTCTATATCCCCCTCACTTCAGTTGTCCTTTAAATACAGCAGAGTAACCAAGCAGCTCGGGGTGACCCAGAACCACAAGTATAGGGGGCTAAAAGAGACCGAAAAGCCCTCCTACTAAAAAGCAATGCTTAGTGTGGTTTGCCTTCTTAAAAACAGAAGGTATTTGCGATAATTCAGCTTTAAATGAACATCAGTGGTTGCAGATCATCTAAACAGGGCTTGATATAGGACACTTGTTTAAACCTTCAATTCTAAAATTCAGCTTTGTCTGGTTTGACAAATAAACCCCATTTTCCTGACTGAATTGCACCACATCTCTCTTGCCGCATGGCAATATCAGATGAGCTTAAAAAGCCTGACGGAACTGCATCCTGTGCGAAGCGCAACACAGGCAAATCTCGCACACTCCGCCTCAGCAATCATTCTCTAGTCCTCAGGCTGGGAAGGGGGTTTAATGATGCCCATGTGGCACAAATATTGACATGACACTGCCAGTGATGCGTGAAATGAGACATGCCTGGGAGAAGAGTGGATGGCGGATGTGGAGAGGCTGAGCATTCTCCTGCAGAGGTGGCCCGGCCATACCCTGGGAAGAGAGGACCTCGAGCATGACCACAGCAGACATCATTCTAAATAAGGAATAGAGCACTGGCGAAGAAACACAGGTGCCCAGGCAGATGGAGCGCCAATTACCATCACTCCAAACCTGAGCAATGGGAGTCCTATTCATTTCTACTGTCAGAATAGCCAGACCAGACGCTGCTGCTGCAGAACAAAGCGATACTGGGTACTCCAGGCTCTCGGCCGCCACATCCGGGAATAGCCTTAAAGGGCCACAGCTTTCTAAAGAGGAAATTCTTATCTTTTTCAATTCATGTCATTTTTGTTACTTAAAGAGACACTGAAGCAGAAAAAAAATGATGATATGATGATTTGTATGTGTAGTACAGCTAAGAAATAAAACATTAAGATCAGATACATCAGTCTAATTGTTTCCAGTAGAGGAAGAGTTAAACTCCAGTTATCTCTATACAAAAAAGCCATTATCTCTACGACTTTCAAAGTCCTGGAGAGGGCTGTTTTCTGACTTTTATTATCTCAACTGTTAATTAACTATTTACTTTTTCTCTGTCATTAGTTCAGACTGCTCTGAAATCATTTTGAATGCTGAATGTTATGTAATCTGCACATATTAGAGAATGATGCAATGATAGAAAAAAACACTATATACCTGAAAATAAAAATATGAGAATATTTTCTTTGCTGCTAATCTTCTAGTAATTATTCATAGCACTCAACCAATACATTACATTATATTTTTTTTTTCGCTTCAGTGTCTCTTTAAGCCAACTTCAGCCTCAGACTGACACCTCATCTGAGACCTTAGTAAACAGAGTTTCCAAGTATTACCCCTCTTGCAGCATTGTAAGCTTCTGTAACGTGTCCAATTAAATAATTATAATAGAAAAACATTTTTAAGACATGGTCATGTGATCTGAAGCAGTCGAACTACCGAAGACGTTAATATCAGTTTTGTTTGTTTTCTTTCCCCTGCTTGGCTGAACATCGTAAGGCCTGCAACCCACTAGAGCGTTTAGGGAGCACTTTCAATCACTAGCGATTTCCCTAAACGCTCTGCCAATGTAAAGAGATGGGACTGACTCCACTAGAGCGATTGCGATTAAAGAAATCTCTATCGCAGGACAGCATTTTGGGAGAGTCTCCATTCTAATGATTTATATTGGAACAGGGAAAACTCTCCCAAAATCGCTTGCAAAACGATAGAGCGTTGTGCTTTTTAGTGGGTTCCAGGCCTAATGTTGTTCAGACTGAAAGTGGGTAGGGCACAGACAGAGCTAGCAGATTAGGTCATGGTTTGCAGCTCTGGAGGACTGCACTGCTTTACCTGGAGGGCATTGAGACTCTTGACTGCTTACTTCAAAAGTGATTTCTGTGACACCACTTAATTCACGGAGCTTGTACACAGATTGAAAAGCATCCAAGTGAAAGAACACCTCTTCGCGTTAGGCTTTCAGTATACAACCTGATGCTGTAGATTAAGGTTTTATTTTATCATTTTTTAAAGGTCTGATTTAAAAAAAAATTATTTATTTTTTTTAGGGGGGGTTGCACTCTGTCCCTGTGATAACCAGACGCAAAAATCAGAAGTGAGAAGGTTTTACAGTGTTTCCCTAAACATAAGCCCTCCCCTGAAAATAAGCCCCAGGTTACATTTCAAGCATTCTTGAAATATAAGCCCTCCCTGGAAAATAAGTCCTAGCTGTATACCGGTAGAAAATCGGCAGCTATGCTAGTGTATGGGGAGGTGTGCAGTCTCTTACCGCACCTCCCTTGTGGTTGTGTCCCCCTCTGTTCACCTGTAAATGGCTCCAGTAGCCTAACAGAGTTGGTGCCCCTTGACCCGGTCACCGCACATGCACTGTTAAGTTTGGGAATGAGAACTTACAAACCTTTTGGGAAAGGACTCATAACTTGCAGCTTCTCACTATCACACTACTAGGCCTTATAGGAGAGGTGAGAGACTGCGCTGACACTCACCCTCCCCTCCACTAGGCATTACAGGAAAGGTTGGTGACCACATTGCCACTCACCCTCCACTAGGCCTTACAGTTGAAATGTATTACTAGACTGCCACTTTCTCTTCACTAGTCCCTTTGAGAGCTTGACAAGGACCAAGGCTGTCACTCCTACCACCTTCAAAATGTAAGGCGTTTTCAAGATGGGTCGAGTGACAGCCTTGGTACATGGATCCAGTAAATCAAGGTTCTGATCTTTGTAAGAACAAGCCTGCCTATCCAAATGAATGAAAGTGGCCACCCTGAAAACTTGACCATGAGCACTCTTATTTGAGCTACATCGTTACAAAGCAAAGCTAATGTGCTGGTGATGACTACAAATAGTCAGCAAATGGTTATGTGCACAAAGTGATATCGGGGTGTGCTTGAGGGCTTTAAATGAATTGTGATTTTTTTTCCCTGTATTTCAGTCAGTCAATCTTTACTTGCCACTTTTTTTTGTTGTTACTCAACCCTACACATTATGTGATCATCTCATTGGCAAATATCTGTCACTTATTAATTCTTAATCAGCCTATAGCAGCGACAGGAAGAGGGCTTATTAGCTGAAAGCTTACTCTTTTTCTATGACGTTAGCCAATAAACAGTATCATCCTGATTCAAAACTTCCTGCTAACACTTAATCAGAGACCAATCCTGCACCTCATAGCAGAGCTGGTTTGTTGCAGGCTTTGGTATGCCGCATCCATTCAGAGCTTTTTGTGTTCTACTGCTCCACTAATCTTTGCCACCTGTGCTGAGGGGCCGCCCCATAAATCTGCCAGGTACTCTGTAAAAGCAATACGCTGCACATGACAAGCTGCATTTTATTTCTACTTCAAAGTTTCATATAGCACAGTCTCAAACATTCTTTGTTAACACGAATCTATCCGCTAAACATGTTTATTACAGTGTTTTTCCCATTTATACATTCTTTTACATTCTAAAATGAACCAGAAGAGTGAAATATGAAGGCGGACATATTTATTACTTTTTAAACAATGCAAATTGCATGGCTGCCCTACTTATCTGCCTCTAATACTTTTAGCTATAGATCACTTATGCTGGGAATACACAATGAGATTTTTCAGCAGATTTACTGTTCGATTGATTTTCATTTGCTTCTATGAGAAATAGATCAGAAAACAGATTGAAAATCAGATCAGACATGTCGGAAATAATCTATCGAACCATCTATCTGCCAAAGAATCTCATGGTGTATCCCCAGCACAACAAGCATGCAAATCAGGTGCTCTGACTAAAGTCTGACTAGGCACTACACCTGCTAATGCCGAAATTCTGTTTTGTCCCCACGTTTATTGCCTGATGAAGCGGGCTGGGCCTGCGAAACGCGTTGCACTTTTTTGGGGTACTATTTAATAAATGTGATTGCTACTATTCAGACAGTCTTTCGTGTCTGCTTTATGGAGGGTAAGTCCACCACTTCCTCCCAGCAAATTTTAAAGTTTTTATCCACTTTTATCCTGCTGGCGCCTCTGTTCTCCTACTGCTATACCGTGTCCACCCCTGGTGGAGGGGTAATCTACCCCCTTTCGCATCTACAGAGAGCAACTTCTTATCCCTGAGTGAGGACAGGTCTAATCTCCTCACCTGCCTATACAGTGGTTGCCTGTGTGGTAACCCATGTTTGTGAGTATAATTTTCTCACGATAACCTTTATTTCATTTATGCTTAACATACTACACTATATTGGGCTCTCGGTTTCTCTACACTTTAGATTAGTTACATGGTCATCTCAGGTGTGCGATTCTGGCCTGGGACACACTTAAAGTGGACCTGAACTCTTGCACAGGACAAAAAGGAAAACAGAGAAACGTACCCTGTATGTATTTAGAGAGTTTGGCTAGGTTTCCACTTGTGTGTTTTGTCAAAGATTTTTTGCATAGAAAATTCGCATTGATTTGCAACTAATGGTAGTGAAGGGGGCCGTTTCCATTCAATGCGAACCTTCATATGTATTCGTATGCATGGAAAAATCTGAGGTCCTGCATCATTTCTTCGGACATCGCATGCGATTTGCGTACAATGCTTTGATTAAGCAATATGAATTTTTGCGTTATATGCGCGAAAATTTGCATTAAGTCCACTGTTACAGGAAGTTGTCAGCAGTCATGACTAAGCTGTTACTAGGCAGATTATATTTGACTGAATTTTCACGTACGAAAATTCGCATAAAAACCATGTACAAATTTACACACAAATTTTCACCAATCAGAAAAATCTTATACGATTTTTGGATGCTAAATATTTCAAACTAGTGAAAACGAAGCCTTTAGCCTGTCTACTTCCCCCTTATTTGTGCCTAATCACAAATTGTAATTTGATCTCTCCCGTGTCACATGACTGCCACGTCTGAGATGGCAGATAAGCTCATTTGAAATCATAGGATGTTTACAATATGTCTGCTTCTATGAATCAGGAAGTAGAAACCGTGCAGATTTTAGGATTTGTATCAGCTGTAAGGGTCTGTTCACACTAAAGGTGGTTTTAGGAATTTTAAGCGCATGCAATTTGTACAAATTGGCCTAAAATGCTTACACTATGCTTTCCAATGAGATAGTTCTCATTGGGACGTTCTGTTTGCTTGCCGCTGACAAAAGCACTGCATGTACCATTTTCAGGGCAATTTGCCCTGAATGGAAGGTATAGGAAAAAAAAAAAAAAAAAAAAAAAAAAAAAAAAAAAAAAAAAAAATCGCAAAGCGTTTTAAAAAGCGCTTTGTAAGGCGATTTGCCCAACGCTTTTACATTGTAATTATTCTTTTCCGGCGGCAAATAACAACTTCCTGATTGACGTCAGGAAGTGATTTAAATAATTGCTTTGCTAAAGCGCTTATAACCCGCAGAGCGATTAGAAATAACGAAAAATAAAATAGATCAGCGCGGGCGATAGCGCGAATGCAACGCAATGTAAACAAGGCCTTACAAAGCAATGTTTTTTGTTTAAAGGTTATTATGCTGTTGCGTATCCTTTAAAGCAGAGAGGAAGTTCTGAGTTCAGGTCCAATGTTTAAAAGATTGGCAGGACTGCCAGGCAACTGTTATTGTTTAAAAGTAAGTAAATATGCCTCTCACTGCAGGTTATCCTTCAAAAAAAAATAAATAAATAAAAATATCAGCATGGAAGAGGGTCAGTGGTTACAGATGGTTAAACCAGGCATTTAGACGCTCTCAGTCACTATGTAAACCACAATAGCAAAACACCACAACCCTGTGCACACATACAGTACACGGCTGAGGACAGTTTTCTGACCATTCGTAGTAATATATGTGTGAACATGCAGGAAGTTTACCATTCTGAGAAATCTTAGTGTGAACAAGGACTTAGACAGCACTACAGACTGACTTAGTGAAACAGGGATTGAAGTTTGTATTCCTTTTCTTTGATTGCTGAATTCTAAACCAGAGTCAGGGTCCCGCTCTGAATTCAATGGCGTGGGGGTTTGTGGGTATATACTGTATACAGTATAAACAAATCTACAATTTTTTTTTTTAAGTGACGGTAGCACCAATGTAAATTTTAATGGCCATCTCTGTCCCAGCTGAGAGCATGGTCTCTCTTCCTGTCTAGGTAACGGCCAATAAGAACAGAGAGGGTGGTGAAATATCCTATTAGGGTCAGAGGCAGTGAAAGCATGGAGACGGTATGAGCACCCCTAGGGAACAGATTTTATAGGAAGAACATCAATGTTTGCACTAGAGAGAATATATAGAGAGTGGGGCAAAAACCTTTGCCTTGCAAAGGCCACTGGTCTCTGCTCAATGTCAATAAACAGAGATGGTGCTGCTTTAGGATTATTATACAGAAGTGGATCACAATAACATGTAAACCTAGGCTTAACTATAGTGTGAGAAGTCCCTGATACCGCAGTGTGGCCAAGACTGTGTGACTCCATCTTGAATGTCAGGTGGTGTTGTGGCAACACGTGTGATGGGTTGGGGGTCTTACCTGCCACATTTGTTATATGGCCCCTGACAAACGAGCCACCAGGCTGTGGGAGTCACCAAGTGGAGATCAGGGAAGGAGTTAGGGGCAGGCAGTAACTGCACCACAAGTGAACTGCTAACACTGCATTATTTTGCAACCGGAAGGCACTTCCAGCAGTTGCAGCTAAATAACGCACCAGCCATTTGTGTGACAGACCCCTTGCACAAATTTTGTGTGCATTTGAGCCAGGCTTTTAGTTGAAATAACATTTTGAGGTGGATTAAAGCTAAATGAATGACTATAAATACATTATGCACCATTCACATTTACCACTGACTAGATACACACAAAGTATGAAAGTCTGAATATGACCAGTGATGAGCAAAGCTAGACTCCGCCTCATTTGTTTTCTTCATGAAAGGTTCAAGTCCAAAAGGGTGCGCACAATATAAGACCACTATGCTACATTGAGACCTAGACAGCGGGCTGCATCTGTCTCTCCTATATTTTCCAATAACAATGACTCAACTAAATTATTTAGGTTTTTGGCATTAATTATTGAATTCATCTCAGGTTGCAGCAATTGGGAATAAAGTGAAGGAACAAGGACAGGCGGCTGTCAGGCTAGTTGTAGGTGTATTGAAATGACCACATTCAGTATTGTGGAGGGTTATTTTCTAACATTATAGCAGCAGTAAATTTGTGAAATGCTGCAGAGATCAATAATCAATTAGCCTCATCTGTCTGAGGTCCGTGACGCCCTGTTCACACTACCGTGGTCTGAAATTGCATGCATTTACGAGCATATTACTTCCTCGTAAGCATATACGGTGAGTGTAAATGTATTTATCTATCGATCTGCATTTCTTTAAAGGGACACTTAAGCCAGGAAAAAAAAATGAGTTTTACTCACCTGGGGCTTCTACCAGCCCCCTGCTGCAGTCCTGTGCCCTCGCAGCCACTCACTAATCCTCTGGTCCTCCGATGCCAGCTAGTTTCGTTTTTGCCGACAGGCCCGTCAGGACTGGCCACACGTAGCTTTTTCCGCATTCCCCACTGTAATTAGCACTATTGCGGGCCGCAACGTGTACAAAAATACGCGTTGCCGCATTACGAACGCATAGATATGTGGCAAAGCGTATTTTTGTACGCGTTGCGGCCCGCAATAGCGCTAATTACAGTGGGGAATGCGGAAAAAGCTACGCGTGGCCAGTCCTGACGGGCCTGTCGGCAAAAACGAAACTAGCTGGCAGCGGGGGACCAGAGGATTAGTGAGTGGCTGCGAGGGCCCAGGACTGCTGCAGGGGGCTGGTAGAAGCCCCAGGTGAGTAAAACTCATTTTTTTTTCCTGGCTTAAGGTTCACTTTAAAGGACATCCGATATGAAAATAAACTAATGAAACAGACAATTGTATCTATCCTTCTCCTAAAATGACTAAGATCTTCCACAATTTTATTTTTTATATTAAAATCTACTTTTTAAGTTTTTACTGTTTTATTGTTTTGCCAGAGCTAAAATCTATGAACTATTGATCCTTTTTATCTCTTTCCTGCTGTCAGAAGCCATTTTCTGCTAGGAAAGTGTTTTATAGTTGTAATTTCGTATCAGTGAGGGTCACACTGTAGTCTGGCCCAGTCCTGACTCAGACAGGAACTGCCACTTACATACCAGATGATTAACTGTTTCAGGCAGAGAAAGGAAAAAAAAGGAACACAGCATAGTTATTTGTGTGCTAGGCACATGACCAGTAACATAATGAGATAGACATCTCGGCAAAACTTATGAGATAGTGAATAGTATGTGTAATACAGATAAGGAATTGAACATTAGTAGCAAAAAAATTGTCTCTTATTTTTATTTTCAGTTCTATAGCTTTTTTTGTTAGAACATTGCATCATACTGCCACAGTTGCAGTTTTAAAAGTGCACGGTGTTTGAAACTATAAACAAGAGCAGAGCTCTAATGACCCATAGAACTGTCCTGCAGTAACACTTTATCTCAACCCATCTCTCACTTTCATGTTCAAGTGCTTCAGATAACAGGATTGTATTTGGTGGCAAAGCTCATTAAAGCTTTTTTGCATAGAGAACTGAAGTTTCTTAACTCTTCCTGTACTGGAAAACATGACTCTTTTCTTTGCTACTAGTGTTCTATTTTTTTAGCTGTACTACACATACAATGCATTATCTCATAAGTTTATTCTTGCTTTAGGTTTGCTTTAAGGTTTGGACTGCTGACATTCAAATCCCTGCACAATCTGGGCCCTGGATACATGAAGGACTTGCTGAAGGTGCACCACACCTCTCACAACCTCAGATCAGCAAGTTCTATAAACTTGGTCACTCCCAGAGTGCACCTCAAAAAATCTGGAGACAGAGCCTTCTGTCATGCTGCCCCTACTCTTTGGAACTCCCTACCACACCCAGTAAAGACAGCACCATCCCTGGAGCTATTCAAATCCAGACTGAAAAGCCACCCGTTTAGCCTGGCATTTCCAGATTTATAAAATTCTTCCTCTGTACCACGATGGTCGGAGCCATGCTTATGCGCTTTGAGTCCCACGGGAGAAAAGTGCTTTACAAATGTTATTTGTTGTTGTTGTTGTTGTTGTTGTTGTTGTTAAGTGGCCTTGTGTGATCTAATTTATTTTCTGTACAGCCTAATCACGCATGTGTACATGGCAATGATACAGCTAGAGGGTCAGTGACCTTCCTACAATACAGGGTGCTGCTTGGCCTAGGCAAACCAAGCAGCCACTTGAAGCCACCCACACTGCCAGGGCCACCCTAACTTTGGCTGGTACGGCCACTGCATTCTCTGTGTCACTCACACACAGACCTCAGAGCAGCAGCAACATGAACACAGGAGAGCAGAGCAGTGAACACAGAGTACACAGATGCGGAGGTGACTGGTAAATGTTTTTGTTGGGAAGGGGGGGGGGGGGGAATATTCCTCTGACTGGGAGGTGGAGGGTCACAAAGTATGCGCAGCTTGGAACCACAAAAACTTTAGCAGCACCCCTGCTGCTACACACTGAAAACTGCCCAGGTGACCAGTGCTAGTTAAGAGGTAGGTAGATTGATTCAATTTGCACTGCAGTTACCCATAGTCCTATGCTACCACAGATACACACACACACACACACACACACAATCTGCAAGGCAACTTAGGCAGGTGCTTGACTGGCACTATTTGTAATTTACCCACAATGGGCTCTATTCTCAAAGACTTCCCGCATGCGGTAAAGTACATGCGGGAAGTTTGCACCCAAAATACCGGCAAGTTGGGATTCTCAAAATGTTCCGCATGTTTTTTCCGCATGCGGAAAAAGTGTGATAAAAGTGCGGGATTCATGCGGTAAAATTTCCGCAAAAGTCGGTATTTTCCGCAATAAAAGATCAATTCTCAAAGATGTTCAGGCGCATCATTTCTTCGTTAATTACCGAATTTTTATCACCTACAAGTAGTAGGTGATATATTCCGCATCCCATTGACTTTAATGAAGTGTGGAGGCTTAAGGGCTGTGCTTGGTGGACTTTAACTTTTTTTTTTAAACACTTTTTCATGCGACCTTTTTACCGCATGATTACCGCATGAATAATGCCTGTTTCCGCATCTTTTTTCCCGCATGCGGAAAATATTAGTGAATGTGGAAAAAATGCGGAGTTTACCGCTGGCGGGAATATAGCGGTAACATTTTGCGGAAAATTTGGCTCTTTGAGAATAGAGCCCATTGTCTTGCTAAGGAAGCTATGTGGCCAATATAGAGCCAAATTTGGTATCTTGATGCATGTGTAACAGCCTTAGGACAGGAACTCCAGTGAAAATAATGTAATAAAAAAAAAAAAATAAAAAAAAAAAATAAAAAAAAAAAAAAAAAGCTTCATTTTTACAATTATATTTCAAAACAGGCTCTAGGTCTGTGTTGAATCCTCTCCCCTCTCCTTCCCTCTCACTCTCTCCATGAATGCCGCAGTCACCGCGCATGCGTGCGCCTGCCACCCGCCCGTCCCCCCTTTGCTCTCCTCAGTCTCTGCTTCCCTCCCTGCACATGCGCAGTAGCGCAAAACACAGGACACACACAAACAGGAAGTGCAGGGATGGGACGCAGAGACAGTTAGGTTTTATTATAGGATGATTAAGTCAGTGGTTGCCCATTATAAAATCTTTCCTCTCCCTGATTTACATTCTGACATTTTTACTGCTGGCAGGTGGTTAGTGGAAGAATATGCTGCTTGCTTTTTTGGCAGTTGGAAACAGCTGTAAACAGCCATTTCCCACAGTGCAATGAGGTTCACAGACAGGAAACTGTCAGGATCATGGTCCTGACATCACACTGTGTGAGTGGTTTCACTACAATATCAGCCATACAAAGCCCCCTGATGATCAGTTTGTGAAAAGGAAAAAGATTTCTTATGGGAAAGGGAGTATCAGCTACTGATTGGGATGAAGTTCAATTCTTAGTTATGGTTTATCTTTAAGCAAGCAGTTACAATGTCTGCCGTTGGACAGGTATGTATGAAATGCATATCTGCACTCACCTTGCATCATGTGACCTCAGCTTCTGAGATTTACAGTACTGTTCTGTGGCCTGTGAGCAATCATTTGCGCCTAGTGTTCACTGCTAGAGGCATTTGACCAGAAAAAGAAGCAGCTTTTGTTGGGCTGCCCAGAGTTCAGCTGCTATTTGTTCTTATGTCAGGTTGTGTAATCAGATCTGATGGGATCAGGCAAATGGCCAGTGGAGACAATATTAATATATTCTCTTACCAATAGCAATGAGGTTATGTGGCCATTTTAAACACAGTGCCTCGAGGAATTCTCCTTTAACCCTCTGACCTTGGAAGTCCCAAAACAGAAGCCCAGTCTCTTGGGTGTGAAATGTATTGCAGGGACTGAGCAGGCCAAGTCTGCGGCCTCCTTCTAATGGACCACAGAGCACCTGTTCCGGGGACCCTCAGCTGTGTTCCAGGTTAATTGCAGGAAGGAATGTGACCTCCAGCTGGAGAGAGGTGCTGGGCATGCTTTGCATTCCTGGCAGTGAAGCCGACACACTCTAGGGTTGCAGCAGCCGAGCTACGCTTGCTGTGATTTATGACTGCTGTGTATAGAGTGACTATTCCTCAGACTTTTCCAAACTGGACATTTACAAACAACCTCCAACGGTCTGTGTGCAGTACCATAGGACAGCACTGTACAATACACTTCATTGCAAAATCATTTAAGACTAAAGCTACATTCACACGCTGGGCTAGTGTCAACCATCACGATCGAGCATGATCCTTCAGGTGACACCGAGATGTATGAGCGCCATACAGACTCACGACTACAGTCAAGTGATGCGTTTCTATGGTCAGGGTGGAACGATAACAGCGCAGCACATGATGCAGTGTTTTCTGGTGAAAGGAGGGGGAACGTTCAGGAGCCACTGTCATTTTAGTATGAACACTGGTAGAGGCGCCCTCGATGGATAACTGTAAGCTATAGTATAAATGAGAAGTGTATGTCTTACGTTCTTAGAAGGACAAACTAAGTGTAATGGAAAAAATATATATATTTATGCACGTTAAGACAACACGTTTCACAGGTCTTGGCCTGCTTCCCCAGGTATATACAAGTCTCTGAAATGCAATGATCTGGAGCACGAGCGCCTCTCACGTGTGACGTCACACGCGCCCACATTACATCAGCAACCATGTGGGGTGGGTGTATGTGGACAGAGCCAGCGGTGGACACAGACAAGTAAAATATGCTGCACAGGGTACATTTAATTTTTTTTTTTTTTCGTGAGAGGGAGGGGGGGGGGGGGGGGTTGAAGAGAGGCAGAGACGGCATCACAAGGCCGATTCCTAAGGCGGGGCACACAATTGTCTTTCAGTTTTCTGCGCGCGTTTTTCTGCATACTTTTTCTGCACATCAAGTGTGTTTTGATGCAGGAAACACACGGCACAGCAGCTGATGTAATTGATAGAGAAAACTGACAATATGTGCAGAGTCATCATGCAGAATGTCAGATTTTTTTCTGTGCGCGAACAACATATTAAGTGTGTACTAGCCCATTGATCAACATGAGTTCTCAGTTTTTCTGTGCAGAAAACGTGCACGAAAACAGTCAAGTTTGTTCCCTGCCTAAGAGATTTCATGCTGGAACTGATCGTGAATCGGCCTGCGGTGTACGGGCAGGCAACAGATCTCTATCCGATCTGAGAGAGATCGGTCTCTTGATTGATCTGCCCATACATATATTATTCTTCATCCTACTACCAATTTCTGAATCTGAGAGAACCTGAGCGCTTTGAGTCCTATGGGAGAAAAGAGCCATAAACATTTTATTGTTACATCGTCTGATGTATGGGTACCTTTAGACAATGTGATGTGAATTCTTGAGCCATTTCACCAAATACTTCAGAAAAGCACCAGCACTACATACATGAGTAAGGCCCCGTTCACACTGCACGTGTTTCCAGCCGCGTTTTGGAAATGCGTGCGGGAGGCCGACATGCACGACATCAGACAGTTGCACTGTGATGTTTACACTGCATGCGTTCCGGACCTGTGCGGTCCGGGAACGCATGCTGCACGCATTTTTTCTCAAAACGCGCGGCTGTCCCATTCACTTTTCAGTGATGGGATCAGCCACGCAACGCACACAAATGCGGATGGCGTGCGTTCGCATGCGTTGCGTTCGCACGCATGACCATCCGCGTTTGTGATGTGAACGGGGCCTGATAATGACTAAAAACTTTGTAGATCTCTTTGTATCCAGGAATTCTTTATTTCGCCAAGCATGACTGGGTCATGCTTGGAATTGGGTTTGGCACAGTACATATAGCTTAGAAGAGACAGCGATAGGTAGCATAGAACAGCAGCAAAGCATGAATAGTACAGCGCCATCCTCAGCAGGCAAAATGTATGACATGCCATCCCAGGTACTGCAGACTGATAGTAACACAAAGAACCTGCCATACATTTTCCAGTCCAGTGACACTTGCAAGACTCCAGGCCTTCTCACAGACTCCCTGTGGAACTGCTCAGATAAGGTATTCAGGCAGCAGCTGTTACTGAATAGATGATAAGCCAGTCAGTTACCCTCCCCCAACTTCTGGGCCAATTCACCCCCCTGCAAGAATGGGAACAAAGGAATCTCCATGCCCCCCTCTCCATCTTACCATGATGAGGCATCTTCACTGAATACCTCTAGCCCAACACATCAAAAGCTGCAAATCAGCAGTAAGCTGTAAACAGATCACTAAAAAAAAAAATAACCGTAAACTGGATTAAGTAAGAGAGTTTCTAATAAAATTTATTGATCAATCATGTAGACGGTTCAGTAACTTCCCTGACCAGATGTTAAATAAAAATGCCAGTATAACTGGTGCTTTGACATTCCCAACTGGCATACATTAGATTGGCATTTTCCATACAAGTGACACAAGCATTACAGTGGCCAAGTAGTATTTTAATAATAAAAGAAGATGCCCTATATAGTATCGACATACTGTATTATTGGAGATGTGGAGATTTATTCTTGTTACATAATCGCTAATAAGGGGCCATCTTTTTCAATGGAACTTTAGAGGGGAAGCAAACATTAAATTAGTATTAAATATTTATTGCCGCACACCTCAGAGGAGATTAAAACTCAGAACTTCCTCTCTGCTCTAGAAGATAAGCAAGAGCATAATAACCTTCAAAGAAAAACATTTCTTTGTTACAACTGATACAAACACTGCAATAAATCTGCAGTGTGTCTACTTTGTGCTTTCATGGAAGCAGACAAAGGGTTAACATCCTGTGTTTACAAATTAGCTGAGGCTGCCTAGGCTTACAGAGATTCATATGCTGACACTGCTGAGAGATCAAATTACAATGTGATTACTTGCAGCGGAGGGGGAATTAGACAGGCTCTTCACTCTAAACAAGTGCAGAGTGGATTCATCTTTGTTTTCCTTGTGTTACATGTAGGAGTTCAGGTCCACTTTAACATTCATAATACATCATCAGTAAAACCAAACATACCTGTAGTACACAATAAAACATTGGTACCCTAACGGATTACAGAATCATGCATCATCCTAATTTGTAATAAAAACATTTTTTCAAGCACCAAGATAGATTCAGGAGCAGCACATAACTCTGCTAAATTAGGTATACAGAAATTGTACAGTATATTGGATGGTACAAACAAAAAAAAAAGTTTGACAACTCCTGAAACACTTGACAGGTTTTGTTCAACAGAGTTTACTTCTTCAGGAGAAGGCATTAGATAAGACTTAGATCTAGGAACCTGAGCCCTATGGGAGAAACATGCTTTACAAATGTTAACGTAATTGTATAAGAATAAAAAACATTTTAAATTACTAAAGTCAGATTATACTCCCAAACCTAACATTTCAGTAACTACTCTTCGTAAAAAAAAAAAAAAAAAAAAAATTAGGAAAGCATTCCCATCTATTCACTTTATTTTCACTTTAGAGAGCAGGAGAAACTTGCTTAGCTCGTCATCGGCAAAGGCAAAAGTCATTATTGCCAGCTGAAGCTCTCCGAGCCATGCGTCTTCACTCTGTCTCAGGTATTGCCAGGGCAATGTAGATGTTCAGCAGAAAAGGAAGGGGGCAGAGTGAAGACACATTCCTCAAAGTTTTTAGTTTTGGGATTATAATCCCATTTTAAAAACAGTTTAGGACAAATATGTAGAAAAATTTAAACTGTAGTTTTCCAAACAGAATCACCAAGATAGCGAGAAGGAGAGGCAATACAGTTCTGCCAGACTAAAGGTTGACCACAAGAATCGGGACGCTATACCTTAGGTGACCGTTAGGGGTGGAGTTTTGTACAGACGTTTTGCTAGTCTACAGGCTAGCAACACATTCTATTGATATGGAGGAGGAGAAGGCATGATGGCCCAGTACATACCTCCCAAATTTTTGAGATGAGAAAGAGGGACAAGTAAGCCACGCCCCTGCCACACACCTGATTACGTCCCAGTCACACCCCTAATCACGCATACCATAAAGATTTCAGAAGAAAAATAGGTTTTTTTAAACCACACTGGTCCTTTCTATCCTGGTTCATTTTCCTTCATAGTAAAATTTTTAAATTAGCAATATATCAATTTAAAGTTTGGAGTCAAATACACTTTTTAGTAGAGAAATACATATATTTACACAGAAAGAGGGACAAAGTCCTGAAAGAGGGACAAAGTCCTGAAAGAGGGACAAAGTCCTGAAAGAGGGACAAAGTCCTGAAAGAGGGACAAAGTCCTGAAAGAGGGACAAAGTCCTGAAAGAGGGACAAAGTCCTGAAAGAGGGACAAAGTCCTGAAAGAGGGACAAAGTCCTGAAAGAGGGACAAAGTCCTGAAAGAGATAAGAGGGACAGGGCTCCCAAAGAGGGACAGTTGGGAGCTATGCCAGTGTACCATGAGCAGCACAAAGGAGGTGGGGCAGGAGAACAATAGATTCGACCTGCACTCAGCTGAGTACAATCCACCAGTTTGGATCTCTCTGCAACGCATCAGGGAGGATCGGCAGCAAACAATCTAAAAAAAAAAAAGTAGAAAAGGGAGGAGCGCTCCGTAGTGTATTAAACTTTTTAGTTGGATACCACGCAAGGGTTAAAAACACTTACAAAAATGTAAAAAACAGCAAGCAACATTTTTGTAAGTGTTTTTAACCCTTGCGTGGTATCCAATTAAAAAGTTTAATACACTACGGAGCGCTCCTCCCTTTTCTACTTTTTTCTTGTACTACAGTTACACCCTTCAGCCGGGGTTGAGGAGCAGCCAGTGGTCGTATTAAAGAAAACCAGAAGTGGTGGTCGGTTAGCGCAAGATTGCACATCGTTTTCTCAGCAAACAATCTAGCATGTGATCAAGTCTTTACACCAAGTATTCTTACTAGTGAAGAGAGCATAGCGATAACCGAGAGTGCGGGTCACTATTTTTCACAATCCAAGATTTTCAGACCTGACTGTTTGACAGAACAGAGAAAAGAGATCACAGAGGTGACCCAGAATCCTGACTATAAAAAGTTCTTGCTAGGTGGGACATTAATTTTTACATATGATATATTAATACATATTTGAATGTATACAGTACTGACTTCTTCCACAATGCTTTATGTAGTCTTGTCACTAACTGTACATAGTAATTTTCACTGTTTGCACAGATTGATTGGATGGTAAACACCCCCACCCTCCCAAACAAATCTGCAAGTGTATACAGCAGTCTCCAAAGCTTCCCACCCCCTCCCCCCTGCATCTTTAGAGCTCATCTTCCCTATAGAGAAGACCTAACAGAGAAGATGATCCAGTGCAGTTCTGTCCTGCAAGTGGAGGAGAGAGGAATGACATGCTTTATAAAAGAACAGGACATTCCTAGGGATGAGATCACAGGCAAAGACAAAAAAGTCAAAGAAGAAACTTCCACTGGCCACAGGCCTCCCTGCTGCTTGGAGAGGGGAGGGGAGATAGCCCATCTGGTAGTGTCAGAGACAGTTACCAACATGCCAACACACATCTGACGAACAATAACGCTAGTCTAAACACAACATTTCCGTGGTCACTACAGGCAAGCAGCATCCAGCATTTGGTTGCCAGGCTACCAACCATGGTCATCACCACTCATCCAACACCGCCGTATCAGTGACCTGCTGAGCTTACCAGAAAGGTGAGCTAAATCATGCATCTACTTCAAGTTCCAGGTGTAAGAAATCGCGTAACTGAGGTCACACTCAGGGGACACCTGTCACAATCACTTTAGTCAGGGTCAGCTGCTTGAAAACCACATAATATTGGCCTAGTCTGCAAGTCAGTGATGCATAGTTTGGGGGGGGGGGGGAGGGGGCGTGCATAAAAAAAGTATAATGTGCATGGAAGGGGAGGATAGGGGGTAAGACAGGACAGACCAGCCACAATATCTGCTGTAAGAGCGCACTTCATCTTGTATCCATTGTGGAGGAACCACTGTCAGCTGCCCGTCTGAATAAGCCCTCCAAGTGCTGCAGTTATAGTTCTAAAACCATGAAGGCCACTCGCACCCTCTTAAAGTGAATCTAAAAGGGTATTTAAAAAAAAAAAAAAAAAAAAAAAAAAGAGGGAGGAGGAAAGGGAAGGCTGTAAAGGAAAGGCAAGTCCTAATGAGCCTTCCTGTTCCTCTCACGGTCCCCATGTTCCAGCGATGGATCCAGGGTTCAAATTTTCCGCCACAGACGGCTTTGGAAATCTTCGGGAGCACAAGTGCTCTCGAAGACGGGTGGCTCAAAACTGCGCATGTGTGAGACAACGAACGGCAGCCTGCCTTCGGGAGCACTTGGGCTCCTGAAGACTTCGGAAGCCTCGGGCAGTGGCAGAGAGCAGTCTCCGACCAGTTGGTTGGAGACTGCCAATGGGGGAGCCAGCGGTGGAACGTGGAGACTGTAGGAGGAACAGGAATGCTCATCAGGACCCAGAGCCTTCCCTTCTTAGGCGAGTATCGTCTTTTTACAGAAATAAATAAAAATCCCTTCAGACTTCCTTTAAAGGACCACGATCGCAAAATGTTGAAAAATGTAAAATACACATGTATTAGTTGTACGTTTGTCGCAGAATAAGATGCACTATAAATATTTTTTTTTCCTAGGTTCCTTTCACTTATGCTGGGAATGCACCATAAGATTTTTTTGGCAGATAGATGGTTCTATAGATAATTTCAAACATGTCCGATCCGATTGTCGATCGTTTTTCTGTTCGGTTTCTCATAGAAGTGAATGGAAATCTATCAGACAGTAAATTTGCTAGAAAAAAAAAAAAATCTTATTGTGTATTCCCAGAATTACAGTAGGGCATGGAAATCTGACAGATTTGGACTAATCCATGATATCCTCAGGGATTTTTATCTTCAAAAGCACACCCTAGATGGCAATGACACCCACCAACTGCCAGTGTACACACAGGAAGAGAGTGGCCTTCCAACACCACTGTAAAGGTCCTTTCCAGGGAGTTCTTTTTAAAAGCAGACAGCATTGAAAATCCTCCAGCCCTTGCTGTTCATCTACAGTAGTATTCTTCATAACATTTATATCTACAGTGGTATTCTTTATAACATTTATTCAACAGTTTTATTTTAAGCCCTGTTCTGAAGGCGTTTGCAAGCTAATGTTCTAATCCAAATAGACGCACCCGGAAGTTAGTGAATTTATAAATCGGTTATTGGTGGTGTCACCATTCATAGCTACTTCATGTTGTGACAGCTAGCTAGGGGAATCAAATTGATATGCAAATACATCCCTGATCCCAGAAAATGCCCATACGGCTTTCAGTGAGATCACATCACCTATTGAGAAATGTAATTTTTATTCATTAGATCCTGCAACTATCCTCTGAAAACTGCTGTTCACAAGTCTGGGGCACAACCTCTGATGACCAACGGAATGCTCATTATTCCAACCTGATGCAAAGTGTTGGTATAGTATTTCTACAGCTTTAGCTTACTGCACATAGCATTATTGTATAGACAGCAACTGATGTTCTCACCTCTCTATAGTCCCCAGCAGGCTGGGGAGGGAATTGTACCACACAGTAAAAAAAAAAAAAAAAAAACCTGTAGGAGGGAGAGTTGCATCCGTGCTTTCTGAAAGACACTATAAACTGTATACGCTGCTATCTTCATCCAAAGAATGGATTTCATTCATACATGACGGCTCAGATTAGAAAATTATCTATACCCACAATGGCTGTCTGGATAAATTTAAGAGAATCGGTTATCCATGAGTGCACTTTCCAAGTTTTGCAGACTTTGACTAGATACTCGGCAGACCAAAGGTAGTCACACGTCATACATTTATTTATTTATTTTTTTGATTGATTGATTTGAGCATTCCAATCCATTTTTCCAATTGATTGTAAGTTTCGATCAGAATCTTCAAGGTACCACACATGGCTGTGGAGTCAGTACAAAAATCATCCGACTCCTCAGTTTATGAAACCACTGACTCCTGGTACCCAAAATTGCTCTGTGGCGTCGGATGATTTTTGAACCAAATCCACAGCCCTGGTAAGTATCAGAATAAAGGAGTCGGAGTCTGATTTTTGTACTGACTCCACAGCACTGGATTTCTCAATCGAAAACAAAAGCTTTCGATTTTTTCTGGACAACTGATCCTATTTATCAAATTGGTTTAAAACAGGATCTTTTATTTGTATGGTGTGTGGCCACCTTAAGGCTGTTGTCCTCCTCCTGGGTCTTAATTTTCTTGTATGGTTGTGACAGGTACTTTTTATAATGTCTCCCATTTACACTTTCGATTTTTTTTTTCTACATTTTTTTCCTAGGTGATATATTTTCACACTGTATCAATAAAATGTCATTTAAGCCACCAGCAGGCAAGAAATTCATTCTGACAGCACTTTACCTAATTTTTTATATTTTCTCAACTGCAGAGTGCTGAGAAGTAATTGTAAAACAGAAGATGAAAAATGATCTAGGTGAAAAATCAGAAGAAAAAAAGTTAATTGAAAGGGCCTTTGTCTTAAAGGAATACTGTAGGGGGGGGGGGGGGGGGGGGGGAGAGGGGGGGGGGGGGGTCGGGGGACAATGAGTTGAACTTACCCGAGGCTTCTAATGGTTCCCCTGCAGACATCCTGTGCCCGAGCAGCCACTTACCAATGCACTGGCCCCGCCTCCTGTTCACTTCTGTAATTTCAGACTTTAAAGTCTGAAAACCACTGCGCCTGCGTTGCCGTGTCCTCGCTCCCGCTGATGTCACCAGGAGCATACAACGCAGTCCCAGTATGGTCTGTGCCTGCGCAGTACGCTCCTGGTGACATCAGCAAGAGCGAGGACACGGCAACGCAGATGCTGTGGTTTTCAGACTTTAAAGTCTGAGATTCCAGAAGTGAACCGGAGGCGGGGCATCGGTGAGTGGCTGGGCACCATTAGAAGCCCCGGGTAAGTTCAACTCATTTTCCCTAGACCCCCCTACAGTATTCCTTTGAGGCAACACGTTACACTTTTTTAAAAAATTGGATTCAATTTGACCATTCCGATCCAAATTTCGGTTGATTGGAAGTTTTGAAGAAATTGTTAGATTTCACACAAAAGAGTGTTTGAGCTTGCCGCAGTTTCGGGGAAAAGATTGGAAATTGGAGTTTGTATGTTCTTCCCGTGTCTGCATGGGGTTTCCTCCGGGCACTCTGGTTTCCAGCCACATCCCAAAAACATACAGATACGTTTATTGGCTTCCCTAGAAATTGGCCCTAGACTGCTATACATACACTACACAATACATAGATAGACATAGGACTATGGTAGGGATTAGATTGTGAGCCCCTCTGAGGGACAGTTAAACACCAAGACAATATACTCTGTATAGCGCTGCAGAAGGTTTGGCGCTATATAAATGCTAAATAATAATTTTAAAAAATTGTGGCAAAGTTGGTTGGATAGAAAACTCTTCCTGCATGGCAACAGTTTGAGCACAAATACTGCCAGTTTTGCCATAGGATAGCTTGCCAATATGCAGTATATAGAGCACCCAGGGGGCAAAAATTATGAATATTTTCCATACACTGTTAGCTTATGTAGACAGATACTCTCCCTTCACAGCGCAGCAGTGGGTCTGAACAGCTGAACAAATGCAGAGACTGATATTTTGGCAGAAGACATGGATGCTACTGAGAACATCAATAGCTGAATCAATAGGGTTAAAGCAGCTTTGGTTCTACTGTGATCAATCTGGAGATCTCTACACTGATAATTACAAAATAAAGTGAAGAGCATTCAGAGTCATAAAAGTGTATACCGTAATGTGGGGGCCGATTCAAAAAGGTGCAATCAGCCTCATTGGCAATAAAGTTCCATTACCTCTGTGAAAATAATGTCACTTTTCTAATTGCCAAAACTTATAAAGTGGTATTCAGCTTAAAAGGATTGCCACTTTTAAACAGGATCTCTATCGTGATGCCAATTTTGGTATACAGGCAGTCCCCGGTTAACGAACAATGGGCTTGATTCACAAAAGCGTGATAACTCACTTATCACGCCTAAAAGGTTTGCACGCGCCAACCAGGGTGCCAAGTAGTTTGCACGCGCCAACCAGGGTGCCAAGTAGTTTGCACGCGCCAACCAGGGTGCCAAGTAGTTTGCACGCGCCAACCAGGGTGCCAAGTAGTTTGCACGCGCCAACCAGGGTGCCAAGTAGTTTGCACGCGCCAACCAGGGTGCCAAGTAGTTTGCACGCGCCAACCAGGGTGCCAAGTAGTTTGCACGCGCCAACCAGGGTGCCAAGTAGTTTGCACGCGCTAACCAGGGTGCCAAGTAGTTTGCACGCGCTAACTAGGGTGCCAAGTAGTTTGCACGCGCTAACTAGGGTGCCAAGTAGTTTGCACGCGCTAACTAGGGTGCCAAGCAGTTTGCACTTGCTGACTAGGGTGCTAAGCAGTTTGCACGTGCTGACTAGGGTGCTAAGTAGTTTGCACACGCTTAATAGGGTGCCAAGTAGTTTGCACGTGCTAACTAGGGTGCTAAGTAGTTTGCATGTGCTAACTGCTTAGCACCCTAGTTAGCACGTGCAAAGCATGTTAGTGCTAACACTTTGCACGCTTTAGTGAATCAAGCCCTAGATAAGAACTGTGGGTTCCTTCTTAACCTAAATCTGTTCTTAAGTCAAAACATTGTGCCATCTCTGTCCCCTGTACCTCCGCTGTGCCCCCAATGTCCCCCTTTGTCACCTCTGCCCCCTGTACCTGCTTATACAAGTTTAAAAGCCATCTTTTCTTTGAATTTTTTAAAAATCGAATTTCCAATGTAATTTTTTTCCCCTTTTTTTTTTTTTTTTTTTTTTTTTTTTTTTTTTTTTTTTTTTACTTGTTCCCACAGAATCAAAGAATCCATGCCTTTCGTATTGGCGGGTCATGCGTAATTCAGGGTTCTCAAGTTGGGGGACTAGCATACAGTATGTATAATGTGATGATCAGCTGCCAGCCTATTGTGTTCTATGGAGAGGGGAGGGAGAGGTACCAGGCTGCAGGAACATGAAATTAACAGCTTTCAGTCATCACTGATCCAACATCATTTAAAGACAATGTGAATGACATAGAGGGGACACTTCTACAGACTGTACATTTTCAGGGACAATTTCAAACAATTGTTCAAGGTAAAACAAACAAAAAGCATGTTACATGCATATTTTCTTCTTCAACTCCTAACTCCAGGTAAGCAAAAATATTCCGACTTTGAATCCACAGCCCTATTACCAAGCTTAGGGCTTAGACCTTACCGTGTGAGTTGGGTGCATAACTTTAGGTGGAACGCAACACCCTATATATATCAATGAAAATTCCATAGGTCGTTCAGCACACCAGGCTTCTCAATTCCTATTCTTATGAATAGAACTGAGAAGCCTGGTGTGCTAAACTTATATTGACGTTTCAAACACCAGAAGTTGACAGTTGTTTCGGGGGTCACGTACAGTTCCCTTCTTCAGAATAGTGTAGACATTTGACAAGGGGGTCCATTGCCTGCCCACACATTGCAGATAGATTCAACCATAAAATCTATTGGAGTTCCTCTCATCCCCGCCACCTGCCAGGACACCCTTCCCCCTCCAAGTGGTGTGTGTTGAAGGCTCACCTGGTGTGTGTGTGTTCGTGTGTGTGTGTTCGTGTGTGTGTGTTCGTGTGTGTGTGTGTTCGTGTGTGTGTGTGTTCGTGTGTGTGTGTGTTCGTGTGTGTGTGTGTTCGTGTGTGTGTGTGTTCGTGTGTGTGTGTTCGTGTGTGTGTGTTCGTGTGTGTGTTCATGTCTAGTACACACAATGAGATTTTCAGGCAGATTTCCTACCAGATCGATTATTTCCATACAAGTTTACAGAAAATTGATCAGAAATCAGATCAGACATGTTGGAAATAATCGATCTGGCAGGAAATCTGTCAGAGAACCTCATTGTGTGTACCTAGCATAAGTCATTAGGAAACTGAATGCTGGTACCACTGTGTGCCCGATCGTGCCCTTGTGGACAAGATTTCTCAGCAACTTCCAGCGATTCTTTACTAATTTTAGCTAGAAATTGATCAAAGGACTGATCAGGTAGCCATGTTTCGGCATCGATTTTCCTCAGATTCAGGAAAATTTTCAGATTGTCAATCAAGCAATGTATGGGCACTCTTAGACCAGCGATCTACTTCATGTCAACCCCATTATAAGGCTTAGCTCACACTGCAAAACGCAGTCGCAAAGCACTTCACAAATGCTTCAAAGGAATGTGTATTTTTGCACATTCCTTTAACCTCTTTAGGACCACAGGCTTGCAACTCCCTAGTGACCAGGCTATATTTACAATTTAGCTCTCTGCAGCTTTAACAGTTCGCTGCACGGCCATACAACTTAGCACACAAATTAAACTTGCCTCCTTTTCTTGCCACCAACATAGCTTTTTTTCCCCTTAACAGCCTGCCAGCCTCGAGGAGCTCCGCTCCCTGTCTAGGAAGGGAACGATCGCACATGTGCACACACGGTCCCTGATAATCTCCGCCCTCAGGACTTAAAGAGACTCCGTAACAAAAATTGCATCCTGTTTTTTTATCATCCTACATGTTCCAAAAGCTATTCTAATGTGTTCTGGCTAACTGCAGCACTTTCTACTATGACAGTCTCTGTAATAAATCAATGTATCTTTCCCCTGTCAGACTTGTCGGCCTGTGTCTGGAAGGCTGCCAAGTTCTTCAGTGTTGTGGTTCTGCTATGAACTCACCCTTTCTGGCCCCTCTATGCACACTGCCTGTGTGTTATTTAGATAAGAGAGAAGAGAGAAGCTGCTCTAATCAGCTGGATAAATTGTCCTCTGAGCTGGCTGGGCTTTCACATACTGAGGAATTACAAACAAGGGCAAAGCTGTTTGCAAGAAGAAAAGAGCAGCCTGAAACTTCAGTGCATGGGGGAAAGAAACACACAAATGATCTCTTGAGATTCAAAAGGAATGCTGTATACAGCCTGCTTATGTATGGATGTATTTTCTATGTGTGGACATACTGTACATCAACCTACTTCCTGTTTTGGTGGCCATTTTGTTTGTTTACAAACAAACTTTTTAAAACCATTTTTAACCACTTTTAATGCGGCGAGGAGCGGCGAAATTGTGACAGAGGGTAATAGGAGATGTCCCCTAACGCACTGGTATGTTTACTTTTGAGCGATTTTAACAATACAGATTCTCTTTAAAGCCAAACGGCATTAGGCAGTCATGGGGGAGCCACTCTGCAGCCGCCAATTGGCGTTAGGTGGTCACAGAGTAGTTAAAGGATATCCGAGTGTACAGCAAATGCAGTACGCTCCCGATGACGTGAGCCGTATTCACAGAAAAAAAAAAACACCACACACACACACACACCTCATAACACCCTCAAAGGGCGACGACACTGGACTAGCGCTTTGCCTTTTGCCAGACATCAGCAAGTGTATCAAAAATTGTTCCCAGTGTGAACCAGCCCTAATGCTGGGAATACACAATGAGATTTTTCAGCAGATTTACTGTCCGATCAATTTTCCGATCATTTTTCTGATCGATTTCCAGTCACTTCTATGAGAAATCGATCAGACAAACGATCGAAAATCAGATCGGACATGTTGGAAATTATCGAACAAACCATCTATCTGCCCAAAAAATATCATGGTGTATTCCCAGCATAATACTGCTGCTTTTTTTCCTGCTGACTTTCAGATCGGCGTTTTCTCAAGTCCATCCACCTGATTGCACCAGCCTGTCTACTTGCAGGTATTTTCAACACAAAGAGCAATACACAAAAGGCTCTGCAGTCTTCTCTTCCCAAACAAAAAGGTTAAAACAAATTGATTGCCTTCAAGGCAACAATCTTAATTTCCCAAGCACACAAACAAGACCAGTTATCCCTGACAGTTGCTAGCACAACAGCTACTTTCCGCAGAAGGAGGAACAAAGGCAACCGGAATCCTGCTGTTCCCAATGTCCCAAAATTCCAGGGATGCTCCACGAGGCATCAGCAGCGAGCCAGACATACAAGAAGGTGAATTTCCCAGGAGGCATTTCCTAGCTCCCCATAGGTAGGAAAATATTACAGGGTAATTTATTGTGCTCCACAAGATCAGTCAAGGACAGTTTCCCCCATTCACTGGTGGAAAACACAACAGCCGGCAACCTCCACAGACTTTACTGCACCAGCCCAGTAAAAAAAAAAAAAGACACACTGAACTAGATTGCTTGGTAAAAATGTCACCAGGCCAATAACGGCTTTAAAAATGTAAAGACTAATCTACATGATACGATTCTTTATATGATTTATTTACGATTCTATTTACAATCCGATTAAATCCGACATGACCGATCAGGATTCGATTCAAATTCGATTTGCCATTGTTTTGAAATGGCAAATCGAATTGTATCGAATCCTGATCGGACATGTCGGATTTAATCGGATCGTAAATAGAATCATAATTAAATCGTATAAAGAATCGTATCGTGTAGATTGGGCTTAAAGAGAACCCGAGGTGGGTTTGAAGAATATTATCTGCATACAGAGGCTGGATCTGCCTATACAGCCCAGCCTCTGTTGCTATCCCAAACCCCCCTAAGGTCCCTCTGCACTCTGCAATCCCTCATAAATCACAGCCATGCTGCTGACAAACAGCTTGTCAGAGCTGGCTGTGTTTATCTCTATAGTGTCAGTCTGCTGCTCTCCCCGCCTCCTGCAGAACTCCAGTCCCCGCCTGCATCCCTTCCCTCCCTGCTGATTGGATGGAAGGGACGGGGGCAGGGACCGGAGCTATGCAGGAGGCGGGGAAGCAGCTGAGACTGACACTACAGATGTAAACACAGCCTTACAGCATGGCTGTGATTTATGAGGGATTGCAGAGTGCAGGGGGACCTTAGGGGGGTTTGGGATAGCAACAGAGGCTGGGCTGTATAGGCAGATCCAGCCTCTGTATGCAGATAACATTCTTTAAACACACCTCGGGTTCTCTTTAAGGCAGGAGACAGGGCACTGCAGGGAACACGAAAGGGGCAACTATGGTTTTAACATTTTGTGCAAGGCTGTCTGAAGACAAGGTCATTGGGCAGGATGGGTTATTCCTGAGGTGTGATGTAAGAGCCTCATTCTGTCACCAATTATAATCAAAACATTTAGTGTTCGGTGTGGGAGAAATGAAGCAACAGTGGGAACTGACCCCACACAACAGTTGTTCCAAATGCCAGACATTTTTCCAAATTTAGCAGAGTTTCAGGCAGGCATTTATGCACCGATACAGACAAACATATAAACAAGTACTGCCTTGATATCTGTTCAATACAGTTCTTGCAAGGCTACCCTCACAGGTCAAAAAAGGAGAGGGCTATACTTTAAGTCAGTCAGGAGCTACTACATCACACGCGGCTTACAGTCTTCTTATAGATAACCCACGGTGGCGAACAAAACCTTAGATACTTGTTCAAGAGAAGCCTCTGGATCCTCCTCAATCCCACCACCGACCGCAACAGTGCAAAAAATTGTGGGCGTCGCAATAGGCCGTAATATAAATTACAGCTATAGACAGTAATTTGGGCTTTGTCAAATGACTGAGCCCACATTACTTTAAAAACAGTTAACTAGGCCACCAGGAGTAGCTAGCGAACGAATTACGCCTTTCCCCTAAGAACAGGGAAGCCTGGAGGGGGAATAGTAAATTAACTGGGACTTTTGCAGGAGCAGGGTGAGCAGTTTTTCGGCTTCACCCTGTGCCCAAATTTCTCAGCGCTGTTTGTATGTACGCACCGCCGACAGTCAGGACCCTCTTTTAGTTCGTGGCCACACTCCCCTTCGGGCATAAGCTTGGCTGTACTGCGTGTAAGTACAGCTTCGGCTTACAGCACCACCGTACTTACGCAGGGGCAGTACAACCACACTCATCCACAGCCGGAAGTGCAGCCAAGATAAGATACCTGCAGAGAGTCTGTGAGTGTCAACGGTGGGGTCATGGGGAACATGGGAAGCCTCTAGACTATCTAGTGGCCTCCCTCTAGCTTAGTATCTAACTTTTTTTTTTTTGCCACCTCAGGTTCACTTTAATTACAAGGGGAAGCTGAATGATCAAGTCCAGTGTTCTCCCCAGAATTTTTTTCCAGCTGGGTGGCATGAAAAAGTAGCCGGGTGGCATGAAAAAGTAGCCGGGTGGGTTGAGATGAAAATGCAGGGCAACTCTGCTTACAGCATAGGAGGATGTGAGGAGGTGAGCCGATGACAGCCGGGTGGTCACCAAATCTAGCCGGGTGGAGCACCCGGCTAAAAGAGCCTGGGGAGAACACTGAAGTCATAAACCACTGTGGTGTCGATTTAGGTCATGTATCGAGGCATGCTAAGAAACCCTATCTGCACACGCTCAGTAGCGTCTTGCTGATATCCCTGTCGGCTTGTCGATGGCAGCTACTTAATAGGAGTGGGATTAAAGGCAGGTTAGAGTTAGGAGTGCAGAAATAAGTTTTATGAGGAGAAGGGGTGGCGGGGGGGGGGGGGGCGGTTAGTGTGAGGCAGAAGTCAGGGGGTACGTTAGTGTGAGTGAGACCACACTTCATCTAACCAGTAGAACAACCCGATTAAAGTTTAGGCCTGGTAGTACAACTTGACAAAAGAAAAACCACAACACTACCGGCAGTATCCAGAAAGCAGGCTGGGGGTAAAATGTTGTCCATGCAAAGAGGAGAACGGGTCACATAGCTGCTCATACTGGATGTTCTGTGTTGCTCGCCTACCTGATTCACTGGACTAGATCAGTAGAAATGAAAGCAAAAATGACAGATTACTTAAAGGAACCCGAGATAGGGCCACAGCAATAAAATATACATACCTAGGGCTTCCTCCAGTCCACTCCGGCCTGTTCGCTCCTCTTCCGACTCCCCATTTTCCTGCAAATGGCCAAGGAAAGTCCTCCGGTCCGGGGCCAACAGCGCATGTGCGCTCCCGCCACATTCACGTCACCAGGAGCGAGACAGGGGGAGCACGCCTGGCCGGACTGCACCTGGAGGATTTTCCGGAGCCAGCGAATGGGCAGTCAGAAGAGGACGATGTAGAAGCAATCAGGTTGGAGGAAGCCCCATGTATGTATATTTTATTGCCGTGGCTCCACCTCAGGTACACTTTGAACAGAGGGTTCCCAGATCTTATCTAAGGGCAAGATTCCTCCGCAGGACCCTCCTCTTCTGGCTGAATTCCAGGCTGTGTATGAGCGCATGCGTACTGGGCATGCACGGCCAGTAGAACAAGGTGCTTATGCACAGAGTAAAAAAGCCATGCATGAGAGGATTTGTTCTACTCGGAATGCACCAACCTTATGCGCAGAAACACATTGAACAAGCTCTTTACAATGTTTAGATGGACCCAGCACTGGAATAGTGGCCTGTAAGAGGATCCTACTACAGTGGTAATTATCTAAAAAAAAATTATTTTCCAGGTGCACTTTAAGGTTGGTGTACAGTGGTCAGTTTTATAATGCATGTGTTACAATGTTTTATAATGAGTGTGTCCTGCAATGAAGACTTGACAGACTTTAATGCAAAGCCTGCATGCAGCGAGTTAGAATAATGCGATCACTTACAAAAAAGTACTGTGAACAGATCTGTAGAATTGTATGGGCAGCGAGTTGTAATGCAGAATTATTCTGCAATGTCACAGTGCACCTTGAACGGGGCATAAAAATATTTTAGCTGATAAAACATTCCATAAAGAATTTATGTCAGCCCTGCGATTAGATGTCTAACTTCAGTTTTAAAGTAACATAAAAAAAGGTGCCATCTGTAATTTCCTCCAAAAAGAAGAAGAAAATAAATAAAACAAAACAATTTCTTGGCTGCTGAGCATATCATGACTGCCAGACAACGGGATTTTAAACATGGCAGCCATAATTTCCCTTACTACAGTTTTCCTTTAAAAAAAAAATAAAATAAAATAAAAAGTGGTCTTTAAACACACAGGTGCAGAAAAAAACACTTGAAAAAGCTTCCCATACACCATGAGACATTACTCGGAAGATTTGATCACTGATCAAATCTGCCGAAGATTTGAACACAAAGTGCCATCCAATCGTAAGTCACTCAATTTCTTGTAGAAACTGGACTGTTTTTTTGGTGGTTGATCGGGGAGGGGGCACAACGGTATACATGCAAGGGGGCCTACAGCTGGTAATGCATCCCCACTGCTAATGCTGCTCTCCCTTGAGCACTATGACAGCAAAGCATTCTGACTCTTACTGCTCCAGCTGGCATGCGCCTTCCTCTGTACTGCTGTCATCGCCCGATGCCCGTAGGGAGCCAGCAAAGTATGCACCTAGGTAAACCGCAATGTCACTGGAGCAGTGAGTGCCAGAGCATTCTGCTGCTCTAATACTCTGCCTAGGGTTCCTGCATTTACAGGGTGGACACTGAGGAGTAGTGCTAATCATTTAATAGGTTTCATGCTGAAATCTAAAAGAGAAAAATTTATATCTATCTATCTATCGCTTCCTTCAGCCCCCTCCTGCCACACCAGCCTCTTCTGACTGACTGTTCGCCTGCAATTGGCCCCCAGAAACTCCTGGACCAACTGCTCATGCGCAGGCTGTGCCTATGCGCACAGAATGCTCTCAGTGACGAGAGCATGCCTGGCCAGACTGCACTGACTGATTTTCCGGGGCTGTTTGGGGGCAAACGGGGAGTCAGAAGAGGATGGCGTGGGAGCGATCAGACCGGAGGAAGCCCAAGCCAGGTATGTATATTTTTTTTGTTGTATTCCCATCACAGGTACACTTTAAGCAATAACAGTTACTGTCCTGCTGATTCTCCGCCTCTAATACTTTTAGCGATAGACCCTAAACAAGCATGCAGCAGATCAGGAGTTTGACATTATTGTCAGATCTGGCAAGATTAGCTGCATGCTTGTTTCTGGTGTTATTGAGACACTACTGCAGCCAAATAGATCAGCAGGGCTGCCAGGCAACTGGTATTGTTTAAAAGGAAATAAATATGGCAGCCTCCATATTCGTCTCACTTCAGTTGTCCTTTAAAGTAAACCAGAGACCTCATTGCCTAAAGATTTGATACTTACCCAGGGCTTCCTCCCGCCCCATAAACACATGCAAATCCCACGTCATCCTCCCGCGGTCTGCCGTTCTTACCTGGCTCAGTCGCCTCAGTCCGGGTCTACTGCTCATGTGCGGGAGGTCTACACATGCGCTGAAGACCCAGACTGGACCCGACTGAGCAAGTTACCGGGGCTGATCGCTGCTGAACGGCAGCCCGCGGGAGGACGGCGTGGGACTCGCACATGTTTATGGGGCGGGAGGAGGCTCTAGGTAAGTAGCAAATCTTTAGTTAATGAGGTATCTGGTACACTTTAAAGGCTATTAAGGAAGTAGTGGCAAACTGATTGCAAGTCATCACTTCATTGCTCCCCTGCAGATTACACCCCATTGACAGAAATATTTATAATGGAGCAACCTGCTTCTTTACAGTAAGAAATCAGAGCACTGATCTTCACCTTAACTACCCTACAGTGGCAATCCAAGGCTCCACTTATCAGAATCGAAAGTGGTGATCAACCTCTCTGCCAAAAACAGAGGTAAGCATTCATACACTTTTTAAAGTGGCGATTCCCAAAGAAAGGGTCAAAAGGGTATTTGATAAAAACAAAACATGCTTTTTCCACCACTCTGCCCCGTATAGCATTTCCTACTTTGAAAATATTGAACCCTATCTGAGGATCTGTCCAGTGCTGATTGGCTGCTTCATAAAACAGTACAAACATGGAATTTACTGGCAATGTAATACAGAAAATCAAAAGGAGACCAAAGCTCAGGTACCAGCAGAGTGCCACTTTTATTGCAATTTATTTGCATACAAAATTTGCATATTCCTGCATCAACTCAGAACTATTTGCATCCCTTTGACCATCGCTGCCATTATAAATAGGCCCCAGAGCCAATAAGGGCAAATCACAATAGTTTTGGAATTATGAAAAAAATGCGTTTCACTATGACATGCGTTCATATGCAGTGCTGCTATCCTGCAGTCACAGGAAACGCAACACCCTCTGTGAGCGTACATCATCATCCAATCAGAATGTCAAACTTTAGCAACTGAGCACAGAAACTGATGCAAGCAGGTTTCTGACTGGTTAAGAATTACTCGCTGTCTGCACACAGAAAATTTTATCTTTGCACTTTTTTTTTTTTTCTTTAAAAAACAGAACAAGCAAGACATGTTATGAAAGAAGAAAAAAAATCAAGTTAAAACCAGGCTGCCAGTATTAATTTCACTTTGAAGCATCACACATCAACACAGCTGGGCTTCTGTTCATAGTTCCATGATGTGTTTGCTTCTGTGCGCAGGAGGCTCCTAATCCTATTCTTTATTCCCCAGCGGGACACATTCTGAAAATTGCAAATTATGCAACAGTTTTTACCCTAATAATATACAACATCAGCCACAGGGGACTCTTGATGCTTCAGTGAATCCTGTAAATAGTTTATAAATGGAGTAGTTATAACAAATCCATTTAACCATTCATATGCCAGCACAGCTGGATCCACAGAAGGAAGATAGACGAATATCAGCATCAGCCCTGCCTAGTGTACTGTACACCTTACAGCAGGCGAAGGAATTGCTCAGTACTCCAGTGACTGACGGACTGCAAGTCCCAGCACACAAGTCATGTCAGGTGTTGTAATCCTAGAACACAACTGGATTCAAGCAAGTTTGGGAAAGCTGAAACTAGTTTTTAAAGTTTTTACAGAGGACCAAGGAGAGGCTGTTGCCCCGGGCAACCATGTAGGCATCTACTGAGAAAGGTGGAAAATCAGTAGATAGCTAGAAATCTGCCATTACTAGAGAAGTAACAATGCTCTTCCAGAGATCAGCAGAACTAAAAAAGTGATGATCAGATTAAATGATCGAAAATTAGGTGTCTTTCTCCTCAAACGCCCCCCCCTTTCCTTCCCTTCCCCAAACACCTTGTGCATCACTATACACTATCCTTGCACATTTTCCAAGCTAAAGTAAATTTGGTTGCAATCTGTATGCAGAATAAAATTGGACCGACCAAATGCAGGTGCAGTCCATTTTGCTAGGACCAACTGCAATTGGTTATAAAATTCCGACCAAATTTGCATCAACTAAGAAAAATGTGCATTATTAGCGATCAACTCTTAAGCCTGGTACACACTTTCAATTAGGATTTTAAAATCACTGACCAATTTTACCACCTCCATGTAGTAGGAGAGTCAACAGATATTATTTATAAGCAGATGGGTGCAGGTACACCCTCATACAACATAGAGGTGTAACTTGGTCAGGGATTGGCCAATCATAATTGAAAGTGTGTGCCAAGCTTAACTGTCACTTCAAAAGAAGTGAGAAATCAGTGACTGCAGCAGGAGCCAATGGGGGCTTTTAGAGAACCACGGTTTGTGAAATGTAGTCCATTCCAGTAACCTTAGCTGTGCACCGCCACTTTAAGGCGCCCTTTCCACTAGTAGCTTTTTGCGATCTGATTGTAAAACGATAGATACTTAAAAACTAAGATCTGATTCTGATCATAAACCAACAGAGACTTAAAAGTAATGGAATCCGCAAAGACCGTATCCAACAACGTTTGAGATGTAATGGTTTTTCATTGTCCTGCTGCATTTGTCATGCACTTGAGCTCCTATACAAAAAAGGTATAGAAGTGCAGGAAAGATCGTAAATGCAATTTTGTTCCCGCGATCCAACTGAAAACATTTTCACGCCTGTTTTATTTCTACAGTTGCATATGTAATTGCGCTGTACACCTGTCAGATTGTGGCAGTAGTGGAAATAGAATGAAACGCAATTGCATCACAGCGCGATCGCATCACACCAGTTTCTTAGTGGAAAAGGGACCCAAGGCAATTACATTAGGCAATGATCGCCAATGGAAAGGAATAAAATCTTGTTATAGAACATGGTCATAATAAAGGAGGCATCTGATTGTTCTAACTGGTGATCAAATAAGCAAAAATTAATTAGCAGATCAATACTCCTTTAAAAATAGACCTTAACGCCTGGTACACTTAATTATGATTGGCCAATCACTGACCAGTTTTACCACCTCCATGTAATATGAGGGTCAACAGACTTTGAATACTATGAACAGTGTAGGTAACGTACTACATGGAGGTGGTAAAATTGGCCAATCACAATTGAAAGTGTGTACCAGGCTTTACAGCGTACACACACTCCAATTTTGATTGGCCAATGATTGACCAATTTTACCACCTCCATGTACTATGAAAGCCAACCTACACAATCTGTTCATAATATTCAAAATCTGTTGGGTAAACCTACTACATGGCAATGGTAAAATTGGTTAATCACAATTGGATGTGTATGCACCCCTCATTTCAATTAACAGCAGAAATCTAATCGCTCTTAGTAACCACCCAACTTTTTCTCTAGTTTCATTTGCAAGCCTTCTTAAACCACGCCAGCGGCAAAGAAAATTAAAGTGCAGGAATGTTAAACATATTTAAGCATTTATTTCATAAAAAGTAAACAATTTAACAAGACAGAAACCCTTCTCCACATATAAGACACTAACCACTGAAAATGAGATGGTGAGAAGCGTGTAGAACATGAATGAATATTTCTGTGCAGCGGACACATTCACATAACTTGAGATCTGCCCCTGGAAACAAGAGGCAGCTATGGCATTGGCCACTGTGGCACAGAATGCATAGTGCATTTGGCTGATGGTGGCACACATGGAGCTAGAGAAACAGCAGCAGCCAGTCTGGCTTCCACACTTGCTACAGCTTTGACTCCCAGAGGATAAAGACCTTTTCAGCACTGGGCTAGATTGGAAAAATAAACAGGATTTGGCAGCAGCTGTATTTGACAGTCCAGACTCGGTTTAGAACATTTACTCCCCTTACCTGATTGAAAGTTCTGTCTCCCAGATGCCTTTTGTGTAATCCAAGGAAGGGGAGCCTGGCACTGCCCTGGTGGCACCAACAGCCGCACAATGCAGGTGTCACAGTAGCCAGGCAGATGTATGCAGAGTTCCCTTTGTGCAGGCAGAGGTGTTGCTGCTGTCCTCCTGGATAGGATGTCTCAGGCAGGGGTCATCACGCTTGGGCATGCACTCTCTCCATTATGCAGAGTGTCTCTAGTGTGCTCCCAGCAGCGCTCACGGAATCCCCGCTCTGTACATTTTGAAGGATCTTTTTGCTGTTTTTTTAGGATTCCCCCAAATCCTTTACCAGCTTCCAGGGAATGTGCACCCCGCTTGCAGGTCCCCTTTGTGTGTCGGTCTCCCGAGGATTACTTGAGAAAAGCTCGTCTTCAGCATCACTCCAGTGCTTCTCTCTCCCCCTCCAGATTTCAATCTGCCTCCTCTCCGCTTTCCCAAACTCAATGGGGACGACCACGCCCCCCAGCGCTGCAGCAGGCTGGAAATCAGATCGGGTATTTGCCTAGCCGCGCCCAGATTCCCAGGCTCTAGCTCTGGCCACGCCCTCTCCCCTATAGCTCAGGCTATGCAGGTTGTTTGGTAATAGAACGTAGCAGCAGTGTCACCTCCAGCTACATGTCTGTGCTACACTGATAGCTGCTGCTTAACAGCAGACGGAAATAATCACATTCCCAGAAGCAATTAGATTCTCTTCTTCAGCCAGGCTGCTTAGACAGCCATCCCAATGAGTGGCTCTGTAAAATAGGGCAGAACATTGATTCCTGAACTCTTTTCGAGTCTGATCTGTCAGTCATACACTGCCGTCTCAGACGAGTCAATTTTTCAGTTTGTGATTAAATCCGTACTTTTAAAGTGACTACAGTCAGATTTCCTCTACCTATATACAGCAGTTCTATCATATTAGGTAGTTATTTACTAAGTTATAATTCATATAGGTAGTACCAGCATATACTGTGGCACTTGACAATTACAGTGTCTTATATAAAGTAATGCTTGGTGAAATTTGCCTTCTTAAAACAGAAGGAAACTTGCAATAATTCAGGTATAAGTGAACATTTGTGGTTACTCACAATGCACCACTACTGAATATGCAAATTATCCCTTTTCGCCCCTGTAAGCAAGACAAGCATCCAGAACCGCTGGTGTATAGCAAGCCTATAGCTTTAAATATTACACAGCCACATCAACCCCACATGTAGTCAGCCTGTTTCGGACTTTTGGGGTTGATGTGGCTGTGTAATATTTAAAGCTATAGGCTTGCTATACACCAGCGGTTCTGGATGCTTGTCTGGCTTACAGGGGCGAAAAAAGATAATTTGCATATTCAGTAGTGGTGCATTGTGGGTAACCACAAATGTTCACTTATAGCTGAATTATTGCAAGTTTCCTTCTGTTTTAAGAAGTCAAATTTCACCAATTATTGCTTATTAGTAGGAGGGCTTTTTGGTCACTTTTATCCCCCTATACATTCCTAGTAGTTTGGGTCACCCCAAACTGCTTGATTACTCTGTTATATAAAGTATATACCTGTGAGGATCTCCTGCCTTCCTTTGGTCCTTACAGGCAGTAGAGATGCGAAGTTCAAATCTTTTCAATGATCCGGATGGTTCGAATCGGATCATTGAAAAGATCCGGATCTTTGATCCGAATCTCGGATCATTTTACAAGGGAAACATTGGGGGGTGAAATGACTAGCAGGACAGGAGAAGGGGAGGGGGGTGGACACACAGAGAAGGGGAGAAGATGGACAGAGGGCAGGGAGTGGACAGAGAAGGGAGGAGGGACGAGCAGAGAGCAGAAAGGTTTGTTTGCACACAATACCCACATGCTGCAATCATATGCTTTAGATATATTTCACCTATATGTTCATCTGTATACTCCCAACTCCCATTCCCCAAAGCATTCCCAGAAGTAAAGTGCAGGTGTTTAGAGCAGTGCAGGAGGATCATATTGCCCTGCAATCACAGTGCCTGCCCTGTCCTAGCCCAGCATGCGGCCTGTAGCGTTACTGAGCTGTGCCAAAAGTTTCCAATGTGTTCACTGTGCTCAACTATGGAACAGACAGCCTATAATGAGCAGCACATTTCAGCCAGTATGTGTGCTCTACACATATCTGGCAGTGGCACCGATGTCCCCTCTCTCATCTACCTGTGGCTGTGCAAGGCTGCCTCCCCTTCAACAGAGCGATCCATCTCTGCTTTGCTTCCAGGACCCCGCTGCCCGCTAAGAGGGGGGCGTGCCACTCCTGGCCCCGCCCCCTTTGCGATCCGAATCACTCATTTTGATGATTCGACTCACAAAATAGATTCGGATCAAAGATCCGGGAGAACAGAAGGATGACACAAGGGCGGTATAAGGATGACAAAAGAGAGTATATAGGGAGGCCACAAGGGGGGACATAAAGAGGCCACAAGGGGGGACATAAAGAGGCCACAAGGGGGGACAGAAGGAGGACATAAAGGGAACAGGAGGATGACACAATAATTGGGGGTAGAACATCTAGAAGACACCCCTGGACCACAGACTCACCAGGTTTAGTATATTTTTTCCCTGGTTTTTGCCCTCTAAACCTAGGTTCGTCTTATAGTTCGGTGCATCTTACATTCTGAAAAATACGGTAATTCTAGAGGAGGACAACAGAAGATCATGTGCAGATCTTAGATTGTGATTGGGTTGGTATCTGGAAATTAGTGAGGAGATGTAAAGGGGAGAGAGATTGTGGAGAGCTTTGTAGGTTAGAGTTAAGAGTTTGAACTGGATCCTCTGGTTATTAACAGAGAGGGGCAACTAGTATTACTTAAAAGGAAATAAATATGGCAGCCTCCATATTCTTCTCACTTCAGTTGTCCTTAAACCTCCCTGGTGGTAAGCCCGAGCTAAACTCGGGATGGGAGAATTTAGCTGGGAGCGGTAATCCCGAGCTCAGCCTGGGCTAGCAAAATACCTGCTTTCCATGTTGTTTAGGAGTCCCGCGCATGATCGGCGCTGCGCACCGGGACTCCAGCATCTCTCCTCTGGTGTCTGCATCATTTTTCAGCCGCCGGGATCCCCATGTCCCCACTCTTCTTCCGGGGACCGGCAGCCAATCAGATGAGCAGAGCGGCAGTGGCAGCGCGCGTGACGCCATGGGGGAGGTGTAGGATTTTTAAAAATTGATTGGCCCTAATCTGCATTGTATTGGATACAAATGAGTCAAATACATTTGTATCCAATGCATTGTAGCCATTTGGTTCCCTGCTGCTTCTGAGCAACAGCTGTGATCTGTGTGATCTGCCTTATACTTTGGATTACCTGTTACAGATTTCTGCGTGGATTTTGACTACTCTCTTTGCCTGCTGCTTTTCCCCGACCTCTGCTTGGATTACGACTATTCTGTTTGACTGCTGCCTGTACCGACCTCTGCCTGGATTACGACTATTCTGTTTGCCTGCTGCCTGTACCAACCTCTGCCTGGATTTTGACTATTCTCTTTGCCTGCCGGCCGCCTCTGCCTGGATTAGTTTACTCTCTGCCTGTCACCTACCCGTCACCTGCTATGGCGTCAGCCTCAAGGCGTCTCACACTGGAAGCGCTGATGGAGTTCGAGGACAGTGATCCTGATCTATATCTATATGCAGAGAGGAGATCTTAGAGGGTTTATCACCCAATAAGAAAACCATTCGGCTAAAAGGTATACGACAAGGGAGTATTGAAGAGCACCTGTATAGGACTGAGCACCAGAAGATCTGTACTTTGGGGCAAACCCACCAAATATGTCAAAGAACCCCAACAGCACCACAACCTCTAAAACAAGATGAGGATTTTGTGTTGTCCAGTTTGTGAAGCCTGTCAGGGGTATAATAAACACTATGTAGAAGCTTTATGGATGCTTCCAAAGTAGAAAAATACATGCTGTTCCTCGACAGAGTCTCACAGCAGTAAGCCCACCTCCTCTCCGAAAATCCTTCCAATGTCCCGCTCCCATTTTAACAAAGTAATTGAAGAAATGCACACCCCAAAAGTGTAGTCGGTGGACGTGCCTCGGCAAGCTCGGTTACCACTCGAGTTCTATCGAAGAAAGGATGAACCCAGGCACCGTCCAATGCTCTTTTACTCTGTTTTTATTTTAAGGCTGTCATATATAGTACAATAGTACAATCACATGCAGGTTTATATATCACATCATATTCCAGGCTACAGAACACCAATAGCCAATCTCTGCCAGGCAGTGCAACAGCCGAACCTGATGGGAAACTATTTTATCTTTAAAGCAACCAATAGGAGCGATTCGCTCACCTTTTAGATGTGTACACATGTGTATCTGTACCGGAAGGGATCACAGATAATAAAAAATTTGTTGAACTCTAAAACTCTCCCATAATGGAGTATAAACATTTTGGGCACAATATTGTAGGGACATAAGCTTAGAAGACCGAACAAATCGTCCAACTGTAGTGAGCTTGTGACAAGTCCACCATTGGAATGGTTGCAATGTATGACCAGGCACAAAATCTGGATTGTGGAGTATTTCCACCAGTAAGGAGGTGGGAGACTGCAGAGAGTAAGTAGCAACATTTTTTTTCCCTAACGTCAGAAAAAGGGGCTGAGACCTTGGAGCGTTCTCTTATATAGTCCAGGTTTTTTTTTTTTGGGCCCACAAAATGCCTTTGAGAGATGGGCAGCGAGTAAATCAGATTCTAACAAAACCCAAAGAGGAGTGTGCTGCTTTGCATTAATTGAAGTTAATTGGGCTAATTGTGTTGCTTTGTAGCAGTTTTTGAGCAGATCTAGGCCTCCTCTAGAACGTGACCAAAGGTGACCACACATGGTACAATTTTTTCATATTTTTCGATTAGATAATTTCGTTCTATTATTTCAATAGATCGAATATAAATATTTTTCCAACATGTCCAATCGGATTTCTATCGAAAAAATGGGATAATCGTTCGTTTTTCTTAATTAAAAAAAAGTTTATTTTTTACTTTTATTCGATTTGATCACTTTGGTCGAATAAACGGGAAAATCAAACGTTTTTATTGTACCTTGTATGGGCACCATAAGTGAGATATCTCTCACTAATGGTGAGAACTTAACACAGGCAAGCTGAAAAAAATCACCCCTTTTAATTTCTTGAAGGATTGTGTATCATGGAGCAAGTCAGTGAGATTTCAGTAGGCATTTCTACACCTCCTGCCATACTGAGCAATGATGAGTAATTTTTTCCAGGTAGAAACTGTCCTTTTTGCTGTTTTTAGAAGTGTCTCTTCTACTTTTCGGAACTGTTGGTAAAAACTGTAAATACTGTAATTTTATTACAGTAGAGTCTTGTCACGGACAGGGAATCATCTGATGTCAGATAAGTGAGCTTTCTGATTGCTTGAGGCTCAATGTTAGAAATAGGCTCAGCTAATACAGTATTATACCGCACTCTGGATACATACCATGAAGTCTGAAGCCATCATCATGAAGCCATGTTAAAATACAGTACCTGAAAGTATAATAACCTTGGGGGAGCGTGGAACACAGTCTGTAAGCTCAGCAGAGCCCACAAACAGCCTAAGGGCTCTTTTCCACTATGAAATGCGATCGCGATCGCGTTTCAATTTCCACTATGCGATTGTGATTGCGATTGAGCTACTATATTCATTATAGTCCAGCTCAATCGCATACAAAACGCGGCAGGACGACGATTGCGCTTTGACCAAAATCGAATCGCAATCGGATCGCACTAATGGAAAATGCTGCTGCAGTTTCCATTAGTTTAATGTACCTTGCGATTTGCGATCAGAAGCAAATTGCAAATCGCAGGCTAGTGGAAAAAGGCCCTAAGCACTGTACTGCCAGCCATTTGTGCTTGGTAGTTGAGTTCCGGATAACCGGGACTCTATTGTTTGTTTGTTCACCAATCCAATGAACCTTTATGGATTTCTTCTTTAATAATGACTCATGCCGTTGATGTCTGATAAGATTGGCCATAGAATGCACTGTCTTATATGATAATGACGGAAATAGGCATTCTTATATGACTGCTATTGCCTTTGATCATTTGTTCCTTTTTGGAACAGGGAACGATGTGAATTGCTTGGCTCTGTGAACTCTGCAATGTACAGTAAAATAATTCTGTTCTGCAAAAAAAATCAGATTTTTTTGTTGAGGATCACTATATTTTGCACAAAAGCATTATACCTTTTACAAGTAAGTATGTCTTTATTATGTAAACCTGGAGTCCTCAAACAATGGCCCCTATTATTATTATTGATTTGTAAGCGCCGATATATTACTGTACAAAGTAAGAAATAAACATGGGGTACAAAATAATACAGACAATAGTGTACACCAATATATGAAATACAGAGTTAGTGACAAAATACAGAATTAGTAATTACAGTGACACAAGTAATATGAATAAAAATGTGTAACAAATTCCAAGACACAAAAGGTGAGAGAGCCCTGCCCATTCAAGCTTATACTCTAAAGGGCGAATTTACAATCTATTACCCCATATGACCAACTCCTTTGTTTATTTTAATGACATCCCATGACTGTACTGCAGAAGTTGGCTCAGAGTGTGCTGGGTGTTTAACCTTAAAGAGAACCAGAGACATTCAAGAGAAACATTTTATACATATCTGGGGCTTCCTCCAGCCCCATAAGCCTGGATCGCTCCCACGCCGCCGTCCTCCGCTTCCTCTGTCCGCAGGTACCGGGTCACGTACTCCCGGCCAGTCGAGCCAGTCGAGGCAAGCGCAGTGCGTCACTGCCGGCGGACGCGGACAATTTTCCGCATCACAGGGGCTTCCTCCATAGCCTTATGCATGCGCCTCCATACTGCGCAGACGCATGCGTACGGATATGGAGGGAGCCCCCTGTGATGCGGAAAATTGGTTGCGTCCGCCGGAAGTGACGGGACCCGGTACCGGCAATAGAGGAAGCGAAGGACGGCGGCGTGGGAGCAATCCAGGCTTTTGGGGCTGGAGGAAGCCCCAGGTATGTATAGTAGCCTTTCCTATTTTTTGTTTTTCTCCATCTCTGGTTCCCTTTAAAGCGGACGCAAACCAAACTTTTTTTTATTCTAAATATTTAGTTGCACCACTCACGCATACAAAGATAAATAAACACTCCTTCAAGCCTATGAGCATTTCAGTGCATGCTTTTCACCCTTCTCTGTTCATAACTAGGGTTATACAGGTGGCAGCCATTAGCAATTCCTCCTTTGCCGGACACCATCTACTCCACCAGTTTGCCGGATTCTGTCCCGGCAATATGAAAGGAAGGGAGGGGTTCCTCCAATAAATGTAAAATATTTTATATTTGTCATCATGCAGCTGAAAAAAGGCTGCTATTTATTATTATAATTTAGAAAATAGATTTTATTTCTGAAATCTTGTATTTTTAATTTGGGTCCACTATAAGGTGCCCACTAACAGTACAATTTGAAGCAAATAATCGCCCAAATGATCAGATAAATGTGATCGGAAACAAAATGTTGTAATACATCAATTATTTTGCCATCAAGAAACCAATCTGTACTCGCTATCCATCACAAACAATTATAAAAAATGTTTTTCCATTCGCTTAAATTGTTATCAAAAGATCACCTTGAGAATCGTTCACAGTCAATTTGGGACATCAAAGAGGTTTATTCTCTGCCAAGGCGATAGCATTTATCTGATCGCTTGGGTGATTCTTCACTGAAAATGAGATACCTGCTTACTTTCCCAGCATGCTCCACATTGACATCTGTGCAGGAAAAGAGGGTGCTGCACATGGAATCTCACAGGAAAATCAATTTAATTGCAACACGGTAAGGAGGAGTACTATAACAGCAGCTCTTCAATGGGGGTATTATAGCAGGAAGTACGAGGAACTGGGGCATTAAAGTGGACCTAAAGTGTACATTCCAAAGAGACTAGGGTGTAATTATGAGGAGAGCAGCAACAGCAGGGGGCCCAGATTTGAAATACTAATTTTTAATGCTGAATTTAAAGAGCAACTGTAACAACATATAGCAGAATGCAGTGAATAATTCTGGAAATTCACATTCATGTTAAATATCCTGGTTTCAGCATCAGAAACACCCCCTCCCACCCCAAAGATCCTTTCTTCTGGTTTTAGAACTCTCAGTAAATTCTGCAGAGATCACCGGCCAAGTTGGATAATCGTCGTTTAAGGGTCAAGTCCTGTATGGAAGCCTTGTGCATTATTGGACGCTGATTGAGATGCCTCTCACCTAACTAGGACTCCCCGTGATCCCCAGTCACAAGTCCTTGAGGCTGACAGACGCCTCACCTATACAAATTCAGCATCAGAAACACTCCCCCTATGCTTTCTACTGCCTTTCGAACCCTGAGTAAATGAACATTCCACAGAGATCACCTGCCAGTACTGTAGATGTTGCTGCCTGTGACCAATTTCAGACTAAATAATTCATAAATGTACTGTATATAGTAAAGAAAAAAAAATTATGTTATTTTTTACTACAGTTCCTCTTTAAAAAATATAGATGAAAAAAATCACTACAGTATATATGGTCTATAAAGTATTAGTGTACTTATGCTAAAAAATTGCGTAAATTGACACCATGATGAATAATCCAATGTACTTATATCACTGAATTTGCTTCATTTCCAATATAAAAGCTTATCACTAGGAGCAATTAGGATTCGGCTGCAGCTCCCGTTCTGCTGCGTAGCCATAGCCCGAATCATTAAACCAGGTTATGCACGGCTATAGGGATTCGATTGCATGCTGCATACATTTTTATTATTATTATTATTATTTAGTATTTATATAGCGCCGACATATTACGCAGCGCTGTACAGTGTATATATATATTGTCTTGTCACTAACTGTCCCTCAAAGGATCTCACAATCTAATCCCTACCATTGCCATATATTTATATTATGTAGTGTAAGTACTGTAGTCTAGGGCCAATATTAGTGGGAGCCAATTAACTTATCCGTATGTTTTTGGAATGTGGGAGGAAACCGGAGTGCCCGGAGGAAACACACGCAGACACAGAGAGAACATACAAACTCTTAGCAGATAGTTCCCTGGCTGGGATTCGAACCAGGGACCCAGCGCTGCAAGGCGAGAGAGCTAACCACTACGCCACCGTGCTGCCCATACATTTGCACCATGCCGTCCAGATTCGCTCCGCAGTGTGGTCTGGATGGCAACACACTTGTCAGATAGGCAGCATTTAGCCGCCCGACACTTGTTTGCGGGGAAACACTGCAGATACGTCCCGGATCTGGGCATAGTGGAAAAAGGCCCTAAGTGTTTGCAGATGTTATCAGCATGACAGCAGAGATTTCCTAATACGATTAGAGAGTTAATTTAGCCCTGTAGAGAAAAAGGCATCAGTGCCCATTATTCAAAGCAGAGATCAGCAGAGGCTGCAGTAGGTTTACTATCAGTAAACGCAGAAGACAACAGCTTACACTGTACATATTGGAACTGACATTTCTATAAGTGCCCATACATCTAGCAAAGATGGGCAGATTCAACCAAGAGTCAAATCTTTCTCTTATCACATCTGATTAGAGAGAGATCTGTCACCGCTGTCTGATTCCTGATCGATTTCAGCATGAAAACTCTCGGGAATCGTCCGAGTCCACCGCCTATGCCACCTCACCGCTGCCCCCAGTGTATAAATGTGCCCCCCATGTGCGCATTTATACATTACCGGTCCTGTGACGCCCACCTTGCTGTGCCCATCCGTCTTCGGGAATCCTGTTCCTCCATTAGCACTATACACGCCACCGGCTAATAGCATGTGGTGACATCACAGCATCAGGGGTTTCATTGTGTTCGTCGCTTGTCCCGATATTGCTCGCTGTTACCACTATGCCCCCGATCAACCACAGCAATGCGACATCTTGCAGCATGTCCGATCGATATTTATGCGACCAATTTCGGACTGAAATTGATTGCATCATTGATCAGACATGCTCTTGGCAGCACCAGTTTTCATCCGATTCAATAATAATTATCGAATCGGATGGTCGAATGGCCGCAAAGTTGAGAGATGAATGGCCACCTTAAAGTGTACCCAAGACGTGTGTATATACCGTGGCAAGCATACAGACACTTATGCTGTGCTCCTTATCTTTTTTCCCTGCCTGAAAGAGTTAGGGCCCGTTTCCACTAACGCAAATCAGCATGTATTTTCTGCATGCAGATTCACTTGGCATATACAAGTCAATGGGCCTGTTTCCATTACAGGCGAAATTTGTTTACCCCGCAGGCGAAAAGGCTGCCTCTGTCAGAATTTTCAGCTGTTTAGCATTAACGCGTATGCATTTCCACGTATGTGTTTACGTTTATGCGTTTTCGCACGCGGAGTCAATTGTAATCAATGGAGACCGTAAAATATAATAAAAATAAATATGCGTACGCAAGCGCATGAAAAAAACACCTGAAAATACACGCGAATTCGCATACACATGCAAATCCACAGGAATGTTTTTCTGTGCGCATTCGCTTAGGTAAAGTGGAAAAGGGACATATTTATCAATGTAACTGACAGCTTTTCTCCAGTGGGGACCCAGTCAGCTCACCGATAACAAATTACAGCTATAAAACACTTTCCTAAGCAGCTAACTGGGCTTCTGACTGCAAGAGAAAAGATAAAAAGGTCAGTAGTTCATGTATTTTTACTCTGGGACTCTTGAAACACTGCAATTGAGCAAAGGCAATAAAACATTAAATCTGCGTTGTAAATATTATATATATTTTATTTTTATTATATATATTTTATTTATTATATATATTTTATTTTTATATATAAAATAAAACATTGAAATATCTAAAAAAAAGAAAAAAAAGGTAATTTTTTTGGAGTAGGAGGACAGATCCAATTGTTTATCTCATTCGTTTATTTTCATCTCGGATTAATTTTAAATCTTAAAAATGGTTTAAAATAAATAGTGCAACTGCATTCTGTTGTCACCCCGAGCTGCTTGGTTACTCTAATGAGGCCCTGTGAAGTTATTTTAAACAAATTTCAGTATAAGTGCACTGACACTTTAAGAATTTTTATCAGCGCACTCTCTGTGATATTATTCAGTGTTCTCCAGCTATCCCGCGGTGTCAGTTCATGCCCGGTTACTCCAGACTGACACCAAACACTGGAAGTCCTCACTGACTAACTGTGAATTTTAAACAGGTGTGCGCAGCGCTTAGGTCAACTCCAGCTCACCCGATGACTGACACCTCCTTTGTTGGAGCTCATTAAAATTCTACCCCCTTCTTTTCCTGTGCCATGTTTCCCCTGAAATGTTAGCAGGACAAGCCTAAGTCAACATGCAAAATGCAGGCTAACAAAAGGCGCTTTTCAGACGCCAGAAAATATGTGGCTCCCACACTTGGGCGATTTAGAGAAAACATTTTACTTTTTCGACCAACGCAGCAGTTATCGTGGGTGACTGAGAAGCATGTCAGCAAGGTCATGCCGTTAAAATTGCTCTGTGCTGCTTTGGGGCTTTGGAATAACACTAGAGATGTGTTGCCTCCATAAGAACATAATTTTTCTATGATTGTAGAATAATTGTTACAGGATAATGTACTCGCCTGTCCTAGGAGTTCAATGAGCCCATAAATGTATGCGGGCTGCAGGTCATTGTTATTTATGAAGGTCATAGGGAAATCCTAATACCCTTAAAATGCAATTTCAGGCACTCAAATAAACTCAATAGGCGTACTTGTGCTGCTTTATGTCTGAAGGCAATGTGTAGAGATTTTAAAACATGACTTCATAAAAACGGTAATTTTGACACTATGGCAAAGGACTAAAATGTTTTTGGAAGTTTTGTTGCTGTTTGTTTTGTCTCATTTCCTGTCTCAGGGCAATAGCAATAGATAATGCAGATGTTGCCACCACACCTGGGCAACTGGACGCAAAGGCCCACCTAGGGTTCTTCTTCATCTGCTAAGTTAAAGTGAGATTAAACTCTATATTAACTGAAAAAATATCATCCAATGAGAAATGGGACTTCTTTAGCTTATCTATCCTGTTGTCAGATTTAGGAGAAATGTTATATGGAAAAAAAATAAAAGAATATTTCTGCTGATTTCCATCTTTACTGTTTCGCTGTGATGCCAAACGTGACATCACTTCTGCCTTTTTCTTTTCTTTTTTTTTTAAAGTGGACCTGAACTCAGAACTCCCCTCTGCTCTAAAAGATACACAAAAGCAGAATAACCAGAATAACAAAAACATTTCTTTGTTACAGCTGATACAAATCCTAAAATAATGCTGCACTGTTTCTACTTCCTGATTCATGGAAGCAGACATATTGTTAACATCAGGTGCTTTCAAATGGGCTTATCTGCCGTGTCTGCCATAGCCAGTCATGTGACCCAGGGGGAGATCAGATTACAACTTGTGAATATACACAAATGAGGGGGAATTAAACAGGATAAATTCTCTAAATACATACAATGTATTTCTCTCTGTTTCCTTCTGTCCTGTGCAAGAGTTCAGATCCACTTTAACCCACTTCAGTGTTTATTTTCCCTCCCTACTGCCACAGCTTAACTACTCAAAGACCGCCTCATGGCAATGAGCGTGAGCGCGGCGGCAGCCCAAGGACCGCCTAACGCCAAGTCCTGAGGCTGCAGTTTCCCAGGGAACGGCCGAGCGCATGCGCGATCGTTCCCTGCCGCTTCACGGAACAGAGTTCTGTGAATAGCCTGCTAGCTGCCGATTGCGGCTAGCAGGCTGCTTGTAAACGTAAGGGGAAAGAAATGCCCTTTGTTTACAAGCGTACACCGCTGCCGGGGGCCACAGCGCTGTACAAGATCGGCGATCCCCGGCCTCTGATTGGCCGGGGAGTGCCGTCCTCTCATAGGCTGATGCCTATGAGAGGCGGAACAGGACGGCTCGCCGTCCTGTTTCAATTCTACAGCACCGAGGGGAGGAGGGAAGGGGAGGGAGGGGGACGGGGAGAGAGAGAGCCTCGCTGAGGCTGCATAAAAAAAAATAAACAAAGCCTGCAGCGATCGGACCCCTCCGGCGGCATGTCCCCTTAGGGCCAAAAAAAAAAGGAGGTGAGTCCGATCGCTGGGCTCCCAAGCTGGGCTGTGCAGGAGGCTGAAAAGCCTGCACAGCCCAGTACTACAAATAACGGCCTGGTCTTTAGGGGGGAGGGGGGTAACACTGTGGGCGGCAAGTGGTTAAAGGGAACCTAAACTTAGAGGGATGTGGATGTATCCTTTTAAACAATACCAGATGCCTGGCTGTCCTACTGATCTCTTTGGCTGCAGTGGTGGCTGAATCACACACCTGAAACAAGCATACAGCTAATCCAGTCTGACTTCAGTCAGAGCACCTGATCTGCATGCTTGTTGAGGGGCTGTGGCTAAAAGTATTAGAGACACAGGATCAGCAGGAGAGTCAGGCAACTGGTATTATTTTAAAAGGAAAGATTCATGTCCTTTTCAGTTTAGGTTCCCTTTAATGTCTCTCCCATATCAAACATCCTAGACAACTCATCACTGTGTAAACTCTTCAAAGGACGAAGGGGGGTATTGAATACCTTCTTGTCATAGTGTGTAATGTTATCCAAAATAGGAACCTTTCTGTTATTTGTGTGCTGAGATAAGCTTGTTACTTCCCACAATCCTTCTGGCACTGCACAGTTCCTGCAGTTAGGCAAAGGCACCCAGAGCAGGTAAAAATAAAAATAAATAAAAATTGAAGACATATAGGGACCTATTTCTTAAAAAAATGGGTTTACATTTATTTTTGGGCCCAACAATTTTTTGGCTTTTTTATGTTTGAATGTTACACCCTCTTTAACTTATTATTGGTGGTATTGTATTAATGATCCCATTTATTCGTGCTTGAATATTAATTATTACTAACAAAATAAGTCTGAGTTGATGTTCATTTTATGGTAATTAAATGCAAATATATGCAAACTGAATATGAACCAATCATTTTCAGCCACTACAAGCTGTATAAAATGATCATAAAATCTGCATCAACTTGGAATCATTTGCAACTCATTGATTAGCTCTACTCTATAGGCACACACACCACTTTCCTGCCAGGAAGTTAGCAAGTCTCCCCAACACTGACAACAAATGAAATATTTTTGGACAGTATGGAGGAGTTTGAATGCTCATCAAGTTTTCAATCTTGTCCCTCAATCCTATTGCCAGCATAACCTGATTTCAGATTAAGTCCATGGAGGTCCCATGAACAGGACATGTGGTCACTATTCCTCAATAGGGACACAAATGCAAACATCCAAAAGAGGATCTACAGAAACTGCTACTTTATAATGTCTAATGCGAACAGAGCATATACAGTATATGTCTATATATAAAACAGTTGCAGAGATATACGTCCCAGATTTTTTTTCATCTGCGCTACTACTTTTGAGTCCTCCCTAAAGGTGTCCATACACTGGTCGATTTGCCATCAGATCGACCAACAGATAGATCCCTCTCTGATCGAATCTGATCAGAGAGGGATCGTATGGCTGCCTTTACTGCAAACAGATTGTGAATCGATTTCACTATGAAACCGATTCACCATCTGTGAAGCTGCCACTGCCACCCCCGCATACATGACCTAATCCGGCCGGCGCGAGTCCCCCGGTCTCCGCTGTCTTCTTCTCCACGCTTGGCTCCAGCTTCACTTTACTTCCTGCCGGGGGAAGTTTAAACAGTAGAGGGCGCTCTACTGTTTAAACTTCCTGTCGGGACAGGAAGGAGTGACGCCTGCCGGAACCCAGCGGAGAAGGAGCAGCAGTGACAGCGGGGACACGCACCGGCGGAGCAGGTAATGTATTGCCGCTAGCTTTGGTCGTCTGGCATTCGAACGCCGCTATCCATGCACTCCCGACCTGCCGGCGATCGAGCGAAATCTTCTACACGGACGGATCATCAGGAATGATTGATTTTGGACGGAAATCGATCATTCGGTCAGCGTTTGCGCAACGTTTTCACAGCAGATTCGATCACAGTGATCAAATCTGCTGTAAATCGGTGGGAAAATCGTTAAGTGTATGGGCCCCTTTAGACACATGCTTAATTGAAAAAAGAGGTCCACACCAGGATTTTCTTCTCCCTGACAGGTGTGATTAGGTGGGAAATAAAAGGCTGATTAGCTCAGCCTGCAATCAGCCTGATCTGAGTGAGCACAGGCTCTGTGTTGGGCTGAAAATTAAGCATCTCATTACCCCAGAGGATCTTCCAACCCTAGTTCACACCTTTATCACATCACAGCTGGACTACTGCAATGTCCTCTATGCAGGCCTCCAAAGCAAGGACCTGTACCGCCTGCAATTAGTACAGAATGCTGATGCCAGATTTCTAACAAACCAGGATCGTCACTGTCACATTACACTGATTCTGCGCTAACTGCACTGGCTACCTGTAAAATGGAAAATACTCTTCACTCTTCAGGACTGAACTATTGACATTCAAATCTCTGCACAATTTGGGCCCTGGTTACATGAAGGACTTGCTGAAACTGCACCACACCTCAGATCAGCAGGTTCCATAAACTTGATAACTCCCAGAGTGCCCCTTAAAACTTTTGGAGCCAGAGCTTTCTGTCATGCTGCCCCTACCCTTTGGAACTCTCTGTCACACCCAGAAAATACAGTCCCTTCCCTGAAGTTATTCAAATCCAGACTAAAAAGCCACCTGTCTAGCTAGCATTTCCGGACTTACAGTATAGAGTTCTTTGTCTGTACCAGAATTTACCAATCAACCAAGTATTGGTTTGAGCCATGCTTATGCACTTTGAGTATTGCGGGGAAAAAAGCGCTTTATAAATGTTATTAAAAAGCTGTATAACTGAAAATAAACATTTGAGACTTTTTTTTTTGCTACTACTTCGCTATTAATATATAAAATTCATTATATCATACTTTTTTTTTTTTTGCTCCAGTGTCACTTTAACCACCTTACCCCCGGCGGTACGGATTTCTCCGTCCCTTTTTCCACCCTGTTACCACCAAGGGACGGAGAAACCTGACGTTGCTCCCGCCGCTGTCCGCGCTCGTCCGCTCGCCCGGAGATCAATGAACGGGACAAACCTTTCTTGTGGCCAAATAGTAAAACTACACCCTAAAGCATTTTTCATATACAAATACATTAGTTAAACATTAAAAATTAACTCATTACCTCCCACACTCCCCAATTTTTTTTTTTTTTGTAATTAAAAAAAAAAAAATACAATTAAAAAAAAAATACATAAATAGTTACCTTAGGGACTGAACTTTTAAATTTTTATGTCGAGAGGGTATAACACTGTTACTTTATAAAATATGGGCTTGTAATTAGGGATGGACGCAAAACTGAAAAAAATGCACCTTTATTTCCAAATAAAATATTGGTGCCAAACATTGTGATAGGGACATAATTTAAACGGTTTTATAACCGGGGCAAATACATTTCATGGGTTTTAATTACAGTAGCATGCATTATTTAAAAACTATAAAGGCCGAAAACTGAAAAATAATAAATTTTTTCCCACATTTTTTCCTATTTTCCCATTAAAACACATTTAGAATAAAATAATTCTTGGCATAATGTCCTACCTAAAGAAAGCCTAATTGGTGGCGAAAAAAAACAAGATATAGTTAATTTCATTGTGATAAGTAACGATGGCGTTTCTACCACAGGGCGCAGGGGGGCGTGGCGCACTGGGTGCCAGACAGCCAGGGGGGTGTCGCCACGACCCCCCATAGATCCCGGACTCAGGAGGAGAAGAGCAGCGCTAGGAGGAGGGGTGACAGCAGGGATAGCGGCGGGGAGGGGGGACATATCCCCCCCTCCCTCACCTGGGTCCCCTCCTTCTGCCTCTCTTCTCCCCCCTCAAAATGCGGGCAGCGGGCCGGGGGCAGTGGTCAGCGAGCAGGCGAGCGCGGAGAATACTCACGGTACTTCCACGTATCAGCCTGGAACGCTGCGTCGCCGTCACGTGCCTCTTCTGCACCTCCAATCATTGGAGGCGCAGTAGAGGCACGTGACGGCGACGCATGTTCCAGGCTGATACGCGGAAGTAACGTGAGTATTCTCCGAGCCTGCCTGCTCACCCTGTTTGCGGCCCGCTGCCCACATTTTGGGGGGGGGGAAGAGTCAGAAGGAGGGGACCCAGGTGAGGGAGGGGGGAGATATGTCCCCCCCTCCCCACCGCTATCCCTGCTGTCACCCCTCCTTCTAGCTACACGGGGTGGGGGATACTATACTACCTAAACTGGGGGCCACTATACTGGGGGCAGCTAAACTGGGGGCCACTATACTACCTAAACTGGGGGCCACTATACTGGGGCAGCTAAACGGGGGGGGGGGGCACTATACTACCTAAACTGGGGCCACTATACTACCTAAACTGGGGGCCACTATACTACCTAAACTGGGGGCCACTATACTACCTAAACTGGGGGCCACTATACTACCTAAACTGGGGGCCACTATACTAGCTATACTTTGGCCACTATACTGGGGGCAGCTAAACGGGGGGCCACTATACTAGCTACACTGGGCCTAGGGGTTACTATACTAGCTATACTGGGGGCAACTATGGGGGCCACTATATTACCTATACTGGGGGGGGCACCATACCAGCTACAATGGAGGCTACACTGGGCCTGGGGGCAACTATACTATCTAAACTGTGGGCCACTATACTACCTATACTGGAGGGCAGCTGTACAGGGGCCACTATACTAGCTACACTGGGGGCAGCAACACTACCTACATTGGGGGCAGCAGCTATGCTGCCTATACTGGGGGCAACTGCTAGCTACCTATACTGGGGGCAGTGGCGGCACCGGGGGGGGGGGGTGCTTTGGGTGCTGAAGCACCCCCTAAAATTCTCCAAGCACCCCCCAGCGTGAACTGACTTTCAGTTCACTGCAGCGGCAGAGCAGGGCTATAGTAAAATGTCTGAAGCCCTGCTCTGGAGACTTTGGGAGTTTCAGTTGCTGGCTGCAGAGGATCGTGGGAGCTGCGCACCGGACGGAGGCCGGAACAGGAGCTCTGCTGCAGGTGAGTAAATGTTTTTTTTTTTAATTATTTATATTAGCAGCCAGGTGTAGCGTTTATGTTCTGGCCAGGTCTGCTACACGATTGAAGTGTTTTCTGGACTGGTCTGCCACACGTTTGCATGTATTTTCTGGTCAAATCTGCTACATGATTGCATGTATTTTCTGGGCAAATCTGCCGACATGATTCCATGTATTTTCTGGGCAAATCTGCCGACATGATTGCATGTATTTTCTGGGCAAATCTGCCGACATGATTGCATGTATTTTCTGGGCAAATCTGCCGACATGATTGCATGTATTTTCTGGGCAAATCTGCCGACATGATTACATGTATTTTCTGGTCAAATCTGCTGACATGATTCCATGTATTTTCTGGTCAAATCTGCACACATTACGTTTATTTTCTTGAGAAAACCTGCACCAGTATGTGAATTTTCCGGGGAAAGGGTCAACAAAACTTGGGCCCACTGTCTTTGTGTTGCACTTTTAAAGGGAACCCGAGGTGAGAATAATATTGAGGCTGCCATATTTATCTCCTTTTAAGCAATATCAGTTGCCTGGCTGCCGTGCTGGTCCTCTGCCTCTAATTCTTTCAACCATAGACCCTGAACAAGCATGCTTGTTTCTGGTGTGATTCAGTTCGCTACTGCAGCCAAATAGATCAGCAGGGCAACTAGTATTGTTTAAAAGGAAATAAATATGGCAGCCTCCATATCACTCTCACCCGGGTTCACGGTAAATTACAGTTAGCTCCGCCCTCATCCGGTCATGGCCACGCCCATTTTTTGTTATAGCGCCATGCATTTTTTGCCCCTTTACTTTTTTTTGGGGGGGGGAGGGGTCGTATAATACCCAGCACCGGGTGTCAAATGCCCTAGGTACGCCACTGATAAGTAATGATAAAGTTATAGATGAATGAATGGAAGGAGCGCTGAAAGGTGAAAATTGCTCTGGTGCTCAAGGGGTAACACCCCTCAGTGGTGAAGTGGTTAAGTATGTGATTTTTGGAGCGATTTACGCCTTCAGTTCTCTTTAAGTTTTTCACCTGACTGTACTACATAACAATACGCAGGTAGTGGGCTCTGCTATGAGTTTTACTGATTCAGCATTCTGCAGCCGATTTCATGGTCTGGATGGATGCATATTTACTCCCAGCATCCTTATGTACACACCCTTTTACTCAGACACCCCATGTGAATGAGTGTGTCCATTACAGCCTATGAGTCACCACTTGTTGTGTACCTGAGATAGAATTTACAGCACACAGACAATTCAGGGCTCATTGTGCATTGCCAGCCATTTATCTGTCCTCTCTGCCACCAGCCCAGTGACAAATCTCTATTCAGCTCAGACACTGAGCCGCAAATCATTCTCACTAATAAAACTACTTCCTGTGGCTCCACGCTTATCTCCTTATTCCAAAGAAACACGGGAGAAGGCTGGCTCTTGATCTCACATGAAGGTTACTGTGTGATCTGGCTGCTATTTGTGTTAACAGTTTTGGCTTCTAAGCAAAGACATAATTCCCCATTAATATTCATAGGCTAGCCCACATTAACCTTCATTAATTTTTCCAAGTGGGAAAAATTAGCTGTGTGCTTCTTTTTCTGGTATGTTTATACCTGGGAACTTTCTTTGCCCTGAGTTTCTAGATTTCCTATCCACAGATTTTCCCTAAGGAATTATTCAACCCCTTAAAGACTACCACTCTTAAGAACAGAGGTTCATTTAAGTGTTTTTTTCGATCAGGTATTGAAAACACCTGTGGATGTTAACGAGCAGCAATCAAGCATAATAAGCACCAATTAGGCAGATTTAAAATGATTGTGATACTCAGCTCCTTCTAGACATTTACTGGGGTGTATACAAACATAGTGAAGTCAAGAGAATGGCCCAGGAAGACAAGAGAAGAGGTGATTTCTCTTCACAGGAAGGGCAATGGCTATAAGAAGATGGCAAAGATGTTAAACATACCAAGAGACACCAAGGGATGTATCATTCACAAATTCAAGGCAAAGGGCACTGTTGAAACGCTACCTGGTCGTGGCAGAAAGAAGATGCTGACTTCGACTGCTGTGCGCTACCTGAAGTGCAAAGTGGAGAAAAGTCCCCGTGTGACTGCTGAGGAACTGAAAAAATATTTCTCAGATGTGGGTACTGAAGTTTCAGCTCAGACAATAAGGTGCACACTGTGTAATGAAGGCCTCCATGCCAGAACTCCCCTGGCGCACCCCCTTGCTGTCTCCAAAGATTAAGGCCCCGTTCATACTTGCGTTTCTGTAAAGAACGGCCCGGATGACCGGACCGGATCCGCATCGGATCTGGTCCGTTTGCATACGTATTGATATGGCTGCGATCCAGATCCGTTTGGTAAAAGAGATACAAACTATATAAATATTGTTGGGGTCTGGAAGGTCAGCAGAAGGTGCACATGTAGAATCAGGTCCTCCGCTGTGTAGGGCCTCACCTCCACGTCCGACATATACCGCCAAACAGCTCCAGCACAAGTCACTGCTGCTCCACACCAGAAATGCTGGGCCCATGTGTCCCCATCCAAAATGGCCACTAGAAAACGCATAGGAAGTGGGGTAGAACGTCAGGTTTTTATAGCCAGTGTGTTCTGTGCTTTCCGTTTCCCATTGGTTTCTATGCACGGATGGTGCAGTCAGGCTCCGGTCCGGGTGCGTCGGCCGGATGATCCGGACCCAAAAATAGAGCATGTTGGAAAAGTGTCCGGAGTCCGGATCCGATCCGGCTCCGGTCCGTACGGAACTGACACATGTGAACGGCCGCATAGACTTTGTATTGCTATGCGGAACGTCTGTTCCGTTTGTACAGTATACGGTCCGGATCCGATCAGGCGAATCCGGACAGCGAACGCTAATGTGAACCGGGCCGAAGTCGACTGCAGTATGCCAAAAGTCATGTGGACAAACCACAAAAGTTTTGGGATAGTGTTCTGTGGACTGATGAAACAAAATTAGAACTGTTTGGGCCCATGAATCAACACCTTGCCTACTTGCCTACTGTGAAGCATGGCGGGGGGTCAATCATGCTTTGGGGCTGTTTTGCTTCTGCAGGTACAGGGAAGCTTTAGCGTGTGCAAGGTACCATGAATTCTCTTCAGTACCAGGAGATATTGGATGAAAATGTGATGCAGTCCGTCACACACCTGAGGCAGAGGCGCTCCTAGAGACCAGCTGACCAGCTAATTGCCTAGAGCGCCAGATTTATTGCAGGCGCTTTGAGGGAAGAAAAAGTTTATTTTTCCTGTCCTTAGAGACTGAAAAATTAGGGAACGGAGATAAAAAGTTCTAACGAAAGTCTTTGCTGCTCAGCCTCAAATAAGGAATCTACAAACCTTTTGTCTACAACACGTTGTATGGCATTCCCTAATGTTAGTGTTATCTCCAGATCTAGAGTGTCTGTGACTGCTGGAGGCTCCCGCCCCTCCCTGTGCCAAAGAGGAAAAGTAAACACAGCAGAAGAGCATGTCTGTTGGAGCCTTGGAGGAGGTAATAACAAGGCATGCAAGACATGCCAGGAGTGCAGAGCTCCAGCTAGAGAAAATCAATCCCCAGACAGTTACGTTACTGGGCACTGACTTTGCAGCACTAGGGACATTTGTATTTCCTCACCAGACCCTATCACCTGAATGTGATGGCTTCTAGACTGATAAGGTACCGTGTGAATAGCAGGACTACTAGCTAAATGAAAAGCTTTAGTCACTGATTGAGCACACAAAAGGTTAAATTCTGGCTGCAGCTCAGGGGGGGGGGGGGGGGGGGAGGGGGAAGCACAGCTGGACAGCAGGTCATCAGGATGTGAATAGAGTGACTTGCTGTATAAGATGCTGATCAGGCTGCCTATTCTTTGACCAAATCATAGACTGCAGTGCACACTGGGGAACTACAGGTACCAGCATGTCCTACTGTGATTATGTATGTGTCATGTATGGAATTATAGTTCATCTTCACAAAGAAATGCTGGTAATTGTAGATCTCTCAGTGGTTTATAAGGTTCTTACAAAGGTACAATAATGGATAATTGTTCATATACAAGTGATAGTTAAGTTTTTTTTTTTTTTTTATAGCACTGACATCTCCTGCAGCACTTTACAGAGTACATAGTCATGTCACTGACTGTCCTCAGAGGAGCTCACAATCTAATCCTACCATAGCCATAGTCTAATGTCCTACCATATTATGTATTTTCATAGCAGTGACATCTTCTGCAGCACATTACAGAGTACATAGTCATGTCACTGACTGTCCTCAGAGGAGCTCACAGTGTAATCCTACCATAGCCATAGTCTAATGTCCTACCATACTACCATATTATGTATTTTCATAGCAGTGACATCTTCTGCAGCACATTACAGAGTACATAGTCATGTCACTGACTGTCCTCAGAGGAGCTCACAATCTAATCCTACCATAGCCATAGTCTAATGTCCTACCATATTATGTATTTTCATAGCAGTGACATCTTCTGCAGCACATTACAGAGTACATAGTCATGTCACTGACTGTCCTCAGAGGAGCTCACAGTGTAATCCTACCATAGCCATAGTCTAATGTCCTACCATATTATGTATTTATATAGCAGTGACATCTTCTGCAGCACATTACAGAGTACATAGTCATGTCACTGACTGTGCTCAGAGGAGCTCACAGTCTAATCCTACCATAGTCATAGTTAATGTCCTACCATATTATTATTATGTATTTATATAGCAGTGACATCTTCTGCAGCACATTACAGAGTACATAGTCATGTCACTGACTGTCCTCAGAGGAGCTCACACTCTAATCCTACCATAGTCATAGTGTAATGTCCTACCATATTATTATTATTATTATTATTATTATTATTATGTATTTATATAGCACTGACATATTCTGCAGCACTTTACAGAGTACATAGTCATGTCACAGACTGTCCTCAGAGGAGTTCACACTCTAATCCTACCATAGTCATAGTCTAATGTCCTACTATATTATTATTATGTATTTATATAGCACTGACATCTTCCATAGCACATTACAGAGTACATAGCCATGTCACTGACTGTCCTCAGAGGAGCCAACACTCTAATCCTGCCATAGTCATAGTCTAATGTCCTACTATATTATTATTATTATTATTATTATTAATTTATATAGCAGTGACATCTTCTGCAGCACATTACACAGTACATAGTCATGTCACTGACTGTCCTCAGAGGAGCTCACAATCTAATCCCACCATAGTTAAAGTCTAATATTCTCAATATAGGATTGTTTTGGTGGAAACCAGTTGACTTGTTAGTGTGTTTTAGGGATGTTGGGGAATATGAAGTGCCTAAATGAATTCCTGGGGAAGATAGTAACTCCATGCAGATTTTGCCCTAACCAATGTTCAAACCTAGGACTCAGCCCGTGGGGTCTGTGGCATGCAGAGCAGGGCGGCAGCTGAATTACGATTATTTTCCAGTGAAACGCAGCCGCATCACGATTATTTTCATAGGGAGGCACCACAAGGGGAAGGATGGGGGAGCGTGTCGGGGCACCATGGGGGGGGGCACCACAGGTTTTCTCGCCTGGAGTGCCAAGATGGCTAGAAGCGCCCCTGACCTGAGGCTTGGGAGACGTTGGGCCTTTCAACAGGACAATGATCCCAAGCATACCTCCAAGTCCACTAGAGCATGGTTGCAGGCTGGAACATTTTGGAGTGGCCATTGCAGTCACCAGACTTAAATCCGATTGAGAACCTCTGGTGGGACTTAAAGAAAGCCTAAGAATGTGACTGAACTGGAGGATTTTGCCCATGAAGAATGGGCTAAGATACCCGTAGATTGCTGCAAGACACTTGCTTCAGCTTCACGTTTAAAAGCGGTTATAACTGGAAAATGATGTTGTACTAAGTACTAAGAATGAATGTCCCTTGGGGGTTGAATAAAACTGATAATGATGTGAGCACAGAAAAGACATTTGTGGTTATTTCATTATAAATGTTATGTTATATTTGTCTGACTTACAAGTGCCTCTTTGATTTGATTGTAAACAAGATGGCTGAAATGATCAAAATCAATGTCAAACTGGCCAAAACACTCAATTTGAATAATTTTGAACACAACTGTATGTATTTGTACTTTTGTTGCTGGATGTACTGATTGTACTTTGTATTGAAGTAATCATGTATCTATGCTCCCCAGTACTGTCTGTTTTGGAATCCATTCTTTATTAGCGTGGGCCATGTCGGCGCAGGGTAAACCCAAAATACGTCTCACCCTGCTCCTGCACAAACTCCGGACCTGTGCTGATTACTATTCCCCCTCCGAATTGTAACAACTTGGGTTGAAGCAGTAGAGTGTTGTACCGTGTTAGCCATCAGCCATCACCAGTTGTAGCAACTTGGGGGAAGACATAATTCGGGAACCGGCTAATGCCTGTAGCTTAATCACTGTCTTTTTTTTTTTTTTTTTTTTACAAATTTGTGGGCCTACCAAATGAAATTCTTGGCGTCCAAATCAGGCATGCACCGCTGGTACCGAAACACTATGCTCTTGCTGTTTTGTACTATGTACAGTGCTATGAAAGATGTTGGCACTATATAAAAAATAATAGTAATAATAGTGGTCAAAGTACAGCCCCAGTTCTTGTCAAAGTACAATTCCAGGAACGACCAGCACTTCAAGTTATATATGCCTGAAAATTATAATTTTTATTCAGGAATGCACAATGATTTGATAGTGACAGCCAATAGTACTCAATAAGCCAACAGTCCCTAGTGAATCAATCACTCCATGAGAATGAAGTCCTTCCCAAGGCCAGGTACAGCATGGCAAGAGTTAATACTGCAGCATGGTTGCTATAACGTCAGTATAGATCAGTCCATGTCCTTCGGATACAGCAGGAGGAGGTGGCAGTGCTTCCCTGGGCAGGCTGCATCTGATTGACCAGCTGCATGGATGTGCAGAGCCTAATTATAGGCACGTTACACAACTTTCAAAACAGGTGCACAAAATGCAGGATGTTGGCTTCCAAAAACAGTTTGTGCGCAGAGTGTTCCGTACTAGACTCTTCCACCTTGTTGAAGTATCCTCATGGAAGAGACCCTAACCTCTGTTTAACACAAAAACATAGTGTGACCCTGGGGGAAGCTGTCCATAAAATGGTTTACACATTGGGAGGAACAGGGAGAAATTGGCAGCGCTCCTAATCAGGCTGAAACTGAAATGACTACCAACAGAGGTGTGCAGAGCCCCATAGAGGCTAAATACACACCTTGGCCTCGATTCACTAAAGGGTGCTAAGTGTTAGCACGCCAGTGAAAAGGCACTTTGCATGTGCTAACATGCTTTGCTTGTGCTAACTAGGGTGCTAAGTAGTTAGCAAATGCAAACTACTTAGCACTGTAGTTAGCATATGCAAACTACTTAGCACCGTAGTTAGCACATGCAAACTACTTAGCACCCTAGTTAGCACATGCAAACTACTTAGCACCCTAGTTAGCACATGCAAAATACTTAGTACCCTAGTTAGCACGATGCTAAGTAGTTTGCATGTGCTAACTACGGTGCTAAGTAGTTTGCATGTACTAACTACGGTGCTAAGTAGTTTGCATGTACTAACTACGGTGTTAAGTAGTTTGCATGTGCTAATTACGGTGCTAAGTTTGAATGTGCTAACTACGGTGCTATTTAGTTTGCATGTGCTAACTACGGTGCTAAGTTTGCATGTGCTAACTATGGTGCTAAGTAGTTTGCATGTGCTAACTTAGCAAAGCTTTTAGGTGTGCTAACTATGTTAGCACCCTTTTGTGAATCAAGCCCCTTGTATTCAAACTATGCATGAAACCCTAAACTCAGATTAAACCGGAATGCTAACTGAAATAGCACATGGATGCAGCTAGCCATAAGTAAACTTACATTTCTATAAAGCAGAAGGAGGTGGCAGCGCTTCCCTAGGCAGGCTGCATCTGATTGACCAGTTGCACGGATGTGCAGAGCCTAATTATAGGCAGATTACACAACTCGCATTCAAAACAGAACAATGTCCTTCTGATAGGCTGTCCTTCGGACAGGCTACAGACATAGGCCTTGCCCTGTTTCGGTCGGTCATCCGCCCATTATCAAGCCAAGAATCAAGTGCACTTGATTCAGGGGATCCTCTGACGAAGGAAACGGGGCAAAACCTAGGTTGGGATGTACACTTTTGTGTTGATGTGCAAATAAAAAAGTTGTCTTGAGTAAGTAGCTCTGTCTCATGTGCAAGTTCCACCCGCTAGCACAGTCTGCAATGGGTTGTCTGCACTCACTGGAACGCACAGAAGGAGACAGAAACAACCTTCTACCACGTGACCTTCTGCTGCCCTCAGAGCTTACAATGAACTAGCATGAACTAGACCCAGCGGATCCCTACACACAGCCCCAACCCTCACAGCTTTTGGGTCTCTTCTACAAATGTGTGCCGTTTTCACTGACTTTATTTCAACAAAATAAATGTCCACTCATATTCTCCTTCATGTATATATGAAACATTAATATCATCCCTCATTTCATTTCTGAGAATTTGAAATAAGTTGTTATTGCCATATTTGCCAGAATTCATTAAACACTGGTAAAACCAGAACATGTTACTAGTATTACACTTGCACAGATGAGGTTTTCTCTTTGAAGTCTTTGAATCTCACTTTAAACTGGATCATTGGGAAATACCTTTCCTAGATGTGCTACTGGGTGCATCTCTCCTTACACACAATGTGGTTTCCAAAACTTATCGCAAACCCAGTGCGGAAAATTCGATTTTACAAGCCCGTTCCTGTCATGCAAACTACACAATAAAAGCCATCCCAGTGGGAGAGTTAATTAGAACTAAAAGGAACTGCTCTGAAGAGGGAGATTCATCAGGGGAATTCCAGATTGTTGAAAATAGACTTAGGTAAAGGGGGTACCGTATTCACAAGATCTTTTCACAAAGCCAGAAACATTGCATCTACTTGTAGTAATAAAGATTTGCTTTTTACTAAAAGATTCCGCCGTTCCAGAGAATCAGATTCTTCTACATTTGTGACAGGGTACCGTTTGGAATACACATAAATTAACATTATTAAAAACCATTACCTGTTTTGTACTCTGATCCTAACCTGTATCAGATTGTAAGGATTGATCATGTAGAACGTGGTCGTGACTAGAACCAGACTGGCAGATCCACGATCTCTGCATGGCAATCCTTTAGGTTAAACAAAACCAGAAGATCACAATTGAAATACGGACGTCTGTACAATAGGGTAGAATAAAAAATGTGTTTATTTACAAAAATGCAGCATAACAAAGACACAAACCTCCATACACATACAATCATACAATCAAACAATACGTGGTGCAGCTCAATACTGGAACCCCTAACTATCTACCTATCTATACAGAATATATACAGCAACACACAAAATACCAGAAAATATACAGCAACACACAAAATATCAGAATATATACAACAATGAATAATCAGAATCAGCCTACACAAAGGGAAGTCATACAAGCGAGAGTCAAACCAGGAAATCAGGATTAGGCAATAACATCAGGCAGAGAAAGGTCAGGCTAGCAAGGATCGATACCGGGAATTCAGAGTAACAATGCAAGGCAAGGCAGGAAACAGGGAATACAGGTTCAATGGCCAGAGTCAGAAAACTGCAGTGAGGATAAATTCTATTTTTTAACTTGTATTCCTGTCAATGACCATAACAGCTGCTAAACCACCGCTATCCCGCGGCAAAATGAAGGGTCTACACCACCCAAACCCCCTCCGTGGTGCCTGGGGAGCGCTTCCTGAATGAGGCAGAGCTAATGGCTGTAGCTCTGCCACTCAGCGTGTCAATCCCGGTCTCCCCGCCCCTCTCAATCTTACTTCACATAGAGAGGCGGGGGAGAGGCAGAGATCTGCGCGGCGATTGATGCATACAGAGGCACAGCTGCAGCTGAAAGCTCTGCCTCCAGGAGCAGCAAAATCCACTACCAAGAAAGTCGTGGGGAGGGGGGATTTGGGGGTTATAAACCCCTCGTTTTGCCGCGGGATAGCGGCGGTTTAGCAGCTGTTATACTCATTGACAGGAATACAAGTTAAAAAATAGAATTTATCCTCGCTTCAGAGTCTCTTTAAATAGCAGCACATTGATTAGGTGATCTTTCAGAAAGTTCTGATAGTTCCACCTGCTGGTGATCCGGGGAACTGCACAGTTCTCAGCAACAGGGAAGACATCTGCTGGTTGAGAGTGGAAGTTCACAGCAAAGTTCACTAGTGATGCCACCAGCAGGACAACAGAGGCACAGATCCTGACACAGATACTCTGTAATGGCTGTTGTTTCGTCTCCCGACAGGGCCGGATTTACCACTAGGCACTGTAGGCACGTGCCTAGGGGCGGAGCCGTTTGTGAGGGGCGGGCGGATCACTACCCACTATACCTCTTTCTCTTTCTCCCTCCCTCCCTGTAATTGTTAAAAAAAAATATGGCAGCGCAGCAGGCAGCGGCTCCATCCTTCTGTGAGCGGCGCATTTAAATGATGTTTCCTGCGTTCCAGACCCAGCGCTGATGTCACTCCTCAGCAGAGCCCCCTGCATCCTCTCCATGTCACGCTGTGTGTAACCATGGAGAGGACGCAGGGGGCGCTGCTCAGGAGTGACGTTAGCTGCCTGGAACGCATGGAGGAGAGAGCATCGTTCCTGTTACCGGCTTACCGCCGAGGGGGAGACTTGGGCGGCCGCTGCTCCTCCGGATCCCATTTGCTCTCCTCTGCATGGCCTTCTTCTACCCCCAAGTTCCCCTCAGCCGCTGTCCGGAGCCGCGTGGCATACTTGGGAGAAGAGGGACTTGAAGTTTATGCGGCTCCGCCCCCTGCGGCTCCGCCCCCTCCGACTGCCTGCCTGTATCTGAATTCGTGCACACGACAGAAGGAAAACAAGTAGAAGTGCACCGTATGTATTAGAGAGTTTAGTCTAATTCCCGCAAATCTGTGTCTAATCACAATTGTTATTTTTCCCGTGTCACCTGACTGCCACTGTACTTAAAGCAGTCAAACAGATAATGCTACCACCAGTATTACTTACCCAGGGTTTCCTCCAGCCCCTCACAGCCACTATGTCCCTCGCTGCAGCTCCACTCTCCGTCGCTGCCCCCCCGCTTCCAGACCTCCAGGTCGTCCTCAACTGCACCTGTGCAAGCGCCGCTGTCATTCACCTCCACGTGGTCCGGGGTGTACCGCGCAGGCTCAGTAGTTTTGCGCCTGGGCAGTATGCTCCGGACCATGTGGAGGTAATTGACAGTGGCACAGTTGAGGACGCTGGCAAAGCACCGTCAGGGACCGGGAGCCTGCGGCGAAGTGCGGAGCTGCGGCAACGGACATAGCAGCTGTGAGGGGCTGGAGGAAGCCCTGGGTAAGTAGTACTGGGGGTAGCATTATCTGTTTGATGACTCCTTTAAGCTCATTTGAAAGCACAGGATGTTAAAGAGAACCCGAGGTGGGATGTAATTATGCTAGTGGGGCACAGAGGCTGGTTGTGCACACTAACACCAGCCTCTGTTGCCCCATGGTGTGCCTCCAGGATCCCCCTGCGTGCCGCTATACCCCCCGCAGTGCTAGCGACACACAGCGTGTCGCCAGCACAATGTTTACATATGCCTGTCTGTTAGCGCCGCTCCCCCGCCTCCTCTGTATCGGCGCTACCCGCCCGCGTCCCTTCCCTCCCGCTGATTGGAGGGAAGTGACGCGGGCGGGTAGCGCCGATGCGGGGGAGCGGCGCTGACAGACAGCGCATAGGTAAACATTGAGCTGGCGACACGCTGTGTGTCGCCAGCACTGCGGGGGGTATAGCGGTGAGCAGGGGGGTCCTGGAGGCACACCATGGGGCAACAGAGACTGGTGTTAGTGTGCACAACCAGCCTCTGTGCCCCACTAGCATAATTAAATCCCACCTCGGGTTCTCTTTAAGCCTATGTCTGCTGCCATGAAAGAAGGAAGTAGACACAATGCAGATTTATTGCAGGATTTGTATCAGCTGTAACGGATCTTTAAAGGTTATTATGCTATTCAGGACTGTGGTGGATTTAGTACAAAAATCTTCCGACTCCTCAGTTTATACAACCTCTGACTGTCTCCAGGTACCCAAAATTGCTCCGACTCCTCGACTCTGACTCCAACTTCACAGCCCTGATGCTGTTGTGTATCTTTTAGAGCAGAGCGGAAGTTCTGTGTTCAGGTCTGCTTTAACCCTTCCACTGACTGCTCTCTGCATGTGCTCTCTTTACCAGCAGCAAAAGCGCCATTTGCAGGGGGAGCACTGCCGCCAGTTTGAGGGACCCCTAAAGTGTTGAACTGGCCGTGGTGTCTATTAGACGCTGCACCAGTTTTTTCCCAGCTATCCGCAGCTTACCTCATCCTGCGGGACTCTTCCAGGAAGCAGAGCAGGGCTACGGGAAGATGGCGTCCGAAGCCCTGCACTGAAGACTATTTGTGTCTCCAGTACTGGGCTTAGGGTGCCATCTTCCCATAGCCCTTGCGATTATTTTCTGGTGAAATGCTGCCCACATTGTAATTATTTTCTGGTGAAATGCTGCCCTCATTGCAATTATTTTCTGGTGAACATTGAAACATTGCGGCATTACGATTATTTTCTGGTAATACATTTCGGCATTACGATTATGGTGACATTCTGCACACATTATGATTGATTATTTTATGGTGACACATTGCTGCATTATGATTATTTTATGGTGAAAAGCTGCCCCATTACAATAATTTTATAGTGAAACGCTGCCCCATTACGATTATTTGGCACCTATTGGTGGGGGGGGGGGGCATCCAAATTTTCGCAGGGGAGCCCAGTGATTTCTAGTTACGCACCTGCACCTAACTATCCCCACTGAGTTCTCTCTGCTGTCTATACCTACCTACTGTATTTTCCCACCTACCTACCCCCACTGACTTCTTTCTGTGCCCTCTATACCTACCTGCTGGGCTCTCCCACCTGCCTATCTGGATATCTAATTACATTGTGTGGTTTTATTACATAAGAAAGGGGGGCGTGCCATTAGAGGGTGTGGTCTGTGTTAAGGGGCGGAGTTTAGGGCGCCAGAGCTTATGTGCCTATAGGCTCCTGAGCTGTAAATCTGGCCCTGTCTCCCGATGCTCTAAAAGTTTAACTCTTGTTTCTGTGCTCTCCCCTAGCCTCTTTTCCTTCATTGCTGGCGCATTGGGTTCCACTTGGTTGTCATGTGTTAGCTCCTTTCCATGTTCCTTTGCCACATGCTGCTGGTTGCTTGGGTTGCATGAGAAGAGTAAATCAATTTTCTCTATTCTAAAAATTAAAACATTTTCCATTCATCACTTTATTAATTGTGGCAATACATACAGTATGTTATTTAAGTGATTTCTTGTACAAAATATAAAGTGCAACATGTAGGTTAAACTGTACGAAATCTTAGATTAAGAATTTCAGAGCACTTTAGGGACACTAATTTGGACCACCCCGAATGGTTCAAGTGTTCCAATGTGTTCAGAAAACTAGGTTTCCATCTACAAGCAGTAAGCAGTGGACACTTCTGGAGCGCAAGGCTTTCTGGACTGAGATTTTTTTTTAATAGTGCCTAATCAACCACAGTTGACCATTTGCTTTCAGTTGCACTACCAATCATTGGAATGCTCCAGGATTAGTTGTTTTTATGCTGAACTAATCAAAATGATCATAAATGATCACAACTGAAAGCCAATCCACTCAGTGACCAATGGAGAAGGTGATTACCGTAGTTACAAATGATTGAATTTACTTGGTTGTGTTTTTTTTTCTTCAGTTACAGGGTGATCCTTTATCTATCTTAGTGTCTCAGTGATTCTGGTGTATTATTGTTATTAATTTTGGAGTAAATACAGCTGGAAAAAATATTTCTTTGCATTCATTTCTAGATTACAGGGCGCAAAGCGACAAATGTGCATATTTTGAAGAGGGTGATTCTTTTCTATACCCACGATATTTCCTCTTCTTACCAGTAGACTGCCAGTAAATCTACAGGCAGAGAAGTGGGTATATCTTTAGTACCGGTATCTAAGGAATGGAACTTCACAGAGAATAAAGGTGCATGCACACATACTATTAGTATCACTCGCATGGAGCTAGCTTGATTCTTAGGACAACACTGTGGGGGAATGAGCGTTGCTCAGGTGTAGCCAAGTGACATGTTCTTCTGTTTCTATAGAGATCAACAGAAGGTTGGGTGATGAACACCTTGGAAAAAAACACAGAAACAACAGAAACCAACCCAATAGTGCAGTAAAGTGGTCACACTTGAAAAAGGATTAAGACCTGCAAGTGGCTGTCCCACTGCAGACCAAAAATTCCCTCACCTTTCTAAAAGAAGAGGAGTTGAAACTAGCACAACAAAGGGGAAGAGGCCCCCAGGATAGATAAAATTAGGTTAAAAACAGGTACAATCAATCAATCAATCAATCAATAATCTATACAACACAATCAGTGGACGGAAACAAGAGGTCTGAGGCTTTTAAATTGAGGCACCTTTATTGGTCTGATGAGGTGGGCTTGCTCCCACAAAATGCATTGCCAGTGCAAATAAAAATTGTTTCCTTCCACTAATTGTGCCGTATTGAGAGCTAAGCCACCTCTAATTTTTTTGATTGTACCTTTTTAACTTAATTTTATCCATCCTGGGCACCTCTTCCCCCTTGTTGTGTTTCTATAGAGAGGGGAGGTGGGAGGATGTATGACAGCATGGTGTACAGTGGAGTGGCGGAGTACGGAGGGGAACAATGTGCTCGTTTGTGTAGTGTTTAGAGATCTAGCATGCTGGATCCCTAAGCAACGGATCCCCTGTATGGACAATGGCCTCAATTCACTAAGCTTTATCAAACACTTTATCGAACGTTTGATAATTTACCTCATGAGTAAATTCTAATTTTGAATTCACCAAGGTGTTATAGATTTATTGAACGTTTTATTGATGAAACGTTTGTTAAATCTATAACACTTTAGTGAATTCAAACTTTTACTCATGAGGTAAATTATCAAACGTTCGATAAAGTGTTCGATAAAGTTCGGTAAAGCTTAGTGAATTGAGGCCAATACGTTCAGTCTAGTGTCTGTATGAGGCTTTAGTAAAGGTCATTAGCTAATTATATTTAAGAGGAGAACACACACATATCTTTTATTCAAAAAGGACATCCAGAGATTACTTACAAAGTGGTCTCCCTGGTGACAAGCAGATCCCATACTGTACAAGCACACAGTTATACAGATCCATAGCAATCCTGAGGATAAGACTGAACTTCTCATGATACAAATGAAGTCCACATTAAATACGCTTTCCTTCCAACTCTTTCTCTTTTTTTTTTACTTCCCACTTATGCCTGTAGCTATTTCTTGTTCTCTTTTTCCCTTCTGCCTGCTTTGTGCTGTCACAGTGATCTTGGCAATCCTAAAAACAGCCATCGCAAGAATACATTGGCTGGACGGATTTGCATAATGATACCTAAATATGCTTTGCGAAACAACGACACAAACTAATTTGATTGGTCAGTAATGAGCGGAGCAGCCACCGGTCCCCTTGTGTGCCTGTCTCTTCTGATGACCAGAGGTTAATGCAGAGGAGTGGAAGGGAATGCTTGTGACACCTCTTGTACACAGACACAGTGAAAGGGACAGAAACAATCAATTTTGCCACAAGAGGAATTGGTATGTAGCCAGCTTACCGAATGCTGAAAACACAGTAAATTGCCTGTGACAGGCAGGATCAGTCGCCCCCATTCAGCGTCCTGGTGAAACAGGACGCATGGTGCGATTGGCTCCTGTAGCGTGCGTGAGTACTATATATATATATATATATATATATATTGATCCACCGTAGGCTTTCAGTCCGGCTGAGCAGAAGGTCTAGTGTTTTTTTTCCCTGCAAATGATTAAATACACTTTCTCTGCTGTCATTTACTTACCAAATTTCATTTGACTGTCTTGTAGGTCTATTAAAGGCCATTTGGGTTCATGAAAAGTCAAAGAGGGGAAAAAAATGAGATCATTTGTTACTCTGAGCTGCATCAATGCTTTACATGAAGAGAGTCACCTCTGCCATGTCCTTGAAGCACATTAGGATGAGTAATTGCACCAATATTCTTTAAAAAGACCTATAGTTTCATGTCCTTAATAAGAGATACAATTAACTTACTATACAATAGATGCTGTGTACTCTGTATAAATGTCACCTTCCTTTGCATATGGAATAAATACCTCTTGTAAGCTTTGGAGTTGCAATAATGTCACAACAATGGCAATGATGTGCAAAGAGTGACAGGATTGTGCTGTCATGTGATTAATCCCCCCCCCCTACCCCCCCCCCCCCCCACACACACACACACACATGCAAAAGACCCTTGTAATATTGGAGAACTAATGGAGAAATTTGAATAATACTTAGCGCCGTTTGTACGGGTGGACAAGGCAGTTTGCCGCCCAGGGTGCAGTGCGCCGCCCAGGGTGCAGTGCGCCGCCCAGGGTGCAGTGCAGGGTAGTTTAGCCAGTTATACAGTGGGTTGCAAAAGTATTCGGCCCCCTTGAAGTTTTCCACATCTTGTCACATTACTGCCACAAACATGCATCAATTTTATTGGAATTCCACGTGAAAGACCAATACAAAGTGGTGTACATGTGAGAAGTGGAGCGAAAATCATACATCATTCCAAACATTTTTTACAAATAAATAACTGAAAAGTGGGGTGTGCGTAATTATGCAGCCCCCCTGAGTCAATACTTTGTAGAACCACCTTTTGCTGCAATTACAGCTGCCAGTCTTTTAGGGTATGTCTCTACCAGCTTTGCACATCTAGAGACTGAAATCCTTGCCCATTCTTCTTTGCAAAACAGCTCCAGCTCAGTCAGATTAGATGGACAACGTCTGTGAACAGCAGTTTTCAGATCTTGCCACAGATTTTCGATTGGATTTAGATCTGGACTTTGACTGGGCCATTCTAACACATAGATATGTTTTGTTTTAAACCATTCCATTGTTGCCCTGGCTTTATGTTTCGGGTCATTGTCCTGCTGGAAGGTGAACCTCCGCCCCAGTCTCAAGTCTTTTGCAGTCTCCAAGAGGTTTTCTTCCAAGTTTGCCCTGTATTTGGCTCCATCCATCTTCCCATCAACTCTGACCAGCTTCCCTGTCCCTGCTGAACAGATGCAACCCCCGAGCATGATGCTGCCACCACCATATTGACAGTCATGATGGTGTGTTCAGAGTGATGTGCAGTGTTAGTTTTCCGCCACACATAGCGTTTTGCATTTTGGCCAAAAAGTTCCATTTTGGTCTCATCTAACCAGAGCACCTTCTTCCACATGGTTACTGTGTCCCCCACATGGCTTGTGGCAAACTGCAAACAGGACTTCTTATGCTTTCTGTTAACAATGCCTTTCTTCTTGCCACTCTTCCATAAAGGCCAACTTTGTACAGTGCATGACTAATAGTTGTCCTATGGACAGAGTCTCCCACCTGAGCTGTAGATCTCTGCAGCTCGTCCAGAGTCACCATGGGCCTCTTGACTGCATTTCTGATCAGCGCTCTCCTTGTTCGGCCTGTGAGTTTAGGTGGATGGCCTTGTCTTGGTAGGTTTACAGTTGTGCCATTTCTGAATGATCGCTTGAACAGTGCTCCGTGGGATGTTCAAGGCTTTGGAAATCTTTTTGTAGCCTAAGCCTGCTTTAAATTTCTCAATAACTTGATCCCTGACCTGTCTTGTGTGTTCTTTGGACTTCACAGTGTTGTTGCTCCCAATATTCTCTTAGACAACCTCTGAGGCCCTCACAGAGCAGCTGTATTTGTACTGACATTAAATTACCCACAGGTGCACTCTATTTAGTCATTAGCACTCATCAGGCAATGTCTATAGGCAGCTGACTGCACTCAGATCAAAGGGGGCCGAATAATTATGCATACACCACTTTGCAGTTATTTATTTGTAAAAAATGTTTGTAATCGCATGATTTTCGTTCCACTTCTCATGTGTATACCACTTTGTATTGGTCTTTCACGTGGAATTCCAATAAAATTGATTCATGTTTGTGGCAGTAATATGACAAAATGTGGAAAACTTCAAGGGGGCCGAATACTTTTGCAACCCACTGTAGATGCTCCAGTATAGGTTAGACAGGTATAGGTGCCCCAGTATAAGTTAGACAGGTATAGGTGCCCCTAGTATAGGTTAGCCAGGTATAGATGCCTCCTGTGTAGCTTAGTTAGGTATAGGTGCCCCAGTATAGCTTAGCCAGGGATAGGTGTCCCCAGTATAGCTTAGCCAGGTATAAGTGCCACCAGTATAGCTTATAGATTAGCCAGGTATAGGTGCCTCCTGTATAGCTTAGCCAGACATGGGTGGCCCCAGTATAGGTTAGCCAGGTATCAGTTCCCCCAGTATAGGTTATCCCGGTATAGGTGCCCCCAGTATAGCTTAGCCAGGTATTGGTGCCCCAGTATAGGTTAGTCAGCTATAGCTGCCCCTAATATAGGTTAGCTAGGTATAGGTGCCCCAGTATAGCTTAGCCAGGTATAGGTGCCTCCTGTGTAGCTTAGTTAGGTATAAGTGCGTCTTGTATAGCTTAGCCAGTATAGGTACCCCCAGTATAGTTTAGCCAGTTATAGGTGCCCCAATATAGGTTAGACAGGTATAGGTGCCCCTACTATAGGTTAGCCAGATATGGGTGCCCTAGTATAGGTTAGACAGGTATAGGTGCCCCTAGTATAGGTTAGCTAGGTATAGGTGCCTCAGTATAGCTTAGCCAGGTATAGGTGCCTCCAGTGTAGCTTAGCCAGGTATAGGTGCAGGAGGCATAGGTATAGCTTAGCCAGTATAGGTACCCCCAGTATAGCTTAGCCAGGTATAGGTGCCCCCAGTATAGCTTAGCCAGGTATTGGTGCCTCCTGTATAGCTTAGCTAGGTATCAGTGCCCCAGTATAGCTTAGCAAGGTATAGGTGTATCCCCCTCCCCCCCCATTGGATTGGAGGCGTTTCCGCACACTGGGACTCCCCAGCCGGGGGGGGGGGGGGGGCGGGGGCGATTCCTCCCTTCCTCTCCTCTGAGTCCCCCTTCGTGCTCCTCCCCCCTCCTTTGCAGCAATGCATGGCAGCAGGAGTGGTGAAGTTAAGACTCACCTTTCCGGGCTCCATGCGAAGATCACTGCAGCCGAGATGTTCTATCTCCAGCCACTTACTCTTACTATTTCCTGCTAATCAGGTAGTAGTAAGAGTAAGCAGCTGGAAACTGAACATCCCAGCGACAGTGATCTTCGCATGGAGCCCGGAAGGTGAGTCGTTAATACAACCGCTAAAGGGAAAGAATCACACACCTTATTCCAGCGGGTGCTGATGCAGGATCCCCAAGCAATTTGTAATCCAGTACAGTGGAACCTTGGTTTGCGAGCATAATTTGTTCCATAAACATGCTTGTATGCGTGGCTGGATGGTGTAATGGTTAAGGGCTCTGCCTCTGACGCAGGAGACCAGGGTTCGAATCTCGGCTCTGCCTGTTCAGTAAGCCAGCACCTATTCAGTAGGAGACCTTTGGCAAGTCTCCCTAACACTGCTACTGCCTATAGAGCGCGCCCTAGTGGCTGCTGCTCTGGCGCTTTGAGTCCGCCAGGAGAAAAGCGCGATATAAATGTTATTTGTCTGGTCTTGTCTTTGTCTTGTAATCCAAAGCACTCTTATATCAAAGCAAATTTCCCCAAGAGAATTAATGGAAACCAGCCAGTGGCGTAGCTAAGGAGCCGTGGGCCCCGATGCAAATTTTACAATGGGGCCCCCCCAAGCACTCTATACATAACAATTGATACAGCGCACCAAAACCTGCCAATGGCAACTACAGTGTCAGAGGTGCAAGAAGGGGATGGGAAACAGTTTGTTAACGATTACCACTATTCAAATTAGCTATAGAAGTGATTATTATGAGCACAGGACCAATAAAGAGCTAATACTGTAGTTGAGGGAGGGCCCTTCATGGCCCCTCTGGCCCAGATGCGGTCGCTACCTCTGCACCCCCTATTGCTACTCCCCTGATGGAAACCCAGTTGATTTGTTCCACAATCTAAAAACAGTATAGTTATAGTAAAACAGTATAAAATATAAATATAAACAAGACTTTCACTAACTAACAGAATTATTGCCATCTGTTGGCTTGCCTCAAACTTATTCTATTTTTTTGTGGCTTTAACAAGGAACTTATCCAATGACAGTTACTTTTGAAGATTTCATGGAAATGACAGTTTGCACAGTCTCTACACTCAGATTAAAGGGAATTCCTGCACAGAACACTCCAGATGATGTCAGCACGAGCGCGAGTGGCTCTCACGCAGACACAGTAGATGCCGACCTAGCGAGGTGTGCATCTGGACCGGAGGGGACCCCCGGGCCACCGACTGGGAGCGGAGCTGCGGCGAGGGCACAGGACGGCTGCCAGGTGCTGGAGGAAGCCCCAGGTAAGTATATTTTTGTTTTTTTTTTTTAAACTACCTCGGACCTTCCCTTTAAGTACAATTAAGTACAATCCTGCAGTGTCAAAGGGAGAAGAACTATCGGATTCGTTATGGTGATGTGACGCATGTATACGTTAACGTTGCTTGTATATCAAGTCAACATTTCTTAAAATTGTTTGCTTGTATTGCAAAGCGCTCTTAAACCAAGTTACTTTCAATCCAACGTTTTACTGTAGTAAAAATAGATATCCGCACACAGTCTTTGCCAGGAACAGTGAAAAATGTATTGTTCGATCACACACATACACAATCGCCTGACCATACACCAACTATCGTTTCAGGGTCAATCTGCTCCCCTTTGTCAAGGCTAGGACAGACACATTTTATGGGGACTGGATTGGCCCAGACACGATCGTCGTTGTGTACGGTCAGACAATTGTATATGTGTGTGATGGAACAATACATTTTTCACTGTTCTTGGCAAAGATTGTGTGCGAATCTCTACTTTGACTACTTTAATTCACTGCTGCCATGCATTGCTGCAATGAAGGGGGGAGCACAGAGGAAGGGCCTCAAGGTGAGGGAGGAAAGAGACAGGTCCCTCCTCCCGGCGGCGGAGTCCTAGTGTGCTGCGGCTCCGCCATCCATTACTGCGTTGGATGCGCCCTCCTCCCTCACAGTGCCCCGCCCATAGAAACAGGGCTGGTGCAGTGTTGGAAAGGGGAGCAGCATGGGCACAGAAAAAGTAGAAGAACAGCCTAGCAGAGAGCGCAGCTGAGCGAGATGTACATGACACCATTAGGGCTAGGAAGGACACAAGCAATCTGTTTTCTTCTTTGGCATCCTGGTTTCCATGACCATCAGTCACCATGTGATCCACCAGCAGTTTACATGATGGCTGATGCCGCTGCAGCTATTGGAGACCAGGAGGCCAAAGAGGAAGACAAATCCTGTGCATCTCTCCCAGCCCCGGATGGTGAGTCACTTACGTCTCGCACCACTTTGCTCTCTGCATAATGGGGGTTCTGGCTACCGAACAACTGGAGTCATATCTGGCAACCTATATTGGGGGGAATCTGCCTCTGCCTAGCTAATACTTGGGGGACCTCCTGTAATACTTGGGGGAACCTTAGGCTACCTATACTGGAGGGAGCAACATCTTGCTACCGACACTGGGGGGGCACATCTGTCTACCTATTCTCGGCGGGTTGCATCTGACTACCTTATACTAGTGGCACCTCTGGCTACCTATAATAGGGAGGAATGCCTTTTGCTACTAATTAATACTGGGGGCTATATATTCTGGTTATTTATGCTGAGTAGAGCTGCATCTGCCCTACCTAATACTGGGGGCACCCCTAGCTACCTACCTAATACTGGGGGCTCCTTTGACTACAGATACTGGGGGTCCAGTCTTGCTACCTATACTGGGTGGGGACTACATGTACCTAATAGTGAGGGCTCCTCTGGCTTCCTATACGGGGTATCACATCTGGCTACTCATACTGTCTGGCTACCTCTGACTACCTAATACTTGGAGCTATACAGGGGCTATCTAATACTGTAGGGCACCTTTGGCTACCACATCGTAACAATGTGCTCGAGTCTGGGGGGGTGGTTATACCCTCACCTGAGAGCTATGTAGCCTAGAAACTGCCCTGAAAATACTGCCACTGCACACACACATGTACATACTTCTACTGAGACAGAAACAAGCCTGCATAGGACCAGGAAACATCTGTACTTTGAGTTCAGCTTTAAGATTGGGTCTGCAATAAAGGTAGATGCAGTTGTGAGAAAACAATGGCCTGATTGGTTCATGTAGATGATTTCTGTACAAGTCTTCAGCATTGCTATAATTCATGCACCTAGACTTCAGGAAGCAATTAGTACACTGCAACTAAAGCTATTGATTCTATATGGCATGGATCATGGCTGTAAAATACCGAAGACAGAACATTAGAAGGCCAGATGGCCCTATAATGATTATACAACTTAGCTTAGACCTTTATGAGTATCACTAAGGCAAAACATTGGCTGTGCAATCACAATACAGAGCATGTAAATATAGATGCACTAAAAAATAAACCGTGTCACAGCCATATGTATTATCTGAACTACTGTGGTGTTCATACATCTGGCCTGTAGATGGCACTATGATTTTACTCTAATACTACTGTGATACTGCATGAGTTTATCTATGCTGTTCTAGAGTTTATGACTGATTCCTCTTCCTGCCTGTCAGTCTGTGTGTGCTGGAAATACTACGACACAAAGCGTGGCTTGATGTTTTACAGACTATGTACACTGTTTGAGGCGCCCTAAGATATATAATATAACATATTAATATTAATAAAATATATATAATGTAATATATAGGAGTATGTGATTCTTACCTTTTTAAGGACAAACCACAAAGGCAAGTAAACGTTTTATTCATGCACAATAGACTATGCATTTCACGGGTGCTGGCCCGCTTCCTCAGGTCAATACAATAGTGCCATTAAAGAGAGTCTGGAGCAAGAATAAATCTCGCTTCAGACCTCATAGATAGCAGGGGCATGTGTGCCCCTGCTAAAACGCCGCTATCTCGCGGCTAACGGGGGTCCCTGACCCCCCAAATCCCCTCGGTGCAGCGGGGGATTACTTCCTGTTTGAGGCAGGGCTAACCGCCGCAGCCCTGCCTCACGCGCGTCTATCAGACGCGTATCTCCGCCTCTCCCCCGCCCCTCAGTCTTCCTTCACTGAGAGGGGCAGGGGAGAGGCGGCAATGCGCCGCTGATAGACGCGACTGGAGGAAGGGCTGCGGCCGTTAGCTCTGCCTCCAGGAGGAGCAAAATCCACGACCAAGTTGGTAGTGGATTTTGCAAGGGGGGATTTGGGGGTGAAGGGACCCCCGTTTAGCCGCGGGATATCGGCGTTTTAGCAGGGGCAAACATGCCCCTGCTGAATATGAGCTCTGAAGCGAGATTTATTCACGCTTCAGAGCCTCTTTAAAGCAGTAAGTCAAGGTCCTGAGCGCTTCTCTAATGATGTTTTACAGAACTGCAGTCAAGGCCGCCATCAGAAATTTTGGGGCCCCTCACACATCATCAGACCTGCCCCCCCCCCTCCCTGGGCCCACCCACTGGTTGCTGTGCCTGCCCACTAGCCACCCCACCCGCATGTCCGAGCACAAAGTGCACTGCAATGAAAATTGTGCATGGCTCCGACACTAAAGAAAGCATGCACAGTGTGATTTAGCAAAAAGTGGGCGTGGCCATGTCATGTTGTGGGTGGAGCCCAATACTAACAAAATACAGGCAGTCCCCAGTTAGCAAATGAGATAGGGACTTGTAGGTCACTTCTTATCCTTTATCTGTTCTCTTTTGTCCCCCTCTTTTCTTCCTGTGCCTCTTTTGTCCCCCTCTGTCTCACCTCAGTTTGTGCCTCTTTTGTGTCCCTCTGTGTGACCTCATGTTCCCGTCTCCTCTGTTTTCTCCCTGTGCCTCCTTTGTCCGCCTCTGTTCCCCCTGTGCCTCTTTTATCCCCCTGTGTTACCTCTTGTCCCCTTCTGTCTCAGTTTGTCTCCCTGCCCTAGCCAGGCATAGGTGCCCCCAGTATAGGTATCCAGTTATAGGTTCCCCCAGCATAAGAAGCCAGCTATAAGTGGTGCCCCCGTATAGGTAGACTGGTGTAGATGCCCCCAGTATAGGTAGCCTGGTATAGCTGGTGCCCCAGTATAGGCCAGCAAGATACAGGTGCCCCAGTATAGGTATTTAACTAGTAGTTGCCCCCAGTATAGGTAGCCTGGTATGGGTGGTGCACCAGTATAGGTTAGCCAGGTACATGTGCCCCAGTATAGGTAGCAAGCTATAGGCACCCCTGTTAAGTATCCAAGTATAGGTGGTGCCCCAGTATAGGTAGCCAGGTACAGGTGGTGCCCTCAGTAAAGGTAGCCAAGTATAGGTGGTGCCCCAGTATAGGTAGCCAGGTTTAGGTAGTGCCCCAGTATAGATAGCTAGGTATAGGTAGCCAGGTATAGGTGGTGGTCCAGTATAGGTAGCCTGTAGCCAGATATAGGTGGTGTTGAAGTATAGAAAGTCCGCTGTAGCGGGCTCACTCATCTGCTCCCCACGTTCAAGCGCTGATGACACTCTTCTCTCAGTGCCGGATTGCGGTGTGCTGGTTAGTGAGCCACAGGCCTGCAGCCAGCACATGCGGCCCTTCCAGTGCTTTGGGGGCCCAGGGCCCCCAGAAGCTCTGGGCCCCTCACTGAAGTGTCAGTCCCCCCCTGCCCTGACTGCAGTAACTTGTAAATAACCATATTTCCAGTTATCCTGATTCAGTGATTACTGAACATAACAACTACTGCTACAGGCAACAATCAAATAATTTTGGAATAGTAACTAATGCAGTGTAACTGTACTCCAATAACAGTTTTATTTAATTCCCCTATAACCAAATTAAAGGCAACTACACCAGGGATTTTTTTTCAAATGAAGTGCGCTGTTGGAGGGGCGGGGTTCAGGTAATTGGCATTACTTGCTGCTTTTTTTGTGGCCTCTTGTTGGTAGAGAGGTCACCATCTTCTCCATGGAGAGTACACACAATGCCGTATTTTCATTGCCTTGGTGTACGCATGCATGTGTGCCACAATGCATGCTGGGAGGGAGACTACATCTCGACACTGTTGGAGAAATGAAAATTCAGTAGCTGCGGTCGGTTGTTGGCGAAAATCGTGGATCCCATATGGGCCAGAGGAGCATCACCACATAGGTAGGTAATGCCAATCAACCCAACCCCCGCCCCCCCAACAGCACTTAGCGCCAGGGAGTTCTTCTGAAAAGCATAAGTTAAACATTGAGGTTTCCCCATGAGGAAATGGACTAGTTCAAAACCTGTAAGTAGTCCAAAATGATCGGATTAAAGCGATATAAAACCCTGATATATTATTCAATAAAAACATGTTTTCCTATGTTTTATATGCCAAACGGTTATCATATTTGCTTTTGTGCATAAGTATTATTATTCATTTAGAAATTACAAGTTCCCAAAGTACAGGTTTTTTTTGCTCCGAGAGCTGACATTACATTTTATTCATAACTGGTTTATTCATCTTAAAATTTGAGCAGAAATGCTTTCTGAGAGCCTGACTGTGTTCAGGAGTGTCTACACTTTCAGAGAAGTATTTACTTAATTGTATTAAGTGAGGAATGTAAACACAAGATAACATTATCTCCAGTTCGTCCAGCTTTCTCTGCAGGGAACTTGTAAGTCATGTGTTTAACTAATTGAGTGCTGTTCTAGTAAAAAAAATTGGTGGTAGTATATAATATGCTGTACATAATCTTTTAGAGCAAAGAAGAAATACTGGGTTTCATTCCGCTTTAATAATACTGTAACAGCTACAAGGGAAGTAAAAAAATGACCAGTGCCATAGCGTCCTTTTAAGAAGTTGGCAAAATGAAAGCCTTAGATTAGGACCTTCAAGCTGGAGAAACATGCTTGGACTTCTAGTTCCAATGGAGGCCTGCAGGTTCTGCATATATTGTTGCTATGCTATCTGTTGGTAGATAGCCACTGGAGACAAATGCCAATCTTCCTGGAGCATTTCATTACATAATATTGACAAAGCGTCAAAGATTTCACATTTCATCGATACAGAATCTTCTGACAGATTGAATATGAGCGGCACTAGAGAGCTGAATTATGTGTATTCATTTTACTTATTCCAATAGTCTGATGCATTTCCCAAGCACTGAAAGCCCTAGTTACGGCTTTTTTTAAAGAATAGCAAGGTTGTAATTTAAAGAGAACCTGAGACAAAAAGAAAATAAGGATTTATACTTATGTATAAATCCTTATGTTGTTTTCGTCTCAGGTTCTCTTCAAAGAGCCTTTAGTGCTCGTTCACACTACAAGAGCTTTTCTGAGCGCTTGTGATTTTAAAAGCTCTTGCTAATGTTATCCTTTGTGTGTCTTCTCACTGGAGTGATGTGATTTTGTAGAAATCTCCCAGTGTTCTCCCCAGGCTCTTTTAGCCAGGTGCTCCACCCGGCTAGTTTTGTGAGCACCCGGCTGTTATCAGTTCACTTCCTCCTATACTGTAAGCAGAGCTGCACACAAAAGCACCAGCCCTGCATTCTCCCATTTTGCCCCACCCGGCTGCTTTTTCATGCCACCCGGCTGAAAAAAAAATCTGGGGAGAACACTGTCCCCCATAGGATTACATTAGCAAGAGCTTTTAACCACTTCGCGTCCCTGGGGTTTTCCCCCTTAAAAACCAGAGCAATTTTAAACATTTCGCACTCCTCTCGTTCATTAGCCAATAACTTTATCGCAACTTATCACACATAAATGATCTATACCTTGTTTTTTTCGACATCAATCAGGCTTTCTTTGGGTGGTACCTTTTGCTAAGAATTATTTATTTTGTATGAATTTTAAAGGTAATGAGGGAAAAATGAAAAAAAAGTAATTATTTCCCAGCTTTCAGCCATTATAGTTTGAAAATAATAAGTGCTACTGTAGATTAAACCCACATATTTGATTTGCCCGTTTGTCCTGGCTATTACAGTGTTCAAAGTATGATCCTAGTCCAATGTATGGCGACAATATATTATTTGGAAATAAAGGTGCATTTTTTCCATTTTGTGTCTTTGGTATTTCCTTCAATTCATGTGGCACTTTTTAATCCTCCACCCGCCCCCTATTTAGCCATATGTGCCCCTTTATATCCCCCTACCCCATAGTTGGCCAGATTTGCCTCTGTACCCCAACCAGCCCCAGATGTGCCTCTGTAACCCCCCCCCCCCCAGTTAACCAGACCTGCCTGTTTGTCCCCTGCACACCCCACCCACCATAATTAGCCAGACATGTTTTTTTTTTTTATTACCCCTCCCCCCCATGGATAGCCAAGTGAGTGCCCTTTATCCCCCCATTGAGCCATTTGTGTGCCCTGTAATACAAATGCCCCCCATGGATGGTCAGGTGTTGGTCCCCTTTAAGACTATCACCCCCAAATGCCAAGTGTGTCACCCCCCAGCAGAGTAGGGCGCAGGGAAGCATTAGAGGTAACAAACTCTCACCTGACCTTGTTCCTGCGGCGATCGCGATCTCCTCCCCGCAGTACCGCTGTCAGCCTCACTATGCTGAACGGATCGGGTCCCGGCTTGATGACGTCATCAAGCCAGGACCCGACTCATTTAGCATAGTGAAGCTGACAGCGGTACTGCGGGGAGGAGATCGCAATCGGCGCAGGAACAAGGTCAGGTAATGATTGTTAATTTGTAATGCTCCATGCTGCCCGATCGCAGCATGGAGGGGGAGGGGAGTTATTACAGGGGATCGGGCGGGGGGTTGGGGGATCGGACCCCCTGGAGGTTTTCTCAGAGTAGTGTAGTTAGGAGGAGGGGGGTTAATGAGCCCAGGCGCGTGCTAGCATGCGTGCTGTGCTCATTAAATGAAGGCAACTTATAATCATGTCATGTGGCTTTCAGGAGCCACGTGCAATGACGTGATTATACTGTATGCGGGATATGAAGTGGTTAAAATCTCTGGCATTTAAAGAGAACCTGAGGCGGGGTTCTTACATCGCAATCCTTATACAGAGGCTGGGTCTGCCTATAGAGCCCAGCCTCTGTTGCTAGTTAGTTTCCTCCAAAGACCCCCCTGCGCGCCGTCAGACCCCATAAAACACAGCCGCGCTATGCGGCTGTGTTTACCTCACGAATGTCAGTCTCGGCTGCTCCCCCACCTCCTGAATCGCTCTGGTCCCCGCCCGCGTCCCTTCCCTCCAATCAGCGGCGAGGGAAGGGACGTGAGCGATTCAGGAGGCGGGGGAGCGGCGAGACTGGCATTAGTGAGGTAAACACAGCGCACTGCGACACGCTGCGTGTCGCCAGCGCGGCTGTGTTTTATGGGGTCTGACAGCGCGCAGGGGGGTCTTTGGAGGAAACTAACTAGCAACAGAGGCTGGGCTCTATAGGCAGACCCAGCCTCTGTATAAGGATTGCGATGTAAGAACCCCGCCTCGGGTTCTCTTTAAAAAGCTCTCGTAGTGTGAATCAGCCCTTAAAGAGAACCCAAAGCAAAGAAGAAGCTGGGGCCTTCACCAGCCCCCTGCAGCCATCCTGTGCCCGCACCGTTAATTTCTGACATGTCCGATCTGCTCCCGATTGATAACTGGATCGATTTTTAGATCACTACTGCACAAAATCGATCCCGTTATCATCAGCAGATCAGACATGTTGGAAATTATGGGCTCGACCCATCAATCTTATGGGAAATTGCATGGTGCATGTGTACCTAACATAACACTAACCTCATGCCTCAACCTTACTTATCCCATTAACTAATAATGTCCATCAAGAGGGGAAGACCTGATATCATATAGTGTGGAGTAAAATTGCTCTGATTCTTGGACCAGAGTGGGTTTTGCATATGTTTACCTCACCGCAGCCTCATGTTAGGTGTGCCTTGAACTAGAACATCTTCAGATTACAGAAGCCTCCAGCACTGGGCCGAAGCCAAGCATGGAACACCTAACAGTAAAACACAACAGGTCCCCTTGAGCAGACTGTAAGTGTAATAGCATTTAGACCTAACACATCAATCATGGTTCAGTGCATAATGCACTGTATAGTTATAGCCTAGTGTAATGTATCACATAGGGTAATAAAAGTTATTAGAGTGCATATTTAACAGAAGGTATCATTAAACTACAATTACCTTCACCCTGAGATGCCAGATTATAATATTAACAGGAGCTGAATGTAATACAGATTGCATACAGCTTGTTGCCACCTTCATTTATTACATTACGTGCCTGCTGTTAGCTCCCATGGCTATTTTGCAGTGATGGATTAAAAGGAACCTGAATTGGGAGGAGTATGGGGCTGCCATTTTTATCCCCTTTTAAAAAATAATTCCATGACAGGTTAGGTAAAATTATTCCCCAGGTTCAATTAGTATTTGCAATTCCATTTTAAATGCCTCTTTGTTTTGTTTATAATCTGCTTTGACGGGCCAGCTTGCAAATGCTAAAAATTAACTAAATGTGGTATTCCAGGTTTTAAAACTGTAAGTGTAAACACAACCTAATGCTCCCCAATGCAACTTCCTTGTCTCTGGGCCTGGCAGGCAGGCAATCTGCCCATACACATTTCCCTGACTGAAGGTGGCCATACCATACCATTTTTTAAATTTCAATCATTTTTTTCTGATTGATTGTAACATTTCAAAAATCTGACCAGTGTACCACACCATGTGTTCAATTTTACCCCAATGATGAAAAAAAGAATAATTGAAAACTCTGTGAAAATTTCTTGGGTGTATATATTAAGAAACTAACACCATTCGTTTTTCATAAAAATTGATAAGAAAAATCCACCAATCTTGATTGACTTAATTTGAAGAAAGAAAAAATGGAAATCTCGAATAAAAAAAGAGCTTTTGATTCTTCTGGAAATCTGACCGGTTTTATCAAATTGCCATGAAATCTGATAATTTTATTGTATCCTGTGTGACCAACTTTAGGCTAGGTTCTCAACTGAAATTTACTGTACATACATTTTCAGCAGCTAGCTACATTAGCTGCTATCTAGAATTTTTTGTTACAAAAATGCAAGGTTCTGCGCCATCATGATGGTGCCGGTGTATAGCTCCTTCTATGTGTTACTGGGCCTGGACTGGAGTGCTGTTGGGCTGACAGACCAGGTACATCACAAGTCACTGCAGGACTGCTATCCATCTTTTACATTACAAAGATACAAAGATTGTTTGTATGGTGGGTAAGAAAATAATGTACCCTGGTGATCACCACACCTGTAGTTCCATAATGCAGGTACACCTTGGAGTAGTATACAAGTGGCTATTAACACACCACTATAGATCAGTTGTGCACTGTCCCTTTATCTGAGCAGGATCATCCACATTGGACAACCTAGGCAAGTGCCTTGGGCCCAGCCGGCGTCAAGGGGCCCAAATACTAGCTTCTCTGGCCCATCTCCTGCCTTAGCTTACCAAATGGATCAAAAATGGCAGCCATTGTTACTTACTTGCCCCCAATATAATCTTCATCTTTCTCTGCCCATAATAGTGTAAAATGGCACTAACAACCACGCAAAACATCCATTAAGTGAAAATGGTGCACCAATTCTGTATCCAGGATTGCAGAATAAAATAATGATGCAATATGATTTGACAACCCTGTATTTACCCTTAGACTGCCAGCTATTTTTTTTTTTAAAGTTACATAGCAGTTATGTTTGAATCAGGGTTATTAAAGGACAACTGAGGTGACATATGACATGATGACATAGATATGTGTATGTACAGTGCCAAGCACACAAATAACAATGCTGTGTTCACTTTTTTTTTTCTGTCTGAAAGAGTTAAAAATCAGGTATGCAATTGGCAGTTTCTGTCTGAGTTGGACTATAGTGTATCCCTTAGTGATAAGGAATTGCAGCCATAAAACACTTTCCTGGCAGTAAATGGCTTCTGAGAGCAGGAAAGAGATAGAAAGGGTCAATAGTTCATACTTCAATGCATTTGAGATTGAGAAGAGGTCATGGAACAGTAAAAACTTAAAAAGTAGATTTAAATATAAAATAAAACTGTGAGATAGCGGAAAAAGTCATTTTTAGAAGAAGAAGGATAGATACAATTGTTTATCTCCTTGGTTAATTTTCACCTCAGATGCCCTTTAAATGTCTTGCACAAATCTACATGTACCAAAGTCTACATTAGTCAGTAGGATTGTCATTGAGGTGCAAATAAATTTAAGATGATTGAGAATGATGCTAATTATTATGATACAGAATTATGCCAATTATTATAGAAAAACTCTTGTAAAATGGACTAATCAAATCTTGCAGTGAAAGCGATTGATTGATCCATTTTCAAGCTGCGTATATATTTGCAGTACTATTTGCATAATTCTGCACCAATTTAGAATATTTGCATATTTCAAATAAAGTAGAGGTTGGCTCTGAGCCAAAACTTTGTACAAAATGCCTGTATGTGACACAGGACAGGAATATGGGGAAACATAAATGCCTACAGCAGAAGTAATTTTGTACTAAAATGCCTTTAGACATCTGTGGCATATGGGTGCAAAAACACAGCCTATAGATGTCCGTGGCGGTCTAAGGGTTAAAATATCATAAATATCCACTGCCTAAAAATACACATCATCCATGTTGCAGTATGCCCTTGCTATAGTACCTTTCCATGCCAGAGGAGGGGCGGAGTGATATGGTGACCTCCTCAGCTACATATGCATACAAAGGGCATGTCTGAGACCTGGCACTAGACATATAACAGCTCTGGGGGGACAAGTAGTCTTCCAAATGACAGGTACACAGCTGACAAGCACCACAGGCAGCACTCAGTTACAGAAGACTGAGTAACTGCAGAGCCATCCTGAGGGGAAGCTTGACTTTTTATGATATAAATGTCAGACACATTTGATATAAATACATTTGTGCCTGGTGTTTGGCATTACACTAAACACTTGATGTAAATTAGGGAAACGCTGCAATAAGATCGCTACAACCAGCAAAGGGAGAGCGCGGACGTGCTGTGCTGCCCGCGTGTTTCCCATGTCCCCGCATACTATACATCAATTCACACACAGGTCTGGGAACGAACATCTGCCCCTCCACAAGCAGGCCTGCAGAATAGATGTTTGTTGTTTAAATTAAGGGGACCCACAACTCCTGTGAGAGTTCCTTGTTAGCGGAAACACGCTGCCCCACAATCACCCTCATTGTACAGCCTCAACAGGATGCAGTTTTATACACTGGATTAACTGTACACTGCACCTACCAATGCAGCTTTCATTCCCATCATCCTCTACTACATAAGTATGTGATGCAGCAGTAAAAGGGTTAATGGTATATATTGCATTTAACCCTGTCTCCTTTATCCACCTCCTACAATCTTCTGAATCAGTTTATGCTTAACGATGTCCATTTGTTAAGACTTTTTCTTCTCCTATTTGAAGCCTTTGAGGAATAGTATTTTGAATATATAACAAAAAAAATGAAATGAACACATTAAAAACACATCAGATCTCAATATGAAAAAAAATAATGATATACACGGAGTGGCCACAAAAATTAAAGACACCCTCTAGTTGGTCCACCTTTAGCTCTGATCACAGCCAATATTCTTCTTGGCTTGGATTTAACAAGATGCTGAGACCGTTGCTGAGGAATGGTGGCCCATGCTGTCATAATGGCAGCTCCAACTTTGGTCAGATTGGATGGCAGCATTTCCAAGCTTTGAAGTGATCTTTTGACTTCGTCTTACAAATAGGATTGAGGTCAGGAGCCTGAGCTGGCCAGTGGCCATAGAAGCAGGTTAAACTCTGATTGATGTTCCTCAAACCAATTCTTAAGATCCACAAACAGTACTATAGATAGCAGTGCCTGATATCTGAAGTTAAAGCGAAACTGTAATTTTGCAAAAAACAAACAGTTTCACTTACCTGGGGCTTCCCCAAGCCCCCAGCAGCTGTCCTGTCCCGTGCCGGTCCTGCATGATCTTCCGCTCTCCCGTCACAGTGCAGTTTCGTTACCGTCAACTTACAGCGCCTGTGCAGCCCGGGCAATGCGTAGCTTTGTTCGCGTTCCCGCCTGCTACAGCGTCCTGCACTATTAGCACATGAAGCTATTGTGGGCTGGAATGCGAAGAAAGCTTTGTGTAGCACGGGGAGCGCAGGCGCAGTTGCTGTCGACTTACAAGTCGACGATAACGAAACTGCACCGCGGTGGTAAAACCAGGTCTGGGGAGAACGGAGGATCACGCAGGACCGTCACGGGACAGGATGGCTGCTGGGGGCTTGGGGATGCCCCCGGTAAGTGAAACTGCTTGTTTTTTGCGAAAATTACAGTTACGCTTTAAATACTATAACTTACTATAGCAACTGTCTTTATGTAGCACACTACTGTACTCCATTTGGTTGAATAAGAAGACTGTACACAAAGGTGTTTGATCTGCAATGTTATGCACCCTAGTGGCCACTAGGGAATATCTGGACGCTATGTAAATAGTGCATGTCCAGGCTGAAGTTCACAGTGAAGACCTTGGTCCTGGATATGAAGAGCGGGTAACCACAGGTATAAGAAGCTATCACAGACTGTCAACCAGGGGGTAAGGGGCATATAATTTAGATTTAAGCATGTTTTAATACATGTGATGTACTGGGCAACATGATGCCTACAATGATAATAGTAAGGCCTGATAAAACCAAGTCAGAATCCACTAGAGATGGCTTGAACCTCCGATTTTAGGTTTGCAAACTTCAAACGCGAACCTCCGCAAAATGCTGGAAATGATGGAAAAGATCTTTCAAGGGGTCTAACATCTGAGTTTTTGCATGGAATAGTGGGATACACGCCAAAAGTCCCCGGGAAAAATCTGGATTTGACGCAAAGCAGCGTTTTAAGGGCAGAAATCACATTGCATGCTAAATTGGAGGCCTAAAGTGCTTTAAAACATCTTGCATGTGTATACATCAATCAGGGAGTGTAATTAGAGTACTGGTTCACACTGACAGACCAAACTCACTGTGTAACGCACCGCACACAGCTGTTTGTGTAGTGCTGGACTGGTGCGCACCATGACGAGAGTGCAGGTGATGGCGGCTTTCCAGCCCTAATGGTCGCCGGGCTGAGGTAGCTCAATGACAGAACAGTGACTGCCCAGCTGATCGAATTTGGTCTGTCCACAATGAAGCAACAATCTTATTACCTTGGGTTCGCCCCTTGGGTTCGCCCCTTGGGTTCGCTACCCCCCCCCTCCCCCCCCCGAGACACTCATATAGCCGTATGCTGGTGGCTGCAGAAGATGAGGTGTTCTGTGTTAAATAGTCAACCACGTCCTGACAATCTTGGGAGTTGATGGGATGTGCCTTCTTCTGAGCACTACAATTTGGACCAGGGCCGCACTAAATCATGTTAGCACGACCTCAAATAGACCTGCCAGATGGCCTGCCTCCGGCTCTGCCTGTTTTGTCCATATCGGGGGGGGGGGGGGGGGGAGGGACTAATAAAAGGTATGCAGTGACTGGTATTACAATACAATGTGCAGCTGTCACACAGGTGCAGTAAACAGGTATGCACGGACTGGTATATTACACAGCGTGCGGTCACACAGGTATTGTGAACAATTATGCAATGACTAGTATTACAAATGTGCAGCTGTCACACACACAGGTACCGTGAACAGGTGCAGTGACTGGTGGTATATAACATTGCGTGCGCTCACGTAGGTAGGTGCACTGAACAGGTGGGTATGCAGGTGGGTATGCAGTGATTGGTATTACAAATGTGCAGCTATCACACACACAGATACAGTGAACAGGTGCAGTGACACTGTGTGCGCTCACGTAGGTAGGTAGGTGCACTGAACAGGTGGGTATGCATCTAGTGGTATTACAAATGTGCAGCTGTCATATACACAGGTACCGTGAACAGGTGCAGTGACACTGCATGCGCTCACGTAGGTGGGTATGCAGTGATTGGTATTACAAATGTGCAGCTGTGACACACACAGGTAGTCACTGAATGTGCTGGGCCTGGCAGTGGCATAGTAGGAATTACCAAGGGGCCAAGGTCCAGCAGCTGCGACTGACTGACAGGGCTGTATATGCAATACAACTGTCTGTGGGCGTGGTCATGACCGGATGAGGGCGGGGCTAACTGTAATTTAAAGTGAACCCAGGGTGAGAGTGATATGGTGGCTGCCATATTTATTTCCTTTTAAACAATTCTAGTTGCCTGGCAGCCCTGCTGATCTATTGGCTGCAGTAGTGAACTGAATTACACCAGAAACAAGCATGCAGATAATCTTGTCAGTTCTGACAATATTGTCAGAAACCCCTGACCTGCTGCATGCTTGTTCAGGGTCTGTGATTGAAAGAATTAGAGGCAGAGGACCAACACGGCAGCCAGGCAGCTGGTATTACTTAAAAGGAGATAAATATGGCAGCCTCAATATTATTCTCACCTCGGGTTCCCTTTAAAAGTGCAACGCAAAGACAGAGGGCCCAAGTTTTGCTGACCCTTTCCCCAGAAAATTCACATAATTGTGCAGGTTTTCTCAATAAAATACACGTAATGTGAGCAGATTTGAACAAAAAACATGTTCAATAACCCCAATATGCACAATCGTTAGCAGATATGGCCCCAATATGCACAATCGTTAGCAGATATGGCCCCAATATGCACAATCGGTAGCAGATATGACCCCGATATGCACAATTGGTAGCAGATATGACCCTGATATGCACAATCGGTAGCAGATATGACCCCAGTATGCACAATCGGTAGCAGATATGACCCCAATATGCACAATCGGTAGCAGATATGGCCCCAATATGCACAATCGTTAGCAGATATGGCCCCAATATGCACAATCGGTAGCAGATATGGCCCCAATATGCACAATCGGTAGCAGATATGACCCCAATATGCACAATCGGTAGCAGATATGACCCCATTATGCACAATCGGTAGCAGATATGACCCCAATATGCACAATCGGTAGCAGATATGACCCCAATATGCACAATCGGTAGCAGATATGGCCCCAATATGCACAATCGGTAGCATATATGACCCCAATATGCACAATCGGTAGCAGATATGACCCCAATATGCACAATCGGTAGCAGATATGACCCCAATATGCACAATCGGTAGCAGATATGACCCCAATATGCCCAATCGGTAGCAGATTTGACCCCAATATGAACAATCGGTAGCAGATATGACCCCAATATGCACAATCGGTAGCAGAAATGACCCCAATATGCACAATCGGTAGCAGAAATGACCCCAATATGCACGATCGGTAGCAGTAATGACCCCAATATGCACAATCGGTAGCAGAAATGACCCCAATATGCACAATCGGTAGCAGAAATGACCCCAATATGCATAATCCGTAGCAGATATGACCCCAATATGCACAATCCGTAGCAGATATGACCCCAATATGCACAATCCGTAGCAGATATGACCCCAATATGCACAATCGGTAGCAGAAATGACCCCAATATGCACAATCGGTAGCAGAAATGACGCCAATATGCATGATCCGTAGCAGATATGACCCCAATATGCACAATCCGTAGCAGATATGACCCCAATATGCACAATCCGTAGCAGATATGACCCCAATATGCACAATCCGTAGCAGATATGACCCCAATAAGCACAATCCTTCCTCAGCAGTTTTGACCACAATCAGCACCACCTGAAAAAGAAAAGAAAAACCCTTTTACTCACCTACAGCCAGAAGACCTTCTTTCCCGACCTCCTGTCCCGACCTCCTTGTGGCGCGCAGCGCCCGCGCGCCCACGATCCTCTTCCTTCCAGACGTCACGAGACTTCCTGCCTGCATGCTGAGAGCAGGGCTACGGGAAAATGGCCGCCCGAAGCCATGCACTGCAGACTCGAAGTCTGCAGAACAGGGCTTCGGGCGGCCATCTTCCCGTAGCCCTGCCTGTTGCTCCGGGCTGCCGCTGTGTGAACTGATTTGGCGTCTTTTAGACGCCTGAAGTCAGTTCACTCCAGGGGGTGCTTTGGGGGTGCTTGGACAATTCTAGGGGGTGCTCGAGCACCCCCAAGCCCCCCCCTGGCGCCGCCCCTGTCTGTGGGACACACACACACACAAAAAAAATAGATCACAAGCACAACATTAGCTCTCAAAAGAGCTGTTGAGGATGAGGAGTGCTTTTTAGCAATAAGTATCAGTAAGAAGGAGCAACCTAAAAAGCCTAACACAAGAGCCTAACTAAGCTTTCCCTATGTCAGCAGGTTCTCTCCCTTCTCTAATTACTGCAGCCACATGAGTGAGTGAAAAGGCTGAAGCTGCCTGCGTTTTATAGGGGGAGGAGGGCTCCAGGAGGGAGTGTAGCCTGATTGGCTACCCTGTGTCTGCTGACTGTGATGTATAGGGTCAAAGTTGACCCTAATGATGTAGTATAGGGGGCGGGTCGAACTCGCATAATGTATGTGGTTCACTGCAAACACGAACCACCGAAGTTTGCGCAAATAAGTTTGCGGTCGAACCGTTCGGGCCATCTCTAGAATCCACACACAACTCGAAGATAGAGTTCCTCTTTTTTTTTTTTTTTTGATCAACAAATCTTAGTTTATTGAGGTCATGGTACATACAAGAATAATAGGAATCTTGTAAATAATCAATCTTAACCACTTGCCGACCGCACACTCATACCGTGCGGCGGCATAGTGGTAGTTGGAGGACCAGGGACGCAGATCTGCGTCGCCAGGTGCCTCCCTAATTAATCAGGAAAGGCCGCTCGCGCGAGCGGCCTTTTCCTGTCAGATCACGGAGCGGGTCTCCGTGAATAGCCTGCGAGCCGCTGATTGCGGCTCGCAGACTAAATGTAAACGTAGGAGACATATGTCTCCTTTGTTTACATTGTACGGCGCTGCTGCGCAGCAGCGCCGTAAGGCAGATCGGCGATCCCTGGCCAATCAGCGGCCGGGGATCGCCGCCATATGACAGGGGATGTCCTGTCACTGGCTGCACAGGACGGATAGCATCCTGTGCAGCCCGGATCACCGGGGATGACAGGTAGGAGAGGGAGGGGGGAATTTCGCCGCGGAGGGGGGCTTTGAGGTGCCCCCCCCCGCAAACCTCAGGCAGGCAGGAGCGATCAGACCCCCCCTGCACATCATCCCCATGGGGGGGGGGAAAGGGGGGCGATCTGGTCGCTCTGCCTGCACCCTGATCTATGCTGGGGGCTGCAGAGCCCACCCAGCACAGATCACTAAAAACAGCGCTGGTCCTTAAGGGGGGGTAAAGGGTGGGTCATCAAGTGGTTAATAACAACAAAACAATAAAATACATATAATTATACAGTAACAGTCGATCTCCTAGACACTCCAATATTAGCCAAAATTTGGTCTCTAACCAAATCAGGGTCTACATAATCTCGTGCAGCAAACCAGTTGCACCAGATTTTTTCAAATTTCCCAGGAGAGCCCCTATGTGCATAGATAACTTTCTCAAGCTTCAATGAGTTGTTAAGTTGCACAACCTACATGTTAGGGGAGGGAGGAAAAGAACTCTTCCACATTTGAAGAATTTGTTTTCTAGCCACAAAAAGAGAAGGAAGGTGTCACTCCAATTTTAACATGGTCAGACACAATACCATCCTCGAAAGCTCCTAAAACACACACCAAAATGGTGCGAGGAACTATAACTTGAAATTCTTTATCTATTACATCCAGTACACCTCCCCAATATCTCCTAAATTTAGGACAATTTCATAGCATATGAATATACATGAACATACATCTAGATCACATGGGAGAGGCGAACAGGCCGAGATAATGTAACTGGGGGTATAATGAGTGTGATTTGGAGTTGTGTAAGTTTTTGTGTGGCATTAACCGACTTGAGCGGGACAGTCGGGACTGCCTGTAAAGCCTCTAGCCAGTCTTCTTCTGAGAGGCCTGGGATATCCCTTTGCCGGGACACCTTACATTTTAATTGTAATTTCTTATGAAAAGCTGTAAGTAGCATATTATAGTACAAAGAAATGAGACCTTGGTTTATGTTTGCCTGTGCAACCAACCATATTAAATCTTGGTGAGGTGTTAAGCTGGAATGCAGATGTCTAGGCCTGCTTCCTAATAAGTTGAAGCTGGAGTAGGCCTCTAGGAACCAATGGCATAGCCTGTGATAAAGAGTCCAATCAAAGTACCTCATTCCTTTAACATAAGTTATCCAGTTTATCTGCAGTAGCAGTAAAATGCATGTGAACCCTTTGGAATTAAATGGATTATTTCTGCACAAGTTGGTCATAAAATGTGATCTGCTGTTCATCTAGGTCACAACAATAAACAACAATAAAACAATAAACAAAATCACAGTCTACTTATACTAATACCACACAAATAATTAAATGTTTCCATCTTTTTACTGAACACACCATGTAAACATTCACAGTGCAGGTGAAAAAAAATTGTGAACCCCTGGATTTAATAACTGGTTGAACCTCCTTTGGCAGCAATAACTTCAACTAAATGTTTCCTGTAGTTGCAGATCAGACGTGCACAACAGTCAGGAGTCATTTTTGACTATTCCTATTTACAGAACGGATTCAAATTCAGTATTATTCTTGGAATGTCTGGTGTAAATCGCTTTCTTGACATCATGCCACAACATCTCAATCGGGATGAGGTCAGGACTCTGACTGGGCCACTCCAGAAGGCATATTTTCTTATGTTTAAGCCATCTTGTTGTTGAGTTACTTCTATGCGTTGGGCCATTGTCCTGTTGCAACACCCATCTTCTGCTGAGCTTCAGAAGATGGTCTTAAGTTCTCCTGCAAAATGTCTTGATAAACTTGAGAATTTTTTTTTCCTTTAATGATAGCAATCTGTCCAGGCCCTGATGCAGCAAAGCAGCCCCAAACTATAATGGGAGAAGGTTTTGATGTTGGTGTGCTGTGCCTCATTTTCTCCTCACATAGTGTTGTGTGTTTCTTCCAAACAACTCAACTTTGGTTTCATCTGTCCACAGAATATTTTGCCAGTACTGCTGTGGAATATCCAGGTACTCTTTCGCAAACTTTAAATGTGCAGTAATGTTTTTTTTGGACAGCAGTGGCTTACTCTGTGGTATCCTCCCATGAATTCCATTCTTGTTTAGTGTTTTACATATCATAGATTCGCTAACAGGGATGTTAGCATATGCCAGAGACTTTTGTAAGTCTTTAGCTGACGATATAGAATTCTTCTTCACCTCATTCTGCGCGGTGCTCTTGCAGTCATCTTTACAGGACAGCCACTCCTAGGGAGAGTAGTAGCAGTGCTGAACTTTTTCCATTTATAGATAACTTGTCTTACCGTGGACTGATGAACAGCAAGGCGTTTAGAGGTACTTCTATAACCCTTTCCAGCTTTATGCAAGTCAAAATTCTTAATCGTAGGTCTTCTGAGAGCTCCTTTGTGGGAGGCATCATTCACATCATTTTTGCTTGGGAAAAGCAAACGCAAAACTGGTGTGAGGTTTTTTATGGGGCAGCTGTAACCAACACCTCCAATCTCATCTCACGGATTGGACTCCAGCTGGCTGACACCTCACTCCAATTAGCTCTTGGAGATGTCATTAGTCTAAAGGTTCACATACTTTTTCCACCTGCACTGTGAATGTTTACATGGTGTGTTCAATAAAAACATGGATACATTTAATTATTTGTGTGGTATTAGTTTAACCACTTTACCCCCACCCGTACGGATTTCTCCGTCCCTTTTTCCATCCTTTAACCCCCAGGGACGGAGAAATCCGTACTTTGCGCACTCCCGCCGCTGCCTGCGCTCCCGCTCGTAAACACGCCGCCCGCCGCTAGTAAACACGCCGCCCCCCGCTCGCCCGGAGATCAATGAACGGAAAAATCCATTCCCGTTCGTTGATCTAAGCCCCGCAATGATCCGCTGCCGCTCGGCTGAGCAGCGCGATCATTGTGAGCAATAACAAACTCCCAGCCTCTTTCTACTTCCTGCAAGCGTCCGGAAGGACGCTTGCAGGTCGCATGAAACAAAAAGTTACTGTTGCCATCTTGTGGCTAAATAGTAAAACTACACCCTAAGCATTGTTTACACACACATAAACTAGTTTTACACAAAAAATAAACTCCTTACCTCCCGCACTCCCCAATTTTTTTTTTTTTGTAATTAAAAAAAAATAAAAAATTTACAATTTAAAAAAAATACATAAATAGTTACCTTAGGGACTGAACTTTTTAAATATTTATGTCAAGAGGGCATAACACTGTTACTTTATAAACTGTGGGCTTGTAATTAGGGATGGACGCAAAACTGAAAAAAATGCACCTTTATTTCCAATTAAAATATTGGCGGCAAACATTGTGATAGGGACATAATTTAAACGGTTTTATAACCGGGATAAATAGGCATATACATTTAATGGGTTTTAATTACAGTAGCATGCATTATTTAAAAACTATAAAGGCCGAAAACTGAAAAATAATAAATTTTTTCCCACATTTTTTCCTATTTTCCCATTAAAACACATTTAGAATAAAATTATTCTTGGCATAATATCCCACCTAAAGAAAGCCTAATTGGTGGCGAAAAAAACAAGATATAGTTCATTTCATTGCGATAAGTAATGATAAAATTATAGACGAATGAATGGAAGGAGCTCTGAAAGGTGAAAATTGCTCTGGTGGTCAGGGGGTAAAACCCCTCAGTTGGGAAGTGGTTAAGCAGACTGTGATTGTCTATTGTGGTGACTTAGATGAAGATCAGCTCACATTTTATGACCAATTTGTACAGAAATCCATATCATTCCAAAGGGTTCACATACTGTTTACTGCTACTGTATACTCATATCTTTAAAGGGAAGGTTCTCAGACATTTAAAAAAAAAAATAAAACTACTAATCCACTTACCTGGGGCTTCCTCCATCGGACGTTCTCCAGGCTGTACTGCGCAGGCGCAGTAGTTCTGCACCTGCGCAGTACAGTCCGTAGGACGTCCGATGATGGCAGCGCGAACGCGTGAGACGCACATTGGAGCGCAAGGAGAAGCCCGACCAGGAAGCTGGCCTGGCCAGGTCGGGTGAGCCCCCGGAGAAGACCGTGAGCCTCCGTAGCGGCGTCGAGGGCATCTCCTGTCTGCCACGGGCTGGAGGAAGCCCCAGGTAAGTGGATTAGTATTTTTATTTTTTTAAACATGTCTGTGAACCTTCCCTTTAAAGTCTAGATTGCCAAATTCCGGTAGATAAACATTATTCCATATTGGTGTATGAATGGTAAATCCCGTCATTTCTTGTAAAAGCCGGACCTTGTGCCACACTTTATGCATAAGAACCGGGGTTGGCATTTTGGGAGTCCCAGAATTCCTCTTTAAACCAGCATAATTGGGTTTTGGTAGAGGAAAGTAATCAGATCCTCTAAGGCAGTTTTTTAGACGTAGACCAGCAAGCGTCATAAACTAGCTTTAGGTATATCTGTTCTTAGATTTACTATTCTTAATTAGAAGTAAAGATTGTGTCATTATAAACTCCAGTTTGTCAAGTTTTCTTTGGATTGGAAAGTGGCCAAGGATCTCCTTTACATCTCAAGTGTCTGTTCGTCTTTTTATGTTATTAGATGTTACAACATGCCTGCACCTTTGATACAATACAGTATAGTACAAAAACATTTGTAAACATGCTTTTCTCTCATGGGACTCAGTGCATAGAAATGTCTCAGAAGCTGCAGGGTGGACTGCAAGTGGCTTTTCAGTTTGGACTTATGCTCCTGCAAGGATGGAGATATCCTGATCATATATTGGCATGGAGTTCCAAAGGTTAGGGGCAGCATGGCAGAAGGCTCTAGCTTTTCTAGGTTTTGAGGTGAACTGTGAAGTGACTAAGTTATTAGATCCTGTTGATCTGAGGTTGTGGCAGGTGTGATGCAGTTGCAACAAATCCTTCTGGTGTTCAGAGCCCAAACTATGTAAAGATTTGAATGTTAACAAACCAGTCCCTTCCAGCGGTCTCCCTCCACAGCTCCTGCCTTCTGATGAGTCATGCTGTCTACTCTAGTGTGCAGAGACAAGACAGCTGCTCTGTGTTCAGTGCTGTCTTTGGACCGAGTCTGAGAAGAACAGAGGACTATTCAGGTAATGAAAAGTTTTAAAACATATCTATAACACATAATGTATTCTGAAATGCACGGAATTACTCCATTTTAGTATAGAAATCATTTTAGTTTTTTTTTATAATTGCTTGGTCCAGATAAACAGTTTATTTTAGTATGACTTGCATATATTTAATTGCTGGAGCAGTGTAATTGCTGGTGAATCTGGCAGTTAGTTAATGCAATCTTCAGTGATTTCATATGGGATGAACAGGTAGGAACTGATTTGTAAAGCAGCACCCAGCCTAATCGTATATACATGTCGCTGCAATGTTTAGCCTGATGAAGGAGGAAGGGGGGGTCTCCATTAGCATAAAATGGGAAGCGCGGCATCTTGGTGTGTGTTTCAGGAAATAATTGAGCTGCGGAGCAGCGCAGTCCCTGCTTTCATTTTATTTGCCTTTAGAGCTTGCCAGACGCACACGTTTCATAGCAGGCTGCTGAGATTTGGTGCAGACGGGTTAATAGACTGCGATTGTCTGGCGGTTCCATGCGCGGCTGGGGGAGTTTTATAAATAATCCCACACAGGTCTAAAAATAGTTATTATCTGCATCTGCAATTAAGGGATATCCTCCTGGGATTAGCGGGAGTTTGCAAACCAGAACTGTAATATTTACCAGCTATGGAAACTGTGCTGAATGTGGCATTGTTTGTCCGCTCAAATATGTGCCACTGCAGTGTTCAAGGAAATCTATATCATTGTTTTTATCTATTACTCAGTACTTAATTGTTGATTTGTCCAGCTTCTAATATGGCCAGGCTGAAAAATAATAGCTCAGCGTTACACGTAATTGATTTTTATTAGGCTCTGTAATTGTTGAGTAAAAAGTACAGCAGACATTAGTTATGTTACCGTCTCTGCCACCAAACCGGAGCGTGTATAGCTGATAAATTAGCAGGTCAGAAAACCTCTCCGAGCCCTCTTCCCTCTAGGTTTACCTTCAGCAGAGTAATGAGCCTTAAAGAGAACCCAAGGCGGATCCATGGCCCCCCACTGCCGCACTTTGGCCCCCTGAGACTAGCAACAAATATTGGAGGTAAACATAGGGAAGAGGGATTCCCTGTTTTAAACGCCCGCCAGGGGAGTTCCTGCAGGGTTTCCAGGGTTCTGGCTGCGCCCCCTACCGCTCCCTCGCCTCCCTCGCCTCCCTGCACGCTGTGAATGAGAGACAGTATCTCATTCCAGCATCGTGACCCAGAGGTCACGAAAGTGAGAGGGGGCCAGTGTGGCCCACAGGAGCTGTGGTTTTTGCGGCTACCTAATCCGCTCAGCCTCCCGGATCAGGTAGCCTACTTTTTTTTTAGCCCACCTTGGGCTCTCTGTAGGTCTTGTGCACATGCTAGTGGTCCTTGGCCAAGGCGGCTGGCCAGGGCCAACTCTGTTGAGAATCTAGTGTGTGTACAGAGGTCCCCGACCACTCTTGATGCCTTGGCCTGTGATCGGCCTGGCAGATTGACTTGGCCAAAGGCATTCTTCTCCCCACTCATCCTGTTCCACTGCTTAAGCACAGCTCTCCCGACCCCCCCCCCCCCCCATCCACATTTAGCAGAAGAATGCATTGCTAGCCTGGAGTGTAGCAACTTGTTTGTATGTCTTCGGTCCCTCACTATAACCTGAGGGATTGAGTCCCAATCTTTTTTGGGTGACAGTCCTTGTATGTGTGTATAATGCTTTAGCTCACTTTACTCCCCTCACGCCATCTGAAATTCCCAAATAAAGGCCTAATTCAGTTCCAGGAGCCAAAAACTTGATGAATGAGGGGGTGTTTTGAGTAAAAATGGAACCAATCTCCTATTTGTAGAGGTATATACTGTATGTATGAGAAAGGAAGAAGGGGCAGGTGCGTTCATGCACACTTAAGTATACATGGATGCACCTACCGCTGCGTGCGCACAACTGCCACACTAAGCCGCCACCCACACTAAGCTGCCACCCACAACTGCACCACCCACAGGTGCGTCCATGCATACTTACAGCCTTTGTTTATTGTATAGGATTTCATGTCCATTTGTTGACTCACATGTTGTACATGTGAGTTTCCTAACACCGTGCATTAGACGCTGATTTCCAGCAGCAGGGGCATAACTGCAGGGAAGCAGCCCCTGCGCCTGTGTGGGGCAGGAGGAGGAAGAGGTTTAAGGTGGCCCCAATTGCTACTTCACTCCCTCCGATAAAGGGGTCCATCCTTCAGATCAGGTGTTTTTTTGGCTACATATGTTATGGGTGTACGGATTATGATCACCACACTTGTTTGGTCCCCAGGCAGTGAGGGTCACCAGGGGTATGCAAGGGAAGGGGTGTGAACATTGGGATGCCTCACCAAAGTTTTGTTGGGTGGCCCCATGATTTCGCGTTACGCCCCTGAGAGATCCAAATGTCACTTAAGCACTCAAAAGGTTTGTGTATTTCTTGAGTAGTAGTAAATTATAATTTAAAGAGAGCAAAAAAAAAAAGAAATCATGGATTCCTAATACGAATTGTAAATCACCTAGTGAAGTACTAACCGAGATTCAGTCATATGAAAAAAAGAAGAAATATATGGTTCATGTGCCAATCACTAGAGCATAAAATCTTCACATATCTCAAAAAGATAAAATACTTAATAGAAATTCCAGCATTTTGAAACATAATGATCAGAACCTTAGATTTATGGGCCAGATTGACGCAAAGAGAAAGAGAATTGTCTTTTTACAAGTGAAGATACCTTTAGACGGTGATCGTTTAATTCATTCTGGACTCTTGATCGTTGGTGAGCTTGTTAAATCAATTTAATTTCAAATATACTGAAAATATTTCAGAGTTTGTATGTAATTTTTTATGTAAATATATGCAGCTTGAAAATGGACTAATCAATTTAAACCTGGGTGGGACTTGATTGGTCCATTTTCAAGCTACATATATTTGCATAAAAATGTACATAAATTTGCATAAACTCGGGGAAAAAATTGCATAATTGATCATTAATCATCCCTGCTGGTTTCCCAAAGGTGTAATATGGATGCAGGGAATAGGGTGATTCATGAATGTACTGCAGTCCAAAATTTAGGAATTTAGATTTAGTATTTTAGCAGAAAAACTGACTCCAATGAATGCCTATGGGCCTGTTTCCACTAGACGCGTTTTTTCTGATGCAGATTTTCCCATAGGCATTCATTGGAGTCAGTTTTTCTGCATCCATTCTGCATCCAATCTACGTGTAGTAGAAACAGACCCTTAAAGAGGAACTGTAACGACAAAACGGCCCCTGGGGGGTACTCACCTCGGGTGGGGGAAGCCTCCGGATCCTAATGAGACTTCCCACGCCGTCCTCCATCCGTCAGGGGTCTCGCTGCAGCCCTCCGTGCAGCGGTGACGTAATATTTACCTTCCTGGCTCCTGCGCAGGCGCTCTGACGGCTGTCGGCGCCGAAGTAGGCGGAAATACCCGATCGCCGTCGGGTCTGCTCTACTGCGCAGGCGCAAGTTTCCGGCGCCTGCGCAGTAGAGCGGACCCGACGGAGATCGGGTATTTCCGTCTATTTCCGTGCCGAAAGTCGCCACAGCGCCCCCGCTGGAGCCAGCAAAGGTAAATATTGAACTGACAGTCGGCACAGTCGCCGGCTGTTCGGAGGGCTGCAGCGAAACCCCCGTGGGACAGAGGACGGCGTGGGAAGCCTCATTAGGATCCGGAGGCTTCCCCCACCCGAGGTGAGTACCCCCCAGGGGATCTTTTTAATGTTACAGAGTCTCTTTAAAGAGACTCAGAAGCGAGTCTAAATTCACTTTTTTTACATTCAGTCATGTTAAGAACTATAACCCCTTCTAAACCGCCGATATCCCCCGGCAAAACAAGGGCTTTATACCCCCCAAATCCCCTCTCTTAACTCTCTGCGCATCAACACTGGCTGATTGCCGCCTCTCCCCGCCCCTCTCAATCTGCTTTCACAGGGCAGCGTGGATTTTTGCAGTGGGGATTTGGGGGTATAAACCCCTCGTTTTGCCACAGGATAGCGGCGGTTTTATAAGGGGTTATAGTTCTTAACATGACTGAATGTTAAAAAAGTGAATTTAGACTCGCTTCAGAGTATCTTTAAGGGATTCAGATGTAGTCTACTGAATACTGCAGCCGGTGATATTTTTTTTAGCAGCACCTAATCTTGGATGCAGCCAGGGCAAGATTTAAGCCAAGGCCACACAGACCATGGCCTAGGGCACCACAGGACAAAGGGCGGGTGGGCAGCAGGCTATACTAGAGGGAAGGGTCACATGGCTACCTATACTAGAGGGGGGGGGGGTCATCAGGCTATCTATATGGAAGGGGAGTATAGGGTCATCTGGTTTCTTATACTAGAGGGAAGAGGTCATCGTGATACCCATACTGGAGGGGGTCATCTGGCTATCTATACTGGAGGGAAGGGTCAACAGGCTACCTATACTGGAGGGAGCGGGAAGGATCTTCTGGCTACCTATACTGGGAGGTATGGTCATCTGGCTATTTAAACTGAAGGGGGGCTGCTGCTGATCGTGGCCTTTGGTGGTAAAGAATACAAATCCGGCCCTGATTCAGCCTATTGATTTCAGCAGGCTGCGGTTCCGCCTCTGAAAATACATGTGGAAAACGGCTGTGATTTGCGGCTAGTGGGAATAGCCCCTGATAGGACTTTGTACTCTATAAAGTGCTGCAATAGATATTAAGGCTATAGAAACACACATAAATAATAGCCGTCTCATACTCATACTGTTTAGCAAGCTTCCCAACAACCCCTTAAAAAGAAAATCTAATTACTAATTAATGCTGTGATGACTACAATTCATATTTAAGGATTGAGTGGCTCACAGGGAGCCCTCTATGGTGCAATCGTAACTAAGGAACGGACACAAGCTTTGAGGCAACCACCACCCAGCCATTCATGACACAGAACACAGATCTGTTTTGTAGCCACTGAAATGGGCAGAGACTCCCCCTCCTCTGTTCTGCTGAGCGGCAGAGCTGTGTAAGCAAGGACAGCAGGAAAAATAAGGAAAAGGGGATGAGAAAGAGCATATTGATGCACACCCTAAGCTCAGGCTCTCTCTGAAGTGCAGCTTTTGTGAGTTGCGTAGTTTGGGAGTGGAGCAGGAGGGCAGGACAACCAGTCTATTACTGTGCTCTGCATTTACAGGCCACAAACACTGTCCCATTCATCACCCCTCTAGCCGCCTCAAATCTGTACCCAGGAGAGGGAGGGTCAGAGGGACTGCAGGACATTACTGTGAGCAGAGGCTGGGGAGTTACCTATGGAAAAAGTGTGTATAGGTCGCCTACAAATAGAGGAAAACCATCATGTGTTTTCAGTGGTTATTTAGCGTGAGATGGTCTTGTTAAGTTTAAAGAGAACCCGTAGTGACATATAGTAGAATGTAGTAAATTATTCAGGATACCGACTTTTACCCTAATTATCCAAGTTTCAGCATCAGAAACTCTTTGTATATATATATATTGATTTGTATATTGGTATGTAGCCTTGCCTTCTGAGTGATGTCACCAGTGGTGTAGCAATAAGGGATGCAGAGGTTGTGGCTGCATCGGGGCCCCTGGACCAGAGGGGCCCTCCCTCACCCATCTCATCAGCTTTTCATTGATGCTATGCTGGTAATGAACATCTCTGTATGTGCATTGCATAGTAGTAATCCTTAACAAACTGTTTCCTTACTCTAAATATACCTCTCTGACACCTCCTTGGTAGGTTTTGGTGCACCATATCAATAGAGTGCTTTCGGCCCCATGTAAAACTTGCACCAGGGCCCCAAGCTCCTTAGTTACGCCACTGGATGTCACAGCCTAGGCTGTCCAGCAATGCAGGTTTCTTGTCCCAGAGCATTCTGGGAGAGCAGGTATTAATGCATCTGTGCATTTGTGGGGGCAACTTTCATATCTGCCTCCACATTCTTTACACACTGACCCTTATTGAATTCACTTTTTCTCCTATGTTTTCTCCTGGGTGATATTTTCACACCTTATCAATAAAATGCCTTTTAATCTCTTTGGTGGTAATCCCGAGCTAGGGTTGGGGTGGAAAACCGCAGCTCAAAGCGGTAATCCCGACCTATGCTCGGGGCTGTATGCAGAGCAATGTGCACAGCCGGCGTTTCAACATACCTCCCAGGGGATCCATTCTTCTCCCGCTCCTCCGAGGCTCTGCTTCCCCCTGGTGAGATCGCCGGCTGTCTTTCATGACGACAGCCGGCAATCTCACTTGCAGCGCCACCCGGAGGATGGAGGGAAAACTGTGGAGCTGGAGCCAGGGTGGTGAGTGATTGCTGGAACTGCTGCAGATCTCCCTGGCAACATGATTTTTTCCAGGTTTTAGGGTCTAAAAGGGTGCACAAAAATTGCACTGCTTTTAGACCATAAAATCCAGAAAGAATCACAACGCCAAGGGAGTTAAGCAACCAGCAAGCAGGGAAATATTTAGAGTAATTTTGACAGTACCTTTCCACCTACGTTTGGGTACTTTTCAATTGCAGAGTGCTAAAAAGATATTTTAAACCAAAGATGAAAAAATATCTCCTAGCAGTATGGAAAACGGCAGCTCTGGCATGTCGTGCATTTCAGTGTTCTTCTAGAAAATAGGCCCAGGGAACCCGCAGTGTTTCAAGGGGGCTAAAATGATGGGTCTTGGTCACTTGCTATGCATATGCTTAATGCAGCAAGATCACTTATAGCGGCACATTGGAAGTCAGACTGGATCAGGAAAGTAGACTCAATAGCTAAAATGGAAGAATTAATACTCCTATCCCATGACCGTTCAGAAAAATATTTTATTACCTGGTCACTCTGGGTAGATTTTCAACACACAGATGAATGTAAGAGCTTATTGTCAAAATAGACAACGTACTGTTTCTCTATCATACCATAGTGGTAGTCTCCTATTCTCTCTTCTTGTTCTTTTTTCTACAATACCTTTCTATTCTCTCTATCTGGCGGCTGGCGCAGGTGGACCGGTCACTGTTTCATCTGCATTCGGAGTTGATTAGCTTATGTTTGATATTATTCTGCTGAATTTACGCGCTAGCAGCTACATACAAAAGCTTCAATCCATTCCAGGAAACTATAATATATGACCTTTAAATGTTAATTTCTTTATCTTAACCTGATTTGCCAAAAAGTTTTCTGTTCCTTTTTATTGACGATATCTGGCTTAAACCTGGCTTCTGCGCAAGCTAATATTGCTAATAATCTGTATGTTCTATATCTTTAATAAAATTTTTCAAATAGTAAAATGATGGGTCTTTGCAACCCTGGACAAGGTGGATTCCGTTTAGGCTAGGTAGGGGTTAAATTGAAAGTTTGGAAGTGGGAGGAGCAGGAGGTTCCCGTGGTTGGTCAGAGCAGTAGTGTAAGGAAGAGGAGGTCCTTACCAGTCCCACAAGAAGGCTTGTTTCCCACCCACCCTTTGAATGTATATTTGGTTTGCTTGTCTGTTTTTGTTATCTTCTTTCAGGTGGACTTTGATCACAATTTGTCATTGTGGCCTGGCAGGGGGAGGGGTCAGTGAGGAGAGGATATGCCTTGGTGTATTTTATCTCGGGTTGGAACCATTCTTCTTCAGTTGAGGACCATTTGGTGTTTTCTTACTGTACAGTTGATGTCCCCAAGCCGGTGCTCAAGGCTGGTTGCTGTGCAGTTCAAGTCTAGGGTGACCTCGGGAATCCCTCCTCTTCTTCTGGGTTTAGAGGTTTTGAGTCCTTGTTGTTGACTCAACCGTTTAATTGTTTGTTAATAATTTGGTTTATTAATAAAACTGGCTGTTTGGCACAGTTAGAACCAACCTCAGCAGCCTGTGAGTAATTTCAGTGGGTTATGTTTGACATGGGTGGTTTTTGGTGTTGGGGTTTTATGCCCCATGACAGGGGGTTTAGCAATAACCTATCAAGTCAGCACTAGTCTTGCTGTTTTTACTTTTGCTATTTGGTTGGGCTTAAAAAATGGGTAGGAATCTGAATCGAAGCAATATACTAAGCAACAAAATGGCTGCTACAGGAAGGGGAGGTGTGGTCTAGCCAGCAAATTGTTCTTTGTTTTGTTGTTGTTACACAACTCATTTTTTGGTCACAGTCCGTGTCCCGGCAGAATATTCACTGCTGCCAGCTGAAATCATAAATATAAAATGATCGATAGTACAAGATAAACCGCCACTTCAGTAGATGATACATTTCTAACATAACTAAGCGCATATAAATCAGATCACACCCTTCCTCCTTATGAATAAGCAGTATTATTTTCACTTTATATAATTTTTTCTTCTGAAAAAACTGAATAAAACATTTTGGCTAATGTTATTCTGTGCAGCAAACTTCAATTATCTACATAATTTTATTTATTAGTGCTAGGAGGATCTGCCAAATGTCAGGCTCTACTAAAATAAAGTGAAACATCCAAGGACTGGGCTGGAACGTTGCCACCCAGTGGACAATTTAAGAAGAAGCGAAGAAGCTTTTAAAGCAAGCTTGTCATGAGGACCTTTGCCACAAAACGGCACAAGGGCTGCAGGTACATAACACTGTCTTCAACATATAGCTTTTATAGATTTATGATCAATGCTAAGAAAAAAGTAAAAATGAATTGTATAGCAGTAAAAATAACACGATCATTTATGTGCAACCATAATATATACAGTATATGAATTATTACCTATAAATGGTTCATATCTCCAGTTTTTACCAGCAAGTGGCGCTCCAAGCAGTTTGTCTAAATTGAATGAATTGTGAAGCCTTTTGATTAAAAACCAAACAATAATTTTAAGAATTTTTAAAGGACATCTGTAACCACCTGGGGTGGAGGTAGTTACATAATCACCTAAGAGAAGGGCGAGGTGGATGCGCCCAAAATATATGGGCGTTAAAACAAAATTGTTCAGTACCTCACCTTTATCAAAATGAATGAGGCATGGATCCCGGAGGGCTACTGTCCGTCCGAAGACTAAGTCAGTCCCCACACACAGCATCTCTGCCTGCACGCCGTGTGACTGGCTGCCTGCCCTAAGACTAAGTTGCTCCCCACACAGCATCTCTGCCCGCTGGCCGCTTGACTGCCATCTCCGCCACCAACAACAGGGTCAAGGACAGCAGGCGGATTCCTGAATTTTTAAGGCCGCTGCAAGCAGCGGCTGCTATAATAATTTTTCTGGTGCGTGTACATGCCTGCCTAATTTTTCTGGCTACACTGCAGCTGCGACAACAAAACAAAAGGCATGTATATGTGCCAATTCCCCTTCGTGAATCGTGATCATTACCTTGCCGCGGTGAAGCGGCTTGCGTATCACAATGAAGCAATGACCGATGGCTGTATGAGTGTCTCGGGGGTGGGGGTGGGGGGTGGCACACCCACGATAATAAGGTCGTTGCTTCATTGTGGACAGACCAAATTTGATCAGCTGGACAGTCACTGTTCTGTCATTCTGGTAACTCAGCCTGGGGGCCATATGGGCTGGAAAGGTGCCATCACCTGCACTCTCGTCATGGTGCGCACCAGTCCAGCACGGCCGTCACTACACAAACAGCTGTTTGCAGCCGCATGAGCCTGCATGCATTTCGCATCAGTGTCCAGTTGTTGGGCCAGAACATCCCCATCTCCCCAGATTGTGCCCTTTTACTGAAATTGTACAGGTAGTGGGTGACGGCTTTCTACTGTTCTAGCAGGCAAGAGAACATGACCAGGGTCAAATTCCAGTGAGTCGGGCTATCACATATCAAGCGTCTCACTGGCAAGTTGTTTCTCTGCTGAATGTCCGCAAAGCGTGTTATGGCCGTGTAAGACCGCCTGAAATGCCCACACAACTTCCTGGCCTGCTTCAGGACGTCCTCTAAGCCTGGGTACTTTGACGCAAATCTTGACACAATCTGACTAGATTGAGCACATGTGCCATGCAGGGTACATGTGTCAACTTTCTCAAATTCAATGTGGAAGGGAGATTGCTGCCGTTGTCACACACCACGTTGCCGATCCCCAGCTGGTGCGGGGTCAGCCACTGATCCACCTGTTTGTTAAGAGCAGCCAGGAGAGCTGGTCCAGTGTGACTCTCCGCTTTGAGGCAAGACATGTCTATGATGGCGTGACACCATCGTACCTGGCATGCAGCATAGGCCCTGGGGTGCTGAGGCTGTGTAGCTGGAGAGGAGATCGCAGCACCAGTAGAGTTAAACTGCCACTCAGCCAAGGAGGAGGAGGATGACGACAGCGAAGAGGATGTAGCAGGAGGAGAGGAGAGGAGGTGGCGGGAGGCCTGCCTGCAAGCCGTGGAGGTGTCACAAGTTGGTCCGCTGCACAGCCACCTACTCCGTGCTTGACATCGGTCACCAGGTTGACCCAATGGGCTGTGTAAGTTATGTACCTGCCCTGACCATGCTTGGCAGACCAGGCATCCGTGGTCAGGTGGACCCTTGACCCAACGCTGTGTGCCAGAGATGACACCACTTGCCTCTCAACTTCACGGTATAGTTTGGGTATCGCCTTTTCAGAGGAATAATTGTGGTATCTTCCACTGTGGTGTCCCAATGGCCACAAATTTACGGAAGGCCTCAGATTCCACCAGCTGGTATGGTAACAGCTGGCGAGCTAACAGTTCCGCCACGCCGGGCAAGGGGGTGACTGGCAGAAATTAGCTTCTTCCGCTTAAAGATTTCCTTCACGGACACCTGGCTGCTGTGGGCAGAGGAGCAGGAACCGCTCAAGGGCAGAGGCTGAGTGGAGGAGTGTGGCTGTGAAGGTGCAAGGGAGAAAGCAGCTGAAGATGCTGCACCGGAAGGAGGAAGAGGAGAAGGAGGGTGGCTTTTCTTTTGTGTGCTGCTTTTGCTCAGGTGCTCTTCCCATTGCAGTTTGTGCCTTTTCTCCATGTGCCTTCATAAGGCACTTGTCCCTACGTGAGTGTTGGCCTTTCCACGGCTCAATTTTTGGAGGCAGAGAGAACAGATGGCATTGCTCCGATCTGAGGCAGACACATTAAAAAATGTCCAAACTGCTGAGCTCCCCTGGGGTGATGGCACTATGGTGGCATCAGCAGCTGACGTTGAAGGGCATGTTGGCTGGCTGTACATAGGTGGCGATACATGGCGCCGGACACTGCCACCAGCTGTTTCTGACAACGAGCTCCCCCTGCTTCTTTCAGGAACTCGTCTCCTCCTACTCCTCTCTGACTCCCCCTCTGAACTGTCCCCTTGGTCATCTTGTCTCTTAGGAACCCATGTGGGATCCGTATCATCATAATCATCCTGCCCAGCTTTGCTTGCCTCAGACACCTCCAAAAATGCACCAACAGGAGATACTTCATCATCCTCCTCACACTTTCTCCTGTCCATAGTGTCGCCGTCTAACTCAGATATATGAGGTGGTGTAACTTGCTTAGTGCCTTCATCTGGTTGTAACAATAATGGCTGTGAATCAGTTAATTCCCCACCAATTAACTCCTGCGAAGTATCAAATGCAGCGGCTGTGGTGCTTGTAGTAGCGCTGGTGGCTGCGGAAGATGAGGTGTTCTGTGTTAAATAGTCAACCACGTCCTGACAATCTTGGGAGTTGATGGGACATGCCTTCTTCTGAGCACTGTACTTTGGGCCAGGGCCACACGAAATCACATCAACACGACCTCGGACAGACCTGCCGGGTGGCCTTCCTCTGGGTCTGCATCTACCTCCTCCTCTACCTGTTTTGTCCTTTGTGTCCATATCGGGGAGGGGGGGGGGATGAAGTGAAAGGTATGCACTGACTTGACGAATACAATGTGCAGTCACACAGGTGCAGTTAACAGGTATGCACGGAGTGGTATATCACACTGCGGTGGGTGCACTGAACACAACAGGTAGGTATAGGCAGTGATGAGGTGGGTGCACTGAACACAACAGGTAGGTATATGCAGTGATGGGTATTACAATGTGCACCTGTCACACACAGACAGGTAGCGGATAGGCACAGTGACACTGTGTGCGCTCAACTCACGTAGGTAGGTGGGTGCACTGTGAACAACAGGTAGGTAGGTATATGCAGTAATGGGTATTACAATGTGCACCTGTCACACACAGACAGGTAGCGGACAGGCACAGTGACACTGCGTGCGCTCACATAGGTAGGTGGGTGCACTGAAGTGAACAACAGGTAGGTACAGTATATTCAGTGATGGGTATTACAATGTACACCTGTCACACACAGACAGGTAGCGGACAGGCACAGTGACACTGCGTGCGCTCAGCTCACGTAGGTAGGTGTGTGCACTGTGAACAACAGGTAGGTAGATATATGCAGTGATGGGTATTACAATGTGCACCTGTCACACACAGACAGGTAGCGGACAGGCACAGTGACACTGCGTGCGCTCAGCTCATGTAGGTAGGTGGGTGCATTGTGAACAACAGGTAGGTAGGTATATGCAGTACTGGTTATTACAATGTGCACCTGTCACACACACAGGTAGTCACTGAATGTGCTGGGCCTGGCAGTGGCACACACAAAGTATGAATTATCAAGGCTGTCTATGCAACACAAGTGTCAGTGGGACACACAGAAAAAAAAATAGATCACAAGAACAAGATTAGCTCTCAAAAGAGCTGTTGTGGGGTGCTATTTTAGCAAAAAGATTCAGCAAGGAGCAAGCTAAGAAGCCTACAAGAGCCTAACTAATATTTCCCTATGAGAGTCTGCAGCAGCAGCAGCAGCAGCTGTCCCTTCTCTATTTACTGCAGGCACATGAGTAAGTAAAATGGCCGGCGTTGCCTGCCTTTTATAAGGAGGGGAGTGACTCCAGGGGGGAGTGTAACCTGATTGGCAACAATGTGCCTGCTGACTGTGATGTAGAGGGTCAAAGTTGACCCTCATGATGCACTATGGGGGCGAACCGAACTTCCGGTAAAGTTCACGGCTCTCCGCGATCACGAACCCCCGGAAGTTCGCTGGGCACCGTTCTCCGGCGAACCATTTGGGCCATCTCTACTGCTGATTGCAGGTATCCTTTAAGACTTGGGTGGAACGCTGCAACCCAGTGTTGCACACAAGCCTTTAGAATTAATAACAGCGTTCAGTTCAGAGAGCCTCCCATTCTCTCTCTAACCTCCCCTCCCTCCCCTGAGCTCTCTGCTAGAAAGCTCTGCCACACTGCATGATGGGTCTCTTTAGGGTCAGAACCAGCCTTCCAGTTCTCTTATCTTCTGTATAAACAGCTATGGAGGGTGATGTCACCAAGCCAAATATTTCAACTTCAGATAAGCTGCAGAAGTGGCTGGAAATGTGAGAAAATAAACATTTTCAGCACATAGTTGTACTGACTAACTTCATTCAGTTGTGAAAACAGCTCTGAATACCCTTATATGTATATAAGTACATTGGAAGTAAATAGCAGGAGGACACAGTCCTACCAAGATGTGCTGCAAAAATACAGCAGAACGTTGGTTTATGAGCGTAATTCATTCTGGAAACATGCTTGTAATCCAAAGCAATCTTTCTCCCCATAAGATATAATGAAAACTCTCATGGTACTTTCCACAATCCAAAAAACGTTTGTAGAAAAATATTTAATACAAAGTACTTTGAGGCTGGTGGAGACAGCTGATGAGGATTGTTGCATAGGGAGACTTGCACTATAGCAGAATCATTTCTATTTGTTGGCTCATCCAAATCTTTTTCTTTTTTTGTCTTTTTTTTTGTCTGGCTTTAACCCGGAAAAGTGCTCCAGACTCGCCTGATCCAGCGCTGGTACTACACTGCACCAGGTCTCCCATCCAAGCAATCCTCTGCTGTGGTGTCTGCTCTTTGCCTGCTTCAATCTCCCGCATATCACGTGTACAGGAGAACCAGGAAGTAGTGAAAGAGTTGAATTTTAGCAATTGTTTTATTTGTTACATTTCCCTGCTTCTAATTAGTACTGTTGTAATGTGCATTTATGGCCACTTATCATTAGGGGGCAGCGTGCGACAATAGCACAGGACTTCTGCTTTCAATTTCTATATTTTCTGCTAGTAGACAGAGGTCAAAGCATTCCAAGAATTTACAGCACATTGAGTCCTGCCGACTGAGGTCAAAAGCAGTGTATTTATCTCAAACGAGATAGCTCTATTGTAGTTGATAATGGGTTAAAGCACCACTACAGTGAAAAAAGTTAGCAATTCCAATCTGACAGAACCGACAGGTTTTGGACTAATCCATGTTCTCATGGGGGATTCTCAGGGTTTTCATACTTTTCAACAGCATTTCCTGAACAGCAGTTCCTAAGTCTAACTGCCAAAATAGTTTGCAAGCGAATAGGGAGGCTGGCTGGTATCTTACTATTTTGGCATTTAGACTTAGCAGCTGCCATTCAGAAAAATACTTTTGAAAACAAAAAAGGAGATGTATTAGTCCAAAACCTGTCGGTTCTGTTAGATTTTTAAATGCTTACTTTTTCCACTAAAGTGGTCCTTTAACAAGGAAATGATCCAATGACAGCTGCTTTTGCCTTCCTTCGAGGATTCCACGGAAATGCGACAATGAGCAGTCACTACACTGATTAGGTGTAATCCTGCAGCGTCAAGGAGAGAAGAGTTGTGATAACGTACAGTGCTTGATTATCAAGACATTGCTTGCTTATCAACTCAAAATTTCATAAAATTGCAATCCAAGGTTTTACTGTAATGTCTGTTACGCTGCATTTCCGCTAGCCTTGTTTATGTGTTTTCCCAAACACAAAAAAAACATTAGAACTGACAGCCCATTTAAAATCAATAGTCTGTTTCCATCTAAATTTGTTTTCATGCACATTTGTGTGCAGGGAAAAAATGACAACAGGGGTTCATCCATTGCAAAGTGCATTTCGAAAAACATGCTTGTACAGGTGCGCCAGGAGCCGCAGGGCATTCGCCGTATGGGAGCCAGCTGCATGGCTTTATAGTGTATCGGCCAGTACAAAGTTCATTGGAGTTCCGCTGAAATAGACTCTAATGGCCCATACTCACGGGCTACTTTTGTGCCCTGTTGCCAGCACACGGGAGCGTGTGCGCTACAGCTCGTCCCCAGGTTCCTCCGCGTACACACATGGAAAAGGGATTACTGAAGTGATGGAAGCTGTCGCCAACGTTCCTCCCCCCCGCCGGAAGCGCCGTGAATTCTTTATTGGTTGCTGTCAACTAGTGACAGTTGCGGCGAAGTTGCAGCGGCGATTGACCACCGCCAATCGCCTGACGACAGCAGCGACAAGCGACAGTTCGGGGTGCGTGCCTCATACTCACGGGCGACTTGTCGCCGCAATACGCGCGTGCCACGTGGTTGCAGCGACAATTGTAGCCCGTGAGTATGGGCCATAAGTGTGCACACAGTGCCAAAAGTTCTGCAAACAATCAATACTTCCAGCTGCCATAGTGGCAATAACTTCCTGGTTAGGAGAGCTAAGGGTACGTATACACACATACAATTTTGATTGGACAATTTTACTGTAATGATTGGTGTCAACACGCAGAGAGAATCCGATTATTGGCGATCTGCAGCATCACCAGTAATACAGATATACACCAGATTATGGATGATCTGCAGCATCACCAATAATCCAGGTATGTCTAACCTCTGGACACCTGAGATATGTGAGTAGGATGTAACAGTACCACTTTGAGTAACAACCACCAGAGGAGCTGGAAGTAGTAATGGAGGGAATTCACCCCAGACTGTGGGGGAATCCCTGTAGCCTAAGCTCCCTAGGAGAGGGACCTAGGCTAGGTTGCAGGATGCCCTGCTGCTAAGGAGAACAGTCTTGCCCTAACTGGGTGTGAAATTCTAGCTCTCTACACCCTGGAACTGGGCTAACGAAATACAAGTACACAATGCTAGTCTTGGGTGCGCAGTCCGTAGTCACCACACCCTGGAACTAGCCTGTAACATAACATAGTATTGACATAGTTTCCTAGGCTTGGGTGTGAGGTCCGTAGTCACAACACCCTGGAACTAGTCTATAGCATAACATAGCATTGACACAGTTTCCTAAGCTTGGGTGTGAGGTCCGTAGTCACATCACCCTGGAACTAGTCTATAGCATAACATAGCATTGACACAGTTTCCTAAGCTCGGGTGTGAGGTCCGTAGTCACAACACCCTGGAACTAGTCTATAGTATAACATAGCATTGACATAGTATGCGAGAGTAATCTAGCTCAGTGTGAATTCCCAGGGCCTCCTGGTTCTAACACACTGTAGGATCTGACTGAGGTCTGTGTGCTAACACGTATAGCATTTGCAGCGGCAGACAACATGAGACTGAGAGGCGAGTGGTTATATAGTGTAGCGCTGATCAGTGCCGCCCCAGCCCCGCCAGCCAATCCGCATAAATCCTGGGATCAGCTGACCAAGGGAGCTGGACGCGGAACTAGCCACCACGCCGTTCGAGCATACGGCGGCCATTCTGCAATCCTTCACATTTACCTTTTCAATGTAGTATGAGTGTCATCAGAATTTTCAATACTTTAAACAGATGATACGGGTAAGCTCTCATACTACCTTTGAGGTTGTAAACGGGACGCGTGGACTAATGACTTGGGGGACAGGGGAGTCGCTTCGCTGCCGGAAAATCTGCAGGGGCCTTGGGGACCACAATAAAGTTGAGGGGCGGGATTTGGGGTAGCCCAGAAACTGCCACGTGGTGTTGTTTTTAGAAATAAATTGGCCATAATGCTTCTCATGGGTGGGGGTGGAGGGTTTACCCCATTTTAACTTGGCCACACCTTCACACCTCCCTCTCCTCTGAGCAGCTGATTACTTATGCAGGAAGATGAGAATTTCTGAGCAGTCTGTATCACAAAGTACTATAAGCGTCGCTGTCAAAGGAGTGTAATGTCAGCTTACTATCAGTTTTAGAAATTCATAGTTGGTCGTAAGTTGAAATGGAAAGATCATTTTCATAGAGTTAAATTATGAAGACTTGTGCAGAGCTGATCTACATTTTAATGAAAATGGAATTTCCATTTAGAACTCCAGCTCACCTTGGAGGAGGAGAGCTGTCTCTATAATGGCCAAAGTGCTGAGACAGCCACAGCAGCGGCAGAGGAAGACTGTCCTAACCTCTATCAGAGAAATGATAGCCGTTATCTGTTTACCAACCGTGGTAATACAGTTTATACATACAGCCTCTGTTGCCCCCCATTCCCTTGTGCCCCCCCTTTCCTCCTCCTGGCACCCCTCCCCTCTTCATCCCTGCTGCACCAACATTAAATCCCTTTTACTGTGACAACACGCTGATTTAAAGTAGCATGCTGCCTTAATTTGTACATGAAATGTGCACTACAGTAGGTGCTGGGCCCGCTTGCTCTCGCGAGCCCCGCTGTGAGACGAAGATTCATTCTGGCAGAGTTGCCATACTGCGTTCTATTTTCTGACTCCACTCATCTTGCAGAGGCAGCAGGCTCTGGCAGGAGAATATAGGTATAATTACACACACACCTCCTTAACTACCTGTGAGACGCATTTTTCATTACAAGTGAGCAGACGCCAGATGGTCATGGGAGATAACGTTTGATGCGGGACTCCTGACAGAGTGCATCTTGACTCCCACCAACTTATCCCAGAATAAATCAGCCCATTACAAAGCGTCAGAAACCAGTGGGCTATTTTCCTTAAAGAGGAACTCTAATTTAGCGCAAACATTTACATTGTATCATCACTACACTGCAAGCTAAAGTGGACCTGAACTCTTGCACAGGATGAAAGGAAAACATAGAGAAATGCACCCTGTATGTATTTAGAGTTTAGCCTTTCTAATTCCCGCTCATCTGTGACTAATCACCAGTGTAAATTGATCTCTCAGCTGACTCGAGCAGCTAATTTGTAAACACAGGATGTTAACCAATCGCGATGGCTCCTGATCACTGAAGGGAGATGTCAGCTGTCATATGACAGAGGTCGACCATCATCCCTGTCCCCAAAAAGCAAGGGGCCACCGACCTCAACAACTTCAGGCCCGTGGCACTTACATCAGTCATCATGAAGGTTCTTGAAAGTATGGTGCTCCCCCTCCTCAAGCTCACCACTGAGGCCCTGCTTGATCAGCACCAGTTTGCATACAGAGCAAACAGGTCCACTGACGACGCCATTAATATCTGTCTGGAGCTTGTCCATGATCATCTGGACAAACCCGGCACGTATGCCAGGATCCTCCTTCTTGACTTCAGCTCAGCGTTCAATACCATCAGCCCCATAATACTTCAGGAGAACCTTGCCACACTCGGGGTCCACCCCACTCTACGCCTGTGGATCACAGACTTCCTCACCAACAGATCCCAGGTTGTAAAGCTAGGCACCATCTCCTCCCAACCTCGGATTACAAATACAGGAGCACCACAAGGGTGCGTCCTGTCGCCGTTCCTGTTCTCCCTGTACACGAATGCTTGCAGATCCACAGCGGACTCCGTCAAAGTGATCAAATTCGCCGACGACACCACTATTGTTGGCCTCATCACCAAAAATGACGAGGAAGAGTATCGCCACCAGGTTGAGAGCATCTGCCACTGGTGCAGGGAGAACGGGCTGGTCCAAAACACGGCAAAAACTGTTGAGATGATTGTCGACTTTAGGAAGCACGCCAACGCCCCCCCTCTAATCCGTATTGAGGACAAAGAAGTTGAAAGAGTTCCCTGTGTCCGACTTCTGGGCACAACCATCTCCAACGACCTGAAGTGGAAGGCAAACACCTCCCACATCCAGAGGAAAGCCCAGCAGAGGTTATTCTTTCTCTGCCAACTGAAGAAGTTCGGCATGTCCCCGAAACTCCTGACCAGTTTCTACTCTGCTACAATTGCATCTGTCCTCTGCTCCTCCATCCTAGTCTGGTACACCAGCTCCTCCGCCAGCGACAGGCACAAATTACAGAGAGTCATCAGATCAGCGGAGAGAATCATAGGAAATCCACTACCCGCTCTGGACCTCCTCTACCACTCAAGGCTGAGCTCCAGAGCTTTGAGGATCGCAAAGGACCCCTCACACCCAGGCAACCGGTTTTTCAGCCAGCTTCCTTTAGGCCGGAGGTACCGGTCCATCTACACCAGGACCACTAGACACAGAAACAGCTTCTTCCCCTCAGCTGTAAACCTTAGTAAACTCTCTCCACGCACTCCCCACCACAACGTGATCCTGTTTTGCCGTCACACATATCCATAGCAGCGCCAAAGCCCAGTGAATAACTTGAGTGTTTGTGTAACTATACAAAAATTTAGTGTTTTTTGCTTTTATGCTTTTCTCTGAATGAAATGTCTGATATAGTGTTGATCCTTTCTGATGTATTCTATGTACTCTATCCTACCTGTACCCTGTACGTGCCAAGACCAATTCCGGGCACGACCCAGTCGTGCTTGGCGAAAATAAAGATTCTGATTCTGACAGCTTAATCTTCCCTCTCTGGTGTGCACGATCGCATCGGGAGCAAAAATGGCAGGTGGTGTAAATCCTACGCCGCATCAGGCTTAGACAGCCACAAGTGCGGCGTAGGATTTAAGCTCAGCGGTCCCTAAAAGGTTAAAGGTTATTATGCTGTAGCTTATCTTTTAGAGCAAAGAGGAAGTTCTGAGTTCAGGTCCACTTTCAAAGCAAAAAAATAAAATAAAATTGAGATACTTATGGTACTTAAGAAGAGGTATCCTCCAGAAGCTCCCCACATCCTCCCAACCTCACCCCGCTGACTGGGACCCTTTTTAGTTTGCAACTGTACTGTGCCTGAATCTGATTAAGTTTTCTGGTATTTATAGCATCAGTAGGGTTAATGATTTCATAGAATTCTCATCTGTTTGTGTCATTAATTCATTGCCTAGTGCCTTATCTAGAAATCTGCACGAAGCAGGAAGTAACATTTTTGGCATCCCCCCCTGATTCCCTGCAGTGCTATTAGTTTTACAGCAGAGACTCATAGTGCTGTACTAACCCAACCCCAAACCAACTTTTTGCCCTGGACCTATACATAAATTAACCACTTGAGGACTGCGGTGTTAAACCCCCCTAGTGACCAGGCCATTTTTTACTAAATAGGCCACTGCAGCTTAAAAGCCTTCGCTGCAGGGCCGCACAACTCAGCAGACAAGTGATTCCCCCAGCTCTCTGTTGTTGGTCTCTCATCCCTGCTGGGATGTTTGTTTATTTTTATACAAATATTTATTTGATTTATTTTTAAATAAATGTTGCTATTTTTTTATTTATTTTATACTATCCCTGCCCTCCCTCCTCCCAATCACTGTGATTGGCTGTCATAGGCTTCAGCCTATGACAGCGGATAACCCCTGAGCCTGCCAGGGGACAGCCGTGTCACACGGCTGTCCCCAGTACAGCGCTGCCTTAGATCGCAGCGTTGTACAGTCCTATTAAACGGCAGTTTGGCCATCTAAGGCCCGGTTCACACTTGCGGTTCTCTGCCAAACGGACCGGATGACCTGACCGGATCCGGACCGGATCCGGATCGGAACCGTACGGTTCTGATCTGGATCCGATCCGGATCCGGTCAGGTTGCATCAGGTGTTCATCAGGATGCGATCCGGATCCGTTTGGCAAAAGATAGTAGAAATAGAATAAAAATGTTGGGGTCTGGGAGGTCAGCAGAAGGTGGACCTGTGGAATCAGGCCCTCCGCTGTTTAGCACTCACCTCCACCTCCGACATACTGCCAACAGCTCCAGCACGTTTAAAATCACTGCTGCTCCACTCCAAAATGCTTGCCCATGTGTCCCCATACAAAATTGCCGCTTTAATACGCATAGGAAGTGGGGTAGAACATCCGGATTTTTAGCCAGTGTGTTGTGCGCTCTCCGGTTCTCATTGGTTTGTATTGGCCGGATGGTGCAGTCCGGCTCCGCTCCAGATACGGCTGCCGGAGGAGCCGGACCAAAAAATAGCGCATGTTGGGTCTTATGCCGGAGTCCGGATCCGGTCCGGACGAAACGGACGCATGTGAACGGACGCATAGGCTTTCATTGCTATGCCGTGCGTCCGTTCCGTCCGTTCTGCATGCGGTCCGGCTCCGGCACGGCGATTCCGGACGGCGACCGCTAATGTGAACCGGGCCTAACAGTCTTCCAGTGGCGATCGCCGCTGGGAGACTGATTGCGAACTCCGTTATTCCAGCAGGGATGTGTGTGCATCGGCGCGCGCAATCTCCTGCAATTCCCGCCCCTAGCCATTCACGCCAATGATGGAGTGGTCCTGGGGCTGCCGCCGCGTTTACGCCATTTAGCGGGGAGTGGTCGGCAGGGGGTTAAAGGATTAATTATTACAATAAATACCAAAACAGCAATATTACAATTGCAATGACTGTGGCTCTTTATTAGGGTTAAATGAGAACATTATTAACCACAATCAGTGAGTGCAAAACCATAAACCCAGCCATGAATTATTAACTAAATCAACAGAAAAAGAACACTTGACCTGTAGGCCTTAGCACAACCAAATTCCAAAACACCTGACCACAGTATCCAAGAGTGGATGGCAGTGGGGTATAGTACTGCATTAGCTAGGCCTATTCTTAACACTGAGTCTCAAGCATCCAGAAAGCACACATATCCATCAGCCGATTCCTGTTGGTGCCAGATAACCAAGACTCTGCTACTCTATTTCTGATGAGTCACGTGATGTGACGAAACCGGTAGGGCAAAGCTACAGGATACACACGCTGAGTCTATGAGGCGGTCAAGAGGCGGTGGAGACGCGAGACGCTGAAATCCTGCCTGACCAAAGGGATGGTGATATACAATGCTGTGATTATAATTTTAACATGTACGGGCATTACTTGCTTTTAATTTAAGTATTAAATTGGTTTTACACATGGTCGGTTTCTCTTGAGTTGCTTGCAGATACATCCTTGTTGAAATGCCCAGGTGGCGGACAATGCGAAGTTGATTAAAGTATTTATCTGGTGAGCAGGGATATAAAGGGGGGAGCGCCTGAGCCCACAGGTGGTGGACCCCTTCTGTTATAACACTCCCAGTATTGTCTATGAATGTCTGTCATGCAAGGGTGAAATAATAGATATAAACAGGCTACACTATATGTATTTTTCCCTATCTTAAAGGTGTCTACTTGCAGTCATAATTGAGCTTGAAGGTTGACTGTGCAAGAAGTGATCGCTATCGCTATATGAACTGTTGATCTGCTACTCTATTGTTATATACACACTAGTAGACCCAAGCCCGTTTAAAAACGGCTCTAGGTCTTGTTTTCTGCCGCTGTCGCCAGTGCGCATGCACGTAAACACAGATTTTTTCCACACAGGCTGTGCTGAGAGACCTCTGAAAAACATTTTAGTGTTGCTGGCTAAAATCTCTAGGTGGGGTTTACAGAAAAACAGTTTCTTTGATAATTGTTTTTTAAAGGCCTCGCCAACCCAGAAGTAGTCCCAAGCAATGAACAGTTCGTTACACTACTCCAGAGCAGTCGCTTATTTAGATATTTAAGGAGTATAAAGCTGATTCAGTAAGTATTTTTTTCCTTCTGCTCGGTCAACACTAGACAGTTCAGTGTGTAAACACATATTCAGAAATGTCTGTTGGATCCATTGATGTGCTGTTGGTCCGTAAAGTGGAGAACGGACCAATTTGAAGCCAATTGAGATCAAGGCTGGATTTATACTTTTTCTGCCCCTAGGCCAAGTATGTTTGTCTCACCTTCCATGTGCAGCAGAGCTCCTCCCATTCCATCTGTAACGTGTAACATCCATTTCCTGTAGCCCCTTTCTTTCACATACAACTTCTTTTAGCATCAACTTTTCCTTTTCCATGTGTTGCTCCCCTTCTGTTTTATGTGTAGCAACCCCTACTTCACATCCAGGTGCCCCCTCGGGCTGCAGCTGCCCAAGGCCCGGCCTTTTTGGTCTTTCCAGAAATCTGGCCTTGAGTGAGATAATGAGCCATATGAGCCAGGATACCCGAACTGACATGTGACATGATGAGGTAGACATGTGTAAGTACCGTGCCTAGCACACAAATAACTATGCTGTGCTCCTTTTTTTCTTTCTCTGCCTGAAAGAGTTAAATATCAGGTATGTAAGTGGCTGACTCAGTCCTGGACTCAGACAGGAAGTGACTACAGTGTGACCCTCACTGATAAGAAATTCCAACTATAAGACACTTTCCTAGCAGAAAATGGCTTCTGAGAGCAAGAAAGAGATTAAAAGGGAAAGTTCTTATCAGTGAGGGTCACACTGTAGTCACTTCCTGTCTGAGTCAGGACTGAGTCAGCCACTTACATACCTGATATTTAAAGTGTAACTGTCGGGCATAAAATAAAAAAATCAATTCTTTATTTTTGTCTGGTAAACAAGTAATAAGGATGCTAATCAGGCAATCCAAAAGTTAAAATCTCTATTACTTTTCTTGTTTATGAGGCTAATTTCACACCAGGACGTTGCGTTAGAGGGGGCGTTTAGGTCGCATAACGTCCCCCTAACAGAACGCCTGGTGGTGCTGGATCTGGACATCAGAGTGAGCCGCGTTGTGCAGCTCACTCTGGCGTCCTCACTCTGGCGTCAGTGATGCCGTGATGCGCACAGAGTGCGCATGGGGCATCACGTGGTCCCGCCGGCCTATCGCCGCACAGAGCGGCCGCTCCAGGAAGTAAACACTGCACGTCACAACGTGCAGTGCATATTAATTAGCCATGTGCCTGGCCGCTCTCCGCTCCTCCACAAGATTACTGAGCATGTGCAAGCAGTCTAACGCGGCTCAGCCGCGTCTAAAGTACTGCATGCAGTACGTTGTCTTGTGACGCAGCGTTACAATGTAACGCAACGTGGGCACTGTGAACAGCCCCATTGATTTTTCATTACTGTGCGGTGGGGGTGCGTTACAGGCTGCTCTAACGTGCGCCTGTAAGTCCCACTGTGAAACCAGCCTAAATGATCATTCTCCAGTTTACCTCACTCTTATTTAGTACAATGCCGCAAAAAGGAAGTTGCAGGGCATGCTGGGTTGTCCTTTTTTGCTTCTGTACATTAGTTAAGTCTGAGGGGAAATAAAGAAGCGAAAAAAGACAACCCAGCATGCCCTGCAACTTCCTTTGTGCAGCAACGTACTAAATAAGAGTCAGGTAAACTGGGGAATGATCATTTATAAACAAGAAAAGTAATAGAGATTTTAACTTTTGGATTGCCTGGTTAGCATCCTTATTACTTGTTTACCAGATAAAAATAAAGAATTGATTTTTGATTTTATGCCCGACAGTTACACTTTAACTCTTTCAGGCAAAGAAAGAACAAAAAGGAACACAGCATAGTTATTTGTGTGCTAGGCACTGTACATACACACGTCTATCTCATTATGTCACATGTCAGTTCCGGTATCCTATAAGGAAAGCAGAGTTGCACGTTCATGTATACTATGTCCCCCCACATCCTGATATTAGGGTAGTCTATGAAATGCAAATAATCAAGTCGTCATATGCATTGGTAGGTTAATTGGTTCCACCCAAAATTGACATAATTATTATTGATTTTTTTAAGCACCAACATACTGTATTCTGTGGCGTTGTACAAGGGTACGTTAGTCCTTAGGCCACGTACACAATTCCAACTGAGCTCGCCCGTTGGGTATGGGCCGAGCTGCACAAATGCATGTCAGCTGTGTAGCTGGTGACACACTGTGTTGCTATGCAGGGGGTGGGGGGGACGCCAACGTCATGCGGCTGGCAAGAGAGTGGCGCGAACGATGGGAACAATGGGATCGACGGGGGATTGGCGTCACTGGGGTTAAGTAGATCAGTCCGGAGGATCGCTCGTGGGTTGGGGTCAGGGGTCACTGGCTGCTGTACACACACCTGATTGTCGGCAGTTGTTATCGGCCGCCTCAGCTGACATAAGTCAGGTGTGTATGAGGATTTACTATTAAACCCTACTCACTTGCCAGTGGGATAAAACACCATATTAACTGCAAAAAAAAAATAAAATCATCCAATAAGAAATTACTTATTTATCTTTCCTATCCTGTTGTTTTTAGTGTTCACTGATATGAAATAAAGAAAATAATATTTCTGCTGTTTTCCATCTTTACTGTTTCTCTGTGATGCCAAAAGTGACGTCACTTCTGCCCTTTTCTTTTTGTTTTCCAACCCAGCCCAGTGTTATTTTTTTCCTCCCTACTGCCACAGCTTACAGTCCTATCCATAGCAAACATCACCTAAACAACATCACTGTGTAAACTCTTGAACGGTAGTGGGGATTCAATTACCATCTGCTCATAGTATCCTTATCTTATTTGAAATAGGAAGCTTTCTTTTACTTGTATGCTGATATAAGCTTGTTACTGTAGCTACAATAAAATAAAAAAAATCCCACAATCCTGCTAGCACTGCACAGTTCCTGCAGATGATGTATGGCCAGCATAACAGATTTATTGTAAGCTACACCAATCTTTTGCTGTTGAATATTGACTTTGAGAGGTTTCTTGACAGGCAGAATGTGGATCACTCTTAAAATTCTGGGTCATGAGCCTCTTTCTGTATCGTAGATGTCCAGAGCAACAGGCTGTGATCTTCCCATACATTCCTGTTCTCCTCTATCACCCACCCAAGTTGTTAACTACATCATCAGTTCACATGACTGCATGTGCCATGCATGATTTTATGCTGGTGAAATGTCATTTTACACAAAGCAGTGATATATGGGCTCTGCTTACTATCAGCAGGTGCTATATGGCCGGAGATGGGCTAAAAGTATACCCAGTGGCAGATAATAAAAGGTGAACAGTAATTTGCAAATTAACACAGGCTTCATACACACTTGAGATAAAAGTCTTTGGAAAATGCAAGATAACAGACCAATTTTATCCCCTTCCATGTAGTATGAGAGCCATACTCTACACAGTCTATTCCATGGAGTTGCACTCCCCATCAGATAAAATATTTGCAAGATGCTGCACACAAAGATGCCCGTACACACTCAAAAGATCATTATCTGCAAAAGATCTGTTCCTGCAAAAAATCCATTCCTGCAAAATGCATTCATAGTCTATGAGATCTGCAGATCCTCATACACACCTTGTTTAACTGACATTCATCTGCAGATCAGATCCACCAGGTTGGATTTTCAGATCTGCAGATGATTGCCAGATATGCAGATGAAGGCTGTTAAACCAAGTGTGTATGAGGATCTGCAGATCTCTTAGACTATGAATGCATTTTGCAGGAATGGATTTTTTGCAGGAACAGATCTTTTGCAGATAATGATCTTTTGAATGTGTACAGCATCTTTGTGTGCAGCATCTTGCAAAGATTTTATCTGATGGGAAGTGCAGCTCCATAGAATAGACTGTGTAGAGTATGGCTCTCATACTACATGGAAGGGGGTAAAATTGGTCTGTGATCTTGCATTTTCCAAAGACTTTTATCTCAAGTGTGTATGAAGCATTACAGTAAAGTCATTTGGAACCTCCTAAAAGGAAGAAAAGGATTAAGATGTTTTTGACTGTGTTTTTTTTTTTTTGCTAGCTGCTTTACAAGGGACTAATAATAGTTAGACTGAATCTATGTTCAGTCACAAAAGATGATAGAATCCCCTTATTTGGCTTATAATTGTTTTTAGCTGGATATTTTTGGAGGGGCTATTTTAGGAAGAAAACATATTTGCCTTTGGCGGTAGAATGTAATCGCTGAGCACATTTCCATTGGCAAATATCCTCAGCATAAATGGAGAGTGAAACAGCGAAGACGTAGCCCAGAGCAGACACATCGAGAACACAGCATCCTCCCTCCTGCCTGCTGGGCAGCGCTGCCTAGAGGTGATGGGAATAAGTAAAGCGATACTCCAGGCATTAATGTGTTCTGAGCCCTGTTCAAGCATCTGGTGACAGAGCTTGTGTCTACAGGATCTTCTCAAAAAATTAGCATATTGTGATAAAATTCATTATTTTCTGTAATGTACTGCTAAACATTAGACTTTCATATATTTTAGATTCCAATACACACAACTGAAGTAGTTCAAGCCTTTTATTGTTTTAATATCGATGATTTTGGCATACAGCTCATGAAAACCCAAATTTCCTATCTCAAAAAATTAGCATATTTCATCCGACCAATAAAAGAAAAGTGTTTTTAAAACAAAAAAAGTCAACCTTCAAATAATTATGTTCAGTTATGCACTCAATACTTGGTCGGAAATCCTTTTGCAGAAATGACTGCTTCAATGCGGCGTGGCATGGAGGCAATCAGCCTGTGGCACTGCTCAGGTGTTGTGGAGGCCCAGGATGCTTCGATAGCGGCCTTAAGCTCATCCAGAGTGTTGGGTCTTGCGTCTCTCAACTTTCTCTTCACAATATCCCACAGATTCTCTATGGGGTTCAGGTCAGGAGAGTTGGCAGGCCAATTGAGCACAGTAATACCATGGTCAGTAAACCATTTACCAGTGGTTTTGGCACTGTGAGCAGGTGCCAGGTCGTGCTGAAAAATGAAATCTTCATCTCCATAAAGCTTTTCAGCAGATGGAAGCATGAAGTGCTCCAAAATCTCCTGATAGCTAGCTGCATTGACCCTGCCCTTGATAAAACACAGTGGACCAAATACCAGCAGCTGACATGGCACCCCAGACCATCACTGACTGTGGGTACTTGACACTGGACTTCAGGCATTTTGGCATTTCCCTCTCCCCAGTCTTCCTCCAGATTCTGGCACCTTGATTTCCGAATGACATGTAAAAGTTGCTCTTTCCAGAAAAAAGTACTTTGGACCACTGAGCAACAGTCCAGTGCTCCTTCTCTGTGCCCAGGTCAGGCGCTTCTGCCGCTGTTTCTGGTTCAAAAGTGGGTTCATGCTTCCATCTGCTGAAAAGCTTTATGGAGATGAAGATTTCATTTTTCAGCACGACCTGGCACCTGCTCACAGTGCCAAAACCACTGGTAAATGATTTACTGACCATGGTATTACTGTGCTCAATTGGCCTGCCAACTCTCCTGACCTGAGCCCCATAGAGAATCTGTGGGATATTGTAAAGAGAAAGTTGAGAGACGCAAGACCCAACACTCTGGATGAGCTTAAGGCCGCTATCGAAGCATCCTGGGCCTCCATAACACCTGAGCAGTGCCCAGGCTGATTGCCTCCATGCCACGCCGCATTGAAGCAGTCATTTCTGCAAAAGGATTCCCGACCAAGTATTGAGTGCATAATTGAACATAATTATTTGAAGGTTGACTGTTTTTGTCTTAAAAACACTTTTCTTTTATTGGTCGGATGAAATATGCTACTTTTTTGAGATAGGAAATTTGGGTTTTCATGAGCTGTATGCCAAAATCATCAATATTAAAACAATAAAAGGCTTGAACTACTTCAGTTGTGTGTATTGGAATCTAAAAATATGTGAAAGTCTAATGTTTATCAGTACATTACAGAAAATAATGAACTTTATCACAATATGCTAATTTTTTGAGAAGATCTTGTATATGTGCAGAAGCTCCTAGACCTCAAATAAGTAACTTCTAAAATCCTGTATGTTGCCAGTGGATGCTTCACCAACCATTTCCTACAGCACAGACTTCCAGATCTGCAGGCTGCAACACCTTCACACTGCCCCTTGTGTTCTGAACAACATGATGCTGCAGAGTCCTGTAGACCAGGGCTTTTCAATCTTTTCACTAATTGTGCCACTTTTATTGCCTGAAAATTTTCAAGTACCACCAGTGTGCCTGCACAGTAGATTGGATGCAATCAGGCTTGGCTGTTTCTGCTGGAACCTGAACGGAGAGCAGCTACTGCGCATGCGCACACACCGATGAGGAGAACTTTGGGGCTCCCAGTGTTGGATCCCATTTTCTAACAGGTACACTTAAAGAAAAAGAGGCATTTGGGAGGGGAAAAGTAGGAGGAATTGGTGGGGAAAAAGACTACAATTAGATTGTTAGCCTACATATTGTCAGTATTGGCAATCTAGAGGTAGATTGCCAATATAAATAGCCTTAGGGCCCTTTAACACTTAATCAGTTGCTCTCAGTTATAGCTGAAAGAAAACTGATTTTCAAAGTAATGCCCATGTTTCCCTATGGCACCTGTCACACTTAACGCGTTTTAACTGAAAGCATTTTCCCAATGCACTGCTATGGGAAAAACGCATACTAACGCGTACCAACACACACTAACGCATACCAACTGATTAAGTGTAAACGAGTGTGAAGTGTAAATGAGTTCCTTCCCCCCCCCCCCCTCCACCCCCACCCGATTTATTATAGGTAGCCTGGTCCCATCACCAGAGAGCTGAGAGCTTGGCAGTGACTCACCACAAAGTTCGGCTCCCTCTTGCTCACTCCCTGCTGTGCTGCCCTGCGATATAGTTCACACCTCAGATCATCGGTAAGCCAGCCGCAGTGACGAGACAGCCAGGCAAACGGTGCGCGGTGACGGCGTGTATACTTCAATTACAGGAAGTGAGCAGTGATGTCACTTTCTGTATGTGCGCCATCACTGTGCACCATTGGCCAGTCTCTTTCCCACTGATCTGAGGTCTGAAGTATGCCGCAGAGCTGCACAGCAAGGAGCGAGGGAGGGGGGCCAAACTTTGTGGAGACAGGACAGGACCAGGACAAATGGCATGCAGGCAATAAAGTGCCAGGTAAACCTGGAGTGTACCACCTGGCCAACAGCAAAGTACCACCGGTGGTACCCGTACCACAGGTGAAAAGTTCTGGTCTAGAGAGATTAGCCCGTCTAATTAGGCCTTATCAGAAAGTAAACAGCAAGTGTAAATTAGGGTTGTCCGGTGTGCCACTCAGTGCCATAGTTTGGGCTAATATGTAAACACAGGAGGTTAACCCTTTTGTACTCCTAGGACACTAGAAAGTAAATACTGCAGGGTTTTTGTAAGATTTCTGTAAGTTGTAACAAAGAAATGTTTTTCTTTAAATATATTATGCTGTTGCTTATCTCCTTAGAGCAGAGAGGAAGCTCTGAGTTTAGGTCCACTTTAAAAGCTGACAGAACCAACAGGTTTTGGACTAGTCCACCTCCTCACGATGGAGTTGGATGGACAGTTGGACAATCACAGTTGGAAAATGGCAGTTGGAAAATCACAGTTGGAAAATCACAGTTGGAAAATGGCAGTTGGAAAATTACATTTGGAAGATGGCAGTTGGAAAATGGCAGTTGGAAAATCACAGTAGGAAAATGGCAGTTGGAAAATGTCAGTTGGAAAATGGCAGTTGGAAAATGACAGTTGGAAAATGGCAGTTAAAATGACAGTTGGAAAATGGAAAATGACAGTTGGAAAATGGCAGTTGGAAAATGGCAGTTAAAAATGGCAGTTGGAAAATTACAGTTGAAAAATTACAGTTGGAAAACAGCAGCTGGAAAATGACAATTGGAAAATGGCAGTTGGAAAATCACAGTAGGAAAATGGCAGTTGGAAAATGACAGTTGGAAAATGGTAGTTGGGAAATGACAGTTGGAAAATGGCAGTTAAAAATGGCAGTTGGAAAATGACAGTTGAAAAATTACAGTTGGAAAACAGCAGCTGGAAAATGACAATTGGAAAATGGCAGTTGGAAAATGGCAGTTGGAAAATGACAGTTGAAAAATGACAGTTCAACTGTCATTTTTCAACTGCCAAATTTCAACTGCCATTTTCTAACTATCTTTTTAAACTGTCATTTTCCAACTGTCAAATTTCAACTGTTTAAAGGACCTCTACAGTGATAAAATCTCTCCTCTTCAGATGCTCTGTTCCCCGCCGCCGGTCATGGTGTAATCACGCGAGTGATTATACTGTGGCTGCGAGGCCATGGCATGCTCCCACATGCATAATCGGGAGCTTACTGTGCAGGGGTAGTACAAGAAAACTTCATACTGCACCTGCACAGTAAGCTCCCGATGACGGGAGTGGGAGTGAGCATTATTCATCTGTTTAGATGAATATTAAACCGGAACCGGCGGCGGGTAATGGAGAACAGTAGGAGGACGGCGCGTGACATTACAGCTGCAGAGGGCCAATAGAAGCCCTGGGTAAGTGTCAGGCTGGTTTGATTTTTAGAATCCCACAGAACCTCTTAAACTCAAGCACTGCAGTCAAGGAAAACAAATATAGTTGCTGAGCATGTGTGTGTGTGGTGTGTGTGTGTGACAAGAGCAGGGCTTTTCAACCTTTTCCCTAATTCTACAACTTTTATCACCTAAAAAGTACCACCAGTGCGCCTGCACAGTCGTTTGGATGTGATCGGGCTTGGCTGTTTCTGCTAGAGCCTGAACGGAGAGCAGCTACTGCGCAAGCGCACACACCGGCAAGGAGAACTTTGGGGCTCTCAGCGCTGGATCCCATCTGCTGAGGAGGAAGGGGGAAACCTCTTTAGGATACAAAGGCCTCCCCTTCCCTGAGGTAAGTATCCCCCTCCACACTTTTTTGTTACAGGTACACTTTAAGAAAAGAGGGCATATGGGAGGGGAAAAATAGGAGGCATTGGTGGGGAAAAATATTACAATTAGATTGCTAACCAACAGATTGCCAATATAGGTACCTCCACCCCAGCACTCGCCCCACCCCCACTTAATTATACGTAGCCTGGTCCCACCACCAGAGAGCTGAGAGCTAGGCAGTGACTCACCACAAAGTTTGGCTCCCTCTTGCTCACTCCCTGCTGTGCTGCCCTGCGATATAGTTCACACCTCAGATCATTGGTAAGCCAGCCGCAGTGAAGAGACAGCCAGGCAAACTGCGCGGTGACGGCGCGTATATTTCAAATACAGGAAGTGAGCAGTGATGTCACTTTCTGTATGTGCGCCATCACTGTGCACCGTTCGCCTGGCTCTCTTCCCCACTGATCTGAAGTATGCTGCAGAGCAGAACAGCAAGGAGCGAGGGAGAAAGAGCCAAACTTTGTAGAGACAGGACAGGACCAGCACAATTGGCATGCGGGCAATAAAGTGGCAGGCACACCTGGTATGTACCACCTGGCCAACAGCAAAGTACCACTGGTGGTACGCGTACCACAAGTTGAAAAGCCTTGCTGTAGAAGCAGCAACTCATCCAGCTGTGAACTCCCTCAGACAGGGCCGGTTCTCTCATGAAGCAAGGTGAAACATTTGCATCAGACGCAGAGATTACAGGAGCACCATTTTTTGTACTGTGTTTACACTAACCGTATGCAACCAGAGTAGCAGGAGAAATGAGACTCACAGACTCACAGCCAGCCAGTGTGCTATTGTGTTGAGCTGTAGCATGTCATGAGAGAACATTAAATGAAGCAGAGTAAATTTACGGGTGCTGTGTGATCATTGCAAATCAGAAGGGGGTTGGGGGGGGGGGGGGGGTTGGGAGGGGGGGAGGGCATCCTCACAAGTTTGCCTCAGGCAGCAAAAAATCTAGAATCGACCCTGCCTCAGATCATGTGATCTTACCTATGTAAATGTAGTATTAATAAATAGATGGATGAGTTTACTGCCTATGAGAGTACCTCACCCTTTGCAGTGTGCCTGGCCTGCAGATCCAAAGACTGGGACACCATCTCCACCACAATAGTGGCGCTGTCCTCCAGCAGGTAGAACCATGGCACCACTTCTGTTTCTGGTGAAATCCTGCCTGCCTACCATGAACTATCTGTGTTGTGTATGTAGCTACATGATGCCCCCCTCCCACCTCTCTGATCGCTGCCGGCGCGTATGCCCATAAGGAAATCCCGTTCTGAACGGGATTTCCTTTAGGGCTACCCCCGTCGCCATGGCGACGAACGGAAGGACGTCATCGCACTGATTGGCCAGGCTGCGCACGGGGTCTCGGGGGGGCCCTGTAACGCGGCAGGCAGCGGCGCATCGGTGGCGATCGTCACTAACACGCAGCTAGCAAAGTGCTAGCTGCGTGTTTTAAGAAAAAAGCCAAGGAGGTTAATTGCAGGCAGGGCTGGATTTCTGGAAAAGCTTCAAAGGCCTGGGCCTTGGGCGGCTGAAGTCCAAGGGGGCACCTGGATATGAAAGAGGGTTTGCTACATACGAAAGAGGAGGATAAAAATGGGGAGCAACAGAAAAAAGGAAGCTGATGAAAGAGAGGGGTGGATAATGCACATAGAAGAGGCAGTGGTGTAGCTAAGGAGCTGTGGGCCCTGATGCAAGTTTTACAATGGGCCCTCCAAAGCACTCTATACCTAACAATTGATACGGCGCACCAATACCTGCCAATGGCAACTACAGTGTCACAGGTGCAAGAAAGGGATAGAGAGCAGTTTGTTAATAAATACCACTATTCAAAGTATCTATAGAAGTGATTATTATGAGCACAGGACCAATAGAGAGCTAATACTGTGGTTGAGGGAGGGCCCTTTCGGGGCCCCTCTGGCCCAAGGGCCCCGATGCGGTCGCAACCTCTGCAACCCCTATTGCAACGCCCCTGGTAAGAGGGGTTGCACATGGAATGGGAGTGGCGTGGCTGCACATGACAGGGGAGCCACAACATACTTGGCCTAGGGGCAGAAAAAGCATAAATCCGACCTTGACTGCAGATTAGTGGTACAGAAATGTAAGTTATAGAGCAGCGATTACATAGAAAAGAAAAAAAAAAGAAGTCAAACAGGGCCACACTACACCTAAGGAAATTAAACGTTTTAGGTACAGTTACACTTTAAGAAGTTGTTTAACAAAGTTTTGGCCTGAGTTGTAAACTTCTTTTCCTCAGGAATTCTGGGATACGTGGTGTAGCTGAATGAAAGCCCACAAGGCTTATCCAGTCATTCCAAGTTGCTAATCTTTAATTAGGGTGAACCATCTCCCCCTCTCCTCACTCCGCTGGAATAATCAGCAAAAGCCCAGCAGCTAATGTGGTGCGTGGGAAAAAAAAATTGGGGCTGCCGAGTCCCCTCCCCTTGTGTCAGATGCCTTTCAGGCTGCAGAATTTGCACAGGCAGCCAGGGAAGAATAAGGACAATTGTATCCCATAACGACGGAACAAGAGTGACCAGGGAGCGCCGTGCAGCCAATCACAGGCAGAGGTGCGTGCGGGCGGCCTGTGTGCTGGGTATGCGCTCCTCACACTGGGATCACAGTCCTAATTCACTTTCCAAAGAAGACATTTATTATCTCCCCCTGAGCAGAAACAAATATTCCTGCCGCACCGGGACCTGCTTACTTCCATTAACCCTTACAGGACCTAAAAGGGTTTTAATTATTAAATGGGCTGCATTTTTGTCTGTGAAGATTCTCATTCATGCAGTTCATACTGTACATCCGAAGGAAAAAAAACTAGCTTGAACTGGACACGGTTTCAGTGCTGGAGGTTTCAGCTCCCCTGCAGAGTATTAGCCTGTACAACTTTGCATCGTAGGTTTAAATCATTAGGCGCTCAAGTGGGCAAAGAAGGATTAAGATGTAATTAATTGCTTTAGGCAAGGTAGTAGATTTGGGGCCTCCTTGTGGTCTTTTTGGTAAGCTGAAGTAGAGAGAGGTCATAGAAGGTGGCGGGTGGCCTTGACACTATTCAGGCCCCAGGCAACTGCCTAGGGTGCCTGGTGGATGATCCTGCTCTGCGAGTGGGTATAAGTGTCCCTTGACATCTCCCCCAAAAGTCATTAGAAATGAGATATGCTAAAAATGCATGACTGTTTACTATTGTTATTTACTGCTGTAGGTGCTAACAGCTCATTACCGCCCCTCCTTCTCTCTATAGTACAGAACATGCCGATTGGCTGGAGGCAGTGCGTTTGTTCGGAAGTCACTCCAAAACTTTGCCCAACATGATCTTTACAAAGCAACAAAGGTTTAAAGTGTGTACAGGGCTCTGGGCCATATTCACTCAACCTTAGTTTAAGGGAGCATTCAGCAACGCTGACTACGCAGTGCGCGTTACGCATCCGGCTCACCGAGCTTCAAGGTTTACTCCTTGGAACTAGTCCCTACTATAACCAAACCACCAAGAATGCAAGCAGACATTTTGGTAATATACCTCTATTGAGAGCATACGTTTAGTTCCCAACTTTTACTCAAAAGGAACATACATTTCAGGCATCAAGCAATTTGAATCACACCTGAACTGTGCTTAAACCTGTAGACTTTTACTTACCTGGGGCTACTTACAGCCCCCCATAGTACGTGAGGTCCATCAGCATCCTCTAGGTCCCTCCAACCTCCCGCTGGTGGCTCCGTAAGATGTGTGCAACTTGAATGCGTGACACTTTGAACGCGCATGCATGGCCCTATCCACACGCCCATCTCGATTGCACTCCCGTTGTCGGTAGCATTCTGTACATTTGTGGTTCTTATAAGAATTAACCACGCAGTAACCTCTAGTGTATAGCGCACCAACTGGTGCTGAGTGATAGGGTCCATCTGATTGATTTGTTTTTCTGTTTCACATTGGTGTCATTTTTTTTTTTAGAAGAAGGAGCCCACATACCTTTATACTGAATCAGGGAAGGCTCTGTATCCCATAAAGCTTTCCCAGTCCTCTTTCCGTGTCCACCTCTGTCTCCCGTTGAAATTCAATATCTTCGTGACTCCTCGGAAACCTTTGGTAGCACTCGCTTCCCCAAGGACTTCTAAACATGTGCACATCTGCACTGCGCATGTGCCAGCCCGGAATCACGTGGGCTGGCACTCACCTCGAAAGTACTCAAGGATGATAGTACTTACAAAGCCCTCATGATGACTACCAAAAGCGTATTCAACAGTTAATCGAATAACTTTAACTTGGGAAAGAGTTCAGTGCCGGTTCTAGACTTTTTGTCGCCTGAAGCAATATACTGTGAGTATGCCCACCCCCCCACCCCCTGATGTGTGTTTGCAAAGTAGACATATATATACAGTGGTGTGAAAAACTATTTGCCCCCTTCCTGATTTCTTATTCTTTTTCATGTTTGTCACACTTAAATGTTTCTGCTCATCAAAAACCGTTAACTATTAGTCAAAGATAACATAATTGAACACAAAATGCAGTTTTAACCAGTGCGGCCTATCTGGACGAGCTTCCTCGTCCAGATAGGCACTGCTGCTGCTGCCGCCGGCTCGTGCGCGCGATCGGGCGCGCCCCCGCGCGCGCTCCCGCTGCCCGCCGCTAGCCCCCCGATCTATCTTCCCCGCAGAAATACCGACGCTTTCTCTCCAGAGAGCACGGTATTTCTGCCCCCAGGAAACATTTCCCCTGCTTTTAAGTTCCTAGATGCGAAATCGTTCGCATCTAGGACTTTTTTCACTGTGGCCATCTTGTGGCCGAATAGTAAACTGCACCACAATTCATTTTTAATAAAAAAAAAATATATTTTACATTTAAAATTAACAGTTTCCCTCCCACACCAAAAATTACCCACATACACTTTTTGTATTAAAAATAAAAATAAAAAATACAATTAACAAAAAAAACAAACAACATTAATAGTTACCCAAGGGTCTGAACTTTTTAAATATGCATGTCAGGAGAATATGTTATTATATTATTTAAAATTATAAGCTTATAAATAGTGATGGGCGCAAATTGAAAAAATGCACCTTTATTTCTAAATGAAATATCGGCACCATAAATTGTGATAGGGACATCGTTTAAATGGTGTAATAAGCGGGACAGATGGGCAAATAAAATACAAGAGTTTTAATTACGCTAGCATATATTAATTTCAAACTATAATGGCCAAAAACTGAGAAATAATCAATTTTTTTCATTTCTTTCTTAATCTTCCTGTTAAAATAGATTTAGAAAAAAATAATTCTTAGCAAAATGTAGCACCCAAAGAAAGCCTAATTAGTGGCGGAAAAAACAAGATATAGATCAATTCATTGTGATAAGTAGCAATAAAGTTATAGGCGAATGAATGGGAGGTGAACGTTGCTCGGATGCATGAGATTTTCGGACTGCGGTGTTGAACCGGTTAAATGAATGAAATTTCTGTAGTCAGCCCCAGGCCTAATTACTGCCACACCTGTTTCAATCAAGAAATCACTTAAATAGGAGATATCTGACACAGAGAAGTAGACCAAAAGCACCTCAAAAGCTAGACATTATGCCAAGATCCAAAGAAATTCAGGAACAAATGAGAACAAAAGTACTGTAATTGAGTTTGCCTATACAGTATAAATATGCCTCTGCTCATTGACACCTTTATTGAAGTATGCCAGAGCTCAGATATATGCACTATTGACCCTTTTTTATCTATTTCCTGCTCTCAGAAGCCATTTACTGCCAGGAAAGTGTTTTATGGCTGTAATTACTTATCAGTGAGGGTTATGCTATAGTCTTGCCCAGTCCCAATAGTCATTTGTGTGCTAGGCACTGTACATACACATGTCTGTCTCATCATGTTACATGTCACCTCCGTTATCCTCTACGCAGTATTTTTTTTTTTAATTCTTATACAGAATGACCTGATGCATGGTGGCAGAATATTACAAAGTTCTGCATTTGGTAAATGACCCAGTAATTAAGAAGTGCTCAGACAATCAACAAACTAGAACTTCTAAATAAATTCATTTAAGTCTAATGAACACATTAATAGCACTATCCAGTCCATTGTTTTGTTAATGAGATGAGGCATTAACAAATTACTGGGGAAACTAGATGTTACAGCATATTATGTGTTCTTTTTTTGCTGCATGGTTTTACCATAGTTTTATCCCATCACTTCAGTCATGGTACAATCACCCAAGTACAGAATAATAATTATATAAAAAAAAAATTTTTTTCATTGACCAAAAGGTTTATTGAAGTATCTAATAAAACAGTACAAAGGTAAAGGACATTCACTGAACAAAAGTTCACAATAAGAGTACAGGGTATTGTGCATAGTGATAGGCCGAACCTCCGATTTTAGGTTCGCGAACCGGGTTCGCGAACTTCCGCGGAAGGTTCGGTTCGCGGAAAAGTTCGCGAACCGCAATAGACTTCAATGGGGAGGCGAACTTTGAAGAATAGAAAAAATTATGCTGGCCCCAAAAGTGATGGAAAAGATGTTTCAAGGGGTCTAACACCTGGAGGGGGGCATGGCGGAGTGGGATACACGCCAAAAGTCCCGGGGATAAATCTGGATGTGAAGCAAAACAGCGTTTTAAGGGCAGAAATCACATTGAATGCTAAATTGCAGGCCTAACGTGCTTTCAAACATCTTGCATGTGTATACATCAATCAGGGAGTGTAATTAGAGTACTGCTTCACACTGACGCACCAAACTAACTGTGTAACGCACCGCAAGTTACCAGCTGTTTGTGTAGTGACGGCCATGCTGGACTACTGCGCAACATGGCGAGATTGCTCTTCCTCACTCAGTGATGTCAGGTAATGTGTGACTGCCTTCTCAACTTTCCATGGCATTGTTAAAAAGCTTACGTTTTGTTTTTAAATTACATTTACTACTTGTAGCGGTACTTGTTCAGTACCGCTACAATGAGAATCCTATGGAGGCAGGCAAGTCTGGCATTGTGACCCCGGGTAATGGCCGGGGAATGAGGGATGGAATCCGGTGTGGAGCCTGAGCAACGGCTACCACTACACATCCAAGGAGGGCAGCAGTCAGGCATGCACGCCCGCCCCGAGGTAGTGACCAAAAATAACAATACAGGAGGACTATCGAGGGCTTGCTGTATTTGAAATGAATGTACTTTAAATCCTTTAACGAGAACCAGTTATGGCGGGCAAAGATGACACCACATTCCTTTCACGAGAATCATATGGAGGCGGGCAAGTCTGCCATTTGTGACCCCGGGTAATGGCCGGGGAATGAGGGATGGAATCCGGTGTGGAGCCTGAGCAACGGCTACCACTACACAGGCAAGGAGGGCAGCAGGCAGGCATGCACGCCCGCCCCGAGGTAGTGACCAAAAATAACAATACAGGAGGACTATCGAGGGTTTGCTGTATTTGAAATGAATGTACTTTAAATCCTTTAACAAGAACCAGTTATGGCGGGCAAAGATGACACCACATTCCTTACACGAGAATCATATGGAGGCGGGCAAGTCTGACATTGTCACCACGGGTAATGGGCGGGGAATGAAGGTTGGATTCCAGCCCAAAGTGGGAGCCTGCTGAGACCCATGCTGTAGCTGCCCTGACTGTGCTTTGCAGACCAGGCATCTGTGATCAGATGGACCCTTGACCCAGCGGAAGACAAACCAAGTCGAAAGCATTTGCCAAGAATGTTTTACGGAGGGCACGTTTTTTGCCTTTTTTTTCAATTGTTTGAAACTGTAGATGGTTGTATTTTTAAATTGTTTGAAAATGTAGATGGTTGTATTTTTAAATTGTTTGAAAATGTAGATGGTTGTATTTTTAAATTGTTTTAAAATGTAGATGGTTGTATTTTTAAATTGTTTGAAAATGTAGATGGTTGTATTTTTAAATTGTTTAAAACTGTATCCATTCAAGTGCAAGTTATGCACTGACTGCCAGGTATAATGTGCAGTCACAGATGCAGTGAAAGGTATGCAGTGACTGCAAACAGCCGTTTGTGTAGTGACGGGCGTGCTGGACTGGTGCGCACCATGATGAGAGTGCAGGTGATGGTGGCTTTTCAGCCCATATGGTCGCCCGGCTGATGTACCTGAATGACAGAACGGTGACTGTCCAGCTGATCAAATTTGGTCTGACCACAATGAACTAACTCAGACGTATGATGTGGTGTACCTGCGCCTTCTTCTTGTTGTTGCAGTAGTAGCTGTGAATCAGTGATTTCACCACCACCACCACCAAATAACTCCTGCGAAGTGTCAAATGCAGCGGATGTGGTGCTTGTACTAGCGCTGGTAGCACTGGCTGCGGGAGATGAGGTCTTCTGTGTTAAATACTCAAGCACGTCCTCACAATTTTGGGAAGTGATGGCACGTGCCTTCTTCTGAGCACTGTACTTTGGTCCAGGTCCGTACGAAATCACAGCAACACCACCCCGCACAGACCTGCCAGTGCCAGGTGGCCTTCCTCTGGGTCTTCCTCTACCTCTTCCTCTACCTGGTTTGTCCATTTTGTCCATCTCGGGGGGAAGCTAGGTATATGCAGTGAGGTGAGTTCACTCAACAGAAAAGGTAGATATGCAGTGAGGTGAGTTCACTCAACCCAAAGGTATCTATATATGCAGTGAGGTGAGTTCACTCAACCCAAAGGTAGTTATATATGCAGTGAGGTGAGTTCACTGAACACAAAAGGTAGCTATGTGCAGTGAGGTGAGTTCACTCAACCCAAAGGTAGTTATATATGCAGTGAGGTGAGTTCACTCAACCCAAAGGTAGTTATATATGCAGTGAGGTGAGTTCACTGAACACAAAAGGTAGCTATGTGCAGTGAGGTGAGTTCACTCAACCCAAAGGTAGTTATATATGCAGTGAGGTGAGTTCACTGAACACAACAGGTAGTTAGATGCAGTCAGCTGAGTTCTCTCAACACAAATGTAGTTATATGCAGTGAGGTGAGTTCACTCAACAGAAAAGGTAGCTATCTGCAGTGAGGTGAGTTCACTCAACTCAAAGGTAGTTATATATGCAGTGAGGTGAGTTCACTGAACACAACAGGTAGCTATGTGCAGTGAGGTGAGTTCACTCAACCCAAAGGTAGTTATATATGCAGTGAGGTAAGTTCACTGAACACAAAAGGTAGCTATGTGCAGTGAGGTGAGTTCACTCAACCCAAAGGTAGTTATATATGCAGTGAGGTGAGTTCACTGAACACAACAGGTAGTTAGATGCAGTCAGCTGAGTTCACTCAACACAAATATAGTTATATGCAGTGAGGTGAGTTCACTTAACAGAAAAGGTAGATATGCAGTGAGGTGAGTTCACTGAATGCAAAAGGTAGCTATATGCAGTGAGGTGAGTTCACTGAACACAACAGGTAGTTAGATGCAGTCAGCTGAGTTCACTCAACACAAAGGTAGTTATATGCAGTGAGGTGAGTTCACTCTACAGAAAAGGTAGATATGCAGTGAGGTGAGTTCACTCAACTTAAAAGGTAGTTATATGCAGTGACGCAAGTTCACTCAACACAAAAGGTAGTTATGTAGTTATGGGTTCACTCAACACAAACGTAGGTGTATGCAGTGATGAGGTGGGTTAACTAAACACAACAGGTACTAGTAGTAGGTAAATACAGTACTGGGTAGGTAGTACAATGTGCAGCTCCCAGTTACACACACAGGTGTCACTGAATGTGCTGCTGAATGCTGGTGGGCTGCTGGCAGTGGGACACACACATTATGAATTAGCAATGCTGTCTAAAAAACACAAGTGTCTCTCACACACAGGTAGTCACTGAATGTGCTGCTGCTGGCAGTGGGACACACAGTATGAATTAGCAATGCTGTCTAAAAAACACAAGTGTCAGTTTCAAACACAGAAAAACAAAATTGATCACACGAGCAGGATGAGCTCTGAAAAGAGCTTTTCTGGGGTGCTATTATAGCAATAAGATTCAGCTAAGCAAGCTAAGAAGGCAAGAGCCTGACTAATCTGTCCCTAGGAGAACAAGTCTGCAGCAGCTGTCCCTATTCTGTCTCTAGCAGGCACACGAGTGAGGCTAATGGCCGCCGGAGCCTGCCTTATATAAGGGGGGGTGGGGCTCCAGGGCTTAGTATAGCCGGATTGGCTACAATGCGCCTGCTGACTGTGATGCAGAGGGTCAAAGTTGACCCTCATAGAGCATTATGGGGCGAATCGAACTTCCGGGAAAGTTCGCCGGCGAAGGCGAAACACCCGATGTTCGCCTGGAACCGTTCGCCGGCGAACCGTTCGGCCCATCTCTAATTGTGCATATCCAGCATCAATCAGTAATAAAAAAAACATACAATATGGAAAGAGAATATAGAAGTTTGGCGGAGAGACAAAATCATGTAAAGGAGAGGTGAAAGAAGTAAAGGAGAAGATACTAGAGATCAATTAAAGAGAGTCATAATTGCCCCACCTAAAACGCTGCATCACCGCGGCTGAAAACTCCATAAATCACCCCAAAATCACCAGGGCACATCGCGGGGCTCCTTCCGGAATAGAGGCAGAGCTTTGGGCTGTAGCTCTGCCTCTACACGCGCCCATCAGCGTGGATCGCCACCTCTCCCCGCCCCTCTCAGTCTTCCTTCACTGAGAGGGGCGGGGGAGAGGCGGCGGTCAGTGATGATTGACGCGCATAGAGGCAGAGCTACAGCCCAAAGCTCTGACTCCTTAGTGCAGCAAAATCCATGACCAAGAAAGCGGATTTTTGCCCAGTGAGTTAGGGATGATTAATTGAGTTTTTAGCCTTGGGATGCGGCATTTTAGGTGGGGCAATTATGTTAAACAGGTTTTTAAAGTAAAAACCAGTTTTTTTTCTTGGCTTCAAAGTCTATTTAATGAAAAAAACAACACCATATGCTCAACAATTCATTTTGCGTACTATTAGGAAGCTGATGTTCTTCTATAGAAAAAAAAAACAATTTTGTCTATCCAGCGATCCTATACTTTATTAAATTTAGAGGGGCAACCCCTATGTTGATAAACTAGTTTTTTAAAAGGAGGCACATTTTTAATCCTAGTTTTCCAGTCAATTATCGTAGGACTAGTCAGAGACAACCATCTAAAGGCAATGAATTGTCGCCCCATACACACAGGCTACAACTGTTGCTGGAAACACATGGCGCGTGCATGTTGCGGCAACAAGTCCTCTGTGTGTATGAGGCGCGCGCAAGGAACTGTTGCTAATCAGAGCTGTCGCCAGGCGATTGACTTGGCCAATCGCCGGCAACAGCTGTTGCAGAAACCGTTGCTAGTCTCTAGTCGGTGCAGTCGTGTGTATGCTAGTCTCTTGCAACTCTTGTGAGTCCGACAGTTCATTGAACCTGCGACAGAAGTTGCTGAGCAACAGTTTCCACTATGTTGCAGACAGGTTGTTGCCGCATGTATATAATCGTCGCTTGTATACAACTGTCGTTGCTGGAGACTTTCAACTGTTGCTTGTCTCCATGTGACTGCAGACATCCATGCCTCGTGTGTATGTAGCTAATGGCTCATACACACGAGCCACCACTGTGGCAAGAGCAATAAAAAAAAAAAGAAAAAAAAAAGCAGAGACAGCTTGTCGCCAGGTCCCTTTGTGCAACAGCCGTACACACGGCGCACAGAGGGACACAGATTCGGCAGAAGCTGTCGCCGAAGGATCCCCCCCCCCCGCCGGAAGCTCCATACATTGTGTATGGAGTTGCTGTCGCTAGTCCGCATACATACGGCGGACTAGCGACAGATGCGTCAAAGTTGCGGCGACAGCTGTTGCTGGCGATTGGCCAAGTCAATCGTCTGGCGACAGCTCTGACAAGCGACAGTTTGTGGCGCGCGCCTCATACACACGGGTGACCTGTCGCCGCAACACGCGCGTGCCACGTGGTTGCGGCGACAGTTGTAGCCCGTGTGTATGAGGCTTAAGCATAAAAGTAGTTTCCAATAAGAAGATTCTGTCAAATTTAGGAGTGCCTTTATCAAAAATATTGAGTGTGCATTTTTTAATGTCAAGGGATATAGGAGAACCCATAGTATCATGCAAAAAATGAATTGCTTGTTTCCAAAGGTCAACTATAGGGAGACATTGCCACAATAAATGCAGAAAAGAGCAGTTAAAGACCAAACATTTGGAACATTGATTAGAAGTAACTTTGGAGATTCGACTAGGGGTGAGGTAACTATCATGAATTATATATAATTGGGTAAGGCAGTTCTTGATGCAAGGAGACACCTGGCGAGCAGTGAGCAGACCATCCTCCCATTCTTCTTTATCTAATTGAACTCCCAGTTGTACCCATTTATCCATGGAGTGTTCCACAACTGGCTCTCCTAAGTGTTCGATGAGCAAGGAGTATATTGACCCAATGAGGCGAGTAACTGGGCCATGTTTAATAGATTCCATAATAAGTGAGATGCCCCCCGAGGGAATAAAAAAAAAAGTTTTTAGCATGGTCTTTGGTATCCCCTCCAGTATAAGGCTTTCTAGGCAACTTCCTGGTTTGCCTATGCCCAAAAAATGACCCTGCTTCAGTCAGAAATGAGAGGCATATAAAGGGGTATGTATATTGTCATGTGAAAAAAATAGTGAGAGAGCCCTGCCCTTGCGAGCTTACAATCTAAAGGAATATCTAAATCTAACAGAGATTCAAGTAATATAACTAAACAATTAAAATGGAAGAAAAGGTTTTTCAAATTCTTCTGTAAAATGTTATTCTACAAAAATGCAGTTTCTGGTGAGGTGAATAACACCACCACATTTATTTTCACTTAAAATAACTCAAATCACACACAGATGTATCATGTCAGGTGCATATGATTAGAACATAATTATTCAGCATTTGCAGGTGGTTTGCCCTATTTAAGCCTCAGATATTTCATTTGGTGTTCTCCTGACTGTTGAGGTGAGAGTGAACACCATAGTGAGATCAAAAGCACCGCCCGAGACCTTCAGAAAGAAGATTGTAGCAGCTTATAAGTCTGGTTAGGAACATAAAAACATCTCAAACAAGTTTATCCCAAGAGCAGACCTCAATAAATTTCCAACAACCCTAAAATGAAAAGGAAAACAGAATGGATACACCGTTACACTCAGGCAGTGGACAGAGCTGGACCTAAGCGGCCTGGGCCAGTATACAAGCTGAATGAAGAAAGTGGGTCCGCTTCAATGTCTCCAGAATTTATTTAGGGACTTATCCCAAACAGCAGAACATACACAATGCTGACATGTTTCGGACCTAGTGTGGTCCTTAATCAGCATGATTAAGGACCACACTAGGTCCGAAACATGTCAGCATTGTGTATGTTCTGCTGTTTGGGATAAGTCCCTAAATAAATTCTGGAGACATTGAAGCGGACCTACTTTCTTCATTCAACCCTAAAATGGAATCATGGGACCTACAGCATGCTTTTGCTACTGTTGATGTGTAACCATGTACAATCAGAATTAAACTGCACAACTTTAACTTGCATGGGAGGATACCTTTGCTCTTTAACATAGACACAAGGTAAGTCTGCCAGAGAGAACATAGACAAAGACCAGAACTTCTGCAATAATGTTCTTTGGACAGATGAGTCTACAACAGAAGTATTTGTTCACCAGAGGACATGCTTGGCATAAACCAAATTCAGCATTACAGAAAAAGAACCCCATAACAACTGTGAAGCACGAAGGTGGAAGTGTCATGGTTTGGGATGCTTTGTTGTAGCAGGACCTGGCCAGCTCGCCATCATAGAATCCATCATGAATCAGAGGATGCTTGAGGATGAGGAACATGTGAGACCATCTGTAAAGCTACATACACACGGGGCACAGCTGTCCCCCGTTGCATGCAGCCGAGAGACCAGGGAGTGACAGCTATCCACACGTCTCGCTAGAAAGGCAGAGACATGGCGGAAGCTGTCTGTGAAGGGAGCATCCCCCGGCCAGATGCTCCATTCACTTGCGTTTGTCTCCTGTCGATAGTCCGCATACACACACAGTACGCATGGCGGACTAGCGAGTTGCGGAGACAGAAGTTGCCGGCGATTGAACTTTTCAATCGCACGGCAACTTCACTATCCGGCGACAGTTCGTGGCGCGCGCGTCATACACACGGGGCAACTGTCGCCCAGACATGCGCGTGCCACGTGTTTGTGACGACAGTTGTGCCCCGTGTGTATGGGTCTTAAATTAAAGCTAACATGGAACTGTACTCTGCAACTCGCCAATGACCCAAAGCATATCAGTAAACATATTAGTGAATCCACCAAGGACTGGTTGAAAGCTAAGAAATGGAGAAATCTGGTGCGGCCGAGTTAAAGCCCAGATCTTAATCCCATTGAGATGATGTGGCGTGACTTATAACTGACGGTACATGCAAGAAACTCCTCAAACATCTCTCAGCTGAAATAACTCTGCATTGAGGGGTGGAGCAAACTTTCCTCAGACCAATGTCAGAGACTGGTAGTGGAAGCGTCTCACTAACATTATTTCAGCCAAAGAGAGTAGCACTAGCTATTACAGAGTAGGGTGTCCCAATTTTTTCTCTCATTAATTCACACATTTGTGCTGATATCTTTTGTTAATGAGTAAATCAATGCTGATTTTTTTAAATGCCTTTCTTATAATAAAAACAATATCAGACATCAATATGTAAACATTTCTTAATAAAGAACTGAATATTTAATGTGATGTCCTAATTTGTTGTGGCAACATGGAGTATAAAGTGCAATATTTCACCTTAGACTCTGTTACACCAATTATTTTGTGGCATCACCAGCAACAGAAAAGAAGGGCATTTCTCCCACAGAAACACAGGCGCCAATAAAACTTGACATGCTTTAAGACTATGATGGGCAAAATACAGTATCCCATAGCAACCAGAGGAAAAAAAATCATTATGAATGGTTACTGAACACTGCTGTCTAACGCTTTGCTTTGGTAAATAAGTGTGGCTATTAGTTACTGTGATGTCTTCTACTGTCACTGCGTGAAGAGTTAAAGCCACAGCTTCCTGGGAAACTGATCAATGCATTGATATCTCCCTGATAAACTGCAATGCCCAGCTCTACACACAAGCCTGGCAGGATCAGCTGACCTCTGTTCTGCCTTGTTGCCATGGAAACTCACACCATAAGAAAAAAAAAAGTCCTGAGCCTCTTTTCTTTTGTGTCTTGATGGAACGGGGAGTTAATCAGGGCTCGGGCTGGAGAAATGGGAAATACGATTACACTGTCACCTCACATGCTGGCTTATCGGTCAGATGCTTTGGGGAACAATGGCGATCGCTGCAGATTCCGGAGCACCAAAGTGTTTGTTAGGCTTTGAGCACACTGTAAACATTTTAATGATTATTTTATACTACTTGGTTGCAAAATCAATGGAAAAATCTAAAGTGATTACAACTGATGTATGGTTAATCAAACCTTCACTTTTAATTGATGTATTAACCTTCCTGGCGTTTAATTTTCCTGCAATTTTTCTACCAAAAGCAGTACAATTTTTTTAAACGTCTCTTTACTAGATTGTAAGCCCCTCTGAGGGACAGTTAGTGACAAGACTATATACTCTGTACAGCGCTGCGTAATATGTTGGTGCTATATAAATACATACATATATATATATATATATATATATTTATATATATATATACACAGTATATATATATAAAAAAAAATTTGCGGATCGCTTGCAAGTTGCAGTTGCGGCCTTGCAAGCTGTCTGCAAACAGGTGTACAATATAAAAAGGGATTTTTTTCATCTTTATTTTAATTATTTTATTATTTGCTGCTATGTGCTGCCCACAGCTTTTTTTTCCCACTTATTTTTTTTATAATGGATCCAATACAGATGTTTGTATTGGATACAATACAATACAGATAATTTGAATCTGCCGCCTGATGTGACCCGACACCAGGGGGGCACACCAGGGGACGTGATCGCCAGGAGACAGGAAGCGGATGAAGAATAAAGAGGAGATCTCTGCTAAGAAGACGGAATCCTGCCCAAAGGGAAGTTGCGAGGTGCCGGCGAGGGATCCCACATGCCACGTGCTTGTTCACGTGCTTTGTCCTGACATACAGGACTAAGCACATGAACAAGTGCCATACCGGCCGCGAAACGGCTGTTGTGCCACCTCGTCCACCCCTGGTCACCGGTCCCCCACTCACTCTACCACGGTCTACTGATGCAGGTTTGACGTATAATTGATGGACTGTATGCCTATCTGCTTGTTTTTTATCGCTCAGGTCTGAGTAACCAAATAAAGCGGTTAAAGGGATGATGCCTGGTCTTCCTCTATGTACATATATATATCATTATATATCATTATGTTTTTCCGCATACTTTAACCGGATGCACGCCCCGATGCTGATGGCCCAGACCCATACTCAAGTGTGTTAGAGTGACAACAGCAGTTTGGCAAGCACACAGGAAACCCCTCCTACCCTCACTGGCGCCTGGCGGCTCTCTGTTAATGGGGTGGGATCACCCCCCAGTTGTTTATTTTTTTTTAAAATATAAATATTTACAGTGTGCTTTTATTTAAAAAAAAAATGTTTCTGTTGCCTCCTCCAGCCAGCCTCCCTCCCTCCCCCAGCCAGCCTATCCCAGGGGGACAGCCGTGTCACACGGCTGTCCCCAGTACGGTGCTGCTGCTGATCGCAGCGCTGTACTGTGTAAATAGACGGCGATTACGCCATCTAACATGCTCCAGGACCTGACACCAATTGGCGTTAGGCGGTCCTGGGGCTGCCGCCGAGCCACAACCATCGGCGTGGAGCAATCTTCAGGTAGTTAACGATTCCAGCTATTTATTTAGGATGTGTCAGGCTCGTTCTTAAAGAGAACCCGAGGTGTTTTTTTTTCGGGGGGGGGGGGGGGGGGCAGATGGAACACAGAGGCATGTTCTCTGCATCATGACATGCCTCTGCATCCCCACACCGCCGCTCTCTGCCCCCCCCCCCACTGCTGCACTATGGCCCCCCAAGATTAGCGACAATTCTCGCTATCTAAACGGTAAACATTAAGGAGATGGATTCCCTGTTCAAAATGCCCACCAGGGGCGTTTCTGCAGGGTTTCCAGAGCTGTTGTTGGGCAGCTCTCTCTCCCTGGCTGCGCCCCCTGCCGCTCCCTCACCTCCCTGCACTCTGTAAATAAGAGAATGAATCTGTCATTCCAGCGTCATGACCCAGAGGTCACTAAATGTGAAAGTGGGCCAGTGCAGCCCACAGGAGCGTCAGAGAGCGGCGGTTTTGGAGGCTACCTGATCCGCTCAGCCCCACAGATCAGGTAGCCTAGTTTTGTTTTGTTTTTTATTTCATGAGCCCATCTCGTGCTCTGAAGGTTAAGCACTGCCATTATTGACCTTTTATTCTATGATCATTTACCGTATGGCCAAAACAAAGGTAGCCACATACTGTACACATTTTTTACCAATAAGAGATTTTTTGGCAAATAGATGGTTCGATAGATAATTTTCGACATGTCCGATCTGATTTTCGATCGTTTTCTCATAGAAGTGAATGGAAATCGATCAGAAAAACAATCAGACAGTAAATCTGCTGAAAAATCTCATTTTGTATTCCCAGCATAAGGGTCTAGTACAGAATGTTAATGCATGCAATCAATTTTGGATGTGAATGATACCTTTCTTCAACTGCATAATTTTACAACCTAGTTGTTTTTAATGTTTTTAGATTTCCAGCTTGATGTGAGTATCATGAGTGTAGAGGATTATTGTTTGTTTGTAAATTGACCACACCCCTCAACCCAGGTTTCCACTTAAAAGCAGGGTGAGCATAGCCCCTCATTCCTTGTATGTATGTCTCTCAACAGCCATTGTAGACTGGCTGAAGGCTGTAGCTCCCCTTTCCCCTGTGCCAGTACAGCCCATTTATCAGATGATGTAAGTAGGGCAGTTTGTTGCATGCACATGCTCGCTATAATGGTTAAACTTGAAAGTGCATCACTGTGAATACCAGATTATGAGCATGAAATGTTTACTTGCATGCTGATTGGTATAGGTAGAGTAGGGTCCCTTACCATAATGGGAAAACCTCATTTCTGGTGTAGCAGTTTCAATTAATAGCTGAAGCTTGTGATTGCTCTGTCTGGAAATTACCAATATCCACTACTGCAATTGCCAAGAGGGCCAATCAGAGTGGCGATAGTGAAAGCCTTCACTACACTCAATCAGCTGGACACTCACTGAGTGGTTGGGACCCAATGCTATATGGGTTTCCTGGCCTCTATCACCACCACACTCCTCATACATGCCCTCATCATTTCCCCTTGACTACTGCAATGCCCTTCTGTCTGGTCTCCCTATGACCCGAATTGCCCTGTTGCAGTCCGTCATGAATGCAGCAGCCAGAATTATCCACTCCTCCCATCGCTCCACCATGGCGACTCCCCTCCGTGAATCCCTCCAATGACTTCCTATCCAGTCCAGAATCAGATTTAAGATATTGTGTCTGGCCTACAAATCTGTCCACAAAACCTGCCCAACCTACATTTCCAGTCTTACTCAGAGGTACACACCTAGCAGCTCACTCCGCTCCTCCAATGAACTTTGCCTGACTGCCCCCCGCATCACCCAATTCCATGCATGCCTCCAGGACTTCTCAAGAGCTGCTCCAATACTATGGAACTCCCTACCTCCCCCATTAGGGTTTCCCCCTTCTTCAACATCTTAAAGAAGGCCCTCAAAACTCACCTTTTCTTTGTGGCCTACCCCCTTCACTAGTGCTCTAAACCTGCAGCAGAACTCTGATCCCCTACCTTTCATGTCCCTACCTCTCCCTCTAGATTGTAAGCTTTCAGGCAGGGTCCTCCTAATGTCTCCTACCTGTCCATGCACCTCCATTACCATACACCCACCCTATGGATCTGAGTGAACTCGCCTTGCCTAATCTCCATGCTCCCATCCAGTGACTGACTAAGCATTACCTTGAACTCATACTGTGCTGCGTGATCTGGTTTGCATGTATTCCTGTATTGTCTTATTGCTGTATGTTACCCCTAAATATTGTCTGTAACCTAAACTAATGTCCAGCGCTGCGTAAAATGTTGGCGCTTAATAGATATGGGATAATAGTGCTTTCAGAGCTTTTACAGGCAGCTACCTCTCCAGACAGCTCTCCTCTTCACAATATAGCAACTTCTCCGTCCATCTTTTCACCTCAATAAATCACATTGGCTCCTATAGTGTAAAACCGCTTTTAAACATTATCTTAAAATTCTAAAATTGCACTCACAATTCTTATATGTTTCAGATCACATAGAGTGATTTTTTTAGATGGGCTCCCGATCTGTTTACCAGAAAGTGCCAGTGTGAACTTGTGAACATTGTGAAGTGCAGTATGGTCCAGTGTTAGTCATGGAGCAGAAATACAGACGTCAAACGTTGATTCCGGTAATACCTTTAATGATTAACTGCACATGGTTTATTGCAAGCTATCAAATTTTAGGTTTCTTCTTCAGGCATTATACAGAACTGGAGCAGAGCCGTACAAAATCATCATGATATCACACAGTTTTAGTCATTAAAGGTATTACCTGAATGTTTTTTGGTTGATGGGGGCCAGACCGTGCGTACCCCCATCACACTACCATTTGCTGGGAGCGTTCTGCACCTGCGCAGTACTATCTGTGCAGGTGCAGAACACTCCCAGCCACGGAAGCGTGGCCCCGTTCATTCCCCCTCAGTCAGCTCCGGTAATGTCCACGACTGAGCCAGTCGAGGACTACTGCACATGCACATGCCTCCTTGGTCACACTTCCATGGCCAAGAGCATTCTGCGCCTGCGCAGTTACAAGCCTTTACTAACTGCACAGGACACTGCACTGCAGAAAACTTCTGTCCACAGGAAAGCGACCAAGGAGGCGCAGCCAGGGACATGCATGCACAATAGACCCAAATAACTAGGGCTAACAGAGGGAGAATGGAGGGGGGCAGGTGGTCATCGAAAGGGAACCCACTGACTACAGGGGACTGGAGGAAGCCCCAGTTAGTATAAATCCTTGTGTTGCATTGGTCTCAGGTTTACTTTAAATGTATCGTTACACCTAGTCATGATTTTAACCAATAAACTGTTCAAAACAGATTGGAAGTTTCTTGAAAAGCAGCTATGTTGAGGTCAGCACATTGCTAGCAAATTTGATCAAAGCATAAAAAAAAGGCCTCAGCATTATTGTTAATAGGCGTGCTCATATGTGGGATGGGAACAGAACATGAACTAGATACCAGAAAAAGCCTTATTTTTTTTTTACCAAAAACTACACAAGACAAAGTCCAAATTTAAAGGATACCACAACTGACATGTGGCATAATGAGATAGACATGGGTATGTACAGAGCCTAGCACACAAATAACTATGCTGTGTTCCTTTTTTTCTTTCTCTGCCTGAAAGAGGTAAATATCAGGTATGTAAGTGGCTGACTCAGTCCTGACCCAGACAGGAAGTGACTACAGTGTGACCTTCACTGATAAAAAATTCCAACTATAAAACTGTAACGATTGTGGAATCGTCTCCGTGGTCAGCGCACCAGACGTGCGCTGACGCAGCGGATTTCCTCCTCAAGCGTATTATTGCGGACACCCAGGCTAGGTGCTATGCACCCGCAGAGGGCAATTCCCACCGGCAGATGGCGCTGTGGAGTGCAGGCAAACACAGCCGCTGCACAGCCACAGATGCCAAATAGGAATTGTACAGATTCGGGACAAGGTACAATCAGGCAGGGCTGGATAGCCCACAGGGAACAGAGCAAAAGGACAGAACCAATGTGTGCCCACCAAATTAGTCGCCACCCAGCGACGGCGAACACACAACGGCGGAAACGAAGTAGGAAACGCAATCGCAAGAATGGCGATTGCCAACAGCGACACAAGACTGAGCAGGACAGAGCACAAGGGTAGCAAAGGCACAGCAAATCATACAAAGAGAAAGATAAATAAAATAACAAATGCTAGCTGAACGCGAACACCGCACTCATTCGCAACAGTGCATGCGTTCGTGCGCGGTCTCCGCGTGTTACGCACAACAGAGACAAGCACGCCTAACTAACCAAAGACAGACAAACACGAAACAGAGAACGCGAGCGCTTGCTTAACGGTTACCTCACCAAGCCTACAGCAAGCGTTTCGAATCAGACAAGACAGACACACGAAAACAGGGACAAGCGAGAGATAGGATCCACAGCACTAGCGAAAAATGGCTAGCGCGATCCAGGTACAGAGTAGCAGAACAGAAGGATCCTCAGCACTAGCGAAAAGTGGCTAGCGTGATCCCAGAAGACAGAACAGAAGGATCCCCAGCGCTAGCGAAAAGTAGCTAGCGCGATCCCAGAAGACAGAACAGAAGGATCCCCAGCGCTAGCGAAAAGTAGCTAGCGTGACCCCAGGAGACAGAACAGAAGGATCCCCAGCGCTAGCGAAAAGTAGCTAGCGCGATCCCAGGAGACAGAACAGAAGGATCCCCAGCGCTAGCGAAAAGTGGCTAGCGCGATCCCAGGAGACAGAACAGAAGGATCCAAACACACGGCAGGCAGAACAGATGAGGTAGGCAGAAACAACCGCTGTTCCAACCTACACTCCAGACTCAATCAGAAGGATCCACAGCCGCTAACGCTAGGGCTTGTGCGATCCAAACACAAGACAGACGGAACAGGCAAAACAGATAATGCAATCCTAACTGCACTAGGGAACTGCCTAGTGCATCCCCACAAATTACACTAAGATAACTTCAACAAACGAGAATGGCTGACACTCCAGCAGTGTCCATCAGGAACAGACCATGGAAGGGAAATGTCCAGCAAAGCATTCTGGGAGCAGAATGCTTTTATAGTACCAGTCATCAAAAGAAGGCAGGTAACGGATTTGCATGACTAATGTATGCAAATCCCTCAGCAACACAAGCTGCACAACTGACAGAAGGTCTCCTTTCCAAAGTCCTGCAGCAAGCAAACCTAAACAATGGTCAAAAGGCTGCCTGCCTGTGCAGGCAGCTGAGCGGATTCTCACAAAAACACTTTCCTAGAAGGAAATTGCTTCTGAGAGCAAGAAAGAGATAAAAAAGGGGGAAATTCTTATCAGTGAGGGTCACACTGTAGTCACTTCCTGTCTGAGTCAGGACTGAGTCAGCCACTTACATACCTGATATTTACCTCTTTCAGGCAGAGAAAGAAAAAAAGGAACACAGCATAGTTATTTGTGTGCTAGGCACTGTACATACCCATGTCTATCTCATTATGCCACATGTCAGTTGTGGTATCCTTTAAGCTTTGCCCAATTAACTGAAAACAAGACTAATAAAGAGTGGCCTATTCACAAACATTATGCATGCACGCTTGAGAGATAAGATATAGATAGCCCAGATGCGTACGTACAAAAAGGGCGCCCGGACAAAAAGGGCGCGGGGTGTAAACGCTAATTAATAATTAATCATTAATAGCGTTTATAAAAATAGTGTGCTATATTTCGTTTACAAATAATGTTTTTTTTTTTTCAACAATAAAGCTTTTATTGATTCAACAGAAAAAGTACAAACAGCGTTTATATTTGTATTCAAGTATAAAATACATATTTTAGATTACGGTATCAGTCAGAACTAAGGTGCTTAGGCTTTTGTTTCTATAAGGCAATGAAAACGGTATCACATATCTTAATTTAGCTCAATAGGATATCATGTCCCTGTGGATCAATAACCAAAAGTCCAGTGATTCGTGACCTATGGGAGGTCTTAGAATGTCCTTAGGTGCTATGAGAAAGAAAAGGGATTAGGTTTACAGGTACAGTAGACTAATTTGAGAAGATAACCATCTTACACCATCTTATCCTCCCAAGGTGACCATACTCTGTCGAACCGGTCCCCCTCATCGTATAGAGAAGCTGTTATTTTCTCCATCCAATAGTATTCGTTTAATTTATGTTTTAGAGCCGTTCTACTCAACGTAGGGGATTTCCATTCTTTAGCGATGATAGCTTTGGCTGCATTACAGAAATGGGTAAGTAGTTTGTTGCTATGAGTCGGGAGGAGAGGATCAGCACGACAGAACAGGGCCACCCACGGGTCCAGGGCGATTTCTGTTCTTATAACTGTAGATGCCATGTGGAAACATACATTCCAGAAATTTTGTACTATGGTACAGGACCACCAGCAATGTACATGGTCTGCTTGCTCTGCACAGCCTCTAAAACATAAACCTGAAGTGGAAAGGCCCCTTTTGAGTAAGAGTGAGGGTGATCTATACCAATCATACAGAATCTTGTATCCTCTTTCCCTCACAAGGCTATTCCTAGATGATTTGGCAAGGTTTAGAAAAAGATTTTCCCAGTCCTCCAGGGACCATACCTTCTGAAGTCTCTCTTGCCACTTTACCATGGCCGGGGAGATTTCTTCCAAATGTTGGTACCAACCCTCATGATAAAATAAAGATATCATACCTGGTGTGTGCTTATAGTTATGAAACTCTTTGCTGATAGGGTGGGGGGTGGCTTCAATACCTTCCACTGCACAGCTCTGGGTAAAATGCCTAATTTGGAGGTATCTAAAAAAGTCTTTGGACTGCAGATTGTATTTAATTTGTATTTCAGGCCAAGGAGCTATCACTCCATCTGGAGCTATATCTTTTAATCTGAGGGGGCCTAAGTGGAGCCAATTTGTCCAGGGTTGGATTTCTAGTCCTGGAGGAAAGTCTAAATTTAGGAGAATGGACTCTTCAAGGGAGTGTCTGTTAAGGAGCCCCAATCTGTGGTATTGTCTCTTCCAAATAAATAGGGATTCCTGTATGACAGCTATAGGTCTTACTTTGTCTAGGACCGACCTCTTAGTCCAGAGCAATGATGATAGAGGGAAGGGATGTGATAAGGCTGCTTCGAGATCTACCCACCTAATTGTGCCCCGAGGGGCTGACCATTGTGTCAGCTGAGCTATCCTGGAGGCGTAATAATAATTGAGTAACATAGGGGCGCCTAGTCCCCCTTGATTTTTACCCCTAGCTAAAAATTTGTAGCTTATCCTGGGCGTTTTACCTGCCCAGATAAATTTTGTAAAATGTGACTGCAGTTTTTTAATATCTGGGAGGGAAATTCTAATAGGGAGGGCTCTGAAAAGGTAGAGGATTTTGGGTAAAGCTGTCATCTTAAGTGCATTTATGCGACCAGTGAGAGAGATGTTAAAATGGTTCCATTCGTTAAGTAGACTATGCAGTTTGTTTATGATGGGAGTGTAATTAGCTGCATAGAGTTGCGCAATGGAAGGTGTGAGGATTATACCTAAGTATTTCAGCCCCTTACTTTGTATTTTAAATTTAAAGGAGGTTGCCAGAGCTTTCTGTTGGGAGTATGTCATCCCAAATGCCAGGGCTTCTGATTTAGTACGGTTGACCTCAAAGCCAGAAACAATACAGAACTCATCTATAAGATGGAACAAGGCCGGCAATGAGGTGTGAGGGCTGGAGAGGGTGAACACCGTATCATCTGCAAACAATGCTATTTTGAATTCCTCCTCCCCAACCCTCACTCCCCTAACATCCGCCGAATTTCTTACCAGCAGGGCCAGGGGTTCTATGCACAGGGCAAACAGAAGGGGAGAGAGAGGGCACCCCTGCCTCGTACCATTTTTTATTGGGAAGGATTTAGATCGGAGACCCATATTACAGACCGCTGCCATTGGTTGTGTGTATAGGGCACGCACTCCATTTAGAAATTCCCCTGAGATCCCAAATTTTTGTAAGACCAGACGTAGGTACCTCCAGTCAACCCTATCGAAGGCCTTCTCTGCATCCAGTGACAGAAGCAGAGAAGGCCCTCTAGTATGATTCATGACTTCTATGGTATTGATCATTCTCCTAGCGTTGTCAGTTGTCTGTCGCCCCATTACAAACCCCGTTTGGTCCGGATGGATGACTTTTGGGAGTAAGGTATTCAACCTGTTAGCCAATATTTTGGAGAAGATTTTAATGTCTGAGTTTATTAATGAGATTGGCCGATAATTCGAGATTTCGGCACAATCTCTCCCTGGTTTGGGGATGACTACCACAGAGGCCTGTAAGAATTCAGGTAATAAATCTTCCTCTCCTAGTAGTAGCTTATTAAAAAGCGAAGTCAATACCGGGGTGAGTTGTGACTTAAATTTTTTATAAAAAAGAGCCATGTATCCGTCCGGCCCCGGAGCTTTACCGTTCTTCAAAGATGTTATAGTAAGCTCAACTTCCTTATGAGAAATGCAGGCATTTAATTTAGCTTTGTCTTCTTGGGAGAAGGAGGGTATCTGGATGCTATCAAGGTATTGAAGAATAGATCTAGCTGGTGTCAGGGACTTGTCTGTGGTGGTGCCATTGTATAGATTTGTGTAGTACTGTGCAAACAAGTCCACTATGTGGGATGGGTCATAGGACTTATTTCCTAGCTGGTCTCTGACAGGGTGTATCCTATTCTGTGCTAGTCTCTGGGATAGTTTGCGTGCCAATAAGGTGTCAGGCTTATTAGCTTTATCATAATATTTTTGGTTTGTGAGTCTTAAGGATCGTTCTGCCTTCTTAAAAAGGATTGCACATAGTTCCTGTCGAGCCACTAATAGCTGGTCCAGGACATCCTTGCCCCCAGAGTCAATATGTACTGTTTCAAGTCTCCTGATCTGTTGTTGGAGTTTTTTGATTTTTGCCTCATCAGCTTTTTTCCTCTGGGACGATATTTTAATTAATGTGCCTCTAGTTGTGGCCTTCAGGGCTGCCCAATGTATGCTCCTTGATGTATCATTCGGGGAGTTATGTGCTAAATATTGTTTTATGGTTTCAGTTACCTCTGCTTGAACTTCGTGGTCCTTTAATAAAGACTCGTTTAGTCTCCACTGAAATTGTGTGAAAGGACTTCTAGTGCTTATTAATGTACTGACTGAGGAGTGGTCAGACCATGAAATCTCTGACATTTCTGTCATCTTAGACTTTTCTAGGAGTGTCGCATCCATTAAGATAAAATCTATCCTGGAGTACGTGCCATGGGGATGGGAGTAGAATGAGTGCCCTCTCTCTCCCGGGTGTGCCGCTCTCCATGCATCCCAGACGTTCACTTCCTGCATAAAGGATATCAGGGCCTTGCTAGGAGATCTACGCTGAGACGGGCTAGCAGGGAGAGTGTCTAGAACGGTATTGAAGTCTCCTGCTATAAGGAGTTTGCCCTCCCTGTGCAATGCTATTTTAGACGCCAGAGAGTCCAGAAAAGGTTTTAACCCTTCCGAGGGGGCATAAACACATACAATAGTATAAGTGCATCTGGATATCGTGGCAATGACAATCAAATATCTGCCTCCTGGGTCCCTAATAACCTTAGAAATCTCTAGAGCAATATTCTTTTTTAAAAGCACGGCCACTCCACCTTTCTTTGAACCGGTTGATGCATAATATGTATGAGGGTACGCTTTATGCCAAAATTTGGGTTCGGTGCCTTTCTTAAAGTGTGTCTCCTGAAGGAGAAGTATATCTGCTTGCTGACTTTTGTAATAATTGCTCACCATTCTCCTCTTTTGGGGGACATTCAGCCCCTTCACATTGTGAGTTATAATTTTGAGGGTGGTGGGAGCTGTGTGACTAGATGCGTCCGAAGGGGGTTCGGTGGTTATGGTCTGGGCCATATGAAGTATGGAGTGGACGTGCTTCTGCGATATAATGACACCATAGGATTAAATACTACTATCACCATAGGGATAACAATAGTAGTGACTGAATACCAGTGAAATAACGCTTTGTGGTACTTATATAAACATATAACAATGGTAACCTGTAACCAAGAAACCATAACATTGGTAAACCGAAATAAGAAATAAAACTTTGTTAACTTTGCCATATATGGCTTGGTAAGGCAGGGAGTCCAGATTCAGACTTCCCTAATATGATTATTGCCTGCTGCGTGAGTGGTGTATGCAGCGTTCCAAGGGGGTCGGTATGCCTCAGGGGCCAAATCCGAGTGGTAGAGGTCTGAATTCGGACCAGGGCCCATAATCACCAGGTAATAAAGCAGGCAGGGTCTCCTCTCGACCTGTTGACAGTATGTGCTGCTGATAAGCAATCGGGGTCGAGGTTTGAGATAACAGACATAACAGTACTCAGTATTCTGTGTTGGCTGCATGTTCGCGTTGGCTCATGTTTCGCGTGGCCTTTCTGGACCGCACTTTTGTCCATGTTACACGAGGGGAAATTACCCGACTTTGAGGAGAAGCTGTGGGTGCTGTTTGATTCGTAGGAGATTCAATGCCCAATTTGTCCAGTGTGTCCTGTATCATATGTGGACCGTAGACCACTAGTTGGCGGCCATTATGTATCACAATGAGCTTGAATGGGAACCCCCACCTGTACTTGATCTTGTTACGTACTAGTAAAGAGGTGAGAGGCTTCATATCTTTTCTTCTTTTCAGCGTGATCTGAGACAAATCAGGAAAGAAGGTGATATGCTCATCTCCGAAAGTAAGGTCTGGTGAATTGCGTGTATAGGAGAGAAGGGCCTCACGAGTGCTGTAGTAGTGAAACCGCAGTATAATATCCCGCGGCGGCTCGTCATCTCGTGGTTTGGCTCTGAGCGCCCTATGTGCTCTGTCCATGCGTAGTTCTGCAGGAGGTATGTCGGGGAGTAGAGACGCAAAGAGGGATTCAAGATAAGGTGTAATTTCAGTGATCGATTCTGGGACCCCTCTCACTCTAAGGTTATTCCTCCTATCTCTATTTTCCTGATCTTCTTGCCCGTCTTTAAGGGCCTGTACATCGGTGCGGATCTCCGCTATGTCCTGCTCTGTCTGCGTGCAGAAGGCCTTAACCTCATCCACCTCCTCCTCTAGCTCGTGCAGTCTCTCGCCCAGCGCGGCTATCTCCCCCCTTATCTCCTTAACAACACTAGTATTAGATGTTTTTACCAGCTTCTCGATGTCCTGGTATAGTTGTTTAAGGTCTGCTTTGGTGGCGGTGCCTGCTGTGGGGGAGGCCGTGTTCTGGCTTTGAGCTGCTTCTCCGGCCGGGCGGGCGCCATCTTGAGAGCTCCCCGTCTTGTTCTTGCGGGTGAACATTTCTGGGATCCCAGGGTCTGATTCCGCACCGGTTTTCTTGGGGCCCATCCTGGGGATGTTGGGCGCTGCCAGGGCTTCTTTCCGATAGAGAGGAGAAGGTTTCAGCGAGGTAAGGGAGCTGTGTTAGGCCGAGTTGGTCGGAGCTCTCTCTACATGCGTCCACTCAGCGGCGCGTCCAGGCTCCGCCCCTTACAAATAATGTTTTACAAAATTATAAATCATTAAATAATGTTTATGAAATCGGCAATTGTGAAAACGTTAATCTTCCCTGTTTCAAAAGTGAAACTTATAATTACGTTTATTAAAAAAACGATAATATATGTTTAATTGTTATAATTATATATTATTGTGAATAACCTTCATTTATGGTTTGTTCTTATAATAAAATCTGAAAATATTCTTTATAACGATGATATAAATATAACAATGTTCGTAATAAGTGTTGTAAAACATTATTAAGTATTACTAAAATTTTACTAAAACTATACCTAAGCCTACTCTCACACAGAACCCTCCCTGTACCTATCCCTAACCCCTAGACCCCCCTGGTGGTGCCTAAGCCTAAGACCCCCCTGGTGGTGCCTAACCCTAAGACCCCCCTGGTGGTGCCTAAACCTAAGACCCCCTTGGTGGTGCCTAAACCTAAGACCCCCCTGGTGGTGCCTAACCCTAAGACCCCCCTGGTGGTGCCTAAACCTAAGACCCCCCTGGTGGTGCCTAAACCTAAGACCCCCCCTGGTGGTGCCTAACCCTAAGACCTCCCTGGTGGTGACTAAACCTAAGACCCCCCTGGTGGTGCCTAACCCTAATGGCCCATACTCACGGGCTACAATTGTCGCCGCAACATGCGGGGCGCGCGTGTTGCGGCGACAGGTCGCCCGTGAGTATGGGCCCCGAACTGTCGCCCGTCGCTGATGTCGCCAGGCGATTGAAAGTTTCAATCGCCTTGCGACAGTCGCCGCCGCACCTCCGCTGCAACTGTCGCTAGTCCGCGTGAGTACCTCCATTGAGGTATGCGGAACTTCCGGCGGGGGGAGGAGGTCCCTCTTCCGCGTGTGTACGTGGAGGGACCTGGCGAGGAGCTGTCGCCGGCCTGTCGCCCACACGCTCACGTGTGCTGGCGACAGGCCACTTTTGCTGCCCGTGAGTATGGGCCATAAGACCTCCCTGGTGGTGCCTAAACCTAAGACCCCCCTTACTGATCGCTTTATTATGTGGATAATAATGTTTTACTAATTGTGGCTGCAAAAAATATATTGCAATTTACGTTACGTACTGATCACTTTATTTTGTGAATAATAATGTTTTACAAACGGTAAGGGATAAAACTTTAAATAATGTTTTAATTAGTTAAATAAGATAAATATGTTTAGTATTTTTATAAACGTTATTCGGCACGGGTGCATTTTATAAACGTAAATCACCACAAGCACAGTTATAAATCATTAAAAATCTCCGGGCGCCGTTTGTAAACGTTATTTATCTCCGGCGCCCTTTTTGACTGCTCGGCGCCTATTAAACGTTATTTATTATGAGAGTGAATGGCGGCGCCCTTTTTGTCCACTAGCTGCCTGCGCCCTTTTTTCCCGCTTCCAGCCCAGATAGGGTAGTATTGTTGCTCAAATGGCAAATTAGTTGTAAAAAATACTGAACAATTTGGTTGCTGACTGGGAAACCAACCAAGCATATTATGTGGAGAAAATCCGTCCCCACTCGGATATCCTGGATTCACAATAGGTTTCAGGTGCTCTCTTGTATAAAACAAAAGGGGTTACCAGCCTAGTGAATGAGACTGAGGTCCTCCTGATCATCCTGGTAGGAGGGTATACAATGCAAGGGGGATAGAGGTGCATAAAGGTTAATAAAATTGTTGAAAAACAATAACAATGAAGGTAGGAGGTGACTTACCTCAAGGAAGACACAATCATTTGATCTGAAAAAAACTTAAATAGATTTTTGGCTGGCGATGAGTTTCATGAGACGGACTGCTCATTCCTCAGGCCAGTATTAATGCCTAACGCAAAATATGAGCTGAGTTTTCAGCAACTCACAAGGGCATCTTTTTTGTGTGTTAGGCACTAATACTAGCCTGAGGAAGTGAGCAGTCAGTCCCATGAAACGCATTGACAGCTATAGATTAATCAAAGTTTTTTCAGAACTATTGTATTTCTTGAGGCAAGCCCCCTCCTACCTTAATTATTATCGTTTGAAAGCAATTTTATTTACAATTGGGCGCCTCTTTCCTTCTTGCAATGCTGCAGTTTGGCTGTGTGTGTTATTGGGTTAAAGTGGACCTGAACTCAGAACTTCCTATCTGCTCTAAAAGACACAACAGCATAATAACTTTTAAAGCACAACTTTTCTTTGTTACAGCTGATAGAAATCCTGCAATAAATCTGCAGTGTCCACTTCCTGTTTTCATGAAAGCAGCCATATTGTTAACATCCTGTGTTTACCAATTAGCTGCCCTCCCGTGGCAGTCAGCTGACACAGCTGAGTGATCAAATTACAATTTGTGATCACAGATGAGGGGGAATAAGGCCACATACAGACATCAGACCATAGTCTTTGGAAAATGAAAGATCACAGACCAATCTTACCACCCTTCCTGTAGTATAAGAGCCATACTCTACACAGTCTTTTCTATGGAGCTGAACTCCACATCAGAAAAAATCTTTGCAAGATGCTGCACACACAGATGCTGTACAGACACAAAAGATCAGTATCTGCAAAAGATCTGTTCCTGCCAAAAATCCATTCCTGCAAATTGCAATGATAGTCTATGAGATCTGCAGATCATCATACACACATGATTTAACTGACATTCATCTGCAGATCTGCAGATCTGAAAATCCATCCTGGTGGATCTGATCTGCAGATGAATGTCAGTTAAATCATGTGTGTACGATGATCTGCAGATCTCATAGACTATCATTGCAATTTGCAGGAATGGATTTTTGGCAGGAACAGATCTTTTGCAGATACTGATCTTTTGTGTCTGTACAGCATCTGTGTGTGCAGCATCTTGCAGAGATTTTTTTCTGATGGGGAGTTCAGCTCCATAGAAAAGACTGTGTAGAGTGTGGCTCTTATACTACAGGAAGGGTGGTAAGATTGGTCTGTGATCTTTCATTTTCCAAAGACTATGGTCTGATGTCTGTATGTGGCCTTAGACAGGTTAAAGTCTCTAAATACATACAGAGTGCATTTCTCTATGTTGTCGTCCTGTCCTGTGCAAAACTTCATGCCAACTTTAAATGAATTAGTTCATGCAAACAGCAAAGCAAAACGCGGTGCTATGCAATTCCCCATTTCAGAAAAACTGCCTTTTTCCAAGTAATTGGAAAAATGCAATTGCACCTGCTGATCTCACCAGAAAAATGGTGGTGAAACGTGCGATTGGAAAAGGTGAAAATCGCGATTGTACAGTAGCCCACCGGAAAACACAGGAAAAATAACCATGCAGATGGTTCGAGCCATAATTTATACTGAATGAACGCTACCTTTGGCACTGTTGCTGTTCTTCTAATTAGAGTTGCTAGATCATTGTAATCCATAACATGGGATTGGCTTTTGTTTCTTACACATTGCCAGCTATTTAGGATTAAGCTTACTATACTGCACTTTTATTTCAGAGCATTTAGATTATCTGCAACTTAACTGGGTGGAGGACACAGTTTACTGGGCTTATAACGGGTTAAGGTACCTGTCCTGTATTCCGTTTAGCAGATGGTAATTGAATACTCTCAGTGTCATTCACGCCTTTCGATCACTGCGCTCACTGAAGCATAATTACATATATCTGCGGGAGGTTCTGCATCTAAAGCGCCTAATCCTCTGTAGGCGCTCGGATGCAGAGACCGCTGTTTTTGGCTTGTTAAAAATAATTTTTGCCAATTGGGCCCAGTTTGAATGATAATCTCTGAGTGACAGAAAATTTATATGGTAATGTTTGTTCAGTAGTCACTGGTTGAGGTTGTAATTGGCTTTGTGATGTTTTATAGCACATGGATATGACCTGAATGGTTACTGACTAGTTCATTTAAGTTATTACATTCTATACTTGTATATCACTCAGTATTGGGTGATGTGGAGGCAGCTGATAGAGCATGATTAGACTGTTTTCTGGTGCATTTAGTGCAGAGCATCAGTTGTACACTGGGGCTTTAATCCACTGTAAGGGCTGGGGCACACCAAAAACCGCTAGCAGATCCTCAAAACGCTAGCGGTTTTTGAAACGCTTTTTCTTATTTTTATGAAGCGTTTCAGCTAGCGTTTTGCGGTTTTGGGTAGCGTTTTTGGTGTAGTACATTTCATATATTGTTACAGTAAAGCTGTTACTGAACAGCTTCTGTAACAAAACCGCTCTGAACTGGCATTTTTCAGAGCGGTTTGCGGTTTTCCTCTACTTAACATTGGAGGCAGAAACGTCTCCGCAATCCAAAAAAAGCCTCAGCCCGGGAGTATGTGTTTCAGCAAAACACCTCCCGCTCTGGTGTGAACCACCCCATTGAAGTCCATTACCCTAGCGAAAACGCCAGAAAACCCGCTCGGTGTGCACCAGCCCTAACCCATGCAGTCCTAGGGAGGCAATACTGTTGGACTGGCAGGTGCAAAGGTGTTCATCAACTACTGATAAAGGACACCTGAAGCGAGAGGGATATGAAGGCTGCCATATTTATTTCCTTTTAAGCAATACCAGTTGCCTGGCAGCCCTGCTGATCCTCTGCCTCTAATACATTTAGCCATAGACCCTGAACAAGCATGCAGCAGATCAGGGGTTTCTGACATTATTGTCAGATCTGATGAGATTAGCTGCATGCTTGTTTCTGGTGTTATTCAGACACTACTGCTGCCAAATAGATCAGTAAGGCTGCGAAGGCAACTGGTATTATTTAAAAGGAAATAAATATGTCAGCCTCCATATTCTTCTTACTTCAGTTTTCCTGGAAGGATTAAATTGAAATGGGGACTTAGACAAGATAGTAGCTTTAGCTCCTGCTTATGGTTCTAAGATTGGAGGAGGGTCAGAGAAAGTGGCAGTTGGGCCTCCTGACACAACTGAGCCCAAGGCACCTGCCTAAATTGCCTTGTGGGTGATCATGCTCTGATCAACCATCACAATACATTAGAATGGTGTTGAATCACATAGTGAATCCCATTTGTAATTGTGCACAGTTGAGATGTGCACATTTTGACCTGTCAAAATCTTCTCTTTACATTTGAAACTGACATAGGCCCAGACAGTGCACACCAAACACCTCTAGCAGATCCGCAAAATGATAGAGGTTTTTGAAGCAGATTTTCAGAGCGATTCTAGGCATGTTTAGGCCCTATTCACAATTGAAAGCGCAAAACGCCATTTTGCGGGAGTGATTTTTCAGCGATTTAATGCGGAAAAATCACTGGACACTGCAGCGATTTTTCCACATTCGCGTTTAGCGCTTCAATAGCACTGAAACGCGATTGCCGGGAAATCGCCTGAAAATGGTGCAGGCTACACGTTTGTGTTTGGCGATTTGCGCAAATCGCCAAAGTAAGAACGGGCCCATAGGGTATTATAGCACTAGAGCTTTAAAAAGTGCTGGCACTTGAGCGGTTTGCTGAAATCGCTGGTAAAACACTCGAGTGTGAATGGGGCCTCAGAGGGGTGTTCTGAACATGCCTAGCGTTTTTTGGAGCGTTTTTGTGTAGCAGATTTCATATATTGTTACAGTAAAGCTGTTACTGAACAGCTACTGTAACAAAAACACCTGGAAAACCGCTCTCATCTAGCATTTTCCAGAGCAGTTTGAGTTTTTCCTATGCTTTACATTGAGGCAGAAACGCATCTGCAAACCTCAAACCACTGGTGTGCACCAGCCCATTGACATACATAAGCCAAGCATTTTCACAGGCAACAGTGGTTTTGAAAACGCTACCAAAAACGCTTGGTGTGCACCAGCCCTGAGACAGGGAAAACAGGCTAGTCCTCAACACAGCCAAAATCATTGAGTTGATAATTGACCACACCTCCTCTACATTGACAGCATGAAAGTCGTAAGAGTATTCTGTATCAGTCTCCTGGGCACAACCATCTCCAATGACCTAAGTTGGAAGGCCAACACTGCCTCTACCCAGAGGAGAGCCCAACAGAGACTATTCTTCCTTCAACAACTGAAGAAGTTCAGGTATGACCCAGGAGCTTCTGACGAGGTTCTACTCTGCCACCACTGAATTCTTCCTTTGTTCTTCAATCCTGGTCTGGTTGACTGGCTTCTCTTCCAGCGACAGACACAAACTTCAACTTGTGTCCAGCATCCACCACACCACCACACTTCACCTCAATGGTATGTGACTTTGTATGACACTTTGTATGTGTATCATGTCTGATCTTTAATGATGGAATAAAGCACCTGCAGTGCCGATTGACTCCTCCTCCTTCTCATTTATGGACAAAATTCAGAGGGTCATCAGATCAGCAGAGGATCATAGGGAGACCCCTTCTCCCACAGCACATCCTCTACAACACTAGACTACGTTGCAGAAGGCTGAGGATCACCAATGATCCCTCACACCCGGGCCACCGCTTCTTCAGACTGCTCCCATCTGGCTGGATGTTTTGGTCAATCTCCACCAGGACCTCAAGGCAAAGAAATAGCTTTTTCCCCTCAGCCATCAACCTATTGAACTCTCTTCATGCCCTCCCCCCATAGAGTTTCTAGATGCTGGTCACCGCAATCGACTTTTGTATACTGTGTTGCTGCACACCGTTGTATATTGTATTACTCTGCTGTATTTTGTGTATCATCTCCATTTTCTTACTTTGTTTAAGCTGTGTATGTGCCAAACCCAATTCTGGGCACAACACTCTCATGCTTAGAAAATAATTCTGATTCATACTAGAACAACTACAGTATTAAGCTGTGTTTGAAGCTGTGGTCCCATAAGCCGCCTATATCACAAGCTGTTGACTATTGTCTTCTGATGCCATTATGGCTTTGGATCTGCAAAACCTTTTCCTGGTTGGTCATATTCTTTGGCCAATGAGACTTTGGAGTGTGGTTACTCCTGCACTGCACCACCACCTGCATGAACATTAGCTCATATCCCAACAAACCACACATTCAATTTGATAAAACTCTCCCCTTCCCTGTTCTAGTAAGAGCTGCTTTATTTGCAGCAATAGAAAGTGTTTTCTTATGGTCAATGCAGTAAAAATACAAGCATCAGAATAGAAGAGCTGATCTCTGGCCAATGTCAGAAATAAGCCGGGCTCGTTATTAAAGCAGAACAGTAATTTGAGTTATGATAGAATAGTCAAAACACTGCAATGTTTCTTCAAGGAGAAAATGACGGCCATTTCTGGAGTCTGCCAAAAAATGTTCCTTCTGCAGAATTAACTGTTTCTAGTAGTTATAAGAGTTCCACTGAGGTGTATAAAATAGTCTGGTTTTCCAAAGTTATTTATATGTGAAATTGAACCTTTTATGTAACCCCAGAACTCACAAAAGTCTGCCACTACAGCGGTGCGCACCATGGCACTCTAATGACATTTGACCGCTGCATGCTAGTCTCTCCCCGTCACCAATGCTCCCCATTGCCACTCCCCACCGTTACTTCCTGCAATGTAAAATAGTACTCTTCAAAAAGCATTCTCAAAGCCCATGTCTGGGCTCCCCATCGGTCCACTAAGTACTCCGGTGGGAGCTTTGAAGAGGCATTTTGCCAGTGTGCCTATTTTACATTGCATTAGGTAGCAATTGAGAGCAGTGATGGTCTTATTTAATTGGTGCAGCTGTGGAGGGAAGTGACGTGCCAGGAGAGCCTTGTATGTAGCAGGGGACGTAGTGTCGAGGTGCCCAGCACTGTAACAATGGACATTGGGAGTGTGCCGGGTGCCTGGCACTGTTGTGGTGGAATGCAGCTTGTGCGCAGTGGTAGTACAGATGGGTGCACACTGGTCAAGTCAGGTAGTGAATCTTCAAGCAAGATGGCAAATGAAGAAAGAAGACGGAAGACAGGAGTGTACAAAAGGAAGAAGAAGATGACGCCACAAGAAAAAAGTATAAAGTCTTCACTTATCGTTACAATAAATAGGTAGAAGGCCTATTTACCTGGAAGGGTACAGACATCTGTGGGACCTCTTATTACAGAAGGCATCCAGATTCCACCATAAGCCCCCTATGGACCTATCACTGCATGTATGGGGGTAGTTACCCTCTCCCAGGGCCGGGCCGAGGCATAGGCTGGAGAGGCTCCAGCCTCAGAGCGCAGTGTAGGAGGGGGCGCACAATTCATTCAGCTGTCATTCCTAATTGTGTTTGAAACAAAAAGAAATAAGAAAAGGAGATACATGGAAGTGACTACAAGCCAGATAACTAGAGATCAAGGTGTTGGGGGTCCTGGGGTGCCTCTTAGTCTAATAGCAATCAGTGTGTGACGGCTGGGGTGGAGGGATGGAGGGCGCACTTTGGTGTCTCAGCCTTGGGTGCTGGAGGACCTTGTCCCGGCTCTGCCCTCCCCTCCTCCTAGGAACCAGAGGTGGTGATGGCCATAGGCTTTGCAGGAGAGGGGAAAGATTTCCTGGCATGGGGGACAAGGGGGGTAAAGTACTCTGTAAGGGTGGAGATCATAGATATGTTTTTATTAAGAAATGTAGGCATGCCACTACACGCCACTCCTTTCCTGCAGTGCCCCTCTTTATCAGAACTCTGCCGAGCACACTCGGCACCATCATCACCTGTCCTGCAGGGTTGACAATGCTACTCCCCACTTCTCCCAAGTTGCTGCTCTCTCGTCAGGATTCTGCGACACTACTTCACAGGGTGCCCTAGCAAAAGTATCTTTAAGCCACCCGCCGGGTCTCTCCATTGGTCCATGGTCAAAACCAATGAGAATCCTCCCTGAGGAGGATTGATTTGGTCCAGTAAACTCAGGACTTGGACAAGGTTGTGCAACACCAGAAGCAGAGATTCCAAAGTGTCAAAAATTTGCCCCTTTTTACCTATTTTAAGTAGCGCTATCTGGGGTTTCCTTATTAAAAGAAGGCTCCCAGATGCAAAAAGAAACCGAAAGCAGATGAGCAATATGGACTGCAGGTAAAAAGTTCTTGTTCATTTGCCTTTTTGTTTGACCCACTATGAAACCAGCAATTGCATAGGGGATTTCCATCCTGCTGGGTGAAAATTACAATTAAATTTGTCTGTGAATATTTTCAGCTAGGAGTCTTTAGCCAACCACACGCCACACCCTGACGAAGTCTGCAAGGAGGCAGACATAACGCGTGGTGGAAAGGATGCTGTCCTGCAGTCCTGCAAGCTATATTATATAGAGAAAATTGAATGTGGCCGTGTGTGTCACTCCCCGGCATGTCAGCTTGCTAGTGGCCGCACAAGTAGACCTGCATGCTGATAACCACTCTGTCTGAGCTTGGTGTACACCGAAGACGATTTGGGGACAGTGGAACCGTGGAGATAAAGCCAGTGAGAGCCAGGCTAACCCGGACCAACTGATTAAAAGTGGTACAATGACGGTTGAGATACCCCATGGGAACCTCACCGCATAGTGCTGCACTTCATTTGCCTGCCTGCATGGCTATATATAGTATCTCTCCTCCTCTCTAAAGATGCTGAATATTTGAACCGGTACCTGAATGGGGTTTGAGTGAGCATACTGTATGTGCTTGGCTGAGTGGGAGCGCTCCATTTAGCAGGCATTTTTAATTGATTTTAATTGGCTGGTCTGTAGTGTCATTATGAGTTTATAATAAAGGTGGATTTATATTTTTTGCTAATGCTTTGAGTGATAACTCTTCATTCTTATATTAGCTGGGGGTCTTTAGGTCACATGACTATATTTTTAAAATTCTAAGCGGCAAAAATGTTCTTTAACACAAAATGGTAATATTTGTTTACTCTGCTCCCTCAGTTATCAGATGCTACATTTAGATCTATGAGCGGAGTTGGGCTTTAACACCAGATACACGCTCTCCCCATGTATGATTAGGGCTGCAGTAGATGGCAGACACTCTCCTTGTTAGGTAAAATCCCAGTTTGTGAAAGTCATGTGGACAGGTAGGCTTCTCTGCTCTAACAGGACATGACAGAGCAGCAGTATTGGGCTGTCCTGCCCAGTGATGTCCAGTGCTGCCTCCTGTCCACTCCTTCTGCTCTGCTAACATTAGTATGGAAGGTCAGCAGACCTCATGAGTATTGTGTTCAATCCATGCAAGGGGAACATGGCCAGAAAGTGACATTCCGATCTCTGGCAAAGACAGTCTCTCTGCTGGCGGTATATGGTTTTACTACTTTTCTTTGAATGATATGTGTGTTTATATAGAGCAATATGCAATTTATGCCCCTTGGTTACTTCCTTTACTAATTTAAAGATTTGAGAATATTTTCCCACCCATCCGCACTCGCAGGTACCAGCATACAAGGAGCCTAGTTACTCACTAGTGGTAGTCGTGTCTAGGTGAACTCATGGAGAACCATGGAGAACCATGTGACCATGTTTGATTAGTTGAAAGATTTGCAAAGCTCTGATACTGACCATCTCAGCTGATAATCAGTCGTTTGTACAGCAGCCCCCGTCCTTCAACCACCGACCTGAAAGCGATCCGCCCAGTAGATCAACTGACCAGAGCGGCGGATGATTTCTTTGATCCAGCTGCTCCCCCGCCCACTGCATGACGACACAAATGCTTTGCTCTGTCGCCCCTCCACCCCCTGCATAGCAACAGAACGCGTTCTCAGCTACACAGCTGACATGTGTCTGTAGAGGCTGGCCCAACAAAGTCACCAAATGGGATCAGGTGTATGCATCATCCTATGTAATCATTTACAAGTGTCCCTGCGTCCTGTCCGTGTGTCAGTGCTTTTGCGCTACTGCGCATGTCAAGCACTGACAGCCGTTTGGACAGGACGCAGGGCAGGCGGGCCGGCCGAGCGGGTAGACAGTTGGGCGCGCGCGGCGGGTGTGCACGTGCACTGACTGGCTGCGGTGGAAGCGTGAAGAGACCTAGAGCCCGTTTTTAAACGGGCTTAGGTCAACTAGTATATAATAAACCGCAGGTGTCCCTGCGTCATCACTGTCTTTGTGTCCGTGTGTTTTTCTACTTCGCATGTGCGCAGCACGGACAGCCTAGAAGAGGAGCAGGACGTTCCAGGGGGCCGGCCGGGTGTGCGCGCGTGGTGGACACGATGTGGCAATGACTAGAGCCCGTTTTTAAACGGGCTAAGGTCACTAGGTTCTACATAATGTGTCTACACCACTTAGGGCTGGAACCCACAGGAGCGCTTTTGGCAGCGTTTTGGCAGCACTGCGATACGCTAGCAGTTTGCCAAAACGCTAGGCTAATGTTAATGGATGGGGCAACTTCCACAGGAGCGTTTGCGTTTCCCAGAAACGCAAACGCAGGACCTGCAGCATTTTGGGAGCGTTAGCGCTTCAATGTAAAGTATTGAAACGCTAGCAGAAACGCTCAGCAAAACCTAAACTGAGCGGTTTTGCTAGCGTTTTGCGGTTCAGCACACTGTAACAAAATTAAAAATAATTCACAGGACCAATCAGGATAAAAACGCAAAACGCAAAACGCTAGGCACCCGCTGGGGAAAAAAATACAATGTTGCAAAACACAACCCAAAACGCGCATGAATCCGCTTGCAAACCGCTCAGACAAAACGCTAGCGGTTGCGTTTTGCGTTTGCGGTTTTCAGTGGGTTCCAGGCCTTAAGGTGGCCACACACCATACAATTTTCATGCAATCTGACTAAAATATTTATACAATCTTACTAACATCCATGTAGTATAACAGCACTTGGTAACTGATTGTACAGCCAGATTGCATGAAAATTGTATGGTGCGTGGCCACATTTAGAAATGGACCAGTCCACTCCTGCTGCATGAGTTGTGTGAGTTTGCAAAAAATTAGCATAAAATCTTCATTAATTTTCCATATCTGTAGATGTTAATGTAATGAGTAATTTTGACTTTGTGAAATTTAACATAATTTTTGCAATTATGATTCTGTGGGGAATCCTGATTTTGTGTAATATTTTAACAAATGCATTTAAATGTTGCATCTTAGTTGTGAATTTTGCTGCGAAATTACTACTATGTGAAATCCAATTTCATCAAGAGTTTAATGTTTAACTGCAGTTCCATTCTATGCACCTCAAGCCTAGCATCAAGGAGGACATTTGAGGACTTGTAGTGGTACGTGAATCATGTCAATTGTACAGCATTAATATACACAGAGATGCACAATACAGACAGGGACCTGGGAACTCACACCACCCGGAACCCTGCTCTGCAAATCACACCCCAGGGGGGCAGGAGCAGCGTAGACAGGTGCCGGAAAAAAAGCTCTCACCACCTGGAGGGACCATCAACAACTGCCCCCACCACCAAGGAGAATCCCCACACAAACTCCTCCAAAATGCATTAAAAAAACATAGTAGGTGAGAGCACTTCCAAGCAACACCTGCCTTATAAATGGTCAGCTGAAGCCTGTCAGCAAATTAAAAGCACATTGTGTGCATTCAAACTGCAGTACCAGATTATACAAGGGCCAAACTGACCCCAATAACACCTCAAAATTAAGGGAGACCCTCAACTACACATACAGTGGTTTGCAAAAGTATTCGGCCCCCTTGAAGTTTTCCACATTTTGTCATATTACTGCCACAAACATGAATCAATTTTATTGGAATTCCACGTGAAAGACCAATACAAAGTGGTGTACACGTGAGAAGTGGAACGAAAATCATACATGATTCCAAACATTTAAAAAAAAAAAAGATAACAGCAAAGTGGGGTGTGCATAATTATTCATTCCCCTGGGTCAATACTTTGTAGAACCACCTTTTGCTGCAATTACAGCTGCCAGTCTTTTAGGGTATGTCTCTACCAGCTTTGCACATCTAGAGACTGAAATCCTTGCCCATTTTTCTTTGAAAAACAGCTCCAGCTCAGTCAGATTAGATGGACAGCGTTTGTGAACAGCAGTTTTCAGATCTTGCCACAGATTCTCGATTGGATTTAGATCTGGACTTTGACTGGGCTATTCTAACACATGGATATGTTTTGTTTTAAACCATTCCATTGTTGCCCTGGCTTTATGTTTAGGGTCGTTGCCCTGCTGGAAGGTGAACCTCCACCCCAGTCTGAAGTCTTTTGCAGACTCCAAGAGGTTTTCTTCCAAGATTGCCCTGTATTTGGCTCCATCCATCTTACCATCAACTCTGACCAGCTTCCCTGTCCCTGCTGAAGAGATGCACCCCCCGAGCATGATGCTGCCACCACCATATTTGACAGTGGGGATGGTGTGTTCAGAGTGATGTGCAGTGTTAGTTTTCTGCCACACATAGCGTTTTCCATTTTGGCCAAAAAGTTCCATTTTGGTCTCATCTGACCAGAGCACCTTCTTCCACATGCTTGCTGTGTATCCCACATGAATTGTGGCAAGCTGCAAATCGAACTTCTTATGCTTTTCTGTTAAAAATGGCTTTCTTCTTGCCACTCTTCCATAAAGTCCAACGTTGTGCAGTGCATGACTAATAGTTGTCCTATGCACAGATTCCCCCACCTGAGCTGTAGATCTCTGCAGCTCATCCAGAGTCACCATGGGCCTCTTGACTGCATTTCTGATCAGCTCTCTCCTTGTTTGGCCTGTGAGTTTAGGTGGATGGCCTTGTCTTGGTAGGTTTACAGTTGTGCCATACTCCTTCCATTTCTGAATGATCGCTTGAACAGTGCTCCGTGGGATGTTCAAGGCTTTGGAAATCTTTTTGTAGCCTAAAGGTGCGTACACACGCCGGACTGGAGGCAACGACGGGTCCGTCGTTACCTCCCGCTGGGTGGGCGTGCCAACGACAGTCCGGCGTGTGTACGCACTGTCGGCGGACTGATACGGCTGCTTCTGAGCGATCTGCCGGGCGGATCGCTCAGAAGCAGCCGTATCAGTCCGCCGACAGTGCATACACACGCCGGACTGTCGTTGGCACGCCCACCCAGCGGGAGGTAACGACGGACCCGTCGTTGCCTCCAGTCCGGCGTGTGTACGCACCTTTAGCCTGCTTCAAATGTCTCAATAACTTTATCCCTGACCTGTCTGGTGTGTTCTTTGGACTTCATGGTGTTGTTGCTCCCAATATTCTCTTAAGGGGCCCATACACCTAACGATTTTCCTGCCGATATACAGCAGATTCAATCACTGTGATCGAATCTGCTGTGAAATCGTTGCGCAAACGATGATAGAACAATCGATTTCCGTCCAAAATCAATAGTTCCCGGCAGGAACAGCACAGACAGCCTCCAAAAAAGGGGACCATCCAAGTTAACACGCCTTATTAGAGTAGCATAGCGAACTTATGCCTGCTAATTGGCAATGACGAGAGCTCCACTCCTCCTGCCCTGAGCCCCTGTGGGTTCGTAGCGCTTGCTATGCTACGCTGATGAGGCATGTTAACTTTGATAAGGCATGCTATTTATCTTAGTGAATCAAGCACATAGTGAGTAAGAGCACTTCAATGTACGCAGTGTGTCTTTAATTTGCGGACAGGCTTCTGCAGGCCATTTGTAATAAACTGGTACATAAAAGAAAATGCTGTGCACCTTCCCTTTAAACTGCTTTTATTCTGACCTTCAAACAGCAGCCAGCGTATGCATCATACAAAATGAACAACAGTGGTCAAACTGTTTCAAGATCTTAAGAAGGAAGCCGTACAGCGCTGCCCCGTTTCAGGACATACGCACGTGAGCAAGCGCCAGACGGCGTGAAACGGCTGTAGTGCCGTCCTTATAACCCCTGGTCACCTCTTCTCCATTCACCTCCGCACCACCGTGACATTCAGGTTTGACCACTGTTGTTCATTTTGTATGATGCATACGCTGGCTGCTGTTTGAAGGTCAGAATAAAAGCAGTTTAAAGGGAAGGTGCACAGCATTTTCTTTTATGTACCAGTGTGTTCCAGTTGTGCCCTGCACTAACGTTTGATGCACTTCCCTTTGCTTGGACTGAAGCCTAACTACACGAGGTGTGCTAATAGACGGGGTGAAGCTATTGCAGACTTAAAGGAGCCAGCCCTACCCCTTGATCAAGCAGTTGAGTGCTGAGCTATCTTTTCCTCTCCAAGTGTACTCCATTTGTAATAAATCAACAGAAAAAGCAAAAAGAATCCGGGCACCATCAACTGCAGTTACCACACTTTATTGCATCCCCACAAGTAGACAGATACAGGTGTAGTGGGCTGGTCTGACAGCCGTTTCGCAAGCAGACACGCTTGCTTCCTCAGAGACTCTGTGGTAACTGCAGTTGATGGTGCCCGGATTCTTTTTGCTTTTTCTGTTGATGTGGTGATTCCTACCATCCGGAGGCACATTTAACTAGCCACCAACCCCCACTGAATTTGCCATCAGCAACTAGTGCCGATTCTTTCACTCTTCTAATCCCATTTATAATAAAGCAGGTACTGCTTGGAAGTGCTCTTACCTACTATGTGTTTTTTTGTTTGTTAATCGTACGGCATGTCTAAGGTAGTGGAAGCGAACTGATGATGTAAAGTAGGTTGTGTCTAAGTGAGAGTGAAAGTGTAGGGTAGACTTTGAATGTGCATTCTGGTTATTCGGCTTTAAGATGATCTTTTATTTGTATAATTCAAAATATTGAGAAAAGGTTTAATGAGCGCAGTGAAGCTTGCTCAGCAGTCACCAGTTTATGCTGCATCTTTACAGCACAGAATGATCATGTGGTGGGAACAGCCTCTGTTTATGGATACTTGCTTATAGCTGAATCTTGTCTACTGCCTGGATGTCTATTGCAGCTAATTGCTACACATCAGATACTATTCCCTAATATCTCAAGAGGAAATACTTGCCACCAGCATTGTCTCCATTGTAAACGCTGGTCAAAAGTCTCATTGAGAGCAGGTAGATGGCCATTCTTGTGTGTGTCACTGTTCACATGACCTCTGGAAGGGGTGACAAAGGTCAGAGCTAAGCCATTTATCTTCCCCCATTCAGACACAAAATTAATCTAACCTGTGGTGTCTGTGCTGATATATTAAATGCTGACACTGGCTAAGAAAGCAGGGAAGAAGACACAGCTGCTTAAAACACCTATACAATTAATAATAAGCTTATCCTATTATAGAATATGAATATCTGTTGCAGCCAATGGACATCCTTTTTTTAGAGGACAGTGAAGACCTAGGACTTCAGTCATTTAGGCATGAATTAACTGGGCACAGATAATACAGATAGAAACAACCATTGTTGCTGACTGCGAGAGACAGCTTTCTTTGTGTCTCATCCAAAACCAAAATGATTGAGCAAATAACTATGGACATTAAAGAGAACCTGAGACGAAGGATGTAAAAGAATTGATACTTACCTGGGGCTTCCTTCAGCCCCATGACCACCTTTGCCTCCCTTGCTGTCCTTCCAGGTGGCTCTGTTTGACCACCTTTGCCTCCCTTGCTGTCCATCCGGGTGGCTCTGTTCGCTTGCTTTTGTCCCCTGGTAAGCTCCTTTTAGTTGCATCAGTCAGGCTCTTCTGCGCATGCGTGCCCGTCAGGTTCAGGCCCCCGGAAGCGTTCTGTGCCTGACAATTCTGGGCCAAAAGCGGGCAAATGTAGCCATCCAGGAGGATGGCAAGGAAGGCAATGGTGGTCATGGGGCTGGAGGAAGCCCCAGGTAAGTATCAATCCTTACATCCTTGGTCTCCGGTTACATTTAGAGAGTTAAAAATTGTTCATTTTGACATTAATGAATGTGAAAAATCACTATCTCTAGGCTAATGACGCCTCTGTTACTATAGAGGGAGGAGGAGAAATAACATCACTACGATGAAGCAATTCTCTTGCTCCATCTAAAATTAAGTAGCAGCAGCAGGCCACTCCCCCCTCTCTTTATAGACATAAACACGAATGCTTTAATGAGCCAAGTTATGATGTTTACTGGTGCCTAAGGGCAATGACATCATGCTTGCACAGGTAGATGCCTTCTTAAAGTGTACCTGAAGCATAACGAGATAAACATGTATATACAAGAGTCATCCAGAAAGTAACAGGCGTTTGCTTTTACCTGACATGCTAGGTCTTTTTACTGTGTAACTTAACTTGCACCTGCCAGGTTACCCTCCTTTCTTCCTGCACTGCTTATCATGTGACTGCAGAAGGCTGGTAACTGTTTGTTCAGCAGCATTAACATGAAGCCCCCCCCCCCCCCCTAATTTGTCCAGCCTATGGTTGAAAACCTTGTAAAAAAGATATGATGAATACTTACATGAAGGAAGTGATTACGTGGAGAAAGCAGAAGATACAGTGGCCCTTATTCAGTTCACATTTTTGCCTTAGTTTTTGCCTAGGAGATCATTTTTGATCTTCTGTTCAAATTATTTTTTCAGCACTCTGCAATTGAAAAAGTATTAAAAAGTAGGTGAAAAAGTACTGTCAAAATTATTCTGAGTATTTCCTTGCTTGCTTGTGGCTTAAAGGGCATTTTATTGATAAGATATGAAAATATCACCAGGAAGAAAACTTAAAGGATACCACAACCGAATGGTTGTGGTAAAATTGATTGCTGGACTGTGTAGAGGGTGATGAGAGCATACCTGCATTTCCTCCCGCCCCCCTCCGTCTGCCGCCGTTCATACGTTATACACTCCGGTGTGCGGCGACTTGCTTGACCTCTGCCCCGGACATACTGCGCCCTGTGTGCGCAGTATGTCCTTCCCCCTTCGCTTCTGGCCGGCGCATAGTGCCAGGCTCAGAAGCACGCTGTCCCCTTTTTGCTGCATGTGCGCTCCATTACACCGAGCGTCACATGATTAGCATGTGACGCTCGGTGTAATGGAGCGCACACGCAGCAAAAAGGGGACAGCGTGCTTCTGAGCCTGGCACTATGCGCCGGCCAGAAGCGAAGGGGGAAGGACATACTGCGCACACAGGGCGCAGTATGTCCGGGGCAGAGGTCAAGCAAGTCGCCGCACACCGGAGTGTATAACGTATGAACGGCGGCAGACGGAGGGGGGCGGGAGGAAATGCAGGTATGCTCTCATCACCCTCTACACAGTCCAGCAATCAATTTTACCACAACCATTCGGTTGTGGTATCCTTTAAAGAAATCTTATAATAAAAAAATACCCCTTTGGGGGATACTTACCTCGGGAGGGGGAAGCCTCTGGATCCTAACAAGGCTTCCCCCATCCTCCGGTGTCCCTCCGTTAAGTGCCCGGGTCCCCCCAAAGTGCAGAGATGTAAATATTTACCTCTTTGCAATCCTACGCAGGCGTACTAGCGGCTTTTCATTCTGGTAGGGTGGAAATAGCCAAACCTGAACGATCCGCTCTACTGCGCAGGCGCGAGTCCTTTTGCGCCTGCACAGTAGAGCGGATACGATCGGGCTCAGCTATTTCCACCTGGCCCTAAGGAAGAGACGCTGCTGCGCCTGCGCTGGATCCTGGAGAGGTAAAAATATCAAGCCTTGTCAGGCTAGTTGGGGGAGGATTGCGGGAGGCTTCAGATTAGCCAGCGCTGGATTGCCTGCAGCTACAGGGATGGGGAAGCCTCATTGGGATCCTGAGGCTCCTCCCCCCCCCCCCGAGGTAAGTACCCCGCAGGGGAGTTTTTTTCATAGAGTCTCTTTAAGGGCTGGCTCACACAGACGCTTGACGGCGTTCACCGCCAAGCATTTGGGACTTGTTGGCTAAACGCTCCCACTCAAGTGAATGGGAGCATTTAGCATCGCGTGGTAACGGCGATTACTGTAGATTGCGCAAACGCAGCGTTCCGATCCTGATTTAATGCATCGTTTCGGCTGGCCCTAGAAGCCGCATGTGACAGGGTCGGCTAGCCGCGGCGTCTTCATGTCCCCGCAACGCCGATTGCAACGGGAAGCCGACAATTGCAGTACCGCCACCCCCCGCACGAGACGTCACAGGACGATGCGGCTTCTCGGCCGCCCCAACGTCGCCTGCCGGAAAAATAAGAGTATGCGATTCCAAGAAAGCCCTATTTGAGATTAGGTCTATGGGTACAACTATTTATCTCATTAGTATATTTTCACTTCAGGTTTACTTAAGATACCTCATCCAGAAAAAAAAAGTTTTTAGTAGACTGACATCTATCTCCTGCTTTCTTCAGCGAAGGGACAGCCCAGCCAAATCCTTCCTACATTCTGATTCGGAGAGATGTTGAGTGATAATTTAGCCACACCTCCCTTGCCAAAAGACAACACAACTCAAAACAAATCATGACAAAATGAGGAGACTGGGCGGGGGTCATCACTGTTTTCAAGAAAATAAACGTATTTAAGGGGTTTCTTTTTTAAAGAGACTCTGTAACAAAATTTTCAGCCTTATTTTTTCTATCCTATAAATTCCCATACCTGTTCTAATGTGCTCTGGATTACGGCAGTCTTTTCTAGTTGCACTGTCTCTGTAATATATCTAATCTTCTTTTCTTTGTCAAGCTTTGTCGACCCAGGGAGGAATGGGCTGCCTCTGTTGTAATGAATTCACCATGTTAACTGCCTACAATTGGCGATTAAAAGCCAGGATTGCGGTGGGGAGTGGCAGAAATGGCAAAGAGGGATCTAGGAGATCACAGTGACTCCATTGGTATGTTTTTTATTGTACAAATAGGACAGTACAGATTCTCTTTAAACAGGCACAGTACATGTGAATGTGTACTTGAGGGATGGGAAGGTAGGTTTTAGTTTAAAAAAAACTTGACTCGCCTGAGGCAAAACGTATAGGTAGTATAGCTGCACATACCCCCCCTGCAGCTGCTGCTTTCCCCCCTCCCCCCGCAGCCGCCTGCTCCTGTTACCTTATGAGCTGGTTTCCGCTTCCTTCATTAGTCCCCGCCAGCCCCCCTCTCCTCCGTGCATGTGACATCATCTCTCTCACAGAAGCGTGTCTCGCGGCTGCTGTGTAGAGTCAGGAAGCATGAGATTGGCTCCGTGTAGCGGCTATGTATATCGCCGTTACCATGGGAAATGTCACTCCAGGGCCCATGTCGCCTGACGCAATTGCGTCACTTGGCGCCATGGGCCAACCGCCCCTGCTTGTCAGAGTTGGGCACTCAGTGTTCTCCCCAGGCTCTTTTAGCCGGGTGCTCCACCCGGCTAGATTTGGTGACCACCCGGGTGTCATCGGCTGAGCTCCTCACCTCCTCCTATGCTGTAAGCAGAGTTGCCCTGCATTTTCATCTCGCCCCACCCGGCTACTTTTTCATGCCACCCGGCTACTATTTCATGCCACCCGACTGGAAACAAATTCTGGGGAGAACACTGGGCACTAGTCTAGTTTAGGGCACCCAACGTGATTGGGTGGACAGCAGTGCAGCACCCTCTCGAAATGCTAGGTTTCCAATAGGTTGTAGTACACTACGTCCACAATATTGAACCAATCACAGCACTTCGTGCTGTAGAGTCTGCTGTGATTGGAGAACTGTTCCCTAGGAGGTTTCCTGCTGGGTCACCTAAACTAGACTAGCACCCCAAGTTTCTATGTGAGACACTAATAAACTCTGGAAAACAGCTGAATATCTAGCTGAAATACAGTATTTGTGAAATACCTTACCTGCCAAAACATACCTACAGCAAAACAGATGGATGGCTAAATTGATTCCCCCACAGCGACATCAGCAGGTTGAAATTGGTAATAGGCCAATACAACTAATAAAACATTTAGGAATGTCTGCCTTTTTGAAGTCTATCAGCCATATAAACACAATTTAAAAAATAAATCAAGGGCTTATCTTTCAGGGTCGACAAACAGAATTCAGGCAAGTGTTCAAAATGTTCCTAATTAAACCGAACACGCCGCGTCCCCACATGACTGCGCTTTGTACTGTGAACTTCGGAGGCAATGTGTGGATTCTTTGAAGTGCTCAATCTTTCCTCTTGTGGTTTCTCAGCCTTCTTCCATCCCTCCCTAAGTCTTTTATATAATCCTTCCTTTTCCATATCAGAAAGCCACAGACACCAGGCCCCATGCTGAGTTTATAGGATATTATTTCACATGGCTTCTAATTTAACCTCCTGCCCTGTGTTTGCTGCGGCATCATACTGCAACGTGCTGCCCGGTCCCCCAGGGCCCTGTCTTAATGTGGACTGTCTGTTCCAGCATCACTTGGACAGGTACTGCCATTTACAGTTTAATAAGATACTGTCATTCTTTGCTCATCAGTAATGGTAGCATGGCTGCAGCAGGAGAACTTTGCAACCAGAGTCATTTAAGAAACCCATTACAGAAAAAACACCTTATGGAAATAGTATCAACTTAATTGGTTTCATGCAAAATCCTCCCCTCTGGGTCAATGAGTAGAAAGGAAATGTTATGCTGACATCTGGTGGACAAGTTGAGAATTTCAGTATTGAGTAGCAGATGGAGAAGAGCTTTTGCAGAAACAAGGGTCTCTGCTTGAGGCACATGTACTGTACCCCAAAGGGTACTTTTGCGGTTCTCAGGCGGTAGTTAACCCTTTCTCTGCCAGCTGATTTGTCCTAAAGCCGAACATCTACTGCCAATCAGTATTTATACATTTTGCACTTTATTAGGTTTACTTAGGATTTTTCACAAGAAAACCTACATGAAATGGGACATATTACAAATGGCCTCAATTCTGGTGGGGTTATCAAACAATTTACCTCATGAGGTAATGACATTTAGCAATTCTGGTAGGTTTTAGTCATGTTTTACCTCATGAGGTAAATGATGAGGTATTTTAATTAAAATAGCTATTCTCATGGAAATTAAGGGTCATGTTAGCACATAATTTACCAATCAATGTAAGACCTGCCTGTACCTGGAGGTAAAGTCACTTTGTATGCCTTTTGCAGTTTTTAGTGGAGTTCTTATTGCTGTTTTAGTGTTGTTCCTATTCAGGCGGTGTAATAGAAAAGAATAGTAGAAATAAAGATCCAAATATTTCCTGGGTTTTTTTTTTTTATAAGGGATGCCTATAAATATACTTTTCATAGGTTGCTACATAATCAAATACACCTTCCCCCCTAAAAAAACAAAACACCTTCCAAAGACTATCCTAACTTATGGAAGACAATTAAAGACTACTAATATTTATTTACTGCATGCTAATCGCTGAAATACCTCATGTTTTACCCCACATTTTACCTCATGTTCAGAAATGGAGAAAAATCTTTCAGAATTGCTAAAAAAAAAAAAAAAGAGAGGAAAATACCTCATGAGGTATTTTACCTACAAAAAAATATTTCCCCTCACACAGCTACCAGAATTGAGGCAATTACATTTTGTTTTTTTCCATATTGAATTGGGCTTCAACCCTGAAAAAAAATGTTGTACTTTATCTGGAGATATAACACAATTTTTGAGTGAAATATGTTAAAAAAGTGAAATATTTTTTTTTTTCTATTGTGTTTTTTTTCCCAAGAAGATTTACATTTACTCACTGACAAAATGTTACTGTTAGTAAAAGCCTTGCTTCTGCTGAGCGATACCAGATATGTATTGGTATCTTACTTTTCCTGTCCTGGACTAGGTGCCCCAGTACAGGTAGCCAGATATAGGTGCAGCCAGTATAGATAGCCTGGAGTAGGTGCCGCCACTACAGTAGCCAGATATAGGTGCAGCCTGTATAGGTAGCCAGGAATAAATGCCATCAGTACAGGTAGCCAGGTAGAGGTGCAGCCAGTATAGATAGCCTGGAGTAGGTGCCGCCACTACAGTAGCCAGATATAGGTGCAGCCTGTATAGGTAGCAAGGAATAGATGCCATCAGTACAGGTAGCCAGGTATAGGTGCAGCCAGTACAGGTAGCCAAGTATAGGTGCCGCCAATACAGGTAGCCAGCTGTAGGTGCAGCAAGTATAGGTTGCCAGGTATAGGTGCCCCAGTATAGGTAGCTAATTAAGATGCCCCAGTATAGGTAGCAGGTATAGGTGCCCCAATATAGGTAGTAGGTATAGGAGCGCACAGAATAGTAGCAGGAATAGTTGCCCCAGTACACACAGTAGGTATAAGTGCCCCCAGTATAGGTAGCAGGTATATGTGCCACTGCGGGGAGGGGGGCTAACATCATGCTCCCAGCTCCCTCCCCCCACATGGGCAGCCCTCCTGTGGCCCCCTGCAGAGCTGGAGCGCAGCGGTGCGGTGTGTAATTAACTCACCTGCTCACTTGCATCATGCGATGTGTCCCCGCCGGCAGAAGGCTCCTCTCTGGTCGCCTGATCTTTGCATGATGCGTAATTACGCGTCATGCAAGAAACAGGAAGAAGAGAGGAGATGGCTGCCAGCGGTGGACAGTGGACACGTGGCATGGAGTGAGCGATCGGGTGAGTAATTACACACCGACAACCACTGCTCCAGCTCTGCAAGGAGGCAGAGGAGGGGGCCTATGTGGAGGAAGAGAGGAATGATTTTGGCCCCCCTCCCCACTGCTTCCTGGGGGAAAAATTGCCCAAAAAAATACTAAGTACGTTGTTGGCAGTTGGAGCCCTTGCCTGCCAAAACGTACCTAGTATGTGCTTGGCAGGGAAAGGGTTAAACCTGCCCCAAGCATTTCATTAGAACAAGTTTAGATATTTTAAAAATTATAACTCGTATATTAACAAACTAAATAAGTTTTGTTTAGGCAATTAAAAGGATCAGAGCAGGATCATCCAACAGGTCGGAGATTTCTAACGGGGGAGCCAACACAGGAACAACAGGACCAGGAGAGGAACGAGAAGGCTCTATAGGACCCTGAGCCTTCCCTCTCCTTAGGTATACCGTATATACTCGTGTATAAGCCGAATTTTTTTGACCAAAAAAGTGGTCCAAAAGTGTGTGTGTGTGTGTGGGGGGGGGGGGGGGGGGGTCGGCTTATACATGAGGCACCATTCCAATGTCCCCTCCTTAGTATTGCCCTCTACACAATAATGAATTTATAGGGCACATATATAGCCATGAGGGTTTCCCCTGCCTCTCTCCAGAGCAGAGTAGTACTTTAATTACAGCTGTGTCCCCCGAGTGCCTCCCCTGCATATGCATGGTGGATTAGCCGCACGGACAGTGTCGGCTGTGTCTCCCCCGCCAGAGCGGAGCGGCATGTAAATATCAGCAGTGTGCTGATTTTATTGCCGCTCTCGCTGTGTGCAGAGATATAAGCAGCGGTGCGGGCTTCCTCCACTTACTTCTTAAAGAGACACTGAAGCGAAAAAAAAATGATGATATTATGATTTGTATGTGTAGCACAGCTAAGAAATAAAACATTAAGATCAGATACATCAGTGTAATTGTTTCCAGTACAGGAAGAGTTGAGAAACTCCAGTTGTTATCTCTATGCAAACAAGCCATTAAGCTCTCCGACTAAGTTAGTCGTGGAGAGGGCTGTTATCTGACTTTTATTATCTCAACTGTTCCTGGACTATTTACTTTTCCTCTGCTAGAGGAGAGGTCATTACTTCACAGACTGCTCTGAAAGACTCATTTTGAATGCTGAGTGTTGTGTAATCTGCACATATTATAGAATAATGCAATGTTAGAAAAAACACTATATACCTGAAAATAAAAGTATGAGAATATTTTCTTTGCTGCTAATCTTCTAGTAATTATTCATAGTACACAACCAATTCACTATATCTATTTTTTTTCCGCTTCAGTATCTCTTTAAAGGGAAGGTTCAGGGAGGGTGGGGAAAAAATAAAAATCAATTTCCACTTACCTGGGGCTTCCTCCAGCCCGTGGCAGGCAGGAGGTGCCCTCGCCGCCGCTCCGCAGGCTCCCGGTGGTCTCCGGTGGCCGACCCGACCTGGCCAGGCCGGCTGCCAGGTCGGGCTCTTCTGCTCTCCAAGTCCTTGTACTTCTGCGTCCCACGCCGGCGCGCTGGCGTCATCGGACGTCCGCCGGGCTGTACTGCGCATGCGCAGTAGTTCTGCGCATGCGCAGTACAGCCCGGCGGACGTCCGATGACGTCAGCGCGCCGGCGTGGGACGCAGAAGTTCCGGGCCTTGGAGCGCAGAAGAGCCCGACCTGGCAGCCGGCCTGGCCAGGTCGGGTCGGCCACCGGGAGCCTGCGGAGCGGCGGCGAGGGCACCTCCTGCCTGCCACGGGCTGGAGGAAGCCCCAGGTAAGTGGAAATTGATTTTTATTTTTTCCCCACCCTCCCTGAACCTTCCCTTTAAGTCCGTCCGTGCTGCGGGGATTCCTCTATAGCTGTTCTGATGCCGGCTCATCTCTATGACAGAAGCGTCACTAGATGGCGTCATAGAGATGAGCCGGCATCAGAACAGCTATAGAGGAGTCCCCGCAGCACGGACGGACTTAGGAAGTAAGTGGAGGAAGGCCGCACCGCTGCTTATATGTCTGCACACAGCGAGAGCGGCAATCAGATCAGCACACTGCTGATATTTACATGCCGCTCCGCTCTGGCGGGGGAAGGGGGAGACACAGCCAACACTGTCTGTGCGGCTAAACCACCATGCATATGCAGGGGAGGCACTCGGGGGACACAGCTGTAATTAAAGTACTACTCCACTCTGGAGGGGGGCAGGGGAAACCCTTATGGCTATATATGTGCCCTATAAATTAATTATTGTGTAGAGGGGGATACTCTGGTTAGCACGTACGTTTTATTTACATACTGCTCTGCTTTGGAGTGGGGACGGGACAGCCGTGGCTGCATAAGTGCCCTAAACATTCATTATTGTGTAGAGGGGGATACTCTGGCTAAAATGCACGTTTTTATTTACATACTGCTCTGCTCTGGAGAGGAGAAGAGGAGATGTGGACACAGTCATGGCTACATATGTGCCCTAATCACACAGCACTATGTAGTAGAGTGGGATACTTTGGCCGAGAGGTGCACAACTATAATTTCCATTTTACTTTGAAAGGGAAGCAGGGGCACAGTCATGGCCGCATATCCTCCTAAACCACGCCACATATGCTGGATTGGGTGCTTGTTGTGTAGTGTATGGCAAATGGAACAATGGTCTTAGACCTTTGCATTGCCTCCCCCGGCTTATACACGAGTGTAAGGAAACGCGGAAATGCCGCCGTCTCTCAAGGTGAGGCGGCTGTTTCCGCGTCCAGCATGGCGTCACAACGCGGAAAAAACGCTGCATGCCGCATAGGCAGTGCGGCGGAATCCGCATCAGAGGCGGCCCCCGCACTAGATACATTGCATGACAGTACTGGTGTGGCTGGGACTGATAGTCCACCAAGATTCAGACTTACACGCGCGCGAGCAGAAAGGCAGAGTTTAAATAACAGTTAGAAGGGTGTCGGCTGACCAGCTGGGTCAGCTGACAAATTCCACTGCTCTCATTGGACCAGCAATTAGGGAGGTCCTGGAAAGGTCCTAGAGTATATATACTGCTGGTTGTTCACTTGCTCTTTGTCTGGCGTGCGATCACATACGTGGGAGCACCCAGATCCGTAGTCAGATCCTGAAGTGTGCCGGGACCAGCTGGAGCTGTAATCCTACACTTAGCTAGATATTTGATAGCTAAAGTACTAGTTTGATTGTGATTATATGTTATGACTTTTGCCTGCCTCGACTATCCTCCTGAACTCTGACCTTGTACCTCGATATTTCTGATACTCTGTTGCCGAACCTCGGCTCGTTCCAAGACTCTGTTTCTGCCTCCTGATTTTGTACCCCGATATATCTGATACCCCGTTGCCGAACCCTGCCTGTACTTTGACTCCGCCTTTGCCTACTGTATTTGTACTTTATCTGTCCGTGTGTGTACGACCTGGCTTGTCTGACCTCGAGAACCGACCTCACGATTGGAGGCGGTTCCCAGTCCTGTTAGTGACACTTCTTCCTGAGTGTCACTCTCGGACTTTCCTTCCTACTGTCAGTCTGACTCCTCCCGTCTTGGAGAGCTCAGGTCTGCAGAAGGAATACGTGCAGTTCTCCTTGCTGCACTGAGGCCTAGGCCTCCTAGTGTTACTGTTACACCAAAACACTACACTCTACTCAGGCGAACAGAGGTTAGTTTGTATATCGGATTATCGGTGAGACTGCAGATCACTTATAATCTGGTATATATCTGTATTTCCGGCGATACTGCAGATCACCGGTAAATCAGATACTCTCTGCGCCCACCGATCGTTACAGAACGCCAGACCAAAATACAAAATGGACGCAAACACTGATTGTCTGGGTGTACTTGCCGCTTCGGTGGACAACATCAATCAAGTACTGGGCACCCACATAACTCTTATTGATGCCCTATCAGGGTCTGTACAAACTCTCCAGACATCAGTGAATCATGTGCGATCCTCTCCTAGCTCTGACATACGTATGCCTGTCCCTGAAAGCTTTTCCGGCCACAGATCTGACTTCCGGAATTTTAGGAGTAGAGTATTTTCCTATTTTGAGTTGAGACCCCAATCTTCGGGTACTGAGACCCAGAGGGTCACGTTTATTAAAACTTTGTTGTCCGGCGACTCCCAGTCATGGGCATATAGCCTGCCCACCGGAGACAAAGCGCTTACCTCTGTAGAGGAATTCTTTAAGGCTATGGCGGTAATTTACGACGATCCAGACCTTGCCTCGACTTCTGAGCGGAAGCTCAAGCTATTGCGTCAAGGCGAAGGTCCGGTCGAAGATTACGCGGCCGAGTTTAGGAGGTGGTCAGTTACGGCCAGGTGGGACACTCATGCCCTGTTAGATTGTTTCTTGTCAGGGCTGTCCGATGAGGTCTCTGACATGATGTTAAGTCAGCCCGAACCCAGAACAGTCGATGAGGCCATCTCAGCGGCCATCCGGATCGACCGCAGGCTGGGCTACCAAAGGCAGACCAGGGGTAGTTCCCGTGTCAGAGGGGTGTCTTATGCCACAGCCCCAGTGATTCCACCTCCTACTGTTTCGTCTTCTCCGGTCTTGCTTCCATCCGAGCCAATACAGATTGGTCGGTCAAAATTGACCCAGGTGGAGCGAAGACGGAGAATGACCGAACAGCTGTGTCTGTATTGCGCTGAAGGGGGGCATATAGTACGAAACTGCCCTAATAAGCCGGGAAAGCGCTACCGCCTGGGAGTGGTAGGGGGTAACACCCTGGGCGTCCGACTTTTACCCTTAGAAGAAAAACGGTTGCTTCTTCCCTGCACCATTACGTGGGAAGATAAAACCGAGGTCACGGAAGCCTTTATCGATTCAGGCTCCGCGGCAAATTTTATGGATTTTGAGTTTGCTAAGAAATTGGGTATCCCACTCACACCTGTACAACCACCCATCCAGGTTACGGCAGTGGATGACTCTCCTCTGCAAGGGAGTCACCCACTGTCTCAGACACCAGAGGTGGGAGTCACCATAGGGGTTCTGCACTGGGAAAAATTACAATTCTTGGTGTTGCATATGTCTACTTCCACCATTATACTCGGCATGCCATGGTTGCACCTTCATTCTCCGCACATCGATTGGTCCACCGGCCAACTGGTTTCTTGGTCAGCACGCTGCTTTCAGCAATGTTTAGGGAAGGTGACACTGGGCCAAACCAGGGTTCATGTACAAGGGGTACCTGAGCAATATTTAGAATATTCTGATGTGTTCTGTCCCAAGGCAGCAGACAAATTACCCCCACATCGCTCTTTTGATTGCCCCATAGATATCCGTTCTGGTTGTATGCCTCCTCGGGGTCATCTGTACAATTTATCTGGGCCAGAAAAGTTGGCCATGCAAGAATATATCCGTGAGAATTTAGCCAAGGGTTTCATTCGTCCGTCCCGATCGCCTGCTGGAGCAGGTTTCTTTTTCGTTAAAAAGAAAGACGGGGGCCTGCGGCCCTGTATCGATTACCGGGGACTGAATAAAATCACGGTAAAGAACAGATATCCGTTACCCCTGATAGACGATTTATTTACGCAGGTCACAGACGCCAAGATCTTCTCAAAACTGGATTTACGGGGCGCGTACAACCTGGTACGCATAAGAAAGGGTGATGAGTGGAAAACGGCCTTTAACACGCCAGACGGGCATTACGAGTACCTAGTGATGCCCTTTGGGTTATGTAATGCCCCGGCCGTTTTCCAGGAACTCATCAACGAGGTCTTCAGAGAGGTGTTGGGGAGATTCGTGCTGGTCTATCTAGACGATATACTTGTTTTCTCCAACAACCTCTCTGAGCACAGAACGCATGTGAAATTTGTACTCAGCAAACTAAGACAAAACTCGTTATACGCTAAACTTGAGAAATGTATTTTCGAAGTAACATCTGTCGCCTTTCTGGGTTACATTATTTCCACCACGGGCCTGTGTATGGATCCCGCCAAAGTCTCTGCTGTGTTAGAGTGGCCCCAACCCGTGGGGTTAAAATCTTTACAGCGGTTCTTAGGCTTTGCGAACTATTACAGAAGGTTCATAAAGGGGTATTCCACGGTCATTTCACCCCTCACCAGTCTTACAAAAAAAGGGGCAGATACTAACCACTGGACTCCAGAAGCTCTACGAGCATTCTCCACTCTGAAAGACTTGTTTTGCTCAGCACCCATTCTGAGGCACGTTGACACTTCTTACCCCTTTATTGTTGAGGTGGACGCCTCAGAGGTCGGGGTAGGGGCTGTGCTGTCTCAGCGATCAGGGTTGCAGGGAAGATTACATCCCTGTGCCTATTTCTCTCGTAGGTTCTCTCCGGCAGAGAGAAACTACGATATAGGCAACAGAGAGCTCCTTGCCATTAAACTTGCCTTTGAGGAGTGGCGTCATTGGCTGGAAGGAGCAGAGCATATGATTACGGTATACACCGATCACAAAAACCTGGAATACATCGAGGGGGCTAAGAGGTTAAGTCCCCGTCAGGCTCGATGGTCATTATTTTTTTCGAGGTTCAGGTTCCTGATTACATACACCCCGGGCAGCAAGAACGTTAAGGCAGATGCTCTGTCCAGATGCTTTGAGCCAGAGACAGCCGAGCCTCCTGCCCCAGAGTCCATTATCCCACAGAGGCTAGTGTTAGCGGCAGCTGAGACTTGGGAGGACTGGACAGAGACCCTGAGGCCTTTTCAGCAGGATGTCCCCGAAGGGAAACCTGAAGGGGTGATGTTTGTACCCCTACCCTTTCGTCTCCGTACTTTGCAGATGTTTCATTCTCACAAGAATGCGGGACACCCTGGGGCATCTAGAACTCAGGATCTAGTATCCAGGTGTGCCTGGTGGCCTTCTTTAGCAGCAGACTGCAAGGAGTTCGTTAGGGAGTGTGCAGTTTGCGCTAAGAGTAAACCCTCCCGGCTGGCACCTGTGGGTACCTTGCAGCCTTTACCCACCCCGAGTGAGCCATGGACTCATTTGTCCATGGATTTTGTGGGCGAACTTCCCAAGTCAGAAGGTATGTCGGTCATTTGGGTGGTAGTCGACCGCTTCAGTAAAATGGCCCATTTCGTGCCCTTGAAAGGACTCCCCTCAGCCCAGGAATTGGCCGACTTGTTTATTACACATGTCTTCCGGCTGCACGGCATTCCGGAGAACATAGTGTCGGATCGGGGAGTCCAGTTCGTTTCTAGATTCTGGAGGGCATTCTGCCAACAGATGGGCATGAAGCTGTCATTTTCATCGGGCTACCACCCACAGACCAATGGGCAAACGGAGAGAATCAACCAGTCATTGGAGCAATTTTTGAGGTGCTACGTTGCGGAGACGCAGAGCGACTGGGTTAAATTTCTGCCCTTCGCGGAGTTCGCACAAAATAATTTGAAAAGCTCTTCCACCGGATTCTCTCCGTTCCAGGTTGTGTCTGGAAAATTGCCCAAGTTCTCACCATTTCCAGTGGCCTCCACCCCGTTTCCAGCTCTGGAGGCCTGGCAGAGGTCTTTTAAAGACATTTGGCGCACGGTGAGAGATAGTTTACAAAAGGCGTTTTTGAGTCAGAAGGGTCAAGCTGACAAAAAACGCTCAGTGGAGTGGAGGTTCAGACCAGGGGACTTGGTCTGGGTATCTACACGTCACTTGACCCTGAGACAACCTTCTGACAAACTTGGTCCCAGGTTCGTGGGTCCATTCCCGGTTGCTAGGAAGATCAACGAGGTCACATATACCGTTGATCTTCCCACCAGCATGCGGGGAGTGAGGTCCTTCCACGTATCACTTCTTAAACCCGCAGTCCAGGTGGGTCCCACTCCTCCTCCTCCTGTGTTAGTAGATGCCCAACCTGAATATGAAGTGGAAAAGATTTTAGATTCCCGCACGGTTCAAAACTCGGTTCAGTACCTCGTACATTGGAAAGGGTACGGCATTGAGGAGAGACAGTGGGTACCGGGTTCACGCATGCATGCAGACGAGTTAAGAAGGGAGTTTCATGCCTTACATCCCGAGAAACCTGGTAGGAGTTGTCCGGAGTCCACTCCTCGGGGGGGGGGTACTGTAAGGAAACGCGGAAATGCCGCCGTCTCTCAAGGTGAGGCGGCTGTTTCCGCGTCCAGCATGGCGTCACAACGCGGAAAAAACGCTGCATGCCGCATAGGCAGTGCGGCGGAATCCGCATCAGAGGCGGCCCCCGCACTAGATACATTGCATGACAGTACTGGTGTGGCTGGGACTGATAGTCCACCAAGATTCAGACTTACACGCGCGCGAGCAGAAAGGCAGAGTTTAAATAACAGTTAGAAGGGTGTCGGCTGACCAGCTGGGTCAGCTGACAAATTCCACTGCTCTCATTGGACCAGCAATTAGGGAGGTCCTGGAAAGGTCCTAGAGTATATATACTGCTGGTTGTTCACTTGCTCTTTGTCTGGCGTGCGATCACATACGTGGGAGCACCCAGATCCGTAGTCAGATCCTGAAGTGTGCCGGGACCAGCTGGAGCTGTAATCCTACACTTAGCTAGATATTTGATAGCTAAAGTACTAGTTTGATTGTGATTATATGTTATGACTTTTGCCTGCCTCGACTATCCTCCTGAACTCTGACCTTGTACCTCGATATTTCTGATACTCTGTTGCCGAACCTCGGCTCGTTCCAAGACTCTGTTTCTGCCTCCTGATTTTGTACCCCGATATATCTGATACCCCGTTGCCGAACCCTGCCTGTACTTTGACTCCGCCTTTGCCTACTGTATTTGTACTTTATCTGTCCGTGTGTGTACGACCTGGCTTGTCTGACCTCGAGAACCGACCTCACGATTGGAGGCGGTTCCCAGTCCTGTTAGTGACACTTCTTCCTGAGTGTCACTCTCGGACTTTCCTTCCTACTGTCAGTCTGACTCCTCCCGTCTTGGAGAGCTCAGGTCTGCAGAAGGAATACGTGCAGTTCTCCTTGCTGCACTGAGGCCTAGGCCTCCTAGTGTTACTGTTACACCAAAACACTACACTCTACTCAGGCGAACAGAGGTTAGTTTGTATATCGGATTATCGGTGAGACTGCAGATCACTTATAATCTGGTATATATCTGTATTTCCGGCGATACTGCAGATCACCGGTAAATCAGATACTCTCTGCGCCCACCGATCGTTACAACGAGTCAGTCATTTTTCTCACGGTTTTTTAAGGTAAAAGTTGGGGGGACGGCTTATACACGGGTCGGCTTATACACGAGTATATACGGTATATCTGTTTTTGTTGGGTTTTTTTTTGGTGTTTTTTCACATCAGACTCCCTTCAAACACCAAGAAAGCAATTCACAGTTTCTGCCTTAGTCAGGACTGGGTCGGATTTTAGCATAACCCTCACTGATAAAAATGACAACCATAAAAACACTTCCGGGCACAAAATGGTTTCTGAGAGCGGGAAAGAGGTAAAAGTGGTCGATATTTCATAGATATTAGTTTTGGCATACGTCAATGAATGTGTCATTGAGCAGAGACAATGAAACAGTACAAACGTAAAGAATTGGAAATTACTGTTCCTATCACACACTAGGGAGAGCTTTAGGAAGAAGCCAATTAACTCATAAGTAGGAATACTTTTATGACAGATGGTGTTTACTTACCAAGACCCCTCTGGAACATGTCACTTGGGATCTGATTTGTTGGTGTTCCCCTGAGCTAGAGGACAAAGGAGAACAAAGTGACACACCACACTCTCTATCACATGGCAGAGGTTTGCCATACTCATCCAGATCTATTCATATTAAACATCATGAGGATTTCAGAAAGGTTAGCAAGGTAGCACAGAATCGGGTCATCCACAAGTCAAACCTAGGCAGTTGCCTAGGGCCTGCAGAAAGTCTAGGGGCCTAGTAGATACTAGCCCCCGCTAAATCTTACTAAAAAAGCCATCTCATTCTCATCTGTGGTGCACAAAAACTGCTGTCTTGTCTAGGGCCCCATTTCATTTTAATACTTTTCTGAGTTAGCAGCTGTAGGATTTAAGTGCAAGCTGCTGCAGTGACTTTTTTAAAGGAACTCCAAGCACTTCTCATGGGTATGCCTTATTGCCCTAAAGAGACTCCGACCAGTACTACAAAGTACTTAACGATGCATACCTTTCTCGAGCATGTGCTCTCCTCTTTCATTTGATGCCCGAATCGCCGTTCTACACCAAATAGTTTTCGTTCGATTTCAATTTAAAAATTGCGGCTGCCATCTTGGCTATGTTATAACTTCCGGGTCACCCCTGTCTTCTCTGTTAGAGAAGTGCATTACTGAATGAAGCAGGAAGAGGAAGTGACACGCATGGCCATTGCAAGAGGCTCCTCCAGAGGGGTCATAGCATGACTTTATTGGAAGTAGTCTGGCTTAAAGCACAATGGGGGAAGAGGTGCCCTGGTTGTATAAAAGCATCTAAAAACAGCTTAAAATCAGGAAAGGATATGAGGTAGCTTACCTCAATGACAAAATCTTTGTGTATAACAAAAGATTTTTATTTTGCACAGGCAACGCGTTTCACGTGTCTGAGCCCGCTTCATCAGGTCAATAACAGTGCCAAATAAAGGAATCTATATGGCATAGGGAGCCTCTCTGGCTTAAAGGCATGCCCATGAGAGGTGCTCGGGGTCCCTTTAAACGAATGCAGGATGCCATTAAAATGTGTTCTTGCAGTGACTACATAGTACATAGAAATGAAATAGCCCAGCCAGGGCACTATCTGCAAAGTGTTTGTATGTTCTCTCCGTGTCTGCGTGGGTTTCCTGCGGGCACTCCGGTTTCCTCCGACATCCCAAAAACATACGGAGAAGTTAATTGGCTCCCCCTAAAAAAAAAAAAAAAAAAAAAATTGGCCCTAGACTACAGTACTTACACTACATAATATAGACATATGGCAATGGTAGGGATTAGATTGTGAGCTCCTTTGAGGGACAGTTAGTGACAAGACAATATATAAATATATATATATATATATATATATATATATATATATATATATATATATATACTGTACAGCGCTGCGTAATATGTCGGTGCTATATAAATACTAAATAATAATAATAATAATATATATATATATATATATATTTTTTTTTTTTTTTTTTAATTAATCCAGGTTTGCTGGTGCACTCATGTTCCCCAGTGTTGTCCAGCACAGGAGGCGCATACACCACGTTCCACATTATTATGCAAATCATATTTTTCTCTGATTTCCCTAAATAGTTGATGCAAATGGCAGTCAGCATAATGTTTGAGTCATCAACCATTAGAGTATAATTTGAATGTTACTGAACAAACCTCCTAAGGATAACAGTATGTTGTTTACAAATGAAAAACTTAAAGCTAATGGGACTCATTTAAAAAAAAAAAAGAAACCAAATGCTTACCTAAGTAGAGGGAACGCTCTGGGTCCTAATGAGCCTTCCCTCTCCTCTCCCGTTGCCCGCGGTGCAGCACTGGCTCCCCCGTTTAAATCCCCCGCCGTGGGGGACTTCGGAATTCTTTGGGAGCTGAGTCCTCCCAAAGACAGGCGGCTCCATACTGCACACGCTCGAGTGCACGAGAGAGGGCGCTCACGCGTGTGCAGTATGGAGCACTTCGGGAGCACTCGGGCTCCCGAAGACTTTCGGAAGTCACCTTCGCCAGCGGAATGAGCAGTATTTGACCAAATTAGTCAAATACTGCTCCCAGAGACAGCGCTGCACTGAGGGCACCAGGAGAGGAGAGGGAAGGCTCATTAGGATGCAGATCCTTCCCTCTCCTTAGGTAAGTATTTAGCTTTTTTTTTTTAAATCAGCGGTTACCATTTACTTTAAAGCGGACCTAAAGATGAAATTAAAAAAATACGTTTCACCATCCTGTGCCCACACCATTTCCAAACGATCCTCTGTTCCCCCGCCGCGGCTCACTTTTGGCCATGCCAACTTGTAAGTCGATGTCCACTGCGCCTCTGCTAAGCCTCGCACGCATACCCGTAGCCAGGAGAGTCTCTACTGGGCCTGCGCAACAACTGAGGACGCAGGCAGCCAGGGCCGCGGCGGCGAAGTGGACGGCGACTTCCTGAAATGAAAGTAATCCACGGCGGGGGAACGTTTGGTAACTCCGCAGACATAGGTCGGCTGCAGGGGCTGGCAGAAGGCCAAGGTAAGTGAAAATCTTTTTTCTTCTTTCATCTTCAGGTGGAATGAATCATGCCAGAACAAGTTTTTACTCAGATGGTTAAATAAATCTATTAAATGAAACCCATGGTGGGCTATATTACCTTCTTAGAAGTGTTTTGACACTGCACATTGTTATCAGGTCCCCCTTCATGCCCAAAGTCCTCGTAGTTCCTGCACCACAAGGAAGCTCCTCTGAGCTGCGGGCAGCTGCAAATTTTTTAACTGCGCCTGCGAACTGCCCCTACCAAACCCCCCTTCTGGCTACCTTACATGTGAATTGCGGCACTGCTGCGACCGGCAAGAGGGCTGTGATCCACTTTTTGAAGTGGGTTGCAGCCAAGTGTAAAAGGGCCCTAAAAGATTTAAGGAATAGCACAATAGGGGAAGGGAAGCTGTGTATGATGGTAAAATGGTGGTCAGTAGCCAGAGTATCCTAAGTGAGATAGTATGTTTGCCTGGCAAGATGAGTTTTTAGGTTGCATCTAAAAAAGAGTAAATGTGGTTGAGTGGCAAATGTGTTGAGGGAGGGAGTTCCACAGAAGGGGAGAAGAAAGAGAGAAATCTTGTTAGCGGGAGTGAGAGGAGGTGACCAGAGCTGTAAGTGAATAGTAACCAAAGCACTTATGGACCCAACCTATTTATTGGACATCAGCTAATCAAGGCATTTCTGTTGAAAAGTAAAAACAAGCTCTGCTGAGCGTCTACGCGGGACCAGAAAACTACAAAAGGCCTGGAGGTCGGATTTAATACCAAGTTGAATTGAATAATGCTTTTTTTGATTGCTTGAGTTCGGCTTTAAACCCTTCTTAATTGTAAACAAATAGATCAGTCTACAAAGAGCTGCATAGGGATTGTTTGTGGTTACTTTGTACGCTTTTCGGTTGACAACAGAAAAACAATCTGATGAAATGCATACTGTATTTAATCTAAAACAAAGATATTTCCTTATGAGAAATCTTGTCTCCTTTGATTAGGAAATCCATGTGTCTTTTAAGGGCTTTACAGAAGAGCTGAATAATTTATTGTCGTTCTCCAGATACAGAGTGGGATAGAAGAGAAGAGAGATCTTGGCACAGTGCTGCAGACAATTTAGCGGCCATACAAGTATTATACACATGTTTTTCCTTGACATCAAAGGACAGTATGACAGCTTTCTGCACTATATTGGGCTCTGCACTCCATGGCAAGGGCTTGGTGCTGTGCATGAAAGTGCTCTAGAAAGTATGTCAAAGTGTTTTAAACCTGTTATTTGAATTGTCAAAATTTTTAGAGATCTATATTAAATCCTAACTCTAGAAACAAATAGGCATAGATTAAAGGGAACCAAACACCACTTTTTCCTGGTTTCTAATAGCTATAGGAGCTTCCATGTCCCCCTTCCCCTTCTAGCTGCCTATTATTTATCCAGATGAAGGTGTGAAGATAGCATCTGTAACTTTTTTAAACTATTGAAGCACAGTTTTCTATCTACCCCCCCCCCTGCAGATGAAAGCTTTTGTTTGCTCTCTGCGAATGTCTGCAATAAAATAATTACATCAGTCCTTATCTGCCTAAAACTTCTGTGGTCAGCTAGGCTGCAGAAGAGGAGTATTAACACCCTCTGCTAAACTTTTAAATGTAAAAAGAAGAGGTAAAAGTTTTTTTTAATTGATGAGCCACGTTGTTGGCATGCATATTAATGTGCTATTGATATGCCCTGCGTGCTAAATATGGTGCTTGGTTCACTTTAATGTGCATTAGTTAGCAAATACTGTGGCTGACGGCAGGAGAACAGAGGGGACTGGATGGACACTGAGGGAGCCAATGGACTACAGACGGCTGAAAGAAGCCTCAGGTAAGCATAAATCCATTTGCTGCATTTTTCTCAGGTTTAAGGAACTAAGGGGGTTGATTCACTAATTGTAGCACTGCATAACAACGAGAGCTATAAGCTGTTACTAGCGGTGTATAAGGCTGTAAAAACAAGCGTGCTTTAATTCCTATCACTGCACGCTTTGCGCCGTATTGGCATCATAGCATGCGTAATGGGGGACCGGGCAGTCAGAGTACACTATGCTGCTGAAGTGGCCCAATAGGCTGTCTTGCAAGTGATGTCACTTGACAGGCAGCCTATGGGGCCAGTCAGAGTGCAGGGATCAAGTCCTTTAATCTGACTGGACCCGCGCTAGTGATGATGTGGGGAGGATCGGAGCCACATTAGTTCATAGCGTTCGCTATGCTGCAATTCAGCAGCGTAGCGTAGGCTGACTGCCCGGTCTGCCCTTTACGCATGCTATGATGCCAATACGGCACATAGCACGCAGTGATAAGAATTAGAGCATGCTTGTTTTTACAGCCTTATACGCCGCTAGTAACAGCTGATAGCTCTCGCTGTTATGCAGCGCTACAATGAATCAACTCCTAAGTGTCTAAGCATGTTTTTATCTGTGTAACGATTTGAAAATGCTTGATCACAGGACCGGTTCTGGACTGCCTAGTTGCCCCAGTATAGGTAGTATAATTGCCCCAGTATAGGTAGCTAGAATAGTTGCCCCCAGTATAGGTAGTATAGTTGCCCCAGTATAGGTAGTAAGTATAGTTGGCCCCAGTATAGGTAGTAAGTATAGTTGGCCCCAGTATAAGTAGTATAGGTAGTAAGTAGTAGTTGCCCCAGTAAAGGTAGCTAGTTGCCCCTAGTATAGTTGCCCCAGTATAGGTAGTTAGTATAGTTGCCCCCAGTATAGGTAGTTAGTATAGTTGCCATCAGTATAGGTAATATAGTTGCCTCCGTATAGATAGTTAGTATAGTTACCCCCAGTATAGGTAGTATATTTTGCCGCAGTATAGGTAGCAAGTATAGTTGCCCCCAGTATAGGTAGTTAGTGTAGTTGCCACAAGTATAGGTAGTTAGTATAGTTGCTTCCTGTATAGTTGCCCCAGTACAGGTAGCTAGTAAAGCTGCCCCCAGTATAGGTAGTATAGTTGCCCTAGTATAGGTAGTTAGTATAGTTGCCACCAGTATAGGTAGTATAGTTGCCCCAGTATAGATAGTTAGTATAGTTGCCCCCAGTATAGGTAGTATAATTGCCCCAGTATAGGTAGCAAGTATAGTTGCCCCCAGTATACGTAATTAGCATTGTTGTTTCCAGTATAGATAGTATAGTTGCCCCAGTATAGGTAGCTAGTATAGCTGCCCCCAGTATAGGTAGTATAGTTGCCCCAGTATAGGTAGTAAGTATAGTTGCCCACAGTATAGGTAGCATGGTTACCCCAGTAAAGGTAGCTAGTATAGTCGCTCCCAGTATAGGAAGCAGGTTAAGGCACAGTACATGGGTTTCCAATTTTTTATACGTCCAATTTTGGATTCCGATTAAAAATCTTAGCAGCATGCAGTATGTTTTTTAATCGTAATCCAAAATCGGATCAGATAAAAAATCAGAATCGCATGTAGTGTGCAAGAGGCCTCAAAGAGGTTAGCCTGGAGTTTGCTTTAACCACTTCCCGACCGCCTAACGCACAGAGGCGGCCGGGAAGTGGACCCCGCAAGGACCGCCGTATAGACAAATGGCGGCGGTCCTTGTAGGGGCATGGGTGGAGCGATCGCGTCATCCGTGACGCGATCCTCCGCCTCCGCCTGGCGCCGCTCACCCGCCGCAACATCCCGCCGGCCATACGGAAGCGCCGGCGGGATGTTAACCCGACGATCGCCGCATACAAAGTGTATAATACACTTTGTAATGTTTACAAAGTGTATTATACAGGCTGCCTCCTGCCCTGGTGGTCCCAGTGTCCGAGGGACCACCAGGGCAGGCTGCAGCCACCCTAGTCTGCACCAAGCACACTGATTTCCCCCCCCCCCTGCCCCAGATCGCCCACAGCACCCATCAGGACCCCCCCTGCCCACCCCCCAGACCCCTGTTTGCACCCAATCACCCCCCTAATCACCCATCAATCACTCCCTGTCACTATCTGTCAACGCTATTTTTTTTTAATCCCCCCCCCTGCTCCCTCCTAATCACCCCCCCACCCCTCAGATTCTCCCCAGACCCCCCCCCCCCCCCATGTACTGTATGCATCTATCCCCCCTGATCACCTGTCAATCACCTGTCAATCACCCGTCAATCACCCCCTGTCACTGCCACCCATCAATCAGCCCCTAACCTGCCCCTTGCGGGCAATCTGATCACCCCCCCCCCACACCAATAGATCGCCCGCAGATCCGACATCAGATCACCTCCCAAATCCATTGTTTACATCTATTCTCTCCTCTAAACACCCACTAATTACCCATCAATCACCCATCAATCACCCCCTATCACCACCTGTCACTTTTACCTATCAGATCAGACCCTAATCTGCCCCTTGCGGGCACCCAATCACCCGCCCACTCGCTCAGATTGCCCTCTGACCCCCCCTTATCAATTCACCAGTGCATTAATTACATCTGTTCTTCCCTGTAATAACCCACTGATCACCTATCAATCACCTGCCAATCACCTATCACCCATCAATCACCCCCTGTCACTGCCACCCAACAATCACCCCCTGTCACTGCCACCCATCAATCAGCCCCTAACCTGCCCCTTGCGGGCAAACTGATCACCCACCCACACCAATAGATCGCCCGCAGATCCGACATCAGATCACCACCCAAGCGCAGTGTTTCCATCTATTCTCTCCTCTAAACACCCACTAATTACCCATCAATCACCCATCAATCACCCCCTATCACCACCTGTCACTGTTACCCATCAGATCAGACCCTAATCTGCCTCTTGCGGGCACCCAATCACCCGCCTACACGCTCAAATTGCCCTCAGACCCCCCCCCCCCCTTATCAATTCGCCAGTGCAATATTTACATTTGTTCTCCCCTGTAATAACCCACTGATTACCTGTCAATTACCTATCAATCACCCATCAATCACCCCCTGTTACTGCCACCCATCAATCACCCCCTGTCACTGCCACCCATCAATCACCCGCTGTCACTGCCACCCATCAATCAGCCCCTAACCTGCCCCTTGCGGGCAATCTGATCACCCACCCACACCAATAGATCGCCCCGCAGATCCGACGTCCGATCACCTCCCAAGTGCAGTGTTTACATCTGTTCTCTACCCTAAACACCCACTAATTACCCATCAATCACCCCCTGTCACTGCTACCTATCAGATTAGACCCCTATCTGCCCCTAGGGCACTCAATCACCCGCCCACACCCTCAGAATGCCCTCAGACCCCAGCCCTGATCACCTCGCCAGTGCATTGCTTGCATCTATTCCCCCCTCTAATCACACCTTGAGACACCCATCAATCACCTCCTGTCACCCCCTAGCACACCTACCCATCAGATCAGGCCCTAATTTGCCCCGTGTGGGCTCCTGATCACTCGGCCAAACCCTCAGATCCCCCTCAGACCCCCTTCCGATCACCTCCCCAGTGCATTGATTGCATCTATTTTCCCCTCTAACCACCCCCTGAGACACCCATCAATCACCTCCTGTCACCCCCCTAGCACTCCTATCCATCAGATCAGGCCCAATACAACCTGTCATCTAAAAGGCCACCCTGCTTATGACCGGTTCCACAAAATTCGCCCCCTCATGGACCACCTGTCATCAAAATTTGCAGATGCTTATACCCCTGAACAGTCATTTTGAGACATTTGGTTTCCAGACTACTCACGGTTTTGGGCCCGTAAAATGCCAGGGCAGTATAGGAACCCCACAAGTGACCCCATTTTAGAAAAAAAGACACCCCAAGGTATTCCGTTAGTAGTATAGCGAGTTCATAGAAGATTTTATTTTTTGTCACAAGTTAGCGGAAATTGATTTTAATTGTGTTTTTTCACAAAGTGTCATTTTCCGCTAACTTGTGACAAAAAATAAAATCTTCTATGAACTCACCATACTCCTAACGGAATACACCCCAAAACACATTATACTACTTCTCCTGAGTATGGCAATACCACATGTGTGGCACTTTTTTGCAGCCTAACTGCGCTAAGGGGTCCAAAGTTCAATGAGCACCTTTAGGCTTTACAGGGGTGCTTACAATTTAGCACCCCCCAAAATGTCAGGACAGTAAACACACCCCACAAATGACCCATTTTGGAAAGTAGACCCTTCAAGGTATTCAGAGAGGGGCATGGTGAGTCCGTGGCAGATTTCATTTTTTTTTGTCGCAAGTTAGAAGAAATGGAAACTTTTTTTTTTTTTGTCACAAAGTGTCATTTTTCGCTTACTTGTGACAAAAAATAATATCTTCTATGAACTCATTATGCCTCTCAGTGAATACTTTGGGATGTCTTCTTTCCAAAATGGGGTCATTTGGGGGGTATTTATACTATCCTGGAATTCTAGCCCCTCATGAAACATGACAGGGGGTCAGAAAAGTCATAGATGCTTGGAAATGGGAAAATTCACTTTTTGCACCATAGTTTGTAAACGCTATAACTTTTACCCAAACCAATAAATATACACTGAATGGGTTTTTTTTAATCCAAAACATGTTTGTCCACATTTTTCGCGCTGCATGTATACAGAAATTTTACTTTATTTGAAAAATGTCAGCACAGAAAGTTAAAAAAATCATTTTTTTTGCCAAAATTCATGTCTTTTTTGTTGAATATAATAAAAAGTAAAAATCGCAGGAGCAATCAAATAGCACCAAAAGAAAGCTTTATTAGTGACAAGAAAAGGAGCCAAAATTCATTTAGGTGGTAGGTTGTATGAGCGAGCAATAAACCGTGAAAGCTGCAGTGGTCTGAATGGAAAAAAAGTGGCCGGTCCTTAAGGGGTAGAAAGCCCTAGGTCCTCAAGTGGTTAAAGATGGGTATAGGATGGGATAGTGTACTGGATGAAGGATGTTCCAGATTATAATATGTGCTGCCTGCAGTTTTGGAAGACACAGATAGATGCTCTCATTTGAACAAGCAGCCTCTGCATAATGTGCATGAGAAATATTGTTTCTATTATGAAGCACCATATTTGAATTTGGAAAAGTTTATAGCTATTGATTCATAGAATGCACAATAAAAACTGTCAACAGAACCCATTAAGTAGATTTCTAGAATCTCTCTGGAAATCTTTAACCTGCGCCCACACTAAACAACTCAGCAAGAGGATGGTTCACCTCAGAAATGTGCCTGGAAGAAACACTGCCTGTAACATACTTACTTGTACTGGGAGGCTCTCAACAGCAGAGTTTGATTTTATCTGTATACAAGTTCCTTGGATCTCTTGGATGCAACCCCCCCCCCCCCCCCCCCCCATCACACACACACACACACACACTTTTACTAGCCATAGCCATTTCCTGTAGCAGAGACTTCTAGGGCTGGGGCTGTGGTCTTCTAAGACAGCTCTGTCTGTGGCCCACCCCTTTGCTGTCTGTTATGTGTCTGGTGATATAGCAGTCTGACTTACAGAGCTTGCTGTGAACTCATGTGGGTTACTTCAAACCTGGAAATCATTTTGTTTTGTTCAGTAGTCATGGAGCAAGGGTAAGTGAAACTAGTTTTATTTACAGGATTTACCAACTCTCTACACAAGCAGTATCTTCACACCGTGATCCTAGCTAGGACAATAAAGCATAGCTCACGACTGTCCCTCTTTTGGAGAGACAGTCCCTCTTTGGGAACCCAATCCCTCTGTCCCTCTTTCTTCCTCATTTGTGCCTCGTTCAGGACTGGTATACAAATCCAGAGCTGGGACAAGGTCCTTCAGCACACAAGGCTGAGACACCAAATTGCGCCCCTCCATCCCTCCCACCCCAGCCGTCATACACTGATTGCTATTAGACTTAAGGTAGCCATACACTGGTCGATTTGCCATCAGATTCGACCAACTGACAGATCCCTATCTGATCGAATCTGATCAGAGAGGGATCGTATGGCTACCTTTACTGCAAACAGATTGTGAACCGATTTCAGCCTGAAACCGTTCACAATCTGTTGTGGTGGTGGTGCTGCCCCCCGCCCGCATACATTACCTGCTCCGCCGGCGCGACTTCAGTCCCCAGGTCACCGCTGCTCCGTCTCCGCTCTGGTCTCCAGCCCCGGCATGCTTTACTTCTTCCTGCCCGGAAGGAAGTTTAAACAGTAGAGCGCCCTCTACTGTTTAAACTTCCTGCCGGGCCGGAGGAACTGAAGCATGCCGGAGACCAGCGCGGACACGGAGCAGCGGTGACCGGGCGTAGACGTGCCGGCGGAGCAGGTAATGTATGCGGCTCTATTGCGTCGGTCGTCGGGCACTCGAACGCCGCTAGCGACGCGCTCCCTACCCGCGGGCGATCGACGCTAATTTTCCGCACGGAGCGATCGACGGGATCGGACGAAAAGGATCGAAATTCGGCATGTAGCGCGAATGATTGGCAGCAGATTCGATCCCAGTGATCGAATCTGCTGTCGAAGCGGCGGCGAATCGGGCCAGTGTATGGCCACCTTAAGAGGAGCCTAAGGGCCCCCAACACCTTAATCTCTAGTTATCTCATCTGGCTTGCAGTCACTGCCATGTATCCCCTTTTCTTATTTCTTTCTGCTTCAAACACAATAATGGAATGATAGCTGAGTGAGTTGAGCCCCCCTCCTACACTACGCCCTGACGCTGGAGCCTCTGCCTCGGCCCGGCCCTGTACAATACTATGTAAATATATGTATTTTTCTACTGAAAAATATGTTTAATTGGCTCTAAACGCATATTTTCCTTATGAAATCTCTATAGTATGCATGGCTAGGGGTGTGTCAGGAGTGTAATTAGGGGTGTGGTAGGGCCATGGCTTAAGTGTCATTTCTTATTTCAAAAAGTTGGGAGGTATGATAATGGAACAAACAACCCATCACAGTTTAGATAATAATATACAGCTACACTAGTAGAACAGTGCCATCTTCAGGTCAGATGTATGAACATCCAGTGGCGTTGCTACATACCTAGGGGCCCCGATGCAGAATTTGGACCCCCCCCCCCCCCCACATTAAATAATGTGCTGCCTTCCACACCAGTTAAGTAGCCAGATGTACAACCCTCACTCCAGTATGGTAGCCAGATGGGCTCCCACCTCCCTCCCCAGTATGAAAGCTAGATGTGCCCCACTCCCTCTCCCTTACATGGTAGCCAGGTATTGGTGCCTCCAGTATAGCTAGCCAGGAATAGGTGTCCCCAGTATAGCTAGCCAGGTATAGGTGTCCCCAGTATAGCTAGCCAGGTATAGGTGCCTCCAGTATAGCTAGCCAGGTATAGGTGCCTCCAGTATAGGCAGCCAAGTAAATGTGTTCCCAGTATAGCTAGCCAGATATATGCGCCTACAGTATAGCTAGCCAGGTGCCCCATTATAGGTAGCCAGGTATAGGTGCCTCCAGTAAAACTAGCCAGGTATAGGTACCCCCAGAGAGAAATGTAATGACAGTAGCAGAAGTGACATTTGACACAAAGGCAATGTCTGGCGTACAAGAGAAATCGGTGCTGGTAGACTTGGGCGCAGGATATAGCCGGTATGTGGCTGATCCTGCTGCTGCACAAGTCCTGAACGTGTTAATTACTATTCCCCCTCCAGGCCGCCATGGATGGTGGGGAATGAAATAATTCGGCTTCCAGCTATTGCTGGAGGCCGAATTATAGTGTTTTAAAAGTAACATCAGCTCCATCTTCTGACGGCGCCGAAGTTACTCACTGTGCACCGCTATAGCCGTAATTCCTATTACGGCCTATGGTGGCGCCGGCTGCGCCCAAGTCTCTTGCACTGGAATAGCAGTGTTCGAATTTCTGGCATACTGTAGTAATCCATCAATGATATACCACAGAAACAATTTACAGGGACCTCTGCAAAAGGACCTACTATATCATTAGCAATCTTTTCCCACACAGAAAAGAAAGTAGCACTGGCTGAAGCGGTGTTGTGTGGGTTACCACACATTTGTAAAGTGCTGCCTAATATGCTAGTACTTTATACATAAAAGATACTGTAACAATAATCTGGGAGAAGGCAGAAAAGGAATGGTCTACAGACAATATGAATCAAGTTTGATGCACACTTGATGACAGATCACATATATGTGTATACTCTTGTTGAGCACAGATTTGGGTAGCAGTGGGGAGGTTGCTGGAAAAGGTATGGGGAGGTATTTAATCCATACATATTTACGACTTGGGTTGTCCAAAATTATACCTTTTCCAACCATGTACAATCGTCCCCCACTGCCCTCTAATAGCTTATCAGCAATCAGTAGTATTGATCGTAATAGATAATTGTGATTGCGTGAATTTTTATATCATCATGATTAAAATTTTGCATGTAATCTTGATTTCATGTAATTAATGAACATATTTCAAAACACATTTCTCCATAGATCAGTACATATATGCCAAAATCTATGAGCAAAAATTATTTTTCACCAAATGTGTTGAAGTCAATGGACATAAGAAAATATATTTTTGCACAGTTGAATATTTTAGGGAATTACAATTCACTGTGAAATCACGCATTCTAATTACAATGACATGCAATATTAATTTCGCAGTAGTAATCTCACATTAAAATTTTGCATCATAATTGCAAATTTTGCTGCAGAATTACTACTATGAGAAATTCAGGCTCATCACTGGGCAGTATGGTGGCGTAGTGGTTAGCGCTCTCACCTTGCAGCGGTGGGTCCCAGTCAGGTCAACATCTGCAAGGAGTTTGTATGTTCTCCCCGTGTCTGTGTGGGTTTCCTCTGGGCACTCCAGTTTCCTCCCACATCCCAAAAACATACAGATAAGTTAACTGGCTTCCCCCTAAAAAATTGGCCCTAGACTATGATACATGCACTACACAATACATATACTGTATAGACATATGACTATGGTAGGGATGAGATTGTGAGCCCCTCTGAGGGACAGTTAGTGACAAGACAATATACTCTGTACAGTGCTGCGTAATATGTTCGCCCTATAGAAATACTTAAATAAATAAATAAATCAATGGCAATTTGGCATGCTTGAATTCCACTGCTGCATGCACTGGCAGGTCACTCCCGTTCACCTCAACCCTCCCCTCCTACAACAGAGCACAGTGATCAGCAGAGAGCCAAACAGCATATCTGTAGAGAGAAAGACCATCTGATACTATAAAGAATGATAATTTCACATAATCATTATTGCAAATGGGTAATTGACATCAGGCAAGCTCACAGCACTGCTAATAAGGAAATATTTGTAAATTATGGACAGCAAGGGAATTCTCTTATGGCTTTAAGTGAGTAAAATGAATTGTAATTGAATTACTGTTCAGGGGGCAATATGGGCCTTGATGTAACATGTTTAGAAATACACATGAATCTCATTATGAGGGTCATGAGGGCAAATGGGTCATGAGGGCATTGGGTATAGACAATAGGCACAAGTACAAATGAAATGCACACCGAGCGGCGAGTTTGTCCACCTTTAGCGCTGATTACAGCCAATATTCTTCTTGGCATGGACTCAAGAAGATGCTGATACTGTTGCTGAGGAATGTTGGCCCACGCTGACACAGCTCTAAGTCACATCAGATTAGATTGTGGCATTTCCAAGCTTTGAAGTGATCTTTCGACTTTGTCCCACAAGTGCTCAATAGGATTGAGGTCAGGGGACTGAGCTGGCCATGGAAGCAGGTTAAACTCTGATTGTTGTTCCTCAAACCAATTTGAGACCATGTGAGCATGCTGGCAAGGACCCACAACAGGTGTCTTTTCCTATTTTTCTGTGATACCAAAGGCACTTTTTTATGGTCTCCTACTGCTAAAGTCCATCCTCTGGGATATGCATTGTGATGCACCTGCATTGATTTCAGCTGTAATTTGTCATGTTGTTGCCCTTCTGTTGCTGCAGACTATGCGTTCTACTCACCTTTTACCTCTCTCATTCACCAGACTTTTTCAACCAAAATAGTCCTTATTGCTTGAAGTTTTTTTTCTCATCTGCCACTCTCTAACCACCCGAGATACTGGTGGGTGAGAAAATCCTAAAAGAGTCATAGTTTCAGAGATGTTAGCACCAACTCTTTGTTGAACTGACGATCATCCCTCGTTCAGTCTTTCAACCTCGTGAGGAGGTTGAAAGACAGTTTGTTTTAAAACTGCAAATGTTATTTAAAAAAAAAAAAAAAAAAGCTGTATAACTGAAAATAAAAATATGAGACTCTTTTCTTATATAATATTCTATTTCTTATCTGTACTACACATACAATTCATTATATCATACAATTTTTTTTTCTCTTCAGGTTTGCTTTAGGGATGATTGTCATGCTACGTCAATGTTGGACTGGTTTCCTTTCAAATAAGGGGTGGCCACTCAGTGTATACTCCAGGAATGTTAATCATTATAGCTATTGTAGCTTGCAGGCAAATTATTCTATTCTTGTGGGTTTTTTTTTTAAATGTGTCCGCGGAAGCCTAACAAGGGCAAAAGTCAGTTTGCTGATTCTGGGGCGAGTTTTGCTTTCATTTTCAGACCTGATACGAACGCTCAGATGTGTTGCAACATGTATGTAACAGCCTTGCCTGCAATTTCCCTTGCAGTCAGAACTCTAGTAAATTCCTTGTGCAAGAGCTGTGCCATCTTTCATGTACAGAGTGGAGGAAGTCAGTCTGTTTGCTTGAAATACCTGAGGTGGGAGGATCCCACCTGGGGGGCCGAGATAAGATTCACAGTCCCAGAACCGCAGAGATAAACCCTCAGCTACGATATACACCACTATGGCGATAGCACCCAGGAAAGGCTTCTATCCTCTGGAGATTAATAAAACTAGATGGGAGGTTCCATTACGGTACAAAGAACTAAAGGCCGTCGGTTCTGGAGCCTATGGGACAGTCTGGTAAGTGGCTTATTGTTCATATTTAGTATTATATATACTGTATATAGTGATGGCATCTGCTGCAGAGTATGTAGTCTTGTCACAACATAAACATTTTAAAGTGACCCTGTAGTGAGAGGGATATGGAGGCTGCCATGTTTATTTCCTTCTAAACCATATGTATTGCCTGGCTGTTTAGCTGATCATCTGCTTCTCAGCACGTCACTTTATGAAAGATTGAGGCCTATTTATACATTAAAGAATAATAGAAGAAAACCAAAGAGGCGAGGGATTATGGGGCCCATAGGCAAACACAGGGGGGGTTACAGCTGGCCAGAATCCCCCTCAGACCAGGGCTGGTGCAGTGTCTGGGGACCAGTGGACACTTCCTTACCAATGTTTCGGCTGTCCTCATTATTATCTGTATCCAAACTGCTCCTGATCGATCCTGTTGTCGATCGGGAGCAGATCGGACATTTGGGAAATAATTGTCAGATCCTGTCAGTTGGATGGTAAATTGCATTGTGTGTACCCAGCATGATGCCCTACCATATTATTATACTGTATTGTGCATCACTGAGGGAGACCTTTCAGGAATCCCCCCTTGAAAATCTGGGGTTTTGCCCCTGGGCCGTAAGTAACAAATACAGTATTTGTAAAATGTAACTTTTAATAACAATAATGCTGGTATGCAGATATGACAAACATGATATCAAATCTGGATGTCACATTGATTTGCAGTAATTGGCCTAATGCACGTTTCACAGCTTTTTACACTGGTCCCTTCTTCAGAGGCAAATAGTAGCAGTTCAGAGGTTGTGATGACATGGGGTAATTAAAAACATCATCATACAGTTCAGAATAGATCATAAAACATCATCATACAGTGTAGAATAGATCATAAAACATCATCATACAGTGTAGATCATAAAACATCATCATACAGTGTGTAGATCATAAATATGAGTCAGAGGTTCTCCAGAATATTTTACATATCCACTTCAGTATAAATCAAATAAGTAGATAAATGTGATCACTGGATAGCAGGGGCATAACTACAGGGGAGGGGAGCAGCCCCTGCGCCTGCAGGGGGGTCCAGAGCTGTAAGGGGGTCCCAACTACTTCTTCACTCCCTTTTGATAAATCTTGTTATGGGTGTGAAGATTACGATGTCCACACTTGTTTTATGACCCATGCAAGTTGGGCCCCCAGGCTGTCAGGGTCATCAGGGGTTGGGAAGGGGTGCAAACATTGGAGGGGGCCATCAAAGGTTTGCTGGGGAGCCCCATGATCTATAGTTGCGCCCCTGCTGAATAGATGTTGATCATATAGATTATTATGTGCAGCAATAAGCACATTAGGAGTAAAAGCCGTCAGTCGGCGTGTAGTGTAGGGAGTGCCTCCAGTATTGGTGGCAAAGCCTGCATTATGCTGATGAGCTACGCCAACGATACCGGAGGGACTCCTCACACAACAGGCCAACTGATGGCATTTTACACCTAAAGTGCTTATGATTTATACTTAAAGAGGAACTCCAGTGAAAATGAACAAAAGTGCTTAATTTTTACAAACATATATAAAGGCTTTAGTCAGTGTTTGCTCATTGTAAAATCGTTCCTCTCCCTGATTTACATTTTGACATTTATCACATGGTGACATTTTTACTGCTGGCAGGTGATGTCAGTGGAAGTATCTGCTGCTTGCTTTTTTTTGGCAGTTGGAAACAGCTGATATTTCCCACAATGCAGCAAGGCTCCCACAGTGTGATGTCAGCACCATGGTCCTGACATCACACCGTGGGAGGGGCTTCAACACAATATCATCCATACAGAGCCCCCTGCTGATCCAGTTGAGAAAAATAAAAGATTTATTGGGGGAAAAGGGGGTATCAGCTACTGATTGGGATGAAGTTTAGTTCTTGGCCATGGTTTCTCTTTAAGTGAATATCTGAAATATTCTCTGACTCATATTTATGATCCACTCTGTATGATGATTTCTTAATTACCCCATGCCACAACCTCTGAACCGCGACTATATGCCAATGTAAAAAGCCATGAAACATGCGTTTGGCCAATTGCTGCAAATCAATGTGACATCCAGATTTTATATCCTTTGCCATACCTGCATACTAGCATTATTGTAATTAAAAGTTACATTTTACAAACACTAAATATATACTCTATATATCCTATTTATATATGAGTTATTTTTCAAATTTACTGTAATAGTACTAGGAGCAGTGCTTGACTGACACTATAAAGAAAGGGTGAAGGGAACACCAATATGATGTAACTAGCCCTAGGACTTTGACTCTCCCGGTACTGGATCTGTGGCGAATTCTGAGCTGTCATTACAGTGCTGGATATAGGAACTGATCCATCCTCATTATGAGTATTCTCAACTTTCTTGCCCTATCATTAAACCCCCTTTCCAAACTAGTCTTACCCTACCTCAACTACTGCCCTTTCTCTACACCCCTGCCCTACCCCAGTGCCAAAGTCACTTCAATCCCTTCCCAAACACTGTGCTGCCAACCCAGACTTTTAGCTAAGTGTTTGTGTACCTATACTTGGCTGTACTTAAAGAGACACTGAAGCGAAAAAAAAAAATATGATATAATGATTTATATGTACAGATAAGAAATAAAACATTAGGAGCAGAGACATACGTCTAATATTGTTTCCAGTACAGGAAGAGTTAAGAAACTCCAGCTGTTATGTATGTAAAAGAGCAATTGAGCTCCAAGACTTTCAAAATCGCAGAGAGTTCTGTCCTCTGAAGCTTGTTATCTCAACTGTCAATCACTGTATTTTCTTTTTCTCTCCAGAGGACAGGTCAATAGTTCACTGGCCTGCTCTGTAAAATCATTTAGAATTCTGAGTAGTGTGTAAACTGCAAATATTAGAGAATTATGCAATGTTATAAGAAACACTATATAACTGAAAATAAAAATATGAGAATATTTTCTTTGCTACCAATGTTCTAGTAATTATCCGTACTACACAACCAATTCATTATATCATAATTTTTTTTGCTTCATTGTCTCTTTAAAAAATTGTAAATGGGTCTCTGAGTGATAATCTTGTGTACTTCCTTTAGGCCGGTCTTACACCTGGTCTGTGTGATTGCGGTGCAATGTACCAACCCCGACACATTGCACCACAACATAAAATGTCAATTATATGACCCTGCAACAGAGTGTACCAATAGGGTCATATAAGCATTGCATGCCCCTCACTGTCGTATTCTCATTATTATGCGCATGCACAAAGAACCAGCAATGCCAACATGTTTACAATTCTATCATCGCCCATTGACTTACGTTACTTGCCATGGAAGTCCGACGGTAACATGCCGTTGACTTTGTGGTGGGATCTAGCACTTCTGGTGCAACGAGATGTGACTCCATTAGTGTGAAAGGCTTCATAAACTTGCATTGCCCTTGCGCTAAATCAGGGTAACGCAATGCAGATTATCAAGGCAAGTGTAAAAGGGGTCTTTAGGTTGACTTGTCACTCATGATACAATAGAATGATCCAATTTTAAAGCAATCGGATAAAAACGATTGTTTGTACAGAAAAATCTAAAGTTCTTTATTTTATTATTGAGCTAGAATTTTTTTTGCAATAGAAGGTAACTGATCAATTTTTGTAGAATTTGATTCACTGATCAATTCTTGTAGAATTTGATGCAACCAATAAAGATTGTATGGTAGCATTCAATGAGAGCTGAACTTTATGACTTACTGAATATAGTGAAAAAACTAAACAAAAGGGAAAAAAAGAACAAACGTGGAAATTTCATGATACATTTTGTCAATATATGTTTCAAGACTCTGCTGAGTGTATGGAATGCTCTTGCAATGTAGCCTGTATGGCCCTTAGGGCTGGGGCACACAAAAAATTGCAAATCGTTGTAGTGAGTTTTTTTGGCGTATTCCATAGTGATTTTCTGCCATTCTGAAGCGATTTTGAGTGCTTAGTTTGCCTTGTCCTCACACCTTGAGCCTAATGATTTCCAAATGTTATCTATGCCAGTTATCCCTCCAGCTCTAGGGGGCTGAAAAGGCAGTAGGTGCATCAGTAATGTCCATATGGACAAGTCATGTTTTAGTTGTCACACTACCGAATGGGGTTACTGGTAAAGGACAATAATTACACTTTGCCCAAAGGGCTAGAGACCACACAAATAAGTTTACCAAAAACCTGAACGTCGCAAAGATTGGCAGAATTCACTACCTTTTATGTGAGGGAATTACAATAAAAAAATCTCTGAGGAGCACATAACCGTGTCTATTGGTCAAAACTGGTATAGCATACAACTAGAGACGAGGGTCTTTGCTGATCCCCCCACTGAGCTCTGACCTGGGCTATTGCTGGGGGAAACTTTGTCACTTGGTGGGGGGATTGCTATACCTGTGTTTATTATTTTTGTGCACGATTATCTTCTGACGACGCCCCATATTGGGGTGAAACAATTGTTGAGAGCACTATATATATGTATATACACTGTATGCACCCACTGTTTACTTGCTACCCCAGTATCCCTTCCGTGAAGGGTCCTTACCTATGTTATTGACCCCTATGGGGCCCTTATTTTTGGCTGTCCACTGACGTTACTAGCGTGTGTTAGACATCCCCCTAAATCTAGGGGTGGCCACACGCATACAGCCATTTGTAATTTGCAATGTGTCAACAATAATATAGGCATTTTTACTGTCGGAGGTGCATATGACCGTGAAGTAGGTCCTATGGTAACACAGGGGACGAGATAGCTACACCCCACTGTAACAGGCACATCAGTGGGGGGGATCAGCAAAGACCCTCGTCTCTAGTTGTATGCTATACCGGTTTTTACCAATAGACACGGTCATGTGCTCCTCAGATATTTGTTATTGTAATTTCCTCGCATAAAAGGTAGTGAATTCTGCCAATCTTTGCGATGGTCAGGTTTATGGCAAGCTTATTTGTGTACATATGTTTTCAAGTCATGTTTTAGCAAGATTAAAAATCCCCCTACAGAGGCTGCTCTGCCTATCGAGCCCAGCCTCTGTTGCTAATCAGATCCCCCCTAAATCCCCCCTGCGCTCAGCCAGACCCCATAAATCTCAGCCGCGCTGCCGACACGCAGCGTGTCAGCAGCGGCTGTGTTTAGCTTCCGAACGTCAGTCTCTGCTCTCCCCCGCCTCCTGTATCGCTCCGGTCCCCGCCCACATCCCTTCCCTCCACGCTGATTGGAGGGAAGGGACGCGGGCGGGGACCGGAGCTCTGCATGAGGCGGGGAGAGCGCCGAGACTGATGTTCGGAAGGTAAACACAGCCGCACAGCGCGGCTGTGATTTATGGGGTCTGGCTGAGTGCAGGGGGGATTTAGGGGGGATCTGATTAGCAACAGAGGCTGGGCTCGATAGGCAGAGCCAGCCTCTGTAGGGGGATTTTGTTGTGAGAACCCCGCCTCGGGTTCTCTTTAATTTCTTCACATCAATGCATGCTTGTAGGGACTGGCCACCAAATCCCATAAGAACAGAAGTGCCCAGCATGTTATGTCAACACTTTTCACTCTATAACTTTACAAGGTGTAACCGGTTGCCTCAAGCCCTGAAACTACTGATCCTTATCAGGATAGAGAGTCGCCGATTGCAGTCATCGGAGTGCTGAGAAGAGATTGAGGCTGCCCCTCCCCCCGCAAATAGGTTTTCCTGAACCTGCCCTGTTCGCATCAGATTGTGCTTGTGTTTTGGACCTCTGACATGTGTGAACTTTTACACAATGACCTTCTGTCCCATAATGCCCTGCATGGCCTTTCAACTAAAGTAAGCTGGCCAATAGGGATGGAGTTCTCTGGGGCAAATGCATTCGCAAATTCACATTCAAATCAAGATTTGCGTGTTTGTTGTTCACCTGGCCAAACACCCTGGGCCGTGTTCACCCATCCCAGTGGAGTAGCAATAGGGGGTGCAGAGGTTGCTACCACAGAGGGGCCCTTGGGCCAGAGAGGCCCCAAAGAGCCCTCCCTCAACCGCAGTATTAGCTGTTTATTGGTCCTGTGCTGGTAATAATAAAAAATAAGCTGTTCCCCAGTCCCTTCTTGAACCTCTAACACTGTGGCTGACCTTGATTGGTTTTAGTGCGCCGTATCAATTGTTATGTATAGAGTGCTTGGGGGAGCCCAATGTAAAACTTGCACTGGAGCTCATAGCTCTTTAGCTACACCACTGCCCATCACCAGTACTGGGCATCTAAATAAATGTGTTCCCTCTTGACAATAGTAAAATACTTCGATTGTGTGTCATCTCATGTCCGTACAGCACAGTAAAGTTTGAATTCTGCCAATCAAAGGGATTCCTAAATTGTGTAACTGACCATAAGATCCTTATCGATTCAGTCATGTCTGTGTGCCTATAGTGAGACTGTGTTAAGCCTTTACCCTTATCTGACCTTACATGAGCCCAACACATATAGCTTTTATTGGCAAATGGGCTGAAGAGTAAATATTTCCCTTCAGCACAAGCCCCTATCAGTCTGCATCCATGTCACTGCTGACAGCCGTGTGATTGTCGGTCGCAGATAAATGATAGCGGATTTAGCCCAGGAAACCAGAACACATCTAGTCCGGGGAGGATTTATTGGTAGTTGTGCTGGAAGCCATCCATAATCAGGCTGCTTCAGCAACACGCACAGAGTAATTCCCTTTTAATGGCCCTGTTACGGCTCAGTCAAAATGATACAGAAATCCATCCGTGAATTTGCATCTCCGTCGCTTGCTCTGGTAAATTGCTTCTGGGGGGAAAATCAGACTATAAATCGTGCGGCGGAACGATAATTCCGGAGGGGCTGTTTTCAGAAATAGTATAGCAAAGGCTGTTTAATCTATTGGATGTTATTGTAGATGTTGACAAATGAAAAATACATAAACGCCTCGTCAACCCGTCTCTCAAATAAATAAATTAATAAATTGGATCTGAACTTCGGGAGTCCTACCAAACACTCATCCATGCTGGTGCTCATCCATTACACAAGGGATGAATGCTAATATCTGAAAATGGCAACTCCTGGTACCTTATATTTCAGCTGGAAGGTTAGGTCACATGACACTGTTATTGCAGCCATTTTTTTAATTAACTGCATCCCAATAAGTGAAACCTTTTCTTGACCTCTGATGACGGCATAGAGCCGAAACCGGTCAAGACTAGAGAGTAGGCATCTCAAAACATTTTCACCTATTGGTATACTGGTATTTGTAGTGCCTAAAGGCGATTTAATTCATGCAAGCAGGTAGAGAAAAGGGAAAAGCTGGCACTGCTGCAGTTGCTTATTTTATTGTTGCAAAAATATCCATAAGTGCAAATACAAAAGGTATATTGAATGACTATTACACATACCAAAGGTGTGTGGTGGTGGTGGTGGGTGCCAGGTACAGGATGCCTGACAGCCGTTTCACGCACTGCTGCACAGCCTGCGCTTCTATGGAGGCTATAAATGCATACGCAATGGCTTCTGGTTAAATATCGGCAGCCCGGAAGCAGCCTTCCTCGCTGAGTATCACGCATGCTCAGTGGGAAGTTAGACATTATTTACCTGAAATATCTCTGCTTCCGCACCACGTACACTCCCAAAATTTTCAGGGGAGGGAGGGGACCCCAGATCTAGCTCTGTGTCGAATTGCAGCCCCCGAGCCCCGCTAGTTCCCAAGATAGGTTTGCTGCAATCAGTCTCGGGAACCAGCGGGGCTCGGGGGCTGCAATTCGACACAGAGCTAGATCTGGGGGTCCCCTCCCTCCCCTGAAAATTTCGGGAGTGTACGTGGTGTGGAAGCGGAGATATTTAGGACGTTTTACGTGGCTGCACAATTTAATGGTACGCAGGCTCCTACTGCGCATGTGGGGCTGCACAACGTACGGGGCTGCACTAGCTGACATTACACCACCCTATAATCCGCAATATGCGTGCGCACGCCTGGAGCGCATTTGCGTCATGGCGTGACGTACGCGTCCGTCCATACGCATGTCCTCTAGAATGTATGCGAGCCAAATTGATGCTCACGTTAAGCATTATTATGCATGGTGTAAGCGTAAGAAAGGACGCAATGGAGGAAATACTCCATCTAGCGGCCAAACAAGGTATAACGGCTGAATTCAGTTAGGTACCAAAAAATATTGATGGGGAGCAGAAAGTGGGGAAAATAGGGCAAAGGTGAAGTAAAGGTATAGACCTGAAAAGAGTGAATAAGCAAAAAGTGCTCCATAGTGCATAAATAATCCAACCGTAAATTGGATTGTGCAATACAATCCATGTGAGGGATTATTGGAAGGGAAGGAAAATAAACATAAAAACTGACTCCCTTAAAGCAGTAGGATCAGCCATACTATGCCAGGGGAAAAAAATACATATATAAGTAGATAAATACTTGATCTACTTATATAACACATGTATTGTACAGTCCACGTTTTGATTTCAGTGAATGTTATATAGTAAATGACGAGAATTCTGTTAGTGGTGGGGGCCATGTCTTTTGCCCACAGTTAAGGCTTACTCGTGATGTCATTTCTGCCCTTTACTTTTTTTTCTTGTCTCCTCCAATCGCTGAGTCGCCTCAGCCTTGCTTGTAAACACAAGTGAGTAGGGGATCGTGTTTCAGATAAGCAGCTGGCAGGGAAATAAAGGAAAGAGGAGGAATACATTATAGATAAAAAGAACCCCCAGCATGCAATTCTTTGGCACCGACTTCTAAAGGGCCAGTGCTCCTTAAGTATATGATAACTCCAAAGCATAACAGCAGTAAAAGTTTTGAAAGTTTTGAATGCAGGATTAGCATCTTTATCACTTAATACACTCAGACCAGTTGCTGTTAAAATTTGATTTTTATGGTGATGATACCGCTTTAACAATTGTCTACTACATAGGGAGTAAGTGATTAGGAATTAGTGAGTGGGGTGGGGCAAGTCTGAAGACTTAAAAGAGAAGAAGCCATGTTAATTTTACAATCAGAAGCCATGGGACCTTTGGGCCTCAACAATTACACGGACCTCTCATGTTTTCTTGATCCTTGAATAATCTATTTTGTCCTTTTAATAATACACTTTTTGATATGACACATTTTGTATATATTAAATTTTGTACTTTAGCTAATACATGCTGTTTGTGACCATCCATCAGACTTGCCCCATCGCACTCACTAACTCCTAACCACTTACTCCCTATGCAGTAGACAACTGTTAAGGGAGTCGGTTTTTATGTTTCCTGGTAGCAGAGACCATTGTTCCCCTCTTTAACGTACCTTCAGAAGAAGCTCCTTTGTGCACCATGCATCATCTCTCCTCCTCCTCCAAGACCTCCATAACAACAGAAGCATCCCTCTGCTCTAGCAGTGCGGGTCATCTGTACAGAGCTCAGCTCCTGTACTGTTGCCCAAGGGATCAAGCTCTGATCTCTTTGGGTGGCAAGCACTGGGTGTGGATGCACCTTAACTGGCATTGTTTAACTGCTTACCTAATGTGTTGAAAGACAGCTGTCTGCCCAAGGGTGTTCTGTTCTCTACCAGCATTTGATACAATCTCCAAACCCAAGCATGCACTATAGTAAGTTAACAGCATGTGGAGTGCCTTGTTGGTGTAATTTCGGCCAGTCTGTATAAAAAAAAGTTTGAACTTTACTGGTATTGAGGCAATGGTAAAGTGGGACAAAGTTTACAGAGAAGTAGCACTGTATATTTGTGAGAGAAGGTAGAGCAGCATTAATGACTGGTATCCACCTTGTCTGTCTGGGTCCACTCTAGGGGTACATGTTCACCATTCATGATCTACTCCTTCTGAGAAAAGGTGGACAGTATTGATTGACCACCAAGGTCTACGCCATGTGAGAGATAGGGGCCACATTGATTTTGTGAGAAGAGATGCATGCTCATTGGCTGAGGACTGCCATTTGTGAGAGAAAGAATCAAAACTAAGAGCTGAAATGTTGCTATGACTCAGAGATATCAACAATAGAGAAAAAACGATTGAGAACAGAACATTGAGTCATAAAGTAGTATTTTACACAAAAACTATTTTGTAGGTTGTTTGATGATGATTGAGAGAACCTTGTGAAAGAGCTAACTTAGAGAAAAAAAGAACATGAATTCCATACAACAATCTCATAGCCACTGCCTATGTTAGCAGAGGGTGCAGAAACATATTCTCCACCATCCCTATTCAGTTTGGTTCATTTCACCCTATCCCTGAGGATAGGGAAGGATCCATAATGAACAGGGATGGGGGGAGAGGTGGGAACTCTATCAATCTGCTGACCTCTACAAGCTTACACCACTTGATTTTCCATTTAAATATAGCTCAGAAAGTTTAAAATGCAGAGCAGACATCGCCCAGACAAAAAGAGATATTCTAAAGATGAACTTGGTTACCTGCAGACCTCAGGTTATCATCTTCTGGAGGAATTTATTGGCAATGCACATTGTGTAACCTCAGGAGAATGGAAGGAGCCATTAGCATTTCCTTTGCGTTATATTCTAATTGCCAGAGGCAAGCAGCTGGTAAATCGCATCCTCACACAGATAAATACGCTGGGAATTATTATAAGTGAAGCTAATGAGCTGAGCAGTGATGACTATTCAGTGCAGCATGCAAATAGCATTATGTGAATGGAGATCTGCTGCTGGTGCAATGGCTGGTCTCGCTCATACATAACCTGCTCAGTAATGTGGAGGAGGACGATTTGTCTGGCTCCTTCCTACAGAGCGCCCCATTAAACAATGTCTGAAAGGTGCTTCAGCAGAGCCTGACTGTAATTAGACCTCAATTAAATAGTCATTATGCTGAATAATTGCCATTTTTTTAAAGTGGAATGTCTGCCAAAACTTTTATCATTTTAGTACTGTGGGAAAGGCTTAGAAGGTCTGTGAGGATTTTTATTGTTGTCTGTGCCCCAATTTAAAATATTTATTTTGCATGTTTGTGCTTCCTGCATTAGTGAGTGAGTCACTGATAACAAGAAATGATACTAAAGGTGGCCATACACTTATTGATTTCTCCCATCAATATCCAGCCAATTCGATCTCTCTGATTGAATCAGCCAGAAGTCAATGCAGCGGGCAGCCTGATTATTGGTCGACTGATTTTCAGCTGAAAACAGCTAAATCCATGCATCCGTCTAGACCAGTGATGGCTAACCTTGGCACACCAGCTGTGGTGGAGCTACAAGTCCCATGAGGCATCACAATACTCTGACAGCTCTAAGCATAATGCAGGGAGTCAGAGGCATGATGGGATTTGTAGTTTTGTCACAGCTGGAGTGCCAAGGTTAATCATCACTGGTCTAGACAACAAATCTTGGTCAATTGCCAACGGGTTGAGAGAGGAGGCAGATTGACAGCCCATAGCATTGCACTGGATCGAACACCTTTGATACATTTTAAATAGATTTAATTCTGAAATCTACTGAAAATCTATTCCTAGTGTGTGACACGCATCAGAATAAATCTGACAGGGATCTACAGTATCTGATAGTTGAATCGTGTGGCCATCTATAAGTGTATGGCCATCTTTAGTCTTCCTGATACAGACTCCAATTTTATCACAAGCTAATATAAAATATACAGTAGAAGCTGGTTATTATAGTAAACTCTGATATAGCAAGCCTCTTGATACAGTAAATACAGTACTCAGATCCCAGCAAATATGTCTGTATAATTATACTACTATGTATGACCAATTGTGATATAGTAAACTTCTGATATAGTAAACTACTTTTCCTGTTCCCTTGGAGTTTACTAGAAGGCTCGGTCCACACTTGTCTGGTTGCAAATCGGAATGCGTTTTAAACGGATCCATTTTTCTAAAAACGGATAAGTTTTGCAAAATAGCAAGCATCCATTTAAATTCCATTTTTTACTAACCCTGGTTCCCCCGCTCTGCATCCCAATACCCGGCAACAGTCAGATTAGCGTGGCCCACAGTGATGATGAGGGAGGCAAGCGATGACAGTGCGTACTTCCTGTATACGCTCCATCACCGCTCACCTCTATCATCATCACAGCGGGCCACGCTAATCTGACTGCTGAGTGTGCCAGGCATTGGGATGAAGAGCAGGGAAACCAGGCTGATGATCTGCAAGTTCCGGGCGCTGGGAAGCTGAACAAGGGGAACTGTGAGCAGGTCTATAGACAGCGAGCTAGAGGGCAGCACAGGAAAAAGTGCTAAATCCGTTTTTTGACCAGAGTGAAGACGGACCCTATTTTTAACTTTGGGATCCGTGGCTCCGTTTTTGTCCGCTTCAAAAACGTACAACACTGATACAGTTCCTGAACAAGTGTGAACCGGCTCAAAAGGTATTGTACTGTATTATGGATTTAGTTTTTGAAGCCTTATGCTGTGCAGTCAAGACAAGCATCACCCCGAGCTATATTATTGGGTCGTGACAATTTACTACAGTAGTAAAGCCAGAGTCTTTTCTACTAGGGATGGTCAGTAAGAAGCAAATAATTCAAAGTTAATGCAGGATTATGCTAATTCTGAATGCTAATTTATGTAGCTTGAAAATGGACCAATCAAATTTCACCTCAACAGGATTTCATTGGTCAAGTTTCAAGCTGCATAACTTTGCATTTAGAATTTGCATAATCTTACATCAGCTCTAAATTATTTGCATCTCATTGAGGATCCCTATTATCTACTTAAAATACTTATAAGAGCATCAAATAAATTATATTTTAATGTAGATTGTAAGTTCACAAGGGCAGAGTTGTTTCCAGTCATTGCCGTATATTTGCTATACTCTGTATTAGGCAGTGGCCCATTTATGTTGTTTGTTACCTCTGTATTATACACCATGTTTGTATAGCTCATATGTAAAAACGGCACCTACCAAAGGGCACCGAAGATAGCCACATGTAGAATATCGGTGAAAGAACTGATACTCTACTCCTTAATTCAGATCTTTATCGATATTTTACCATGACCTAATCTTACCCTACACTTACACAGGTCCCTCCCTCTACTGATGCCTAACCCTAAAACCCCCCCAGTGGTGCCTAACTTAACACCAGCCGTGGTACCTAACCTTAACACCCCTCGTGCCCAACAGTAACCCCACAGACACACACACTCCTAACACTAAAGACCCCTGCTTCCTAACCCTAACCCCCAATATTTTCACCAACATAGGTGCCAATGTTAATTGCCATGATGAGCAGCTATAAAAGGTAAATAGTGACTATAAGCAGATAATGTACTCTATTTATCAGGTGCCTCTAAGTGCCCAAAAAACCAAAATTAGCTTACCTGGTAATGCTGTTTTTAATAACCCTCCAGGACAGGTGCTACATATGAGATTCGGGCCCGCCCCCAACAGGAAACACAAAGAACTAGCTCTCTATAAGTTCCACCTCTAATCTCTACCTGCCAGTACGTCTCAATTAACTGTTCCGATAGAATACCTTACATATTACATAAATATATACTTACAACTTACATAAACACATGTTTACAACATACCGTTATTTACGTGCACGTATAAGTCTTAGGGTGGGTCACCTGTCCTGGAGGGTTATTAAAAACAGCATTACCAGGTAAGCTAATTTTGGTTTTTTCCAATAACCCTCCAGGACAGGTGCTACATATGAGATGATATGCAATGAACAACACTAACCTTAGGGAGGGATCACAGCTTGAAGAACTTTCCTTCCAAAAGCCTGTTCTTCCGCCGATAGTAGATCCAACCTGTAGTGCCTGATGAAGGTGTTAACCGTCTTCCAGGTTGCCGCCTTGCAGATATCGGTTGCCGTAGCTCCAGCTCTGTAAGCCCAGGAAGTTGCAACTGACCTAGCTGAATGTGCTGTTATATCCTTTGGACATGGTATACCTTTAAGTCTATATGCTTCATTAATGCAGATCTTGATCCATCTTGCTATAGATGCTTTGGACATACTTTTCCCTCTTGTTGCTCCAGAAAAGTTAATAAATAATGCTGTAGATTTCCTGAATTCCTTAGTTCTGTCAAGGTAATATAGTAAACATCTTCTGACGTCTAAGTTATGCCATCTCATCTCTCTGGGATCAGTGGCGTTTTTGCAAAAGGATGGCAATACAATCTCTTGCATCCTATTGGATATAGTAGCTACCTTTGGCAAGAATTCACTTGTCGTCTTCAGGACTACTCTATCATGAAAAACCATACAAAAAGGTTCGACTGAACTCAGGGCTTCCAGTTCACTTATCCTCCTTGCTGAGGTCATAGCCACGAGGAAAATTGTCTTAATAGTCAACAATCTTAATGAAATACTGCTCAATGGTTCAAACTCATCACTCATTAGAGTGTTTAACACTAAGGTTAAGTCCCATCTAGGATATGAACGTTTTATTACTGGTCTGGATCGTTCTACTGATTTCATAAATCTAATAACTAATGGTTCTAAGGCTAACCGCCTATTAAGAAAAACTGAAAGGGCTGCAACTTGCAACTTTAATGTACTTAATGCCAGCTTCTTGTCAATACCGTCTTGCAAGAATTCTAATACTGTCGCCAGTCTATTTGATCTCAGACCTACCTCTTTTTTCCAGCTACAAAAGGTTTTCCAATATTTTAAGTAAATAGCTCTTGTAACCTTCTTTCTACTATTTAATATTGTCTTTGTCACTTTGTCAGATAAACCTCTTTGTCTTAGGATTTGCCCTTCAGAAACCACGCTGTCAGCTGAAGATTGGGAATCTGAGTCAACTCGCCTTCTTTTCTTAGTACATTGTGTCTGTCTCTCAAATGGATCGGTCTGTCCACCAACATTGAATTTAGTATTGGGAACCAGAGTCGTTTTGGCCAATTGGGCGCAATCAATATCAGATACATTGCTGTCGTTCTTAGTTTCTGCAATACCATTGACAATAGAGGGATTGGAGGAAATGCATAGGCGATCTGAAAGTCCCATGTCTGGGCCAATGCATCTACTCCTAAAGCTCCTCTTGGGTCTAGCGAGAAAAACCGGGTGCAAAGCGTATTTTCCCAGTTGGCAAACAGATCTATCTGGGGATGTCCCCATCTCTGTGTCAATTCTCTGAATATTTTTGGATTTAGACTTAGCTCTGAATTTGACATCTTCTTTCTGCTTAATAGATCTGCCATAGTATTTAGAGACCCCTTGAGATGAACTGCTGAGATTGACTGAAGATTCTGCTCTGCCCAGTCTAATATCTGCAGCACCAGCCCTAGAAGCTGATCTGATCTCGTTCCTCCTTGTTTGTTCAAGTACATTACAACTGTAATGTTGTCCGAACGGACTTGTAGATGGTGGCCGTTCAATCTGTATGTCGTTTGTATCAAAGCTTCCTTTACTGCAAGCAGTTCTCGGAAATTTGATGATTGCGACATTACCTCCTTTGACCAAGTACCCTGTAAACAGATGCCTTCTATGTGGGCCCCCCAACCTGTGAGACTGGCATCTTTGTTACTGGACACCTCCACAGTCGACCTTGTGTAAGATTGTTTTCCTGAATCCACCAATCTAATGTCTGTTTTACCTCTATTGGTATGCAAAGAGTTTGGTCTAAAGCTGTATGAGCTCCCTTCCAGTTGTGTAGAAGCCATTGCTGAAGAGGTCTTATATGTTTCAGTGCCCAATATACTGAAGGTGCTGTGGAGGTTAAAAAACCGATCAGTCTCATTACCTGTCTTACTGTTGTAATAACTTCCTCCTGACATTGCTGTATCATTTTCTGAAGTTTTACTATCTTGTCCTGAGGGAGATACAATCTTTGTGAAATGGAATCTATCCTGAACCCCAAAAACAGAATTTCTTGTGTTGGGACTAGGTAAGACTTTTGATGATTCACTAACCACCCGGTTTGCTCCAATAGTCCTATCACCATCTCCTTGTGGTTCTCCAGACTCTGTATGCTGTCGGCTACCACCAACAAATCGTCCAAATAAGGAATTATTAAAATTCCCTTCAGGTGTAGCGCTCCCACAATCTCTGCCATGACTTTTGTAAAAATTCTGGGTGCCGACGAGATTCCGAATGGGAGACAGCAAAATTGAAAATGTTCCAGACCTACACTTGTCTTTACACTGAACCGAAGGAAAACTTGAGACTCTTTTCTTATTGGGATATGCCAATAGGCATCTGTTAGATCGATATTGATCATAAAACAATTTGGGGATAGAAGGTTTCGCATTGTGAAAACCGTCTCCATTCGGAATCTCTCGTACCTTATGAAAGGATTCAAGGGTTTGAGGTTTAGTATCAATCGATACTGCCCCGTGGGCTTTTTTACCAGAAACACTCTGGAATAAAATCCTTCTCCCTCCTGATCGGAAGGCACTGTGCAAACCACATCTCTTGCGAGCATATCTTTCACAATCTGTCGCATGGCCCTCCTTTCCTCTGGTATTTTTGGAGCCTGAGTGACAATAAATCGTTTGGGAGGAGGACTTGAAAACTGAATCTTGTATCCATTCTCTACTAGATCTAGAATAAATTTGTTTCTTGTTATTTCTTTCCAACCTAATAGGAATGCTTTTAACCTTCCTCCCACCTTGTTGGCGTCATGGCTTATCTTTATTTTCCGCTGCTCTAAAGAGCGGATTTTTCTTGGTAAACGCCTTATTACCCATCCAAGGCTTACGCCTCTGTTGATCTCTGCCCTGTGTCTGATTCCTCCGAAAAAACGGTCTCTTTTTCGGCTCAAACTTCCTCTTTTTAGGAAATGTAGTTTTCTTGCTGGCTGTCCGCTCCAATACTTCTTGGAGTTGAGGGCCAAACAACAACTTTCCCTGGAAGGGAAGACTACAGGCTCTAGCTTTGGAAGCTTGACTACCCTCCCAAGTTTTTAACCATAAATTCCGACGTGCATTGTTTATTAATGCTGTAGATTTAGCTGTGACCCTTAAAGACTCTGAGGCTGCATCTATGACATAGTCATTGCCTCCTTCCACAACCTCAATTGCTTCTAAAATATCTTTTTTAGGGGCATCCTGCTCTACCAACTTCTTTATTCTCTCTAACCATACTGACATGGTGCGAGACACACAAGTTGTCGCCGCCGCCGGTTTAAAGTTAGTCGCACAGGCTGACCATGCTTTTTTTAGAGAGAATTCAATTCTCTTATCTCCTGGGTCTTTTAATCGACCTAAATCCTCAAAGGCTAACTCATTATCCTTCTCAACCTGACTAAAAGCTGCATCCAGCTTGGGACATGATTCCCATAACTTAGCATCCTCTTCTGAGAAAGGAAAACGCCTTTTGAATCCCTTTGAAATAAACAATTTCTTATCGGGTTCTTTCCACTGTAATGTGATTAAATTTTTCATTGAATTGTGGACTGGGAAACAAAGTTGCTCAGAGGGCTCCATACCCATATACAACTTATCATGTAAGGATTTCTCAGGGCTCTTTCACACTAGAAGCTGCGGTAGAAAAGGCTGAAAGTCAGCCTTTTGCTTAACGCCAATACATAGCGTTTTCAAAGCGTTTTCAAAGCCTTTTGAAAGAGTTTTACAGCCCATATGAAAACGTCCTTTTTTTTTTCTTCTATAAAAATAAGTGAACAAGATAGCTGTAAAAACGCTTTGAAAAGGCTTTGAAAACGCTGAAGTTGGCGTTTTCCATTGACTATCATTGAAACGCCAACAGCCAACTTCGGCTGTTAACAGCCCTGAAAAAGCTCCTGGGAGCGTTGAAACGCAACGCTCCAAAACGCAGAGTTAGATGTGAAAGGTAAAATGAAAGTCTATGGACTTTCTTTTACCTAGCAAAACGCCAACTTCAGCCGTGGTGTTAAAACGCCGAAAAATCCCTCTGGTGTGAAAGGGCCCTTAGAGATCTTTTTTTGGGGTATATCAAGGGTTGAGTAAATTGCCTTCAGCAATTCCTCCGTTTCTTCAGAAGCAAATTTAAACCTAGAAGACTTAAATGCATCCTCAGGATCTTCATAATCTGACAATTCTTCAGAAGATTTAGATTCTGGTTCACCAGTGTCATGGTGACTATCCTGCTCTTCCTCTGAGGAATAAATTATCCTGGGAGATTTACTCGTAGCCTTCTTGGGTTTAACAGGGCGCACTGATTGTTGATCTTGTGCTGAGGTAGTTGGTAGACTCTCTCTAAATGCCTTAAAGGTCTCCACCATCTCTTGCCGCATGGTGAACATAAAGTCTTTACATGAAGCTGTATTATCCTCATTAATGATACTAGATATACATTTCTGACATGATGCTTTTGGCCAGTGTTGTTGTAAAGGTTTGTTACACAGAATGCAACTCCTGGGCCTATCAGAGTTATCAGACTCCATAGCATCCTAGGAAAAACATACAAATAACATAATCAATATATTTTATCCTAAGACCATCTTTTTCAGTAAAATCACCAGCTATTCTAACATCATGCCATAATATAATGTTAATACCATATATATCCTAAAGGCCAATCTATGTTCAGCCTATAATATCAAATCATATGAAGCCATGCTCTGCTTCAGTATGAGATTAATCATCACATATACTAGATAAGTATCAATGACCAAATAGTAATATTCACCATATCCTTATATCAGTAAATATTGTAAAAACAACCGAGTGCTCTGAGTAATATAACCAGACTGCTTTACCCTTAAAGAGGAACTCCAGTGAAAATAATGTAATAAAAAAAGTGCTTCATTTTTACAATAATTATGTATAAATGATTTAGTCAGTGTTTGCTCATTGTAAAATCTTTCCTCTCCCAGATTCACATTCTGACTTGTATTACATGGTGACATTGTTACTGTGGGCAGATTATGGAGCTGTTTCTAGCTGGTCTGGCTTTAACAGACAGCTATTTCCTGTCTGAACATTGTTACATTGTGACAGTTTGCCCAGAGTACCGTACGGTACCAGAGCCTCTTGTGGGAGGGGTTTCAGCACAAAATCAGTCATACAGCGCCCCCTGGTGGTCTGTTTGTGAAAATCATTATTTTTCTCATGTAAAAGTGGGTATCAGCTACTGATTGGGATAAAGTTCAATTCTTGGTCGGAGTTTCTCTTTAACAGCCGCCCACATGATCAATATATATCTTTTCAAGCTATAAAAAAGATCCACAGAGATAGGCAAATACAAGTACCCCCTGCAGACCTCCATTGACCAGACTGCGGCCTATAGCAACATCAGACCTCGCAGACCAGACGGGCGACCTGTCCTCCGACACTGCCTCTTACCTGATCTGCCGTCTTCTGTTTAGCGTCCATCTCCTCCGACACACCAGCCGCGTGTGAGGATGGACGCCGCGGCTTCTAGACAGACGCGTGATCCGGAAGCGGAAATGACGTCACCGGACGTGACGTTTCCGTAAGGGCGGAAGTACATGGCTGACAGCCGGCTTGCCCATGCTCCGCTCGGACACCCTGCTCAGCGTACTCCCGCCTAGCAGCTACCTCTCCGCCTCCGCCAGGTTTAGCCACCTTCCGACACGCGGATAGCCTCCGCCAAGACTGCCTCCAAAGCCGCCTTCAGCTTCCACAAAAGCGGACGCCAGATACCAGGTAGCCACCATATCCATCAGGACAGGGCTACATTATAGTAGTTCTTATGGCCTCAGCACTGCCTGGCTGCTGACCACAACTAGCTAAGAGAGCTAGGTGTTCCCCGGAACAGGAAACACAAAGAACTGGCAGGTAGAGATTAGAGGTGGAACTTATAGAGAGCTAGTTCTTTGTGTTTCCTGTTGGGGGCGGGCCCGAATCTCATATGTAGCACCTGTCCTGGAGGGTTATTGGAAAAATTACCGTTTATAGCCGTTTATCGTGACTTTTAACATTGCTGTCTACGGCAGCGCCATTTTTAACACGGCACCTCCGGGGTCCTTTTTACCTGCTTCAGTTTGTATCTTCCTTTGTACGGCTCCATAAAAGATGATAGCACTATATAAATAAAAAAAAAAAAAACAATCACCACTCTGTACTAATTTCCTTCTGGTCATATCATCAAAATTTCAAGAGAGGAAAGTTAGCTGCAGAAGCCTTGCTTTACACACAAATACTGCAGATGATATTTTAGTTCTGCACCTAGAGGTGGCTTTTATTGGATACCTGTCCCAAGGCAGGATAAGCACAGAGGTATATCCATGCTGGTATGTAAGTCCCGACTAGTTTCGTCTTTCCACCCATCATCAGGGGATACCCTGATGACGGTGGAAAGCCAAAACTAGTTGGGACGAGAGCGGGCAAAGCTGTACAGTGATCGCAAGTATTACATTAAGTACCACAAGGGTGAGAAGTGCTTTATCCAAAGAGGGTCCTAATTGGCATAGGACCCTCCAGATGTGAGTGTAACTTGCTGTTCAATGGCTGTTGCTTTTATATTATGAAGAAGACTTTTGAATCAATCCACTGAGAGCATCCCTCTTTAGCCTGCACATACAGGTTTTGAAGCTAACAAGAGGGATCTCTGGAGGTGGAATGCATCTACTATGTGCCTAGGAACCTCATCACCTAGTGCTGTAGCATCACTTACATACTATCTATCTCTAAATGAAAAGGATATATCCCAGGCATGGCAGCAGTGTTTTTCTGAGAGATCAGAAGTTACATTACTACACACTTGTGACAATATTCATGCTGCATCCACTTACCTCTGTGTTTTGTCAGTTCCACTCCTCATTCCTCCCCAGACTGAGTAATCATTTCTTGAAAAATTAGACTTTTGTCTGAAGTCAAATTTTCAGACAGGAAGAGGCAGGCTTGCCACAATGTTCCCTCCTATCACCCTCCCACTTCCTCCTCTTAAGGGCATAGGAGGTAACATCACAGCAAGCCTGCCTCTTCCTGTCTGAAAACTTGACTTTAGTCAAAAGTCAAATTATTCAAGGAATTATTACATGTGCCTGGAGCAATGCGGACAGAAACAGACAATGCACAGAGGAACAGTATGTGAATTCAGCATAAACATACCTCTGTGCTTACCTCTGGTAGTTTTGCTTAGGGACAGGTATCCTTTAAAACCCATCCCCGGGCACAAAAGTAAAAATAAAAATAACCCCCCCCCCCCCCCCCAAAAAAAATAAATAAATAAATAAAAATAAATAAAATGTTCTTTTGGCTTTAGAATAGACACTCTGCATGCTTGTTTTGACTGAGTGACTCAAAGCGTGTTAAAACGGATCAACATGACAGCTAGGGAGTTGGCAAAGGATCCATCCACATCCCACAGGTTCCATTTTACATGTCTTGTTCACGATTCTAACAGGATTATGTTACCCAGTATTGTCCTATTTTATAATTATAATAATTTTATGTTATCTGCCAACAGCTCAGCAAAGGACTCCCTGGATGGGGAACGTGTGGCTATTAAGAAGTTGCTGCGGCCATTCCAGTCCTTAGTTCACGCCAAGAGAGCGTATCGTGAACTCCGCCTCCTCAAACACATGAACCATGAGAATGTAAGTCTAGAAAATGAGGCTAGACAACGCTGTAATTATTACTTAAGGGATGACACATCATTCTCAACCGTGCAAGATGCTTTCCCTAGCTATTCCACTCTGCCTTTCTTTTTCATCTGTGTTACAGAAAGTTTAAACACACCTTTAACCTCTCCATAGAATACTATCCCAAATGGGTCCTGGAACATGCAGGATTTATTTTTCTTACCGTAAATGTCAGATGAGCACTGATGTTTGTCCCAAATAGCAGTGGCCCCCTCTAGCTCGTAGATTAAAAAATAGACCTCCTATTACACCCATTCATAGAATACACACACAATCTGGCATTGTTACGGCCAATCCCAAAACTATTACTGTAATATTTTCTTCCTTTCTCTCCAAATTATACACACAATCATTACCTTTCCCTAGAGAGATAGCCGACAACCTCTTTTCAGGCCTCTCGCTACCCTCCCTTCCACAGTCCAATATTGAGGCCCTCAACCTAGAAATCTCAACCCTAGATGTTCTTCAGGCGATCAAGTCCCTAAAACCAAATAAGACGCCAGGTCCGGGTGGATTTTCAGGCACATATTACCGCAAATTTGCAGATCTCCTAGCCCCAACCTTGGCATCATGCTTTAACGTGCTATGTGCTGGCGCGACACCTCCACCCTCCATGCTACAGGCCACAGTCTCAATTATACCAAAACCTGATCAGCCAATCCTACAAGCTCACCAATTTCGCCCCATCTCACTTATTAACACAGACCTTAAAATATTAGTGAAAATTCTGGCACAAAGATTAAACTCTTTTCTTTCTCAGATTATATACAGAGAGCAAGTAGGATTCGTACTAGGCAGACAAGCCAGTGAGCTACGTACCAGGAAGACAAGCTAGACGAGCAGTACACCTCGTCCATCTTTTTAGATCCCGTGGCATACCTGGTCTATTCTTATCATTAGACGTATACAAAGCCTTCGACACCCTTTCATGGGACTATTTAGAATACACTTTGACCAAATGGGGCTTTGGTTCCCATTTTCTCAACTGGATTAAGATTCTCTACTCTTCACCCACTGCCAACGTCAGATACATGGGTCATACCTCTAACCATTTTCAAATACAAAGGAGCACGAGGCAAGGGTGTCCCCTTTCGCCTCTGCCATAGCCATTTGACAACAGGAAAATATCTCAGGCATAGAATGCGCTGGAGTTCAACACAAAACCTTGTTGTTTGCCGATGATATGCTTATTACTGTCACCCAGCCATTGACTTCTATCCCCAACCTATTGGCTCTTTTGAAAGGATTCTCATACATCTCAGGCCTTACCATCAATAACCAGAAATCCTTAGCTATGAACGTAACCCTAAACCACACCCTTAAAGAAGACATTTCTTCAATCCTAGATTTTCAATGGTCCAACTCTGTACCCTACCTAGGCATTACACTAACTCCTGAGACAGAAACACTGTTTGAGCATAACTACCCTCCCCTCCTTAAGTAAATCATAGCATTAATGACAAATTGGTCCCACCTACCATTATCTATGTTTGGCAGAATAAACACAATCAAAATGTCTATACTACCAAAGATTTTATATTTATTTTGGACGCTCCTTATTTGTATCCCACTCCATTTTCTACGAATACTCCAGAGTCCAGAGTAGGATGCTAGCCTTTATTTCGGCCGGTAAGAGGTCCAGAATTAATAAAACGACCCTACTAGCCCATAACTACGATGGAGGCTTGGAGGTTCCCGACCTTCTCCTTTACTATAGAGCAACAATAGCGACCCGCCTCTTATCTTTCTATAAAGTACAGGATGCCCCGCTCTGGACCTTTCTTTCCTCAGATCTAGCTATCTGGGACTCGTTCAGATACTCAGGAGGTTTGCAATCCCCGCACCTACCTCTATGCCCTATTACACACAACCCTCTCTTTCCACCGGGCTATGATAATCCTGACTTCTTTAAATGGTGGTCAGACCACCAACTCCTTTTAGTCAAAGACTTCCTTCCTGGTAGAGGTCTCCTTTCCTGGGCAGACATTAAGGACAAGCACGACCCTCCCCCACAGGAATATTTCAGATTCCTACAAATAAAACATTGGATCTCTACCCTCATACGAGACAGAGAACTACTGTCCTCTTTCTTTGAGAATATGTGCCTTGGAAATCCGAGTGGCCCCGGCTCAATCTCCACAATTTACTCCAGACTTTCTCGCTTGGAGTCCGCTAGACTACACCCTTATATTTTAGGCTGGGAAAAAGAACTAGGTCAACACAAAGACAGTGAAGATTGGTCTGACTGTTGGTCCTGCATTGCTAGTTGCTCCACGAATGTATACGCTACAGAATCAGCTTATAAAGTACTAACTAGGTGGTACCTAGTTCCTTCTTGGCTACATAAACTATCCCCAGCTATCGATTCAAAATGTTTCAGGGGCTGTGGAAGGGAGGGTACAATGTATCATATCTGGTGGCAATGCCCACGACTTACCCGCTTTTGGAGCAGGACTTTCGGTCTTTTACAGTCCCTTTTTCATATCACTATACAAAAAGATCCGTGGATAGTCCTTTTTCACGGCAGGATCAATGGCCTCACAACAAACCAAGACAAACTTGCCTCCTTCCTCTTTTTATTTGCTAAAATGACAATAGCAAAGAACTGGAAAAAAACGCCCTCCAATTTTTAAGAGGTCAAAGCACGCATGTCAGAATTTATGGTTAACGAAAAGCTAACAAGTGTTTTGCGCAATACACATAACAAATTCCTTTGTATGTGGCAACCCTGGATTGATCTCGAGCATCCAGGTATAGACGCCGACTTGCTTACAACATATTGAACTCTTTTGGGCTACTTGGGACTCTATCTCCTTTTCTTCTCCTCTTCTCCTCCTTTTTCCTTTTCCATCTCTTTCTCTTTCCTCTCTCCAACCGTCTACCTATTATCCCTCCCACTTTTCCTTGGTCAAGGGGAGGGGACATAGAGGGAGAGTGGACAGCCTAGCCCCTCTCTCTCTCTCTCTCACTTAGCCCTGTTCGTGAAAACCGGTCCCCAGCACTGGTCGCTGTGGGACTTATGAAGACAATGTTTTATGTTTGCTGTTTATTGTTTAGGTTGTACATATTCAATGTTCTGGTTTGGTCTTTGTGGTACATGATGCCGTAGGCTGCCAGAGGGCTTCCAAATCAAGGTCTGTTTACCCTTGGTGCCCCCCTTATGTGGGTGGTATCTACTCTATTATATCATAAATGTGCAACTGTTTGATCTGTTCTTTTTATTGTTGTATTATCATAAAATCAATAAAAATATTGAAACCAAATAGCAGTGGCAACTCCCGGTTCACATTGGCGTCTGCCGGGGGCACGTTTAGTCGAGAGCTGCTGACTGTCGGCAATAGGGAATCACATGGGCTGTGCAATAAAAAGCAGCAGTGTCGCCTTTTTTTCACCACTGCGGAAAACCACACATTGCTCCCAATGCATTGCAATTGTGTATTGGGAAGCATTATGTGCATTTTTGCCTTGCGGAAAACACCCGGGACTTTTAGCAAGTGTGACCCTGACTGATCCCAGATAAACAAACAGCTGAAAGGAGCTGGATGGCCAACAAATGTTAGGGCCAAATAGCACAGTACCAGAGATGTGAACCATTGGACAAGAGATCAGAGAGCAGCAGATCATACCATTCACAAAAAGATTGTATGCAGATTAAATTGTACAGTTCAATACTCAGTACAGGTGCCACTCAAATTCAATAAAGTCCCACAAATTTCACAACTTATGTGTCCTCCACTGCAAATGTTTCAAGGCCCCTCTTCTAACATACCACAGTACACCTCCCCACATCCAATCAGAAGCCACTCACCAGATGTGATGACCACCAGAGTCTAGTAGCACGTTGGGGATATTCCCAGGTCAACCCCTGACCTCCACGATCAGATACAATCCACTTCCTATTACACTTTCAATATCCCGTTCATGGCCAATGTGGTAACCTCTAATAACAACTTCTCATATCGTAATACTGTAAAACCGTTTAATGGTATAAATGGGTATTGCACTCACATAAAATGACTTGTAAAACAGCGTACAGTTTTATGTATAGGCTCTCGGCTGTCTCCTCCCAACGTGCTGTATTTGAAGTATATGGATGGCTGCTGTGCGCACAGCCTCCATCTTACCGCCACCCAACACAGCTTTCTTCACTAGTACTCGTGCACTACTACCACATCTGGGGTCTGGATTGGGTGTGGTGGACTTGTGTACTGTGATATGCAAGAAGAGGTAACTTGAAACATTTGCAGAGGAGGAAAAGGACTTCATATTGTGGAATTCGTGGGACTTTATTGCTATTACATATGAACTTGAGTGGCGCCTGTACTGAGTATTGAACTGTTCCATTGTTAAAATGAGCACCAACAGCAAGCTGACTAGGTGCAAACGGAGGCAGCTAGTGCGCACAAATATTGTGTATTGTTGCAGTTTAAATTATGCAGCGGATCATACCATTCACAGTATTCCATAGCAAACAATTGGATTTTATCTTTTTCCTCATTTGACAGCAGTAATCTGAAACCTGATTGGTTGTTTGGGGTGCACTGTACTTTGTATGTGGTCATTTTGCATGTCTTAAGGTGCATACACACGTACTACTATAAGGAACGGGTGGATCGTTCAGAAACAATGTTATCAGTCTGCCGACAGACTGTACACATGCTCTACTATCGCTGGAACGCCGCCCAGTGGGAGGGTCTGACGGACCCGTTGTTCCTTATAGTAGTGCGTGTGTACGCACCTTTATACTGATAAAGCCTGAACAATATCTGCTTTATCTTTACAGGTCATCTCCCTCCTCAATGTCTTCACTCCTGATGATTCACTGGAAACATTTCAGACATTGTGAGTACCGTACATAACATGACTAAATGTCAACACAGTACAGTAAGCATCCTGTTACCAGTGCTAAACCAGGTGCTGAGTGCACTTTCCCCTCTGTTTCATGTGTTGGACAGGGTACTTTGCATGCAACCCTCTTCTTATTGATGTTGTGCATTTATTAATTTTGTTATTTACTGTATAGGAGACTTTGCAGTCGTTTATGTTGGTGTATACTGTATACATCATAACAAGATAAAGTCCTAGAATAACCTTGGGTGAAACCCTTGCAATGTATAGAAATCACCTGGAAATAAACTTGCAAATCAGTATAGTCAGGTGTAGTTAAACACCTGTTTAGAGTGAGACACACCCCTTGGCACAAGCCATGCTGGTTTATGGAGCTGACTGGCTAGCTGGAAGTTAGTTCCAGTTAGATGAGGGATGCAGATCATGGTTCTCTGAACCTACATTGTAGGTAAATATAGGACTACAATTGCCACTGTTGAGTCCCCAAGTAATGCTTGAAGAGGAACTCTGGGCCAAATCAGGCAAAAAACGGCGCTGGAAATGTGGGCGCAGGCGGCGCCGCCATAGGCTGTAATGTGAATTACAGCTATAGCGGCACTGAGTCAGTAATTTGGGTGCCGACAAAAGACAGAGCAATAGCTGGAAGTTGAATTACGCATTTTCCCATTGTCCATGGCGGCCTAGAGAGGGACTAATAATTAACACTGCCGGGACTCATGAAGGAGCAGGGTGAGCTGTTTTTCAGCTTTACCTTGCGCCCACATTTCCTGGCACCTAAATTACATGTATGCCTCTGGGCTTATATAAAATGTACCATACACATTTCTGAATCTTCTCTAACTAGGCTTATTGCATAACTTTTAAAATAGAAAGGTTGCAGATACATTAAATAGTTGTAAATGCCCTGATGGCGTCATCATTCTGACCCCACTGTAGTACGTGCATGAAAAAGGGGAGCATGGAAATTTGGGCACCCAATTTCGGCTCATAGAATATTGGTAAAATTTCTCACATACTATACGTTTCTAAAGTGTAAATTATCATAGTAAAATATCAGTAAATAATACCAATATTTTACTACACCCTACAACCCACCTTTAATGAAGCCTAACCTTAACCATCCGCCCCACGCCTAAACTTAACCATCCTCCCACGCCTAACCATAACCACTCAATCTGTGGAAGAGGAGGCTTTTCCAGAAGGAAAAGGAGAAGGCATTACCACCCGGGAGCTGCTGAGCTTTCAGAGGCAAGGGGGTGGAGAGCGGAGGAGAGAGGAGGAGTGGGGAGTGGAGTTTTAAAGAGAATCTGTATTGTTAAAATCGCACAAAAGTAAACATACCAGTGCGTTAGGGGACATCTCCTATTACCCTCTGACACAATTTCGCCGCTCCTCGCCACATTAAAAGTGGTTAAAAACAGTTTTAAAAAGTTTGTTTATAAACAAACAAAACGGCCACAAAAACAGGAAGTAGGTTGATGTACAGTATGTCCACACATAGAAAATACATCCATACACAAGCAGGCTGTATACAGCCTTCCTTTTGAATCTCAAGAGATCATTTGTGTGTTTCTTTCCCCCTGTTCTCATGCACTGAAGTTTCAGGCTGCTCGTTTCTTCCTGCAAACAGCTTTGCCCTTGCCTGTAATTCTTCAGTATGTGAAAGCCCAGCCAGCTCAGAGGAGGATTTATCCAGCTTGTAAAAGATAAGAGAGAAGCTGCTCTAATCTAAATAATACACAGGCAGTGTGCATAGAGGGGCCTGGAAGGGGGAGTTCATAGCAGAACCACAACACTGAAGTACTTGGCAGCCTTCCAGACACAGGCCGACAAGTCTGACAGGGGAAAGATACATTGATTTATTACAGAGACTGTGATAGTAGAAAGTGCTGCAGTAAGCTAAAACACATTAGAATAGCTTTTGGAACTTGTAGGATGATAAAAAACAGGATGCAATTTTTGTTACGGAGTCTCTTTAACATGCAGAGAGGTGGAGAAGCAGAGCAGCTTGCTTATGTAATGATGACAAGAAGAATATGGCTGCTCTCATTTGATCACAGGAAGAAATAATCATATACAGTTGAAGCTGTTTGCAGCTAGATTTACTGTGTAAACCATCTAAACTTTAGAAAAGATATATAGACAAGTTACTTGCTATAGTTAGTTTTTTTATCTTGGATACACTTTAAACGACCACTGTTGCCAATCCGCCGCCATTACTATAATGTTGGGTCGCTGCTTTAGGCACCATTCAAAATAGCAGCTTTAGTGTGAATTTTTTTATTTATTGGGCTCCCTTAGTGTGAAATTTGCTATTTATTGGGATTTCACATTATAGGATAAGAGAAAAGAGGCACCCAGGTGTGATAAAAAATGTTAAAATCAGATAAAATCGAAAAAAATAAGGTGACTTACCTCAAAGAAGACAAATTCACGTATAAGAGGAATTTTTATTATGCACTGGCAACGCGTTTCGTGGGTACAATCCCAATTCCTCAGGCCAAATAACAATGCTTAAAATCATTAATCAAGGCGCTTAGTGCCACAGTACCAACAACATACAAAGATCAATAAATTATTACACCCATACATAATAATGCATACAAAATTAACTGATTTGGTCTCATCTGTCAAGAACGATTTCTAAAATCAATATAATAATTGATAACATGAAGTAGGAGTACAATAAAATGAAATAAAGCATAGGTCCGTAGATCCATACAATAATTCACCACATTGCATAAATCTACATGCCCAGTTAACATGCTACGCTCAATATCACACAAACATCATGCATTAAAAGATCACAACAAAATTGCATAGTATATGGTGAACACTATAGGACATACTATAGGTGTTATTTATAATGGCACTTAAATGTCTGCGCTCAAGTTTCTCAAGTTAGCAGACGCCCAAATTCCCCGCTCCGATTGTATTGACCTAGCAGCAGAGTTGATGTTGCCTCCAGCATCAACTGCTTGATAGACACAAGGCTACACCTCCCACAATGCCTAGCTGTGACTATTCATGATGCATTCATACTATGCGTGTTGTGCAATAATGTAAGTTTTAATCGCACAGCAATGTGCTGCAATGCTCCTACAATGGGCCCATTCAATCGGTGCAATAGCACCATGGTACGTCCAGCTCCATTGCAATAACACAAGCCGAGCTGTGCGCTACTGAACAATGCACACGTTACACCCATGTTACTAATGACAAGCGACGAGGTACTGTGGGTTGCAAGGCGCACGTTACCAGAAAATGGTTTGATGTGAACTTACTCTAACTGCTAATGCAGAGCTGACAATGCTGAATACCAATGGCTGATGCTACTTTGTACTTCTGTTGGCCATACTATGACAATCCTATCACAATACAAGTAATAAAGTCAGTAGCTCCCATTGTAATACCAAAACAGGAAGTGTGGCCAAAGGAAATTTCAATATGATAACCAAGCAAAGGTACAAACAATGTCTTCATGTGACTTTACACGTGTATGGGTACAACATGTCTTTGTTTACATTGTGCCTGACGAGCCTCTGTAAATACTGTACATTTTCCTTTCTGTTTTTCAAGCATTAATCTAAGCAGGAAAATACATTGGCCTCAATTCACCAGAGGAGAGTTAGTAAGTGATAAAAGGTCGGTATTTTACCTCATGCGGTATTTTAACTTTTTATTTGCAATTCACCACTGTGCGAGGATAGTTAGAGGAGTGTTCGATAGCAGGCGATAATGGAGCGATATGGATGAGAAAACCGAGCGAAAAATGGTCGGTAGTTATGCGGTGTTAATGATTTGCATTCAATACTTAGCCGCTCTGGATGCTGGAAGTAAAGGATTGTGGGTAGGAGGAAGAGGTTATTACCAGCACATGACCGCAGAGGGTTTCCCTCCCTGTTTTTTGACCCCCTCCTTCCATTACAAATCACTCCCTCCGTTCTGCATATTAAGCAATATTAAGCATTTACAATATTAAGGGGATGGGTGGTATTTGGATATATTTTGGCACTCCCTCCTCATGAAAAGTGTATTCAAATTCCTCCTTCGTTTCACCCATCCACTTACTATTCTAAATGCTTAATATTGCTTAATATTGTAAATGGGCTGCTCTCTGGTGCCTGAAATATGTACAGTATAAGCTGTTACTGTGTGCTGCTAGTAAACTAGCTGCAGAGAGAGCTGCAGCAGCTGTGCAAAAAAACACATATCGCCAGGTATATTTAGGTGATAAATAGATCTAAAATAACGAATGGTCACACCCCCTTTTTTCCCTGGTGAATTGTGATTTTGAGAAAAAATAATGAATAACTACCGACTATTTACCACACAAATTTCGCACAAATTTCGACCTGTCTGTATTTCAGCCCATATTCCGGTTGAATTGCTATTTTGAGTTATCACATGAGGCAAATTACCGACCATGAATAGTTCGGTAACCTCTGGTTCGGTAAAGTGATGAATAGTTCGGTAACCTCTGGTGAATTGACGCCATTGTCATTTTGCACCTACAGTATATGCACCTTTTTGTGCCAATACCAGTTTGAGGTACAACAATCCACAAACCCCCCTCCCCCTTTGTACTTAGCGAATTGAATCTGATTTCCTGCCTCCAATAGTTGGAAGAGTCATTTTCATTTCCGGTTTAAACTTTGCTCATCTGTAGTTATGATATAAATAGATCAAGACCAAAATGCAGTCGTTGGTACATCTGCATAATGGGAACCAGCAGTGTAATCCACATATGCAATATCATTGCAGCTACCTCGTTATGCCTTTCATCCCCCTGGACTTGGCACGCCTCTTGAAGTTGCAGAAACTAAACCGAAGTCTGATTGCCTATCTCCTCTACCAGATTCTGCGGGGCCTCCAGGTGAGGAACTCTGGGAGTATTGTCATATCTATTCGTTATGTTTTCCTTTAAAGAACTAGCATCCAATAGGTGTAGGAAACACTTCCTGTAGTTACACAAGACTTAGGCTCCCTGCACACTGCACATCCGATTTACGATTCCGATTTTCCCTGAATGCTATAAACAGAAAAAGGCAGAAAAAAATGCAGCATGCAGTAACGATTAAAAATCAGAATTGTATGTATAAAACAAATAAAAATCGGAATCGGAATCGCATGCAGTGTGCAGGGAGCCTAAAACCCTTTTCGAGCTCATCTCCTGCTGTCGATCTAATATACAATCGAATAGCATTGTTATCAGTAGCATAGTAATCAGTGTGCTCCAACATTACCTTTTTTGTGCAATGAGGTTTATTTAGTTTAGAATATTGTCATGTTTATCACATGATCAGAAGCAGCTGTTTTCATGCTTTGTGGCTGCTTCTGATGAATTGCATCAGCCTGCTGTAAAGACTGCCAGAAAGAAGGCACAGACTGAATGTCTGTGAGAAGATTGCAGTTTATAACACTGTGACAGTCTGCAATGCAGGGATTTATACGCAGGTAAATCAAGCTCTGTAATATAATGAGGTGAGAGATGTATGGAGGCTGATATGTGTATTTCCTTTTAAACAATGCACATTGCCTGGCTGTCCTGCTGATTCACTGCCTCTAATACATTTAGCCATAGACCCTGAAACGAGTATGGAAATTAGATGTTTCCGACAAAAATCTAACAAGATTGTTTAAGGTGTGTGATTCAGACACTACTGACCAGAAAGATGAGCTCAGGTTTGAATATGGCAGAGAAGGAATAAAACCTTTGTTCGTTCGTTGCGTTCATGCTGGGAGAATTCCCCTCAAATCATATCCCCGTCTTCCCCTGGCTCCCTGTCACCTGTTATGAGTCTCTGTGGGGAAATACACACTAATAAGCCATCCAGAGCTCCATTTACTTGAAAAGGGTTCTTCTTACATGATGCAAATGGACCGGTGGCCATTACAAAAGTGGCGAAACATAAACCATTGATTTGCATTGTGTAGTGGATTGCCTCTTTAAAGTGGTTATCTGCACTAAAACTGGCGAATCAACACCCTTGTTCCTTACTCTGCTACACTGAATACAGCAACCAGTTTTTTTTTGGGCCCAACCTGGAACAGGGGAAGGGGGAATGGTGTTGTGGGGAAAAATTGGTGTGGTCGTGACATGACGCATGCGGAGATAACTGTAATGTAACAGCGTAACTCAAATTAGAAAACATTCACAAAACACGAAATGCCAAATGATGCAACAATAAGCCCAAAGTAGTAAGTGCAACCACTATGAGCATGAAATAAATGCAGCAAACGTTATCTCCAACACATGAAATGCAGCAAACTTGAAATGCACCAAACATTACCTCTCACATGTGTTAGAATGCAGCAAATGTCACCTCCCACACATGAACTGTGGCAAACATTATCTCCAACACGTTAAAATGCAGCAAATGTTACCTCTCACACATGAAATGCAGCAAACATGTGAAATGAGGCATGTGCTACCTCCAACACTTGTAAAATATATAAACAAATAGCCCCATAAAGGCTTGTTCACACCTAGGGCGTCTTGTGGTTTTTTTGAGCGCTGGAGATTTTTAAAAACGCTCTGAAATCGCTAGTGCAATGATTCCTTATGAGAGAGTTCATATCAGCTCGTTTTGTCCGCTATCCGCTTAGCAAAGTGCTGCATGTACCATTTTCGGGGCGATTTTGCTACAATGGAAGGTATAGGAAAAGAGCAAAATGCTCTCAAATCGCTGTGTCTGGCGACTGCGTTCGCGCTTTTATGAATAATTACATTGTATTTATTCATTTTCGGGTGAAAGCGTTAACTTCTTAACTGACTTTAGGAAGTGAAAAAACTGAATCGCTCTGCAAAAGTGCTTACAAAAGCGCTTTGTACAAAATTGTAGCGTGCAGTGGAGCGCCGGGAAGGGGAAGAAAAAAAACAAAATCGCTGGCGTCAGCAATTTCGATTTTAGATGTGAACAAAGCCTAAGTGTCCTTTATAAATAGCCCTCTAAGTGCCCTGAATTCACCCTGACTGCATGTTTGTTGAAGGAAGGTGATATGTGAAGCCAAAATATCAGCATGTCAGCCATAGAGCTGGTATTTATGAAAGCATATAAAAATGACATCAGGGGCGTAACAATAGCCCACGTGACACCCACCATCATGGGGGGCTGGATGCTATGTGGGGCCCACTCTTGTATGTAATGCAGAGTACCAGCGGCAGTGGAACGTTATACATTACATGCTTCTGGTAGTGGGACAGGTCCTCTTAGTCTTCACTACTGTTCCCTGTACAAGCACCATGCAGCCAATCACCATATGGTTTCCGTCCCTGTCACATGACATGCATGGACAGAAGCCGAATGGTGATTGGCTATACAGTGCTTGTACACCGAAGAGGAATGAAGCGGACCTGTCCTGCCACCAGAAGCAGGTAATACATAACACCTGCATAATGTACAGGGAAGGGTTACATACAGGATGGGGTGAAAGATGGAAGCCCGGACAACAGAACTCTCTTCTTAATTCTGGTTTTCTTTAGTGGTTGTCTTTTCCTGTAATTAATTTGGTTATAAAAGGAAATTGATCTCAGTAGAGTGTTTACAAGTACACATGAAATGGGTTCATTATCGAGGGAGTCTCACCAAATATGCATTTTTATTAATGACACAGCTGTTCCCCATAGCACGCTAGGGCCTGAGGTTCTTGTGGGAAAATAACAAGAGAGATATTGTCAGGGGAAAGTAGAGGACAAGCAGCATATTACAAAAACACACCAAATCTCAGGGTAGTGACTCGCAGCGTTCCCTTGCGACTTTCTGACAGCCTATTAGCTGTGCTTATAAATGGCGCTGCCTTGCTCGTCTGTCGTCCCTTCTTATCAGTAGCTCCAGACTAATACTATGTAAATAGCCAGCATACATGTGCATACACTGTACAGGCCTATTTCATTTATGAGTCTGTGACAAAGCAAATACTCAGCCGTCATAATAAAACCAAAAGCTAATTGTGATTCAGAGATAATAAAACCAGTCGAATCACAAAAGTCTTCCTAGTCCTTGATTAGCTGATGTGAAATAAATCAAGTGTCTGTGTAAAGAGAAATTCCACAAGCATGTTTCAAGGCGGTACAAATGCTTTTGCTTTTGTTATTAAAAATGACTTTTTTATTTCACTCTGCAGCCAGCTATGACTTTCCAAATCTGACTATAAACCCAAATTACGCGGTTTTTCTGGTTAGCCATCTGTACTCCGTTTCGCATGAAAATTAGCTACACAGATCAAAAAAAATTGTTGCTTGATTTCTACACCTGCACAAACTGAATCACTAGCAGGAAGCTCCAACACTCTTAAAGAGAATCTGTATTGTTAAAATCGCACAAAAGTAAACATACCAGTGCGTTAGGGGACATCTCCTATTACCCTCTGTCACAATTTCACCGCTCCCCGCCGCATTAAAAGTAGTCAAAAACTGTTTTAAAAAGTTTGTTTATAAACAAACAAAATGGCCACCAAAACAGGAAGTAGGTTGATGTACAGCATGTCCACACATAGAAAATACATCCATACACAAGCAGGCTGTATACAGCCTTACTTCTGAATCTCAAGAGATCATTTGTGTGTGTTTACCTTCTGTCCCCAGCTTCTCTCATGCACTGAACATTACAGGCTTCCTGCAGACAGTTCTGTCTATGTCGTTAATTCCTCAGTATGTGACAGACCAGCTCCTTTCACAGCCTCCAGAGGAGGATTTTTATCCAGCTCTCTTCTATCACTGATAAGATAGCAGAGAAGCTGCTGGCTTATGTAAATAAAACACACACTGGAGTGTGCATAGAGGAACAGTTCAACACTGAAGAACTTGGCAGCCTTCCAGACACAGGCCGACAAGTCTGACAGGGGAAAGATACATTGATTTATTACAGAGATGGTTATAGTAGAAAGAGCTGCAGCAAGCCAGATCACATTAGAATAGGTTTAGGAACTTGTAGGATGGTAGAAAAAAACGTTGTAATTTTTGTTACAGAGTCACTTTAAAGTGTAACTGTAGAGCATAAAATCAAAAATGAATTCTTTATTTTTATCTGGTAAACAAGTAATAGGGAAGCTAACCAGGCAATCCAAAAGTTAAAATCACTATTACTTTTCTTGTTGATAAAGGATCATTCCCCAGTTTACCTCACTCTTATTTGGTACACACAAAATTTGGTACACAAAACGGAAGTTGCAGGGATAGGGTATGCTGGGTTGTCCTTTTTTGCTGCTCTACTTCCCCTCAGACTTAACTAATGAAGGGCGGGCAAATCAGGCAGAGCAGAGTAAGGGAGGAAATTACATCAGGATTGGCTTCAAAATAGCCACAGTTAATATGAAAACTGTCTAGAATAGGATTCTCTGCTTTTCCTTTATAAAATTCATGTAAGTAGAGCAAGTATTTATCTACTTATATATGTGTTTTTTTTCTGAGATAGTATGACTGACAGCTCCTCTTTAACCTCCCTAGCGTTCTGGACGAGCTGTGCTCGTCCAGAGACGCTAGAGGGCACCGCTCAGGCCCCACTGGGCCGATTTGAATAATTTTTTTTAAAAAACACGCAGCAAGCACTTTGCTTGCTGCGTGTCCTACCCGATCGCCGCCGCTCGCCACCGATCCGCCGCTACCCGACGCGAAAGAGGGACCCCCCCGCAGACCCCATGCACAGCCTGGCCAGTCGCCGCCAGGCTGCACTTTGGGGTGGATCGGGATTCCCTGTGACGTCACGACGTCCATGACGTCGATGACGTCACTCCGTTCGTCGCCATGGCGACGGGGGAAGCCCTCAAGGAAATCCCGTTCAGAACGGGATTTCCTTATGGGCGTGATCGCCGGTGGCGATCAGAAGGGTGGGAGGGAAGGAGCTGAACGGGGAGAATGATGTAGCTAGCGCTAGGCTAGCTACATGATATTAAAAATAAAATCGAGCGGCCGCGGGAGGATTTTTTTCGCTCGATTTTTTTTTTATATCATGTAGCTAGCCTAGCGCTAGCTACATGATTCTCCCCGTTCAGCTCCTTCCCTCCCACCCTTCTGATTAGAACGCCCAGCAGGTTAAGGTGAGTACACGTGCACTAGAAGCCTTTTCTAAGCGCAAGTGATTTGATAAAGCTCTTGCTAATGCAATGCTATAGGGGATTTTTATATAATTACATCGCTCAAATGGGATCACACTATTAGAATTACATTAGCAAGAGCTTTTCAAATCACAAAGCGCTCAGAAAAGCACTCCTAGTGGGTTCCAGGCCTTACTGTTACTTTACGGATCTGGACTCCTCAGGTGACAGTTCGGGATTGTTTTCTGCACAGACACATTGCTACACTAGACTAGCGCTTAGATGAGATGATCCCGCTTCCAAAGGACATTATGGCTACTGTACACACAATATATTCTCAGCCCTGAACCATATATCATGTGTACAAGGCTTTAGCCTTGGCAGAGTCTGTAGGACCAACTGTGGAGCAGTTGTGTGTGAGCATCTGAATTCACTCAAGGCAAACCATTTCATATAATGAGTCATTAATCCTATCAATACATAAAGCTAAACGCATGGAAATGCTTATTTTTCAACAAAAGTAGAATTTCACTTTAGGTGTGGTAAAATGTTTCTAAAAGAGACTCTGACCAATAATACTGATCTCAGACCTCAGAAACTAGCATGTCCCTGTCATTGATTACAGCAAGAAAAGACTCGTTAATAATCTATATTCAGTGTGTGCTGAAATGCTGTTAAAATCTGCACATTACTGATAAGAAATCTACAGAGCAGTGGCGTAGCAATAGGGGGTGCAGAGGTTGCGACTGCATCGGAGCCCTTGGGCCAGAGGGGCCCCAAGGGGCCTTCCATCAACTGCAGTATTAGCTTTCTATTGGCCCTGTGCTCATAATAATCACTTCTATAGATACTTTGAATAGTGGTAATCATTAAGAAACTGCTCCCCATTCCCTTCTTGCACCTCTGACACTGTAGTTGCCATTGGCAGGTTTTGGTGCGTTATATCAATTGTTATGTATAGAGTGCATGGGGGGGCCCCATTGTAAAACTTGCATCAGGGCTCACAGCTCCTTAGCTGTGCCACTGCTAGAGAGACAAGCTACATGAGAGAAAGGAAGGAAAACTTCAGAAGCAGCAGGAATATTTTAGTTATCAACACACACTGTATCTAGTTTACTATCAGTAACAGCTTACATTTTACCTACTGGATGTGACGGTGGGAATAAAACAACAATGCAAGTACTGTATATTGAAGTGCAAAATGTCCGTTTAACACCCTAGTTTAGTGAAAAGGCCTCTGGGACTATGTGGTCGGTCTGACTGCTTGGCCTCCCAATGCCACAACTCTCTACTGACTGAAAACCTGTAATGGCTGTTGTTCTCTAATAGGAAGACATGGCTACAGCAGGCAGAGCATTTGCACCTGCATCACTGCAGCCCCCACATAACCGGAGAGGATGTGGTTCTAACATGCAGACAGAGGAGAGAGAGGAGGTGAACAACTGACTGACCCCCCACAGATATTCACAGCCCCTTAAGGGCTTTCACACTAGAGGCCATAGTTTGAGTTTTCCATGGTAAAATGAAAGTCCATAGACTTTCATTTTACCTTTCACACTTAATGTCGTGTTTTTGAGTGTTGCGTTTGGAAGCTCCCTGGCGCTTTTTCAGGGCCAACCGCACCGTTTCGCGTTTCAATGATAGTCAATGGAAAATGCAAACTACAGCTTTTTTTAAAACGTTTTTGAAACGTTTCACCGCTGAAAAAAATCCCCACAATTCAATTTAAAAAAAGACGTTTTCTGAGCTGTAAAACGCTTTGAAAACACCATGTACTGGCTTTGAAAAGCATAAAAACACCTTCAAAAAGCACCAAAACGCTGACAGCAAAAGGCAGCGTTTTAGCCTTTTCTACCGCAGCCTCTAGTGTGAAAGAGCCCTAAGGACCAGAGACCGCTGGTACAAAAAACAGGGCCTACAGACGTCAAGCCGCTACCGCTGATCCCGGTATGACAATGAGAGAATAATGTAGCATTATGGTGTAGGAAAGATGTTCCTGGGCTATGGTGTGTGGGTTTGTGCGAGGGGGTACACAGGCCTGTCACATTATTTCCCTCCCATTTTCCTGTGGGAGACATCTGAGGGATGGAGAAATATAAGCACAGCATAATGCTAGCGGAAGTTGTGACTCCCGATAGGTGAGTATGGAAAAGAGTTTTGGCAGGAGAGGGTGTATATGTGGGTTGGGGAAGCAAAGTAGGGGGTGTGGGGAAAATACTTATTAAATACATATTCCTGAAATCAGGCTTTCAATACTTTTAGTACCAAAGCCTGAACTGTGTCTTTAATTATTAGTTATTGAATATATAACTGGGCTAAATGATTCATTTTTAGTACAATTTAGATTTAAAGTGTAACTCTACATTATGAGCGAATAATAAGCATAGAATCATAACTGGTATATGAGTACATCAACAGATACACTGATTTAATGTTCCTCACGTTTTTATGCTGCCATTATGTGAATTTCCTGTCGGCTTGTAAATGGTGTTTATCACTACACTGGAATCTGTCTGGCGATAAAACCTTCTTTTCCTACAGAGATTTGGCTAGGCAGATAATACAAATATGATTTTCTAGCGCAATTCTCCCAGGGGACTTAAGTCGCTGTATGTAAAAATAGGCTCAGGAAAATAAATGAGTTTTCAGATGTTTTTTGAAGATGTTCAGGAATGAACTGAGGGAATGTGTTCCATAGAGGCGGGGCTGTATGTGAGAAGGTCTGTGTACGTCATATGTTTTTAAATGGATCCTGGGACTCATGAATTTGTTTTGTGTGCAGAGTGGGGGTTGCAAATAAGGGTGCCCTGTTCTAGTACTTCCTTCCTCCAGGTACCAGATTATTTAAAGCTTAGAAAGTGAGCAGATAATTTTAAAGAGGAGCTGTAAGTAAGGTTTGAACTTTATTCCAGTTACTAATGCCCCCTTGTCGATACCCTTCATTATAGAAACTATCAAACTTACAAGAAAAAGCTGCAGAAAAGCGAAGTACACAAGCTAAAGAGAACTTGGCTGAACCAGCCATTAAAGAGGAACTCCAGTGAAAATAATGTAATAAAAAAGTGCTTCATTTTTACAATAATTATGTATAAATGATTTAGTCAGTGTTTGCCCAATGTAAAATCTTTCCTCTCCCTGATTTACATTCTGACATTTATCACATGGTGACATTTTTACTGCTGGCAAGTGATGTAGCTGCTGTATGTTTTTTTGGCAGTTGGAAACTGTTGTAAACAGCTATTTCCCACAATGCAACAAGGTTCCCAGACTGCCAGGAGTATAATGGTCCTCAGAGTCTACTGTGGGAGGGGTTTCACCACAATATCAGCCATACAGAGCCCCCTGATGGTCTGTTTGTGAAAAGTAAAAGATTTCTCATGTTAAAGAGGGTATCAGCTACTGATTGGGATAAAGTTAAATTCTTGGTCGGAGTTTCTCTTTAAGGGCCTGCTCGACTAGAGCATGTATAGCTGTTCACTCAGCACGCCAGATCTTAAAGTGACAGACAAGCTACTCTCCTTACCCCTACCGTCAGAAGCCAGGCCTTCAAGCGTTCTGCTGTCATCCTTCCCCCTTTCATTTCTGATGGGCAACACTAATGACACATGTGTGCATACTTGAAGTGGATACTTACTTTGTTAGTTGGATAGTCCAGAGGCTTCCTGTATCTTCTTACACCCCACCGTTCCAGCCCTGGGCCTCTCCTAGCGTATTTGGCCCAGTGGGTGCAAAATGTTTCTTCAGTGTATGAGACTGGCTGTACAGCGCATGCATATGCTCCGTGCAGGCCCAGTATAACAAAGGCACTCATGCAAGGCTTTTTTCCTCTGTTCACAAACACCCTCATTCTACTGGGCCTGCATGAACCATACAAACACAAGCCCAGTATGGCCACACTCATTGCTGGTCCTCACATCCTCCTGATCTCTGCTACACTTATCAGCCTCCAGCAGGGCGAACATGAAACCCGATTATGGATTTGATGTGACCTATAGATTGTACATCTTCTGCTGCTTCACACTGGCAATCGCTTTGGCAGCCCTTGAGTTTGACAGCAAAGAACATGCTAAATGAAACTGCAAAACCAAATTAAAAGGAATAATAAACTTGCTTTATGACTCAGGGATGTCTGTTGTGCGAAGAAATATATTTATTTGTCTCGTTTATGAGAAGAGCAATTCCATGGAAGCAAGTCATAGTTTAGTACACGTCTTTTCGCTACAGCAGACTCCCACTTCTTATGAGCTCCGGTGCTATGCAGAGAGGAAGAATTATGTCCAACCTCCATCGATTTGTTCCCATACTGTAAATTTATTGACCTCTCTGTACTGCGAGACTGCTGAAAATCAATCAGCGTAAGCAGTATAATAACAATAAAGGAAGGGGAATCTCCCAGGAATATTTCCTGTGAGAAATTATATTAGTTTAGCAATCACCACGCAAGTTTAATGTTTGCCCCTTCTCTTACTCTCTTGATTAGATTAAGTATCACAACCATCATCCATAATATAAAATAGGTACATCATGTCCCGGGCTTGCATTCATTTTTTAATTTTTTTTGTAATTTAAAGGACAACATCCATTCAGACCTTAAAGGACACTTACCGGTATCTTAAGGCAATGCAAAAAAGTATTTCATGCTGGACTCACATACCTCTGTACATTGCTCATTCTTCTACTCGTTCTCCCTGGTCTCTGTAATCACTCCTTGAAGATCTGACTTGAGAAAAAGTCTGATTTTTCTAGGAGTGGTTACGAGGATCGAGGAGAGGAACGGACAATGCACAAAGGTATGCGAATCCAACATGGACTTATCTCAGTGCTTATCTTAGGTAGCTTTGCTCAGTTTTAGTGAGAGGACTCAGAGTACCCAGCAAGCTCATGGTAAACAAGAAATCCTAGGAGTGTGTAAGGGGCTACAATGGACCAAAAAACTATCTTACTAAAATGTTATGCAAAACAAAAGTTTGACTTCTTAAAACAGAAGGTATTAGTGATCATCCAGATTGGAGTGAGCATATGATGATGCATCACTGCTGAATATGCAAATCATCCTTTGTTGATCCTGTAACCTAACCACACCTCCAGTACCGCTGGAATGCAATGATGTGTCAGCTTGTTAATTGTACAAAGCCACAATAATCCAACATGGATACAGACTGAAGGCAAACGTTTGTTTTAGTGAGAGAACTGTAATTTACTGCAGACTTCAAAAGTTGCACAGCATTGTTCAACATGTCATACAATGTGCTTTAAAAGTTTGATATGCATTTACTTTCATGCATTCCGCCACTGTTGCATCTCTGCAGGAATTTGCATGTTAACGCGCTGTTGACTTTGCGGCAGGTGGTCGGCAAATCGGTTACTTACGCCACGAAGCAAAGCAGAAAGTGAACTGGGCCCATACACTTTCTTTGCTGTTGCGTTACCCTGTGTGCAGAAAGGGTAACACAACGCCAAAAAAGTGTATAAGTGTTAAAGGGGCCACAAAGTTAAAGGGTTATTTTACAGTGCATCAGTTACATTGCAGAATAATTCTGCAAGTCAACTCACTGCCCATTCAATTCTACGGGCCTGTTCACAGTACTGCGTTGTAACTGATCGCATTATTCTAACTCAGTCCATGCAGGCTATGAATTAATGTCCAGTGTGAATCCAGTTAAAGACACTGAAGCGAAAAAAAATATAGTATATAATGAATTGGTTGTGTACTATGAATAATTTCTAGAAGATTAGCAGCAAAGAAAATATTCTCATACTTTTATTTTCAGGTATATAGTGTTTTTTCTAACATTGCATTATTCTATAATATGTGCAGATTACACAACACTCAGCATTCAAAATGAGTCTTTCAGAGCAGTCTGTGAAGTAATGACCTCTCCTCTAGCAGAGAAAAAGTAAACAGTTCACTTACAGTTGAGATAATAAAAGTCAGATAACAGCCCTCTCCACGACTAACCAGTCGGAGAGCTTAATGGCTTGTTTGCATAGAGATAACAACTGGAGTTTCTCAACTCTTCCTGTACTGGAAACAATTAGACTGATGTATCTGATCTTAATGTTTTATTTCTTAGCTGTACTACACATACAAATCATAATATCCTTTTTTTTTTTCTCTTCAGTGTCTCTTTAAAGGGTACCTAAGATAAAAATGACGTAGCCTGTCATGAAAGGCTCTGTCTTAATGATTGAGGATGGGGGGGGGGGGGTAGGGTTAAATAATTACCTGTTCTGGCAACATCCCTCCAGGCAGGTGATCCCTTCACCCTCCTTTGGAGAATGGGCCCTGGCCATATTTTTTTCAAAATCGACCCTGAGGTTCTGGCTTCTGCCCACACCCCAAGCTGGCAGCTGCTGCCTAATTGGTGGCTGCCAAGCTGGGGGCGAGCCGTGGCAATGCAGGTGGAGGTTTTCGGTGACCTTTGGCAGTCTTCGGAAACATGGCAACTACTTCAATGCTGAGGAGGGGGGCGGAGCATCACCTGTGACCCGATTACATTAGATCAGGAAAATAGTTAAGCCTGAGTTTCCCTCCTATCCTGCTGCATTTTTACCTTAGGTACTCTATGGCCCTATGTCCACCAATTCTGCCCAGCCGAGGTGCCCCCCGGCCTCATGTCCACCACTGCTGCCCAGCCTGGGTGGCCCCAGTCCCCCACTGCTGCCCAGCAAAGGTGCCCCCTGGCACCACAGGGCCCCCACTGTGTCTGCACCCTCATTACCCAGCCGTGCGGACTTTGAAATTAGGAGCGCTTCTCCTCGAGCAACCTGGCTCAAGTGAACTCTGCTGTCCGCCTCCATCATGATCCCCCTCAGCTTCCTCTCTTCTTTTCGTGGACAATCGGTAGCACCTGTCTTGTTGGGAGCGTGTCGCTGTGTAGCGTCCAGTGCCAAAAATGGTAGCGCTCATATCAGCTCTCAGGCTGCTCCTCCAGTCCCACTCTTTTCTGTTCCTGCTATCAGTGTATGTTTTGCTATGTTTGTATTACGTTAATTGCTATGTTTGTATTACGTTAACTGTACGTGTATGCTGTAATGCTCTCTGTTTTTGCTTTTTATTTTGCTTTTATTGTTTATACGTATGTACCATGCTTAACTGTATACGCCGCACTGCTTAATTGTGCGCACAAACTGTAATGCTGTCCTATGTATGCTTGTCCCATGTCCACGTATGTACCATGCTTAACCGTGCTATTTTCTTGTTTTTCATCAACGACCCTGTATGCGCCAAAACCAATTCCGGGAACAATCCACCGTTGTACTTGGCGAAATAAATTCCGATTCTGATTCTTTAATTGTAACAATAATAAAATCTAGTCCTAAATGCACATAAGGCATTAGAAAGGTAAAGGAAATTGACAAATGTAAAGTATCAAAATTAACTGTGAAGTAAGAGACCAGCTAATTAGATGATAAATAAATAATGGTGCAGTGCATGCATCCAATTGCCAATAGTACAAATACATAAATATATTAAAATAATGACTGGCAAAATATAGTACAAAGGGTGCACAGACTAAAAAACAGAATGCAATATTATTCCCAGTCCAGACTGACTGATCCGTGGTATCAATCAATGTCAGAAGAGCTCAGAATGTTGAATTTGTCTGCTATCAATCATGGTGATCATTCATTCTATGGCATCCTTCAGGGTATTGTGGTGTGGGTATGAATTCTATTGTTCCTACGCTGCAATGGCAGGAAAACAGGAGGAGGGAAGACTTGTTCTATCCAGTAGCAAACATAATAAACGGCTTCATTTTATGGTATAACACCTATCTTGGCTGGTAGGAAGCACATTCCTCAGAGATATTTACTGCTCAGAGGGAGTCTGAGACAGAAATCATATCAATCTTGCTTATGTGTGTTTACAGTTGCCTCCTACTTGTATGAGACTGGAATGTTGCATTCACTGTGCATTCCTCATCAGCCTAGCTGTGCTTATCTGATCTTCCCCTGCAAGGAACATTTATCACAACTGTCCAAGTCTACTTGTATAGAAATAAAAATGATCTTGTTGCCCATGCAGCCAATCAGATCTTTTGTCTTCTGTACTGAAGAATCACCAGACTGGATATCAAAGATCATGGGTGATCCTGCAAAACTGGCCTGGTCTGGACTCAAAAGCGACCTTGTAGTGAGAGGGATATGGAGGCTGCCATTTTTATTTCCTTTTAACCCATTGCCTGGCAGTCCTGATGATCTCTTTGGCTTCAGTGATGTCTGCATCACACAACTAAAACAAGCATGCAGTCAGCGGGGTGAAATTTTACTCAGGACCTGATCTGCATACTTATTTTGGGTCTGTCACTAAGCGACTGTTTGTGAGACAAAAGTCACAAGCGATACACCAGTTGCATCGCTCAAACATTAAAGACCTAAACTCTTCCACAGGAGAGAAGAATACCACCATGTGTGTATTTTTAATAGATAACAGCCCAATTCTCCCTTATCTGCAAATAATGAGCCACTTTAATTTGAGCTGTCAGCATTGTCTGTGTGCTAATATGTAAACACAGGAGGTTAACTCTTTCTCTGCGCCAATGAAACCAGGAAGTAACCACTCTGCAGGATCTCAGTAGGAGTTTTGTGGGCGACAACAAATAAATGTTTTTCCTTTAAATGCTATTTCTTATCTTTTAGAGCAGAGAGGAAGTTCTGGGTTTAGGTCTTCTTTAAAGTGGATCATTAGGACAGGGTGTCAATTGTCATTGGTGAAAATAAATAAATATGGCTGCCTCTGGATTTCTGATGCTTCTGGGTCAATGAAAGCAGGATGAAACTCTGACATAACATTTAATAAAGATGTGGTTTCCTTCTTGTTATTGCCCATACTGTTATCATAGGTTTCCTACTTGTTATCGCCCATACTGTTATCATACTTGCTTTTGTGCACAGGTAATTAGCTCTGTTTACAAAGTACAAGATCTCAAAGTACTCTTTATCTGCTCTGAAAGCTGGAATTGCATGTTATTGCATAGCCTCTATATTTATATATTAAAAAGTATATAGTTACCATCTCTCTCCTTTTTCAGCTTCTACTAAAGGTGTGTACACATATTTGACGGATGTCGCCCATCAGGGATAAGGACCTGATCCCCTTGGGCGACATCACTGGGCGGGGCTGCACACACGTGTGTAAGCTGTGTAGCTGACGATGCGCTGTGTTGCTATGCAGGGGGGGGCGGAGAGATGACGGAGGGATGAAGAACGGTGCATGTGAGACGTTGCACAGGGGGTGGGGGAGCAGCACAAACAGTGGTATTGGTGGGGGAGCTGTGTCATTGGGGGTGAATAGATCCACTCAGTGGATTGCTCGCCGATTGGGGATCGCCACTGCCGTATACATGCCAGACTATTGGCTGAAGCGGCCGTTATCGGCCACCTCAACTGATTTAAGTCAGGCGTGTGTACGGGCCTTTAGCCTGAAGCTGAGATAAAGCACTGTCAGGAAAATGTATTAATTGTTGTGGCTGATAAGAAAATGTAAACAAAAGACAGTGTAATCACTTCCTTGGCATAGGTTGCTAAGCTTCCCACTAAAAAAAGAAATTGCTGTGTTTTAGGGCCAAATTCGACTAGTGCTGTATGTGGCAAGAATCTGTAGCATTTCCCTGCATGCAAGCTGCACAGGGAAATGCCGCCTATCTCTTGTATGGCTCGCCGTCCAAATTGCATGTTGCGATTGTGGACAGCATACCGTTGCGATTCTGGATGACCTGAATCCCTATAAATGTGACTAAAAGTGCCAGCGTGCATCCTGCAAGATGCACGCCGGTTACGTGGAAACCGGTCCTAACTGTGAATGCCATTCTGCTCCCAGTTTTTTTCTCCTAGTAGGTTTTATTTACTCTTTTAGAGCAGAGAAGAGAGGCTGACTTTCATACCACTTGAAGGAATTGTCTGCCATTAGGTGGCAAAGGGATTGCAACTCTCATGTGTGTAATATCAGACTTTAGAGAGGGTAGCTAAAAGATTGATGAATAAGTGGCACTATAATTTTCAGTGAGAAAAAATATTAAAAAACACAGTCTAGTTCAAAGTAGGATTGTACATGTTTGCTTTATCATGGTACATGTTACTACAGGTACTCTTTATAACTTAATCATACAAATGGTTTCACTTTATTTTTCAGTATATTCATTCTGCTGGCGTGGTGCACAGGGTAAGTCTGTTGTACATCCAATGATTTACTCTGATTTGCCAATCCTGCTCCAATTCACAGGAACTCAGTTTGCATGTTTTGTAAGTGCAGCAGGTTCTGTTGTCCAATGCAAACATTCTTGTATTACAAAAGAAAACTAATGATGCCCTGGTTATGGAAGGTTGAAGAGGGGCGTAGAACTAGTGGTATCTATCAATGTGAGGACTGATGAAAGGTCAGTAAGGTAAAGATCCTTTTAATCCTTTCAATCCAATACATTGTGATGTGATGTAAAGACACTCCTATTGTGCTTTCACATTGTGTGCGGTACAGCAGATACCGACTGAGTAACGCACAGCATGCTGTGCATTTGCCAGACAATGTGCGTGTTTACAGTGGCAGTGAAGCATACTTTAATTTGATTGAATGCGTTACTGTAAGGTCACACCACGCGGCTAACGTGCACTTTTCGGCACCACTGCCATCTCACAACAATGCAACGTGCCCAGTGTGAAAGGACCCTAAATGTAGGCGGGTGAAGAACTTGCAGTGCAATATTTTTAGACTATATCCAGGTAGTCCCGGATTTGGCACACAAAGTTCGCACTGCAGAGTGTTCATGTTACTGCAGTTGGACAACTGATATTTCACTCACCTATTTAGCAATCCTCACTGTAATCAGATATGACACAGGTGATAATGGGTAGGATGGAGATGCCAAATGTGTGTTCTATTTTAGTGTTTTAAATATAAATAAAAAATAATACTATTAGAGGCCCCTACACTCTATCCCCTATGCTATCAAGGCATTTTGTTTTGACCGGAGGAAGAAACATTGCCAGATTGCTTTTTGAATAAAAAACATTTTCCACTTGAACTGGTGTCTATAACTTCTGGAGAGGTACGCGATTTCCACACTTTTTTATTTTTTTTTTATATGTTAACCACTCCAGTCTATCTGTACAACTATGGTCGTCCAGATAGACACCTCTTAAGTCTAACTGGACACGTATACACGTCTAGTGTTGTAGCGGCGGGTGCGCGTGCATGTCTGTGTGGGTCATATCCATGCAGTTACCCGGCGGCTTTTCCATAGCAGCGATTGGAGAAGGGATCAGGGGCCATGTCCATTCATAAAGATGTAACAAATTTAAAGTAAAAAAAAAAATTAACCACATGATTGTGCTTTTAGAGCCATCTAGTGGTGGAAAGTTAAATTTCACACACCAAACATTTTTAATTAAAAAAAATAATACAATGAATCCCTTCCAACCCCCACACCAGTTACCAATCATGTAAAAAAAAACAGTTAAAGAAAATATATTAATAGTTGTATTAGGGACTCAACTTTTTTTTTTAATATGTATGTCATGAGGGTATATTACTGTTATGTCTGTACATAAGGGCTTGCAATTGACCGGACACACCCCCTCCCCCCCCCAAAAAGAACAAGACTCCTTTACTTCCAAATATTATATTGCTGCCATATATTGTTCTAGGAACGTAATTTAAATGTACATGTTGAATATTTCTAATACAATAGCTGCAGGTGAAACGTAAAAAATTAGATTATCGTGCAAAAGTTTCATTTACTTCAGTTATTTAACTTGAAGAAAACCTGTAACGAAAAAAATCTCCCCTGGGAGTACTCACCTCGGGTGGGCGAAGCCTCCGGATCCTATTGAGGCTTCCCCTGTCCTCCTTGGTCCCCCGGCGGTGGCGATAAAGCTTCCCGACCAGCGGGGATGTAAATATTTACCTTCCCAGCTCCAGCACAGGCGCAGTATCGGCCCTACGCCTCGGAGATAGGCGGAAATAGCCGATCGCTGTCGGGCCACTCTAGCAGAGCGGACCCGACGGAGATCGGCTATTTTCGCCTATCTCCGCGCAGAGAGCCGCAACAGCGCCCTCGCTGGAGCCAGGAAAGGTAAATAAATCAGCGCTTATCAGGCTTGTCAACGGAGGATTCCGAGGACACTTCGGGGGAGCCAGCGCTGACTGCCTGCAGCTACAGGGGTGGGGGAAGCCTCATTGGGACCCTGAGGCTTCCCCCTCCTGAGGTTACAGGTTCTCTTTAAATGGTGAACATTTCAAGCCTTTGTTATAATTTTGATGATTATGGTTTACAGCTTATGAAATCCCCAAAATCAAAATCTCAGACCATTAGAATATTGTAAAAATGTTCAATATTCTAGGCTCAAAGTGTCAGTCTCTAATCAGCTAATGAATCCAAAATACTTGCAAAGGGTTCCAATTTCATATATTAGTTTCACCTTTTAAGTTGAATTACTGAAATAAATGAACTTTTGCACAATATTCTATTTTTTGAGTTTCAACTGTATGTAAATCATGCCAGATTATTGTAATATTTTTATGCTCTTTTTTTTTTTACTTCAGGACTTAAAACCAAGCAATATTGGTGTGAATGAAAACTACGAGATCAAGGTAACAAAGTTATATATCAGATACATACAGTCAGGTCCATAAATATTGGGATATCAACACAATTCTAACATTTTTGGCTCTATACACAACCACAATGGATTTGAAATGAAACGAACATGATGTGCTTTAACTGCAGACTGTCAGCTTTAATTTGAGGGTATTTACATCCATATCAGATTAACGGTGTAGGAATTACAACAGTTTGCATATGTACCTCCCACTTGTTAAGTGTTAAAAGTAATAGGACAGAATAATCATAAATCAAACTTTCACTTTTGTTAATACTTGATTGCAAATCCTTTGCAGTCTGCCAGGCCTCTACTGCAAATGTCTTTAGTTCCTGCTTGTTCTTGGGGCATTTTTCACTTCAGCAAGTGAAATACATGCTCAATCGGATACAGGTCAGGTGATTGACTTGGCCATTGCATAACATTCCACTTCATTCCCTTCAAAAACTCTTTGGTTGCTTTTGCATTATGCTTTGGGTCATTGTCCATCTGCACTCTGAAGCACCATCCAATGAGTTCAGAAGCATATTGATGAATATGAGCAGATAATATTGCCCGAAACACTTCCGAATTCATCCTGCTGCTTTTGTCAAAGTCAGCAATCAAGATAAGACTTCACCAGAGTGAATACATAGGGTTCACCACAAGATATAAACCATTGGTGAACCTCAAAAACAGGAAGGCAAAATTAGAGTTAACCAAATGACATCTAAAAATCCTTCACAGTTCTATGGACAGATGAGACCAAGATCAACTTGTACCAGAGTGATGAGAAGAGAAGAGTATGGAGAAGGAAAGGAACTGCTCATGTTCCTAAGCATACCACCTTATCACCGAAGCATGGTGGTCGTAGTGTCATGGCGTACGCATGTATGGCTGCCAATGGAACTGGTTCTCTTGTATTTATTGATGATGTGACTGCTCATTGCAGGTCGTTGCAGAGGTCGCGCGATAACATTGGTTTGTCCACGCGGTACATCGGCGATTTTCGGCGCACCGCACGCTGTATGAAAGCACCCATGTGCTTTCATTAGCATAGCGGTGAGGTGCAGTAAAATGACCCACTGCACAGCACCATTGTGAAAGGGTCCTCAAGTTAGCAGCTGCAGGGGTGTAATCAATGTTAGATAGGAGTTCTACTGACAAATTATCAAGACAAAAAGATCTTGCTCGAAAGGAGGCAGGGCACGGCGGTAGATCAATGGCAGACCACGTGAGCCTCCCAGGTCTCCCCCATCTAAAATAGGGCTCACCCCGGGCCCCTGCAGAGTGCTGGTAGCAGAGTGCAATTCTGCACACTCCCTCCTGTGTTCTCACTCAATGCCCACCAGGGCACTTGTTCCCCATGACCCAAAGGCATGTATGTTACATGACTACATACATGCCACAGAGTCACGAGGAACAGGTGGCAAGCAGGGATAGAGGCAAGACACAGGAGGGAGCGTGCCAGCCAAAAGCTCAGTGCACACTGCTGCCAACACTCTACAAGGGCCCCAAGAGAATGCTAGTTGTGGGGAGACCTGACAGACAGCCTTGTACTGCGGCAGAGGCAGTTCCATAGATTTGTAATAAATTTCAAGCTCTGATCAGATTTCGATCAGAGAGGAATCTATTTGTTGGTCACATCAGATAGCCATCTGCCAGTGTATGGCCGCCTAAAAGCAGATCCGAACTCTAGCACATCACACAATGAAAAGTCTTTACCTCACATATAGTTGCTGAATAAATTCACTGGACTGTAATTTGTGCTTGTTTAGCTAAATCAGAGTGTTGTATCAGCAGCTGTGAATCAGAGCTGTGAGCTGTGCTGCACCAACTCTCTGCACGGTGTTAACTAACCCTTTCAATACTTCTAGTGAAGTGAATCTAAAAAGAACTTCAGATTTCTATAAACTGTAATGAAGATTTTTTTTTTCCCCTATAAGTTATCATGCTGTGGCTAAGCTTTTAGAACAGAGAGGAAGTTCTCAGTTTAATTCCACTTTATTTGCTGGTGACAATCATGTGCCAAAGCAGGCTGCCAGGAGCCCTACTATACACTTGCATTTCTCTAGATCACATGAATAGAGGTATAGAGGTATATTAAAATGCAAGTTACACCTTGTTAGTTACATCTTGATTCTGACAGCTGCATTTCCAGCTCCAGTTATCATTGCTTTCGGCTGTGATTGACTTACGAAGTTCAGCAGAGTTCACAAACAATCTGCATTTCAAGAGAACAAAATAATGGAAAGCTGGTTCATTAACTTCGTGAAGTTACACTCTTAATATATTTACCCAGAATATTATTTGCATTGAACATAGACACTGTGGAAGTTCTACCTAACTATAGCCTAAGGACATGCTTCTAGACTGAAATAATTATAATGTCATTATGTCTAATGAAGCATTCTGCATAGAAATGAAATGAATGTCTATCCTTAGATTTTAGATTTCGGTCTTGCTCGTCAATCGGAAAGTGAAATGACAGGATATGTGGTCACCCGCTGGTACAGAGCGCCAGAAATTATACTGAATTGGATGCACTACAACCAAACAGGTGATCAGAACTTTTCTAGGCTCTTTGCATATGTAACATATAAAGAACCAAATAAACAAGATGATGGTTTAACAGCACAATAGTATCAAATTAAATATAATTTTTATTTACAACAGTCATAATTGGTCGCTTATAACATAACATAAAATAATCCTTGTTACACGTTTATCACAAGCGATTGCCTATCGCATTTCGCGGCCCATAACATGGTCACTTCTTCAGAGGCTTAGTATTTCAGGTATACAGTTCGTGAAAAAGGACAGTTAAAACCATAAGGTGTACAGCCGAATAAGAAGATGTTAAGCACGTTCTTATCGTCCAGTCAGCTCAAATTTCAACACTTGGATCAGTATCTGGTAGTGGCCACTATAGTTTGTGTCTGAAGTTTTAGGCTCCTTTGTAATGGATGTTAGCTTTAATGTAAGCTGTTCAATATGGCTGGTGTCCTACCGAAGACGTGGCAGTCATTCAGTTGAAGTAGGCTGCCTGCCTACTTGGAAACCACAGTGTTCTACTGTATATCATACTTTGCATATGTGGAATAAAATCAAACTTTGTGGTGATAATATAGATTATATTAACACTGGTGGTTTAGTCTAACTTTTAGATACAATGGATGTCTTCCTGGGTGATGGTGCCACCCGCTATATATACAAACTGCAGCTACAAATAGCAAGCTCTCAGTGCAGCTAACCGATCCTTCACTCTCTTTCAGTGGACATTTGGTCTGTTGGATGCATCATGGCTGAAATGATCACCGGTCGGGTTCTGTTCCCTGGTGGAGACTGTATCCTTTGTGAACTGGTGCATTTCCGTGCACTCGCATGCGCAGTACGAAGTCCCATCTTCGGGAGCACTGAGGCTCCTGAAGATTGCCAAAGCCTCCTGCAGTGGCGGAAGTGAGCAGTCTCCAACCCATCGATTGGAGACAGCTAACAGGGGAGCCAGTGATGGAACACAGGGACCGTAGGAGAAACGGGAAAGCTCTATAGGACCCAGAGTTTTCGCTCTCCTTAGGTGAGTATCTGTTTTTTCTTTTTAAATCACTTCAGACTCTTTTTAAAAAGGAACTGTAACACAGTACTGAACTTTCATCCTAATCAATAACCCCTTTCAGACAGTTTTCTGTCTGTGGACCTCATTGCGTTGTGGGAAATAATGGCAGCTTCCAACTGCCAAGCAAGCAGTAACTTGCTCTGTGTATAGAACTCTGAGTAAATGAAAATTCCACAGTGATAACCTGGCAGGATTAAAGATATCTCTCTCCCCCCGTGATACAATTCAGAATGTAAATCGGGGTGAGGAAAGTTTTTACAATGGGTAGTAAACACTGATTAAATAAGCAATTTTATTCATTACACTATATTCACTACAGTTCCTCTTTATCTTAGGACATAATTTAACTGGAGGAATGGAAATATCCCATTGTAGCTCAAAATCATACACTGTATGCTATTCCCCAGAGGGAAATCAAAATGTAAACTTGATTTTTTGTTGTTCCTGTATAAGACATTTTGTCCTATATGCAAGTGTAGAGAACAATGTAGTTACTCCCTCCTTTGTCATACTTGAAAAACAAAATATGTTTTAAAAAATAAACTAATTTTGGAGCTTTTATAGTCATTTTTTTATATTTATTGAGTTAATTCATATATTTGGGGCACATTGGTACTTAACCTACTCAACAGATTTTGATGAGCTGAACAAAATCATTGAAGTTATAGGAAGTCCGCAACCATCGTTAATCAACAAGATGGAAAGCAAACATGTAAGTAATTTGTGTTCTGCGGTTTTGTGTTTGGTAACTGTGGCATGATTTCCTCTACAGCCCTTATGTGGAATCTAGTTTACTAATGTAATGAGCAATCTTCTCATAAGATAAATATTGAGCAGTGATTCTGAAAATTCTGGTTTCTTGGGGTTCCCATAGCTGTGTGATGGCAGAAACCCAGATCTGTACACTTGGTTCACATGCCTGCCAGGGAAATAAGATTTCATAGCAGAGCCCAGTAATGGCAGTCTCCAAATCTATTGGAAACAAGACGTTTGCCTTCTTAAAAGAGAACATAACATTTTAGTAAGGAGGCTTTTTGGTCTCACTTAGCCCCTTAAGGCTGATACACACGGGGCACAACCGTCGCCACAAACACGTGGCACGCGCATGTTGCGGCGACAGGTCCCCCGTGTGTATGAGGCGCGCACCACGAACCGTCGCCAGTCAGAGCTGTCGCCAGACGATTGACGTGGCCAATCGCCGGCAACAGCTGTCATGGCAACTTCACCGCAACTGTCGCTAGTCCGCCACGCGTACTGCGTGTGTATGCAGACTAGCGACAGCAACCCATACACCGTGCACGGAGCTTCCGGCGGGTGGGAGGAACCTTCGGCGACAGCTTCTGCCGCATCTCTGTGCCTCTGTGCGCCGTGCAATCCATATCTGTTGGTACAGGCATCCTTTAAAGCAGGGGTGCCCACACTTTTTCGGCTCGTGAGCTACTTTAAAATTTGCCGAGCCCAAGAGATCTACCAACATTTAGGTAGCTAGGTATAGGTGCTTTCAGTATAGGTAGCTAGGTATAGGTGCCTTCAGTATAGATAGCTAGGTATAGTGTAGTTAGGTGCCTTCAGTATATATAGCTAGGTGTATGGGCCTTCTGTATAGGTAGTCAGGTATAGCATGGTTAGGTGTAGGTGCCTTCAGTATATATAGCTAGGTGTATGGGCCTTCTGTATAGGTAGCCAGGTACAGCATGCTTAGGTGTAGGTGCCTTCAGTTTATATAGCTAGGTGTATGGGCCTTCTGTATAGATAGCCAGGTATAGCATGGTTAGGTGTAGGTGCCTTCAGTATATATAGCTAGGTGTAGGGGCCTTCTGTATAGGTAGCCAGGTACAGCATGCTTAGGTGTAGGTGCCTTCAGTTTATATAGCTAGGTGCAGGGGTCTGGGCCACTTACCTCCGTCCAGTTCCAGCGGCGGTGTCTGGGGCTCGTCCTGGCTGGTCTCCCCTCCTTCACCCACGGCTGGCTGGAGTGCAGATGGGAGGTTGAAGAAATGCTCCGGCGGGTACAGGGGGCGCCGGGCAACGTGTGTGGATGCAGTGTGCCCAGCGCAGCCCCCAGCAATGACGTTGCGGCTTCCTCCACTGCCTCTCCTCTCTGCCTCTTCCGATTGGCCAGCGGCCGGCAGCAGAATCTGACAGCTGCCAGCTGCAAAATTTAATGTGACGTGGCCAAATGACCGCGATCTACCAAATAGGCGGTCGCGATCGACCGGTAGATCGCGATCGACCTATTGGGCACCCCTGCTTAAAAGTATTCGGCAAGGTTCATTCTGACACATTGCTTTGCATTTGGCAATATAATTGCATAGTAAACATGATACAATTCTATTGTAATGGTACGTCCACATAGGCCTATTGGCGATGTGGCACATAGAATCTGATGGCGTTTTCAGTAGGCATTACTGACAGGTAGGAGCACCGTAAAATTTATTTTTAAATGCTACTATCATTTAGCCCTTTATTGGGCATACTTCATTTAAGCTGTCACTACTTTAAATTTTTTATGTCCTGTCATTAATGTAAATTTCTGTTCCAGGCTCAAGACTACTTAAAAATGCTGCCAGCAAAACAAAAGAAGAATTTTAAAGAGCTCTTTCCAACAATGAGTGCGCTAGGTATGAAAAGCAGAAAATAGTGATTTTATAGCTGTGTATGCATTAGGGGCAGAAGTCGGATCATAATGACCTGTCTACATTAAAAGGAACCTAAATTGAGAAGGATATGGATTTTTTCTTTTAAAATAATACCAGTTGCCTGACTCTCCTGCTGATCCTGTGTCTCCAATACTTTTAGCCAGAGCCCCTCAACAAGCATGCAGATCAGGTGCTCTAACTGAAGTCAGCCTGGATTAGCTGCATGCTTGTTTCAGGTGTGTGATTCAGCCACTACTGCAGCCACAGAGATCAGCAGAACTGTCGTGAAACTGGTATTGTTTAAAAGGAAATATCCATATCGCTCTCAGTTAAGGTTTTCTTTCAAGTCTGTGTGGTAGGGGATTGCTTTACTTCTTACAGTGGGTTGCCAAAGTATTCGGCCCACTTGAAGTTTTCCACATTTTGTCACATTACTGCCACAAACATGAATCCATTTGGGGGGCGTGGCCAACTAATGTCGGAGTAAGACGCACATTGCAGAGCTCCCGGCGGCTATAGAAGAAATCCCTGCTATAGAGCTGTAAATACCGGTCCCCAGTGACACACTATGCCTGGAGGGACCCGGGCCACCAGAAGCAGTAAGAAGAAGCAACAAAAAGAAGACAACCAAAGCCAGGGCATCCAAAAATACCTTCGGGATATGAACGCGGACCCTGACATGCTATCTAAGATGGCGCTGACACCCACGGAGAGCAACAAAGCGAGAGCGGATGAGAACACGCCGCCGAAGGCTACATCTCCTAAATCACCCAAAGGGTCGGGGGCATCCTCGCAATCTACATCTCCGGTAAGCGTTCATGAAGAGGGAACCCCTTCGCCATCCTACCATGTAGAGGGAGAGCGGGAAACAGCAGGGCCTAGCCAGCGCCAGACCATGAGGGCAGTGGCGGACTTAAGAGCACAAATAAATAACTTACCCACGAAATCGGACCTGGAGTCCTTTGCTAGCCGCATTGAACAGTCCTTTCGGAGAGAGATAGACGAAATTCACAGAGACATCACTGCCATTGGCCACCGAGTGGTTAACCTAGAAGAAAGAAATGATGGCGCAGACTCTAAGATGGCGGCCATGCAGGGTAAGATCACCAGACAAGACAAACAGATTGAGACACTAATCTCTCAACTAGATGACCAAGAGAACCGCTCCCGCAGACAGAATATTAGAATTAAGGGACTCCCGGAGGCCACCAGATCCGAGGATCTTAGAGTGATTGTAACGGATATCTTTAACCTGATCCTGGAAAGACCTGCCCAGTCCCCTATGGACATAGAAAGAGTTCATAGAGCACTAACCGCCAAGAAGCCGGACATTAACCGCCCGAGGGATGTTATCTGTCGCCTACTAAGGTTTACTGATGTGGAACAGTTACTGCGCACCATGAGAGACAGAGACTATCTTGAATTCGATGGGGCACGTATCACACTGTACCCAGATCTTTCATGGCGCACACTGCTCCAACGCAGGTCAGTGAAACCCCTACTAGAAGCCATAAAGAAAAAAGGAGGGTTATATAAATAGGGATACCCCTTTGCCTTAATAGCCACAGTAGACGGAGTAACTGCAACCCTATGCACTAAAGACGACCTGAAACAGTTTATAGATGACCTGGATCTCCCTTCTACAGATTTCACTGACTGGAGAATCCCACAGGAAACTAACCCGCTATTACAAAGAGAGAGATGGCAAACTAAAGAACCCAGAAGAAAGAGAAGGCCCACGGCTTCATCTCAGGAGGGATCACCAGCATAGATGCTGAGCAAAGGTTATGTAGTAACTGCTCCTCTTCTTTTTTTTTATTAGATGTTCTTACTTATTATATGCTTCTTCTTGACGAACTTCCGAGACACTCTGGTCCTGGGACCCCTCAGAGACTGATAGGCCTGAGCACTTTAAGGATCTTTTCGTATACTGAGCTAGCACCTAATATGGGCCTCAGGTCTGTAAGTATCTTAACATATCTTGTCTGAGGAACTTTTCCGAAAAATATAGGGATAGACTTACAGCTATATGGTGCCCTCACATGAGGGACCACACAACATGCTCAGCCAGCCCGGGGGAGACGCTGCAATGGTGTCCTGAATGACATTTCTACTCAGGAAATCTACCCCCATTAGGGATCCCCTTAATAGGGGAAAGTCTGCTGCAAGTACACATGTCAGCAAAAACTTTGCTAGAGGTTTACTAAGCCTACTTCAAGGCTTGTTATTTTTGATTATGTTCTGTTTGTTAATGTTTCTTTATCTCAGGTACCGCAGATCCTCTCAGGTAATTTTATTGAAATGTCGGTTTTGAACAAACTAAGAGTTTTGACATATAATGTCCGAGGCTTATGTTCCCCGTGTAAGAGGGGGAGACTGTGGACGGAAATTAAACGTCTTCAGCCTAAAATCCTCTTCCTACAGGAGACATATTTCAAAGATGGATGTATCCCACGACTCCCAAAACATAGATTCTCCCAATGGTTTTTCAGCAACTCCCCTATTAGGAGGGCAAAAGGAGTAGCGATTGCCATAGCCAAGGAGATACATACCACTACAGGTGCTGGCAACTGATAAAGATGAGATGGGAAGATATATAGCAGTAAAGGTTCAGCTAGGGAATGAAAGACTCACCTTTCTCAACATATACGCCCCTAACACCCACCAGGTCCCTTTCTTTAAGATGCTCCTCAAAAAAATTAAAGCATTTGCTGAAGGGATTTTGGTATGCGGGGGGGACATGAATATATTATGCAGTCCAGGGAGAGACTCCTCCACGGGCCTTTCTACCCTTCCTCACAAAACTGTAAAAGAATTTACCCAACTGATGAAAACTAACCACCTAATTGATTGCTGGAGATATCTCCACCCTCTAGATAGAGATTTTTCTTATTACTCCCAGATCCATAGAGTTTACACGAGAATTGATTCTATCTGGGTGGATCAGTACTATTTATACAAAGTAAAACAAGCAAGAATAGAGAATATCACTATATCCGACCATGCTGCGGTATGGATTGATCTTGAGATAGGAACTAAAGACACAAGGGGAACTCACTGGAGATTAAATGAAAACCTATTAGATGACTTGGAAGCTTCCCAGAAAGTGGAAAAAACCATGGTAAACTATTTTAGAGAAAATTCATCAGCAGAAGTTTCTAAATGTATTATCTGGGAAGCACACAAGGCGGTAGTCAGGGGCGAATTGATTTCACAAGGGGCAAGAATGAAAAAAGAGGAACGGGGGAGGATGCTTCTAACCCTAAATAGAATCAATTCTCTGGAACAAGCCCACAAATCAAGTACTAGTGTGGAGGTTGGGAAGGCCCTAATGGAGGAAAGGAAGGCTCTGATGCAAATACTAGACAATAAAACTAAACAAAGGCAAAAAATTTGGTTTAACAATATGTATGAACATAGCAATAAATGTGGCAGGCTACTGGCAAATAGCATAAGGAGGAAGAGAGAACTGAATTATATACATAAACTTAAAGATCAAGGGGGGAATATAGAATTTCAGGCGGGGAAGATAGCAGGTCTATTCAGAAAGTATTACGAGGCTCTCTATAACATCCAAAAAGATCACCCCATAGATAGAGTGGACACATGCAAACAAAAAATAAAAGATTATCTACAGAGAGTCCAGATGCCCAAGTGGTCTGAAGAATGGTGTACAGAATTAGAACAAGCAATTACGATCCAAGAATTGAAGGGGGTCTTAAAAGACACCCCTAATGGTAAGTCACCAGGCCCGGATGGCTTTACTAAAAAGTACTATACATTATATGCTAAACATCTATTAGAACCACTGACAGAGGCCCTGAACAGTCTAAGGGAGGGAGGAAGGTTCCCAACCCAAAGTATGGAAGCACATATAGTGGTGATCCCCAAAGAAGGGAGGGATCCTGCCTTGTGTCAGAGCTACAGACCCATATCGCTCATTAATTTAGATATAAAACTCTTCTCTAAGATACTAGCCAATCGAATCAAAGAAGGGTTGCCGGCCCTAGTTCACCCTGATCAAACAGGCTTTGTTGTGGGGAGAGAAGCCAGGGATAACGCGGCCAAGGCCCTAAACGTTGTCCACTGGGCCCAACTTAAGCACGTACCACTAATCCTATTATCAACTGACGCAGAGAAGGCTTTTGACAGGGTGAACTGGGGCCTGATCCGAGAAGTGATTGAACATATTGGCCTAGGACCTTGTATGAAGTCCTGGATCAATACCCTATACAGCAATCCCTCAGCTAAAATAAGAGCAAACGGAGTTTTATCAGAAGGCTTTCAACTGGCCAATGGCACAAGGCAGGGCTGCCCCCTATCCCCGCTCCTATTCGTTCTGACTCTGGAGCCCCTGCTAAGAAGTATACGCTTCAACCAAGCTATTCAAGGAGTAAATATTGGGTCCCAAAACTGTAAACTATCAGAATTTGCTGATGACATCCTTCTATATGTTACAGACCCACTCATTTCACTACCTAAAATCATTCAGGAATTTAGGGAATATGGGGAAATCTCTAATTTTAAAATAAACATGACCAAATCGGAATATATAAATGTGGGACTAAATATATCAGACCTAAATAATCTTAGGACCACTTTTCCTTTTACCTACAGAGAGCAAGCCATAAGATACTTGGGCATAGACCTGCCGTCTAACCTTCATGAGATATACATAAGAAACTTCCTACCTTTACTGGACATAATTGGTAAAGATTTGGAGAGGTGGAATGGAAGAGGATTTACTTGGCTAGGCCGTATCAGCATAATAAAAATGAACATCCTACCCAGACTGCTCTTCCCGATGTCAATGCTCCCTATCTCTCTCCCAAAACTTTTCTTTACAAAAATTAAATCCCTATTAATTACATTTGTCTGGAAAGGGAAGAGACCTAGACTATCATACAATATCATGATTCGATCCAAGGAAAAAGGGGGTCTGGGCTTACCAGATTTGAAATTATATTACAAGGCCCTTGCCATGAATAGAATCCTAGACTGGCAGCACAATGAGACGCAGAAAGGATGGGTTAAAGTGGAAAAATCACTAGCAGGCAGAGACCTGGCTGGAGCGATTTGGGTTAACTCTAAGTTAAGGGGCCTATCAGCCTCCACGCCACCTTGGACTAAACACACCCTAAGGGTATGGGATAGATTTGAATCTAAAGATAAATGGGCACCAGGAGTTTCACCCCTAACCCCAGTTGAGGGCTTCCCGCACTTCCAACCAGGCCTGGAAAGGAACTCCTTCGGTACCTGGAAAGGCAATAGACTATTAACAATAGGACACCTAATGTCAGGAAATAAAATTAAACCTATCGCAGCTCTCCGACAGGAGTATGGGTCATTCCCCATGGACCACTGGAAATTGAACCAACTTACACACTGGTTAGGCTCTCTCAGAGGGGTAAGAGCAATAGTAGACATGACCCCCTGGGAAAAGCTTTTCATACAAGAGGCGAAACCCCCGCATCTAACTTCCTACTTATACCAAGCTCTTTTGGATCTCGAAGGAGATACTAAGGCAGATTTTCTGGGAAAATGGGAGAGAGATACGGGGCACACATTATCAGACCCACAAACAAGTAGAGCTCTGGCTATGGCTCATTCTGCCTCAATAAGCTCACATATTCAAGAAGGGTGCTATAAGCTATTAGTGCGATGGTACAGGACACCCTCTCTTCTTGCTAAGATATATGAGGGCCAGAGTCCCAACTGCTGGAGGGGCTGTGGAGAGCATGGCTCAATTCTGCATATTTTCTGGAATTGCCCCTTGTTGCATCCGTATTGGGATGCAGTAAGGGAAATAGTCAAGGAGGTGGTGGGATGGGACTTGGAGGATAATCCATGGCACCTATTGTTTCACCTTTACCCAACATCTATAAAAAAATATAAAGCCACGGTCACCCCATTCTTACTAAATGCAGCTAAGAGCCTTATTCCAACATACTGGAGGACCACGAGGATCCCCACTATTAAAGACTGGCTCTCTAGAATCCATAGAATTCAAGAAGCAGAAGAATCTATTTTGATGGCCAGAGATAAATTTGATAAATACAAAAAGGTCTGAATGCCATGGATCCTCTTCCAAACAACTGAAAGATATCTTTCTATTGTGAATGAGGGGACGGACTAATAAGGGTTCTAAGCGATATTCTCAACTGAGAGGACTATGTCCTTAACACATATCTACAATGCTGTTTAAAGTAGCAACACTATATGCGGTACCTGAGCAGGGCCGTTTCTACCACCGTGCGGGCCGTGCGACTGCACTGAGCGCAGGCCAGCAGGTGAAGGAAGGTGGGCGCAGGATGGAGGACAATGCTAGGGAGCCGCTCAGTGTTTACACTATTTTCTGTGCACACGTGTGCACAACAGATATAAGCAGCCAGGTCCCCGGCGGCTGCACTGTGTGAGAAGCATAAGGTTTTTTTTTTCTCCCTTCCCTCCCGCCCTCCAATCAGTAACTCTCATTTTTCAGCTGGTGCCTTTCTCCAGCCAATGAGAGTAAGGCAGCCAGCCCACCGAGCCCGCCCCTCTGTCTCCGTTAAGAAGACCAGACAGAAGCAGCAACAGGACAAAAAGCTGCGTTCTGCTCTGTCCAGGATGCCCACATTATTTTTGTTTTCAAGCCAGCCAGCCAGCCAGCCAGGTATAGATCTCCAGTGTAATTCCTGTGAGACTGTGTCGTCTGCTCCGGAGGTATATGACCTCTGCAGCCAGGAGCAGATGGCACAGAATTTCTCTGCTTACTGTGTGTGACATTATGCAGAGCCCTGACAGCCAAGGCAGGGATGCATGTCTCACACAAACAATGCTGTACACAATAATGGATGGAAATCTTACCTAAAGTAATGCTGTGTGTAGTGTATTGTCTAGTATTGCACACAAAACTTTTGTTTCATTGTGAGCTGCATGTATTTTCTATTTCATTTCATAAATTATGTCTGTCATGCTGGTTTTTCAGTGAATTAGATCATATAAATCTGGAGGACCTGTATGGGCCATTTGGGGGGTTTTTGAGTGGCTGTGACACAATTACTTGGGAGGGGTTCTCTCTGGCTGAGGGGGTTTGGGAGGACTTGCATGTGCCACTAGGGGTGGGGTGCTTACTAACTAAGGGAGGTTTGTTGGCCTGTCAGTGCAAACCGGCACTGAGTGGGGGGTCTGGGGTGGTATTGTAACTAGCACCCAAGACCTCCATTATGTGGGGGTGGGGGACACCTACCTATCTATCTAACCTATATTGGGAGTACCTACCTATATAATCTATACTGGGGCAGCTACCTATCTAGCTTATACTGTGGGCACCTACCTATGTAACCTATACTGGGGGCACCTATCTATCTAACCTGTACTGGGGGCTTCTACCTATCTAAGCTTTACTGGGGGCACCTACCTATCTAACCTGTACTGGGGGCACCTACCTACCTAGCTTATACTGGGGCACCTACCTATGTAACCTACACTGGGGGCAGATACCTATCTAACCTATTCCTGGGGCTTCTACCTATCTAGCGTATACTGGGGGCACCTACTCATCTAACCTATACTGGGGGCACCTACTCATCTAACCTATACTGGGGCACCTACCCATCTAACCTATACTGGGGGCACCTACCCATCTAACCTATACTGGGGGCACCTACCCATCTAACCTATACTGGGGGCACCTACCTATCTAACCTATGCTGGGGTCAACTATACTGGCTACCTATACTGGAGGCACCTACCTGGCTAACCAATACTGGGGCACCTATGCGTGGCTACCTATACCAGGGGGACCTATAGCTGGCTACCTATACTGAGTGCAACTGGACCTGGCTAACCTATACTGCGGGCACCTATACCTGGCTCCGCGGGGAGGGGGGGGCGCAATTTTTACACCCTCGCCCTGGGTGCATTTTAGCCTAGAAACTGCCCTGTACCTGAGAACTGTTTTGTTTGGTTCTAAAATGTTCTAGTTTCTATTATGCTCTTTACTTTTTGTCTTTCTCTATTCTCACTCGTACAGATAGCGAGAATTATCTATGCTATGTACACTCTAAAGAATACTTAAGTGTTATGAATATGATGTGTATCCACACTATGGCCTGGTGCACACCAAAAACCGCTAGCAGATCCGCAAAATGCTAGCAGATTTTGAAACGCTTTTTCTTCTTTTTCTGCAGCGTTTCAGCTAGCGTTTTGCGGTTTTGTGTAGCGTTTTTGGTGTAGTAGATTTCATGTATTGTTACAGTAAAGCTGTTACTGAACAGCTACTGTAACAAAAACCGCCTGGCAAACCGCTCTGAAGTGCCGTTTTTCAGAGCGGTTTGCATTTTTCCTATACTTAACATTGAGGCAGAAACGCCTCCGCAATCCAAAATCTGCAGCAGCCCGGGAGTATGCGTTTCTGCAAAACGCCTCCCGCTCTGGTGTGCACCACCCCATTGAAATACATTACCCAAGCGGATCCGCACCCGCAAGCAGATCGCAAACCGCAGCCGAACCGCTCTGGTGTGCACTAGGCCTTAGTGAGAAATGACAAAGTTGTATTGATATGATTTACTTTATTAAAAATAAAAATTACATAAAAAAAACATGAATCCATTTTATTGGAATTCCACGTGAAAGACCAATACAAAGTGGTGTATATGTGAGAAGTGGATCGAAAACCATAAATCAGTCCAAACATTTTTTACAAATAAATGACTGCAAAGTGGGGTGTGCGTAATTATTCGACCCCCTGAGTCAATACTTTGTAGAACCACCTTTTGCTGCAATTACAGCTGCCAGTCTTTTAGGGTATGTCTCTACCAGCTTTGCACATCTAGAGACTGAAATCCTTGCCCATTCTTCTTTGCAAAACAGCTCCAGCTCAGTCAGATTAGATGGACAGCGTTTGTGAACAGCAGTTTTCAGATTTTGCCACAGATTCTCGATTGGATTTAGATCTGGACTTTGACTGGGCCATTCTAACAGATAGATGTGTTTTGTTTTAAGCCATTCCATTGTTGCCCTGGCTTTATGTTTAGGGTCATTGTCCTGCTGGAAGGTGAACCTCCGCCCCAGTCTCAAGTCTTTTGCAGTCTCCAAGAGGTTTTCTTCCAAGTTTGCCCTGTATTTGGCTCCATCCATCTTCCCATCAACTCTGACCAGCTTCCCTGTCCCTGCTGAAGAGATGCACCCCCCGAGCATAATGCTGCCACCACCATATTTGACAGTGGGGATGGTGTGTTCAGAGTGATGTGTAGTGTTCGTTTTCTGCCACACATAGCGTTTTGCATTTTGGCCAAAAAGTTCCATTCTGGTCTCATCTGGCCAGAGCACCTTCTTCCACATGGTTGCTGTGTCCCCCACATGGCTTGTGGCAAACTGCAAACGGGACTTTGTATGCTTTCTGTTAACAATGCCTTTCTTCTTGCCACTCTTCCATAAAGGCCAACTTTGTACAGTGCATGACTAATAGTTGTCCTATGGACAGTCTCCCACCTGAGCTGTAGATCTCTGCAGCTCGTCCAGAGTCACCATGGGCCTCTTGACTGCATTTCTGATCAGCGCTCTCCTTGTTCGGCTTGTGAGTTTAGGTGGATGGCCTTGTCTTGGTAGGTTTACAGTTGTGCCATACTCCTTACATTTCTGAATGATCGCTTGAACAGTGCTCCTTGGGATGTTCAAGGCTTTGGAAATCTTTTTGTAGCCTAAGCCTGCTTTAAATTTCTCAATAACTTGATCCCTGACCTGTCTTAGACCTGTCTTGTGTGTTCTTTGGACTTCACGGTGTTGTTGTTCCCAATATTCTCTTAGACAACCTCTGAGGCCCTCACAGAGCAGCTGTATTTGTACTGACATTAGATTACACACAGGTGCACTATATTTAGTCATTAGCACTCATCAGACAATGTCTATAAGCAACTGACTGCACTCAGATCAAAGGGGGGCCGAATAATTATGCACAGCTCACTTTGCAGTTATTGATTTGTAAAAAATGTTTGGAATCATGGATGATTTTCGTTCCACTTCTCACGTGTACACCATTTTGTGTTGGTCTTTCATGTGGAATTCCAATAAAATTGATTCATGTTTGTGGCAGTAATATGACAAAATGTGGAAAACTTCAAGGGGGCCGAATACTTTTGCAACCCACTGTATGTCTTTTTTGTATGTTGACATATTATGCAGTATTTATAGGACAACTGAAGCAACAAGTATATGGAGGCTGCCATATTTATTTCCTTTTAATACCATACCTGGCTGAAGTACCAGTTTCCTGGCTGTCCTGCTGATGCTCTGCCTCTAATACGTTTAGTCATAGACCCCGAACAAGCATGCAACAGATCAGGTGTTTCTGATATTATTGTCAGATCTGACTGAATTAGCTGCACTTCGGAAAAAATTGGTCCGCAGGAGCAGCCACCGGCCTAGGGGGAGGAGGGCGGGCGCACAAGTAAGACTCAAAAGAAATGGTCTGAGGTCAGCCTTAACAGCCATCCTGCTAGCGAACGTTCGCTACCTCCCAAACAAGCTGGATGAGCTGCTTCTGCTACTTGGCAGAAAACCTTCGCTATGGGGCAACTCCCCGGTCCTCTGCTTAACCGAGACCTGGCTAAAAGACAACATCCCGGACAACTCCCTAAACCTACCAGGTTTCAATCTTTTCCGCGCAGGCCGCGACCACTTTCTCTCAGGGAAAAGAAAGGGCGGTGGAATCTTTTTACATTAACGCCGCGTGGTGCTCCAACACGACCATCCTGCACAAATGCTGCTCTCCAGATGTTGAGCTTCTACTTAACAACTGCAGGCCTCAGTACTCATCCAGGGAGTTCTCCTCCTATGTCCTCGCAGGTGTTTACATCCCAACGGATGCGGACGTCAGAAATGCTCTATGCACACTCAGCGACACCATCTCGCTGTGGGAGACAACCCTCCCGGACTCCGTCTGCATCATCCTAGGTGATTCCAATAGAGCAAACCTTTGCCAGGACCTGCCTCGGTACAAACAACACATCACCTGCCCCACCAGGAACAAAAATACCCTGGACCACTGTTACACAGTCCTCAAAGATGCGTACAAGGCTACTCGCCGAGCTGCACTTGGTAACTCTGACCATTGCCTAATCCACCTGATCCCCACTTACAGGAGGGACCTTGAAACCTCAAAGCCGATTGTCAGGACTGTTAAGAAGTGGACAGAGGAGGCTAAGGGGCAACTTCAATGCCTGCTTCGACAGCACGGACTGGTCAGCCCTGGAGGCTCCCTGCCTAGAGGAATGGACAGAGAACACCACCGCCTATATCAGCTTATGTGAGGAGACATGCATCCCAACGAAGACTGTCAAAATCTTCTCAAACGATAAACCCTGGTTCAATGGCAGGCTGCGCAGACTCTGGAAAATCAAGGAGGAAGCACACAAATCCGGAACCCCAGAGGAATTCAGGGTGGCCAGGAACACCTTGAACCGAGAGCTGAAGGCGGCAAAGAGAGACTACTCTAACAAGCTGAGTCTGAACCTTCAGTCCAATAACCCACGGGATGTCTGGAAAGGCCTCAGAGCAGCCACTAACTTCAAGCCCCCTCCTCAACACACACTTCCTAGCTTTGCACTAGCTGAAGTGCTCAACAAATTCTATTGCAGGTTTGAACACCAACCCACCCAACCTGTGGACCTAGCACTCACTTTTTCACCAAGGGAGTCTCCTCCCACCTCATCTTCCCACGCTGCTAATGTCCCCCTGGCACTGAAGATAGTCCAGGAGGCCGATGTCCTACGACACCTCCGGAAGCTCAACACCAGGAAAGCTTCAGGCCCGGACGGCATATCTCCAACCTGCCTGAAAACATGTGCAAGCCAGCTATCCCCGTTCCTTACCTCCATCTTCAGCAAATCCCTGACACTAGGCAAGGTTCCCTGCTGTTTCAAAAAATCAGACGTCATCCCAGTCCCCAAGAAACCAAGAGCCACTGATCTAAATAACTACAGACCTGTTGCTCTAACTCCAATCATCATGAATACCTTCGAAAGACTGGTTCTCACCTACCTGAAGGAACACACAGCCACCTTAATGGATCCTCTGCAATTCACGTACAGGGCCAACTGGTCCGTGGAGGATGCCATAAACATCAGTCTAGCACACATCATGGCTCATCTGGACAAATCCAACACCTACGCCAGGATCCTGCTCCTGGACTTCAGTTCCACTTTTAAACACCATCTGCCCGAACATTCTGCATGACAACCTGGCACGACTCGGTGTTGACCTCACTCTCTGCACCTGGATCAAGGACTTCCTCACCAACAGGACACAACTAGTGAGAATCGGCGGCTGCTTCTCTGGAGTCAGAACTACCAACACGTGGGCCCCACAAGGGTGTGTGCTGTCCCCAATTCTTTTCTCTTTGTGCACAAACAGCTGTACCTCATCCGCTGACTCTGTCAGGGTCATCAAGTTTGCGGATGATACCACCATCCTAGGTCTCATTGGAGAAAACGGGGAGTTTGTATATTGTAGCGAGATTGAGTGGATCCACAGGTGGTGCACGGACAACAAACTGGTGCTAAACGCAGCAAAAACTGTGGAACTGATGTGAGCCCCTCTGAAGGAGCTAGTGACAAGCCTATATATACTGTGTAAAGCTGGACATAGATGCATCGATTTTTATGATGAATTAATCTGCCGGTTATCTGTGATGCAAAGAGAATTACGATCGGACAGTACATTTTGGTCAATTGCAGGGCCGGATTTATCATAAGGCACTGTAGGCACGTGCCTATAGGCGCCTGGTGATGGAAAGACGGCTCACTCCACTCCTAGAGCGCCTCCCTCCTGCCTGTTCTATACAGAGTCCTGATGAGAGTGAGATTACTCAGTCTGCTCCTGGCATTCCACTGATAAGATCTCTCTTCATCTGGTGGCATCTCTAGCTACCTAATACTTGGAAGCACCTCAAGTTACGTAATGCTGAGGATAGCTCTGGTTACCTAATACTAAAGTGCACCTGTAGCTACCTATGATGAGCAAGGGAAGTAAGGTAGAAGTGACTGCTGGGACAGCCAGCACACTTGTGGTGCAGTTCGGTGAGGGTTTGTAGGTTCATGGAAGTCTAGGGTGCCAGAACATCTGTGCCTATAGGCTCCTGCGAGGTAAATCCAGGCCTGGTCAATTGTATGCGGCAGTAGACCGATGACCCACAGCATTGCACTGTATTGAACAGTGCAATGCTGCAGTTTAATAGATTTTCAATAGATCTGAGTTGAAATCTATTGAAAACTTGTAAGCCATGAATGAGGGGGGGGGGGGGGGGGGAGGATTCGATCCCTCTCTAATCAGTTCAGAGAGCTATTTATCTGTTTGCAATATTCTATGGCAATCTAACCATGTATGGCCACATCGAAGTTTTGCCGAAGACAAGATACAGAACATTTATATCATACTTTTCTCCCGGCGGACTCAAAGCGCCAGAGCTGCAGCTCATAGGGTACGAACACGACAAATACAGCGCAGGATATTTGGGCGAAGCTGGCGCCACCATAGGCCATAATAGGAATTGCGGCTATAGCGGCGCACAGTGAGTATACTTTGGCGCCGTCAGATGACGGAGCTGAAGTTACTTTTAAAACACTGTCATTATTCCCCACAATCCACGTCGACCTGGAGGGGGGATAGTAATTAGCACCGCCGGGACTTGTGCAGGAGCAGGGTAAGCTGTATTTCAGCTGTAACCTGCGCCCAAGTCTCCTGGCGGCAATTACATACGTACGCCATAGGGTGCGCTTTACAGGCAGGAGTGTTAGGGAGTCTTGCCCAAGGCCTCCTTACTGAATAGGTGCTGGCTTACTGAAAAGGAAGTGCCAAGATTCGAGCCCTGGTCTCCGGTGTCAGAGGCAGAGCCCTTAACCAGTACATTATCCAGCCACATCAGCACTTTATAAACACTACATAAAATCATTAGCTATTGTGACAGTAGCAATGCTGTCTGCACATGTGACATGCATCGGGTCGGGAGATGTATGGAGTTATGATGCAGCACAGTGAATGGTTGACATGAAAATTAGTGTGGACCGACCTGGTGTAGGAGTTGGTAAGTTTCATTGTGGTACATCTATTGTTTATAGTTGGCAACAAACCTGATTGCTAGTTTGAGGATTGAATTTACATGGAGATGTGTATAACTGCATTTGTTCATCCATGGTTTGGCAGCATTCCTTTTATTTTTTGTTTAGATATTGTCAGTTCTTAATTAATGCCCGATACTTTCTTCACTTCCTGTTCAGCCTGAATGTTGTCATAGTTTACAAGGAGTGACTGCAAAACAAAAGCTGCAGTTGTGACAGGTGTTCTGGCCACACAGGGGATGTGATGGCATCAGACACTGGAGATCAGCTAATCTGCAAGTCAGCCACTTCCGTCATCGTAGGGAAGTCAGGACACTGGTGAAAAATAAACACTAAACGGGATGTGTATAATCTTAACTGGCGTGACAATGAAACATATAAAATTACGCTTCCGTGAGTCATGTGTAGGCAAATATGAGAGTCTGTTTTATGATCTAGACTAGACTTATTATGCAATCCAATCAGGTGACTGATGTACTGTATGTCTTCAATGTCTCACCAGAGATTGATCTGCTGGAGAAAATGCTGGAACTGGATCCAGAAAAGAGATTATCTGCGTTGCAGTGTCTAGCACATCCGTACCTAGAGGAAGTTCAGGACTCTGACCCAGATCCACCTGCAGAGAAATACGATGATTCCTTTGAAAGCCTGGACCTCGCAATCCCAGAATGGAAAAGTAACGTATCAGGGGTCTGTTGGCTTGACAAGCTACAGGCGGGGATATGCCTTCTTCACAAAGCAGAGAGTGGTGGAGTGTGCAGGCAAAATGTAAACATCCCCACAGTCGGATTTGTAATAGAGAGAGCTTCCTGTTACTTTAGTGTAAGGGTATGTGCAAACAGTGCTTGGAGAACCTATCAATAGGAAAACAGAGAACTCCATCTAATCCCATACAAAAGGTCTGGTCATAGAGAATTAAGTCCATCTGTGCTACCATTAAGCATATTCAGAGCTTCATTAATTATGAAAATGGCTACCAAGCACCAAGAGTCCTTCCTCTCGGGTTTGGCAGGTCTTCATCTAAGGCTGTTTTTACACTTCAGGTGTGCAATGCCACACCCTGCCACATAGCACAAAATCACAAACATATGACCCTGTGGCAGAGTACGGCGACAGGGTCTTATGCATAACAAAGACCCCCTGCCTAGTGACATATTCCCTGCTAGACAGGAATAACGTCACTGGGATTCCCGAGGATCCCCATCTTATTCCTGTGGTTCCTCACATCTGTGCCGCAATACCGCCACCAACCTTTTTAAAAGGAATGCATCGCCCATTGACTTACATTACTTCTGCTGCTGCAAAAGTTTGGCGGTAACGTGCCGATGACTTTGCGGTGGCGATCCTGAAACTTAAGGTGCAACACAACGTGGTAAGTGTGCTAGGCCACATTGACTTGCCTTGTTGTTGCGTTACCCTGCAGCCTGCGGTAAAACAGGGTAACGCAACACACGCTTGCAATACAAGTGTAGAAGGGGCCTTCAAGGAGCACAGTCACGAAAATAGTCTTGAGTATCTCCTCAGAAAGAGATGGACAAGTCCAAAATCTGTCCACTTTTTATTACCTACTGTAGGTGAAAGCAGCTTAGTAAAATAGTAATGTATAGAGCATTTAAATCTATAAGAAAAGCCCTCCTTACAAGTACTGTATATACTAGCATATAAGCCGACCCATATATAAGCCGAGGTACCCACTTTTCCCTCAGAAACCAGGAAAAAATGATGGAGTCGCGTATAAGCTCCCTCCCCAATATAGCCCCCTCCACAGTAGCCAGATGTTCCCCCAATACAAGTCAGCCCCCTACCCATAGCCAGATGTGCCCCAGGATCATACAGCTGTGTCTCAAGAAGCCATTAGATGGCGTCATAGATATGAGACACTGTGATTGTCAGACAGGAAGAATCCCTGAGCATTGCACCACTGACACATTGTTTGCACGCTCCGCACCACAAGCCTGGGGACACAGGTAGTCTGCACACCATGTTGCGGGGGATGGAGGGTACGGACACAGCAGGGTGCAAGCTGGTAAGAGCAGGATCACTAGTGCACATTCCTTACCCTCCTCTGCCATTAAAAAACTCTTCTCCACCATCTGTTTTGCTCCACTGACTCGCATATAAGCCGAGGGGGTAACTTTTTAGCACATATTTTATGCTGAAAAATTAGGCTTATAAGTGAGTATATACAGTTTGTATACACATGTATTTTAAAACAATTTTTTAAAACAGTTGGCCTTTAAACTGACATAGCTCTGCTACATAGAAAATGTATGCTGTAACCAGACCTAATCTGTTGCGCATACAGTATTTTTGCCTGTTGCCCATAGTAATCAGCTATATCCCTGACCTCAGTAACAAACCAGCACTGTAAAAGTGACAGTTGGAAAACCATTTCAGGAAAACCAGTAAACCATTCTCACATAATAATAGGCAAGTGTCCCAGTGTCTGTCCGTGTGTCAGTACTTTTTATCACTGCGCATGTGCAGGGACAAGACGCAGAGACACTGCCGAGAGCCGGAGGAGGACGGGGCCAGAAGGGGCGGTCGTGTGCGTGCACGCGGCGGGTGTGCAGGGCAGGCATGTGCGGCATGCGCACGGACGGCGGATTACTGACAGACCTAGCCCGTTATTAAAATGGCATAGGTCACTAGTTCTCACATAAACTAATGTAGGCAGATGCCAATATATCCTTCTGAAGACTGTACACCCGGTAGAGATTTAAAATGTTGATCTTAAAAAACCTAACAGACACAGCCAATCTTGCATTGGTCCATGGAGGAGAAAGCATTTCTTCACAGTCAAGACAAAATCTTAGGTAAAGGTGGTGGGGCATTTCCCTAACATGCTCCATTCAGAATCTATGCAAGCAGTAGTCATTGAGGCTACTTACACACCAAGACGCTGCATTTTAGGGGACGTTATGGTCGCATAACGTGCTAACGTGCCCCTAACGCAACGTATGGTGGTGTTGAAGTTGGACGTCAGATTGAGCTGTGTTATGCAGCTCTCAAAGCAGCCGCTCCGGGTTAGTGATAGGAAGTCCGGATCTTTTTAAGGATTCGGATCATTTGAATCGGATCATTAAAAAGATCCGGATCTTTGAACCGAATCATTTGAATCATTTTACTAGGGAAGCAGACTGGGTGAAATGACTAGCAGGACAGGACTTTCCCTGCACTGTACATTCTGTATGTTCCTGTTTCTTCCAGACAGACATCCACTGTGAACCGAATCTTTCATTGTGATGATCCGGATGATTCGACTCACAAAAAAGATCCGGATCAAATGAATGATTCGTTCATGATCCAGACAACACTACAGTCCTACCAGGAGTCTCTGCAGTGCAGTGAATATTAATTAGCCATGTGGCTGGCTACAGAGGAGGAGGGGAGACCTCCTCCTCCAACATTACTGAGCATGTGCAAGCAGTCTAACGCTGCTTAGCCCAGTATATCGTACAGCATGCAGCACTTTGTTTAAACGTGCTGCGTTACTATATAACGCAAAGTGGGCACTGTGAACAGCACATTGATTTTACAGTGCTGTGAGTTAGGCTGCGTTACTGGCTGCTGTAATGTGGGACTTTAACGTCCTACTGTGAAACCAGCCTCAGTCAGTAAAATAGAGAGCTTAGAAATGTTTTACAACAGTTGTAGCTCTAATGAAAACATCATCAGTATCAGGCTATTGGACTTCAGTTTAGCCATACTATAAAAAAGTGCACTGTTCTATTTATGTGATGACTGCAGTTATGTTAAATTACATTGTCCATCACTGTTTACACAGGTTTAAGTCACATGGAAATAATGACATTTGACCCCAAGAACCCCAGCCAGCGGGCTACCTGACCGTGCTGTGATGCTGTTCCTGCATGTCTCCTCGGAAACTACTTCACAGAACTTCAAAGGACCTCCAGGATATTTGAGTGTCAGTTATCAGCAACCGATTCATCATGGAAAGATGTCAAGTTAGAAGTTGATGGACTCCTTCCAACCATGGAATGTGCTATCATTATAGACTTCATATGGGCAGAGAGGAACTACTTACATACATCGTGCTGCCATTTAACACAGAGACAACGAGGACTCCTGCTACAAATCCCTTAAATGATTAGCAACAAGATCTGCTAGCAATGATACAAAAGCATAAAGCCTTGTTTCTGGAATTCTTTTCCAGAGTGTGGCGTTGTAGCAGTTGCATAGCTTTAAGGTGCCCATACACTCGTCAGATTGGCAGAAGATAGATAAGAAATGCATCTGATGATCTATCTGATGCGTTTTTAGAACATTTTTTACCAGGATAGAATTCCAATAGATTTCAGTTTGAAATCTGTTGAAATTCGATCTGATGGCATTTTTTTGCCATCAGATTTCCATTAAGGCCAATGCAAACTGATAAGCAATCTCATCAGATCGACCTAAATTTTCCACCCTGCTAGTTCGATGGAAATCCATCGAAATCGATCGAAATCGGCCGTCGATCGGTCGATTGGCCAACCGATTTGCGATCGATCGATCGATCGATCGACCGCGATCGATCGGTCGGCCAGAAAATCGGCTGAGTGTATGGGCTGCTATAGGCTCCATCAGGCCAATTCTTGCATAACCTTCTCTGCAGCCCAAGACCTGCAGGTTGCAGAAGATGGATACGGTATTTAGGGCTGTGTCACCCTCTCTTGCTATCAACTAACTGCTGAGCTACTAATGGAATACATTATTTAGCATTCTATGGCATAAGAATATGTGTATTAGTTTTTGTTGTGAGCTACAATTGCTAGCTGCTGTTGATTCACGACTCCACAGACATGTATTACAACTATGAGTCTTTGCCACATTTCTCCTGTGCTGTATAAGCCTTTAAAAGAAACCTTTTTTGTTGTTGTTAAAAATGTGACAAAACCTTTATACATTTATTAAACAAAACACTTTTTTATTGAATGTAATAAATGAGTTTTCTATTTCAGTTTATAGACCGCTGGCATATGGTAAAACTAATAAAAAATGCAAGTTTTGCTTGTTTGAAACCACAGAAATTGTTCACAGTGTCATATACATACCCCAACAGAACTCTACAGCTGAAATAGTATTTGATATATTAACATATTAATGGAAGATCACCAAGAGAAATAATGTTTTAGGGTGATGTTGAGGTGCTGGTCAAAAACAAACAAAAAAACACTACTTTTTCGCCCGATCAAATGTTTTTGTCTAATCTAATGTCTAATTGGGCAAAATGTTTTTTACTGTACAGCCACCTTAAACCAGCAGGGACATCCCTACTATCCCAGGAAGAAAAACACATATATAAGTAAATACAATACTTGTTCTACTTACATATGTATTGTACTGTCCATGTTTTGATTTCAGTGAATTTTATATAGTAAATAAAGAGAAAACTGCTCAAAGCATTTTCCATCTTTACTGCCTCTGACTGAAGCCAATCCTGATATAATTTCCTCCCTTACTCTTTTTTTTTTCTTTTAGAAAGTGCACTGTCATATCTAGCTTGCGTTGTAAACACAGGTGAGCACATCATAGACCGTATTTCTGCAGCTTCTGCAAAGGGGTGAGGTGTATTTCCCTTCTCAGCCTTGTGTCCAACTGTGTTTTTTTTTTTGGCTAATGTAATTAAAGTGGTGACCCCCAGTTTCCTTCACTTGAATGAAGTAATGGATCACCACATGCAACAGTTTATTTCTGGCTAGAGAAAGCCCACTTTAGACAGGAGAAAAACAGTTGCTGAAGACGAGGCTCTGTGTGTTACGTGGTGGGGCTGCCACTTTATCAAGCATCCACGTCTGACTTAATGCACATTTGTTTGATTACTGTCAGAGACAAGACTGGAACATTATCATGCTGTTTTTTTTTTTGTTTTAAATGACTTTAACCACTTCCCGACCGCCGTATATACAATTGGCGGCCGGGAAGTGGACCCCGCAAGGACCGCCGTATTGATAAATGGCGGCGGTCCTTTTACGGGCATGGGTGGCGCGATCGCGTCATTCGTGACGCGATCGGCCGCCGGCGCCTGGTTCCGCCCCCCTCGCGCCGTAGCCCGCCGGCCGTTCCGAAGCGCCGGCGGGTTACTAGTACCCGGATCGCCGCATACAAAGTGTATAATACACTTTGTAATGTATACAAAGTGTATTATACAGGCTGCCTCCTGCCCTGGTGGTCCCAGTGTCCGAGGGACCACCAGGGCAGGCTGCAGCCACCCTAGTCTGCACCCAAGCACACTGATTCCCCCCCCCCCCCCCTGATCGCCCACAGCACCCCTCAGACCCCCCCCCCCCCTGCCCACCCCCCAGACCACTGTTTGCACCCAATCACCCATCAATCACTCCCTGTCACTATCTGTCAACGCTATTTTTTTTTTATGCCCTAAACTGCCCCCTGCTCCCTCCTGATCACCCCCACCCCTCAGAATCTCCCCAGACCCCCCCCCCCCCTGTGTACTGTATGCATCTATCCCCCTGATCACCTGTCAATCACCCATCAATCACCCCCTGTCACTGCCACCCATTAATCAGCCCCTAACCTGCCCCTTGCGGGCAATCTGATCACCCACCCACACCAATAGATCGCCCGCAGATCCAACGTCAGATCACCTCCCAAGTGCAGTGTTTACATCTGTTCTCTACCCTAAACACCCACTAATTACCCATCAATCACCCCCTATCACCACCTGTCACTGTTACCCATCAGATCAGACCCTAATCTGCCCCTTGCGGGCACCCAATCACCCGCCTACACGCTCAGATTGCCCTCAGACCCCCCCTTATCAATTCGCCAGCGCAATATTTACATCTGTTCTTCCCTGTAATAACCCACTTATCACCTGTCAATCACCCATCAATCACCCCCTGTCACTGCCACCCATCAATCAGCCCCTAACCTGCCCCTTGCGGGCAATCTGATCACCCACCCACACCAATAGATCGCCCGCAGATCCGACGTCAGATCACCTCCCAAGTGCATTGTTTACATCTGTTCTCTACCCTAAACACCCACTAATTACCCATCAATCACCCCGTCACTGCTACCTATCAGATTAGAACCCTATCTGCCCCTAGGGCACTCAATCACCCGCCCACACCCTCAGACCCCAGCCCTGATCACCTCGCCAGTGCATTGCTTGCATCTATTCCCCCCTCTAATCACACCTTGAGACACCCATCAATCACCTCCTGTCACCCCCTAGCACACCTACCCATCAGATCAGGCCCTAATTTGCCCCGTGTGGGCTCCTGATCACTCGGCCAAACCCTCAGATCCCCCTCAGACCCCCTTCCGATCATCTACCCAGTGCATTGATTGCATCTATTTTCCCCTCTAACCACCCCCTGAGACACCCATCAATCACCTCCTGTCACCCCTCTAGCACTCCTATCCATCAGATCAGGCCCAATACAATCTGTCATCTAAAAGGCCACCCTGCTTATGACCGGTTCCACAAAATTCGCCCCCTCATAGACCACCTGTCATCAAAATTTGCAGATGCTTATACCCCTGAACAGTAATTTTGAGACATTTGGTTTCCAGACTACTCACGGTTTTGGGCCCATAAAATGTCAGGGCGGTATAGGAACCCCACAAGTGACCCCATTTTAGAAAAAAGACACCCCAAGGTATTCTGTTGGGTGGATGACGAGTGCATAGATTTTATTTTTTGTCAAAAGTTAGCGGAAATTGATTTTTATTGGTTTTTTTTCACAAAGTGTCATTTTTCACTAACTTGTGACAAAAAATAAAATCTTCTATGAACTCGCCATACACCTAACGAAATACCTTGGGGTGTCTTCTTTCTAAAATGGGGTCACTTGTGGCGTTCCTATACTGCCCTGGCATTTTAGGGGCCCTAAACCGTGAGGAGTAGTCTAGAAAACAAATGCCTCAAAATGACCTGTGAATAGGACGTTGGGCCCCTTAGCGCACCTAGGCTGCAAAAAAGTGTCACACATGTGGTACCGCCGTACTCAGGAAAAGTAATATAATGTGTTTTGGGGTGTATTTTTACACATACCCATGCTGGGTGGGAGAAATATCTCTGTAAATGTGAGGACTGTGGTAAAGAGAACGAGAAAAAAACTACAGAGACAACGGGAGCCCCTATAGTGTATTATCTTTGTAAACTGGTCTAGATGTAAGTAAAGTACTACTCACAAGTATGGGTTGCTGGCAGGCAACCACTGTAGCAAGTGTATGGGGAAGTCCCGTCCCCACTCGGTCTTTTCGATGGATGGTCGCAACTCCTTTGAAAAAATGTTTTTACCACAAAAGTAGCAAAAATAACCGTCCCACAGTGTGGGATGTTATACAGTAACTGTGAAAGAAGTAGGAGGCGCCCTTGTTGTATGAACTGTAGTGTTGCATAAATAGACGTATATGGTATATAATATAGATCGCCTACCTTATGAACAGAACTTCACTCAGTAGGGATGATGAAAAACATTTATTGGTAATAGGGCGGTATAGGAACCCCACAAGTGACCCCATTTTAGAAAAAAAAGACATCTCAAGGTATTCTGTTAGGTGTATGACGAGTGCATAGAAGATTTTATTTTTTGTCAAAAGTTAGCGGAAATTGATTTTTATTGTTTTTTTTTCACAAAGTGTCATTTTTCACTAACTTGTGACAATAAAACAAAATCTTCTATGAACTCACCATACTCCTAACGGAATACCTTGGGGTGTCTTCTTTCTAGAATGGGGTAATTTGTGGGGTTCCTATACTGCCCTGGCATTTTAGGGGCCCTAAACCGTGAGGAGTAGTCTTGAAACAAAAATGACCTGTGAAATCCTTAAGGTATTCATTGGACTTTGGGCCCCTTAGCGCAGTTAGGGTGCAAAAAAGTGCCACACATGTGGTATCGCCGTACTCAGGAGAAGTAGTATAATGTGTTTTGGGGTGTATTTTTACACATACCCATGCTCAGTGGGAGAAATATCTCTGTAAATGGACAATTGTGTGTAAAAAAAAAATCAAACAATTGTCATTTACAGAGATATTTCTCCCACCCAGCATGGGTATGTGTAAAAATACACCCCAAAACACATTATACTACTTCTCCTGAGTACGGCAATACCACATGTGTGGCACTTTTTTGCAGCCTAACTGCGCTAAGGGGCCCAAAGTCCAATGAGCACCTTTAGGCTTTACAGGGGTGCTTACAATTTAGCACCCCCCAAAATGTCAGGACAGTGAACACACCCCACAAATTACCCCATTTTGGAAAGTAGACACTTCAAGGTATTCAGAGAGGGGCATGGTGAGTCCGTGGAAGATTTAATTTTTTTTTGTTGCAAGTTAGAAGAAATGGAAATTTTTTTTTTTTTTGTCACAAAGTGTCATTTTCTGCTTACTTGTGACAAAAAATAATATCTTCTATGAACTCACTATGCCTCTCGGCGAATACTTTGGGATGTCTTCTTTCCAAAATGGGGTCATTTGGGGGGTATTTATACTATCCTGGAATTCTAAACATGTCAGGCGCTCAGAAAAGTCAGAGATGCTGGAAAATTCACTTTTTGCACCATAGTTTGTAAACGCTATAACTTTTACCGAAACCAATAAATATAGGCTGAATGGGGTTTTTTTTAATCAAAAACATGTTTGTCCACATTTTTTGCACTGCATGTATACAAAAATTTTACTTTATTTGAAAAATGTCAGCACAGAAAGTTAAAAAAATCATTTTTTTTGACAAAAATTCATGTCTTTTTTGATGAATATAATAAAAAGTAAAAATCGCAGCAGCAATCAAATAGCACCAAAAGAAAGCTTTATTAGTGACAAGAAAAGGAGCCAAAACTCATTTAGGTAGTAGGTTGTATGAGCGAGCAATAAACCGTGAAAGCTGCAGTGGTCTGAATGGAAAAAAAGTGCCTGGTCCTTAAGGGGGGTAAAGCCCACTTTTACTCACCCGGGGCTCTCCTCAGCCCCCTGCAGCTGAACGGTGCCCTCGCCGTGTCCCTCTGATGCGCCTGGACTCGCCGGTGGCCACCTCCGGTTTGGCCATCACCGGCCGACAATAGCATTTAGGCCGCAATACCGCCCTCTATAATGCTATTGCGGCCTGGAACGCGGCTAATAAGCCGCGTTCCCAGCCTGTCGGCCGGTGACGGCCAGACCGGAAGTGGCCGCCGGCGAGTCCAGGCGCATCGGAGGGACACGGCGAGGGCACCGTTCAGCTGCAGGGGGCTGAGGAGAGCCCCAGGTGAGTAAAAGTCATATTTTTTTTAGCTGACTTAAGTATTCCTTTAAGTGGTCTGATTTTTTGCTTTTTAATGTATCCCTGTTTTTCTGTTGGCTGCACGTGTGTGGTGCACTCTAGTGGTCATGTCGCCCATACAGTGATCTGGCAGGTGACAGGAACTAGCCGTTTAAAGAATACTTCAAGTATAAAAGACAGAGCCTGTCATATCAGGCTCTGTCTGAATGCTGCAGGATCAACTGTTCCTTACACAGGCAAACAGGAGACGCTCCACCCACCTCCTTTGCAATGCATTTTTCCAAACTCTTCTGAAGCTCTTCAGTCAACCCCAGCTCAGCAGCCAAACTGGGGGTTGGGGGAGGAGGGGTGGAGCGATCACCTGTAATCATGGCTGTGGAGGTAAGTAACCTTGAGGACCCCCCCCATCCCCCATAATTAAGACAGAGCTTGACATGACATGCCCTGTCTTTTAGACTGGAAGTACTCTTTAAAGTGAACCAAGCAGCATTTTTAGCCCCAAAGCATCTCAATAGCACATTAAAAATGCATGCTAACAATGTGACTTATTACTGAAAAAGAAATTCCATACTACCTCTTCTTTTTACATTTAAATGTTTGCTAGAGGCTTTTATTTCCCTACTTTCACGGACTACTGTCCACAGAAAGTGCAGGCAGATAAGGACCACCTTAATTAGCTTAGCAGTAACAATAAGCAAACAAAAGCTTTCAAAAGGGGGGGTGGTGTAATCACTGCACTTCACACAATTTAGAGAAGTCGTACTTGATTGGATTCACACCTTCCCCTGGATAAATAAGGGCAAGGGGAGGGGCAGTTCTTACAGCTATAAAGGTAGCCATACACTGGTCGATGTGCCATTAGATCGACCAGCTGACAGATCCCTATCTGATCGAATCTGATCAGAGAGGGATCGTATGGCTGCCTTTACTGCAAACAGATTGTGAATCGATTTCAGCCTGAAACCGATTCACCATCTGCTGAGCTGCTCCTGCCGCCTGTCCCCCCCCCCCCGTATACATTACCTGACGCTGGCTCCCGGGCATCTTCTCCGCATTGCACGGCTCTGTTCCGGATCCATTACGGCGCTTCCTGTGTTACTCCGTGACCAGGAAGTTCAAATAGAGCGCCCTCTATTAGAACTTCCTGGTCACTGCAGTGACACAGGAAGCGCCGGGATGGATGGAGCCGGAACAGAGCTGTGCAGCACGGAGAAGACGCCCGGGAGCCAGCCTCAGGTAATGTATACCTGATCGGATCGGCCGCCGCTAGCGACGCGCACTTTACCCGCGGGCGATCGACGGACCGATCCGATTTCGGGACTCGATTCCCGGCCGTTTCGACAGCAGATTCGATCCTGGGATCGAATCTGCTGCCAATCGTTCGCGGTAAACGCAGCCGCCGATCTGATTCCCTCCCGAAATCGGATCGGTCCGTCGATCGCGCCGTGCGGGAAATTACCCTCGATCGCCCGCGGGTAAAGTGCGCGTCGCTAGCGGCGGCCGATCCGATCAGGTATACATTACCTGAGGCTGGCTCCCGGGCGTCTTCTCCGTGCTGCACGGCTCTGTTCCGGCTCCATCCATCCCGGCGCTTCCTGTGTCACTGCAGTGACCAGGAAGTTCTAATAGAGGGCGCTCTATTTGAACTTCCTGGTCACGGAGTAACACAGGAAGCGCCGTAATGGATCCGGAACAGAGCCGTGCAATGCGGAGAAGATGCCCGGGAGCCAGCGTCAGGTAATGTATACGGGGGGACAGGCGGCAGGAGCAGCTCAGCAGATGGTGAATTGGTTTCAGGCTGAAATCAATTCACAATCTGTTTGCAGTAAAGGCAGCCATACGATCCCTCTCTGATCAGATAGGGATCTGTCAGCTGGTCGATCTAATGGCACATCGACCAGTGTATGGCTACCTTTAGAGACCAGGACAAGCTGCAGAGAAAAAAGCAGCTTGGATCCATTAAAGACTACACTCTGCTTTTTGTTCTCCTGTGCAAAATATGACCGTCAGTATTCATTACCGAAAGGATCAATGTGTTTTCTCTGGCTATTTTGATATTGAACTTCAGATTGAGGACAGCTGTTATATATTGAATATACAGTATATTCAACAGCAATCAATAAAGATATAACACCGTAAGCAGTAAAGAAAAGACCAAGCGTGGTTTGTAAAATAAAGATCTAGTGAAGGAATTTATTTTAAGTTTAGTAGCATCTAGTTACCCTTCAGTAAAATATACATTATAGGTAGAGTTAATGCAACCATGGTACAGGTCAGTGCAGTGCTGTATATGGAATTCCTGTTGATTTGAGTTCCCAGTCTCTGTTCTGTATCAGCCAATCCAAAAATGACGATGTCCTGCAGGGGGACTCCTCCTTCCATATCCTCAGGAATGTAAGTGCCAATTGGCCGATCTGAAGTCTGAATGGGAACCTTTACCTTAACATTCTGCACATCTGTTGCCACTTTGCTAATACTCTTCTCTAGGTTGCAACATTGCTGGTGTAAACTTTCTAAATGCTTCCCTGTCTCCTTAGTGTAAGTCATGTGTTCCTGTATCAGTGTTAGAATTTGATCCCCTGTACCAGCTGCACTGACCAGAGCAACAGGCTCTCCTCCTTGCAGCTCCTGGCTGGATGGTACTGTAGTTGGTACCACATTTCTTAATGATAAAATGAGCTCGCCCAAGTCCTTCTGCTGGCTATGATGCACGGAGGCGTGTTGATGAATGGCTTCCTGTAAACTGATTGGTCCTTTCTGTGCTTCTAGAAGCAAGTTCTTCAATTCCTGCAGCCGGACACGATTTATATAGGTTGATCCCATCACTCCAATGACTGCTCCCAGAACTGATCCCATGACTGACCAGTTTTTGGTCCGCTCTGCTCTGGTCCTCTCTTTCTCGTGACTTTCTCGGACAGAGGCGGAGAAAAGGGCAAACTTCTCTCTTTCGGTGTCCTCTGCTTGGATGTACGAAGTTCTCAGCCTCTTCTCCTCCTTAACAGGAAATTCAAGACACTGCGTAAGTCTACAGAACTGGGTGTAAAAAACTGGCCCCATAATGTGGCAGCACATGCATTTACTATTCTCTACTTTTAATATTATTAAACTTTATTTATAAAGCACTAACATATTACACAATATGAACAATAGATAAAGGGAAACATTACAACATTAAATAATGTTACACAGGGACATTATAGCATTCAACAGTGGTATAAAAAATAGCAACATAACAATGTAGGTATACATATAGCAGACCAGGCATTGAGCCTGATCCAATTTATTTTCTAGTAAGTTTCTGCTAGTGAGAGGGACATGGAGTCTGCCATATTTATTTTCTTTTAGGCAATACCAGTTGCCTGGCTGTCCTGCTGATCCTTTGCCCCTAATATCTATAGCCATAGACCCTGAACAAGCATGCAGCAGGGCAGGGGTTTCAAACATTATTGTCAGATCTGACAAGATTAGCTTCATGCTTGTATCTTGTGTTATTGAGACACTACTGCAGCCAAATAGACCAGCAGGGCTGCCAGGCAACTGGTATTGTATTAAAAGGAAATACATATGGCAGCCTCCATATTATTCTCACTACAGTTGTCCTTTACAAGGTATTTTATTGAAAAGATGTGAAAATATCTCCTAGGAGAAAAAGTGAATTGGATCAGGCCTATTGAGTCTATATGGTGGGGAGGAGAGCCCTGCCAAATTGGCTTACAATCTCTACTGCTGCTGGCTGGCTGGCCTTAAGAGCCTCCACTATCTACAATTCAAGTTATGCTGTTTGGTTGTGTGTAGATCGGCCATCCCATAGGGTGTTACACTTCATGCCTCAGTGATCAATCAAAAGGCCAGATTATGCCATATGGATATCTTGTAAGAAACAAAAAAATCTATGGAAATACACACCGAAGGTCCCTGTATTTGCACAGGAAGCTACAAGGGCACCTGCACCATCTAGTGGCGCCATAGGAGAGGAACGGTCATTGCTTGCAGTGAGCATCATCGTCACTGCTGCTTCTCTTACCTATAGGCTTTGCCATCTTCTCCATGGACCGACTGCTCTGTGCTGAATCTTCAACTTCCCCGCTAAGTGTTGTGCGCACGCATCCACGGACTACATCTCACAGCATGCATTATGGCTCGATTGCCACTTAGCCGGAAAGTTGAACATTTTGCACAATGCAATTGGTCCGTGGAGAAGATGGCAGATCCAAAGGGGACGAGACGCCAGAGGAGCAGCCCACCATTGGTAAGTAATGACACTCACCAAACCCCTGTCCATCCCAATGGCACACTACTATGAAACTCCCTTATGGGGAGGTTTATTTTAAATGAAAAGTCCTTCCAGGTGCTCAGTTCACTTTAAGTAGTAAATAGATTCTTGAGTATTTAGAAGTCTGGAAACATTTGTGACCTTTACAATGTATTGTTCTCTCCAGAAATACAGGTGTATTTCTACTAATGACTTCAGAAACAAGCACAAAAAGATCAGCAAACCCTCTATGCTCTATGAAACACACATCAGAAAGCAACAAGAACCAGAGGAGCCCTAATCTATATGAAACTGGATCTACGGGGTTAAATTGTTCCTGCAATTTGTCCCGTTAGGTTTTCATTAATAACTTTTCAGCTTGAAATACAGAACACATGTTGGACATGGGACCTCTGATTGGATTAGACATGGCCTGGCTGAAGTAAATTTGATTATTAAACGACATATTTGAGGCTGACTCACTGGCTCTCTGTCAAATGGTGCGGAGAGCGGAGGAGAGCGTCGCAGGAAGCGGGGAAGATAGGCATCTCCCCAGATAGTCCAAAAGCAGTTATACAAATTGTTCTATCTAATTATAAACAGACCCCCAAGCAGTCCGTGCCTTCCCTTCTCCCTAAAGAACGGAAAATAAAATTCTTTATGAATTCTGATTGGCAATCATTAATGTACCAGGGGAGCTGATGGAACACACACACACACACACACACTCACTCCTGGGGGTATTACCGTAGTTATATTATAATTTTTTATTGGATTACTCTTCTCTTGTCACATGGCAACAGCTCCTCTTTATGTACATATGAATATATGACAGGACAAATTCATGCCCATCTCCTAGAACAAATGTTGTCTTAAGCTTTGTAATCACACTAGTTGGTTCTCGGCTGTGGAGGCGGATTGGTGGTTCATCTCGGCTGAGCACAAGCTCCCCCCATTGTTGTCCTGCATCTGATTGACCAGCAGCATGGATGTGCACAGCCTAATTATAGGCAGTTTACACAACCTGCATTCAAAACAGATGCAAGAAAATGGAGGATGTTGGCTTCCAAAACAGTTTGCGTGCCGAGTGTTCCGTACTAGACTCTTCCACCGTGTTGAGGTATCCTTCATGGAAGATACCCTCTAATTAACAAACAAACAGTGTGAACCTGGGAGCAGCTGGCCATAAAATGGTTTATACTCCTTTTTTTCCCCCCACCATTGTCCCTCCGACTCCCACCATAGCAATAGAACGCATTGCTAGCTTCTGTACAGAACATGGCCCTTAACTGTCACCCCAAGGGATTGAGTCCCAAACCCTGCGGGAGACAGAGATTGCGCATGTGTACACACCTTCATTTCTGTGTAGACAATCAGCTGCAGATATTGTCCTCAGTTAGTCAGGAGCTTCTGCATTACCCGATATCAAATAAAGTACATTTAGAATACCTGATTAGACGCCCATTAACCAACCATATCCTGCAGCACAGACTTGCAGAGCTGCAGGCTGTGAATATTGTATTAGACAACTTTTCCGCCAGGGCTTATTTGAATTTTCTGGCCCAAATTCCCATCAGGAAACGTTGGTGGGAAACTTAAAACTGCCAAAGTTCCTATCTGGACAACTATAGTCGCCCTGATGGAATGCACTCTCGCCGCTCATTCCCGGCGGCACTTACAGTGGATCGATTGTTGAAGCCTCTGCAAACGTATCAACATGCCTCAAATCAGGAGGCATGTTGATTCATAAAAAGTAAAAGTACAGAAGTAGTAAATAAATAAATCCAGCACTTCCTGGTAACTTGCAGGAAAGTATATAGTGCCATCTAGTGGCCAAAAAGTAAAATTAAAGTTAAAAAAATAAAATACAAAAAAAAAAAAAAACACCCCTCCCCCATAGCTACGAAACAAACACATAATAAATAAGAGAAAATTTTATAAAAAAAAATTGACAGGTAATTTCAGACTATAAGACGCACCTAGGTTTAGAGGGCAAGAACCAGGGAAAAAAAATATACTAAACCTGGTGTGTCCATGGTCCAGGAGCATCTTGCAGATGTTCTCCCCCAATTATTGTGTCCCCCACATGTCCTCCTGTATCCCAATGTGTCCTCTGCTCCCCCATGTGTGTCATCTGCTTCCCCATGTGTGTCTTCTGCTTCCCCAGGGCATTGGTATAAGCAGCAGCGGCTCCCCATATGTCCCCTCTGCCCACAGGGCATAGTTACCAGAAGCAGTGGCTCCCCATGTGTCCCATCTGCCCGCAGATCCCAGTTACCAGCAGCAGTGGCCCTCTGTGTGTCCCCTCTGCCTGCAGGGCATAGTTACCAGCAGTGGCTTTCCCCTTGTGTTTCCTCTGCCCCGAGGGCATAGTTACCAGCAGCGGCGACTCCCTGTGTGTCCTCTCTGCCTGCAGGGCATAGTTACCAGCTGTGGCTTTCCCCGTGTTTCGTCTACCCAGAGGGCATAGTTACCAGCAGCGGCGACTCCCTGTGTGTCCTCTCTGCCTGCAGGGCATAGTTACCAGCTGTGGCTTTCCCCGTGTTTCGTCTACCCCGAGGGCATAGTTACCAGCAGCGGCGACTCCCTGTGTGTCCCCTCTGCCTGCAGGGCATAGTTACCAGCTGTGGCTTTCCCCGTGTGTTTCCTCTGCCCCGAGGGCATAGTTACCAGCAGCGGCAACTCCCTGTGTGTCCCCTCTGCCTGCAGGGCATAGTTACCAGCAGTGGCTTTCCCCGTGTGTTTCCTCTGCCCCGAGGGCATAGTTACCAGCAGCGGCGGCTCCCTGTGTGTCTTCTTTGCCTGCAGGGCATAGTTCCCAGCAGTGGCCGCTCCCTGTGTGTTTCCTCTGCCCGGAGGACATAGTTACCAGCAGCGGCGGCTTGGCTCACCTGATCCAGCAACTCTAGTGGCAATCACAGACCTCTTGTCTCCCACACTGTTGCCCTAGTGCTGGCTTCCGCTGATGACACGATTAGCAGAAGTCAGCACTAGAGGAACAGTGTAGGAGAGGAGAGGTCTGCAATCGCCACTGGAGTTGCTGGATAAGGTGAGCCAAACCGCCGCTGCTGGTAAATATGCCCTGGAAGCTGAAGGGACACACGGGTGAGCTGAAGTGGACAAAGGGGGACAATACAGGGAGTCCCCAACATCTCGGCGGCCGCTTGCAAGTTGGGGACTCCCTGTATTCTGCATATAAGACGCAGGGACTTTTTCTCCCCATTTTGGGTCTGAGCTTTTTTCATACAGTGGCTTGCAAAAGTGTTCGGCCCCCTTGAAGTTTTCCACATTTTGTCACATTACTGCCACACACATGCATCAATTTTATTGGAATTCCATGTGAAAGACCAATACAAAGTGGTGTACATGTGAGAAGTGGATCGAAAATCATACATCATTCCAAACATTTTTTTTACAAATAAATAACTGCAAAGTGGGGGTGTGCGTAATTATTCGGCCCCCTAAGTCAATACTTTGTAGAACCACCTTTTGCTGCAATTACAGCTGCCAGTCTTTTAGGGTATGTCTCTACCAGCTTTGCACATCTAGGAGACTGAAATCCTTGCCCATTCATCTATGCAAAACAGCTCCAGCTCAGTCAGATTAGATGGACAGCGTTTGTGAAAAGCAGTTTTCAGATCTTGCCACAGATTCTCGATTGAATTTAGATCTGGACTTTGACTGGGCCATTCTAACACATAGATATGTTTTGTTTTAAACTATTCCATTGTTGCCCTGGCTTTATGTTAAGGGTCATTGTCCTGCTGGAAGGTGAACCTCCACCCCAGTCTCAAGTCTTTTGCAGTCTCCAAGAGGTTTTCTCTTAAGTTTGCCCTGTATTTGGCTCCATCCATCTTCCCATCAACTCTGACCAGCTTCCCTGTCCCTGCTGAAGAGATGCACCCCCAGAGCATGATGCTGCCACCACCATATTTGACAGTGGGGATGGTGTGTTCAGAGTGATGTGCAGTGTTAGTTTTCTGCCTCACATAGCGTTTTGCATTTTGGCCAAAAAGTTCCATTTTGGTCTCATCTGACCAGAGCACCTTCTTCCACATGTTTACTGTGTCCCCCACATGGCTTGTGGCAAACTGCAAACGGGACTTTTTATGCTTTCTGTTAACAATGCCTTTCTTCTTGCCACTCTTCCATAAAGGCTAACTTTGTACAGTGCATGACTAATAGTTGTCCTATGGACAGAGTCTCCCACCTGAGCTATAGATCTCTGCAGCTCGTCCAGATTCACCATGGGCCTCTTGACTGCATTTCTGATCAGCGCTCTCCTTGTTCGGCCTGTGAGTTGAGGTGGATGGCCTTGTCTTGGTAGGTTAACAGTTGTGCCATACTCCTTCCATTTCTGAATGATCGCTTGAACAGTGCTCCTTGGGATGTTCAAGGCTTTGGAAATCTTTTTGTAGCCTAAGCCTGCTTTAAATTTCTCAATAACTTGATCCCTGACCTGTCTTGGGCATGTCTTGTTTGTTCTTTGGACTTCATGGTGTTGTTGCTCCCAATATTCTCTTAGACAACCTCTGAGGCCCTCACAGAGCAGCTGTATTTGTACTGACATTAGATTACACACAGGTGCACTCTATTTAGTCATTAGCACTCATCAAGCAATGTCTATAGGCAACTGACTGCACTCAGATCAAAGGGGGCCGAATAATTATGCATACACCACTTTGCAGTTATTGATTTGTAAAAAATGTTTGGAATCATGTATGATTTTCGTTCCACTTCTCATGTGTACACCACTTTGTGTTGGTCTTTCATGTGTTATTTCAATAAAATTATTTCATGTTTGTGGCAGTAATGTGACAAAATGTGGAAAACTTCAAGAGGGCCGAATACTTTTGCAACCCACTGTGTGTACCTAATGAGGGTATATAACTGTTATTTTAGAAAATAAGCGGCTTATAATTATAGATAGGGTGCAAACAGAAAATAATTCACCTTTATTTCCAAATAATATATTGTTGCCATACATTGTATTAGGAACATCATTTAAATGTTGTGATAGTTGAGACAACTGGGCAAATACAATGTGTGGGTTTTATCTACAGTAGCATTGTTTATTGTAAGGCTATAGGGGATGGAATTTGAGATATAGGCTATCATTCATAAAGGAGCTGTCGGTAAGGAGAATCAATGCGGGAAAACACCGCTGCCGGTATTTTAGACTTCTGGGTGGGCATTCATAAAAATTTATCCATGTGCGGTAGCAGTGCGGAGATTCTCCGAACTAGGCTGGCGGTAGGCTTGCGGAGACACGGAAGCTGCCGAGTTGATACATTTCTCCGTGTTCCGCTCTGCTGCAGCTGCCTGGGAGGTCTGTGTGTCTCCATTCACTTACATTGGTATCGCCACATCAGAGGGAGCGGTACTTCCCGACCTCACACCGCTTGCGGTGATCTTCATGAATTAACATTTTGCTACATTTGTTCCGATAATCGCCGCGCAAGGCGGTGATTTATCACTCTGCTCGGTAGTGTCATTTTTTCATGCGGAAAGAGCCTTTATGAATGCTGACTTTGCCGAGTGTTCGGTAAAGTCAGCTGTTTTAAGCATTTCCACATGCGGAAATGCTTTATGAATGATAGCCAATGTGTATGTTTTCATTTTTTCCCTTGTATTTTCCTATAAAATTCATAGAAAATAAAGTAATTACTGAAAACATGTATAACCCCCAAAACACCTAATTTGTAACGCAAAAAGACAAGATATAGATCCTTTAGGTGTGAGTAGTGATAAAGTTATTGGCGAATAAATGGGAGGAGCGCTACAGGGGAAAATTGCTTCCGTGTAAACAACCTGCAGGCTGAAGTGGTTAAGAAAGCAGAAGTATGGATGAAGAGCAGGATAAAACAAGAATGGATAAAGAAATTAAGTTAACGAACATCTGTGAAATAGACATGCATTGTGGTACTGGATTTTATTTAAAAATTTTTTTACTTTAACTCCTTTTTAAATGGGTGTGATTTGATGACAGTGCTGACATTTATCATTTCATTTAACATTTAATATTAATTAAATTACCGGTGCTGACCACTTATAGTGATTACCATGCCTGGAGATGGCCATTTGGTAACCCTGATATAAAATGTTCATATACCAGTAAATCCTTATTTAACTTTTCTTTACCACCTTCACTGGGTGGCACACTGTATACCAATTCTTCTTTTAGGGAGGCCTGAAATATTGCTCCAAGTCCCGCCACCCCTTATTGGCTCACCTGATCCAGCAACTCCAGTGGCAATCACAGACCTTTCGTCTCCCACACTGTTGCCTTAGTGCTGGCTTCCGCTGATGACACGGGCTGGGAACCCATTTTTGTTTCACTTCATTTTATATTCATTATTGTACAGTTTGATATTCTTTTAGCCCACCTATTAATGGGAGACTAGACAGAACCATAAGTGCCTCTCTTCATAAGCAGTCACAATAAGGACGTTGTTCCTCAACATTGAGACAGGAGTGGTCTCCAGTTGATATTATATAGAGCTTGCAGGGATATATTACATTTATATTTCCCTGTTCATGTTTACAAAAAAAATATCCTCAGCAATTTGCCTGGAGTATAAAGCTCTGTAGTTTTGGCCAAAATCATACAGTGAATTTCTTTCCTGACATGACAAAGCAGAAGGCGTGTGAGGGACTTTGTAAATAAATTTGTGATGAGGATTTTTTCCCTTGATAAAATTGGCGTAAAACTGGCATCTACCAAGTCAAGCAGCAGTCCTACTCACAAAGCCTACTAATAAAGTAAACTTGTAATGAGGAAAAAATAAAGGCTAGATACTTACTTCAGTAGAAGGAAGCCTCTGGATAGTGTAGTGTAGAAAAACCGAGAGCCCAATATAGTGTAGTATGTTAAGCATAAATGAAGTAAAGGTTATCGTGAGAAAATTATACTCACAAACATGGGTTACCACACAGGCAACCACTGTATAGACAGGTGAGGAGATTAGACCTGTCCTCACTCAGGGATAAGAAGTCGCTCTCTGTAGATGCGAAAGGGGGTAGATCACCCCTCCACCAGGGGTGGACACGGTATAGCAGTAGGAGAACAGAGGCGCCAGCAGGATAAAAGTGGATAAAAACTTTAAAAATTGCTGGGAGGAAGTGGTGGACTTACCTCCATAAAGCAGACACGAAAGACTGTCTGAATGGTAGTCACATTTATTAATTAGTACCCCAAAACAGTGCAACGCGTTTCGCAGGCCCAGCCCGCTTCATCAGGCAATAAAAATGGGGACAAGACAGAATTTCAGCAATAGCAGGTGTAGCGCCTCAAACTGAGGCGCTACACCTGCTATTGCTGAAATTCTGTCTTGTCCCCATTTTTATTGCCTGATGAAGCGGGCTGGGCCTGCGAAACGCGTTGCACTGTTTTGGGGTACTAATTAATAAATCTTCATCATCAAAGAAGCCCTCAAAACTCACCTCTACAAGAAGGCCAACCACATGTCACAGATGCCCTAACTCTTTCACCTGAGATTTGAGAACCTCTTGATGCAGACCTCTTTCTATCGTGCCACCACCCCTCCCTTTTGATCATCCTTTCTTAACCTTTTCACGTTTGAGGAACCTTGCAAAGAACTTATGGATCTCAAAGAACCCCTGCAAACAATTGTTTGATCTCGAGGAACCCCTGCATTTATTTTGCAGGAGGCGTGGACTTTAAAAGCAGGTAAATAAAGTAAAGTAAAGTCAATATTTGAATTACTAAGCTATCAGATGGTATATTTACAAACGGCTCTTGTAGTTGGATATAAATGGTATCTAAAGGTTTATAGAGAAAAAGTTTAATAATTATTGTGCTCTGTTTGAAGGTGCGTCTACAATATCAGATTAGAAAATGATGAATATCCCCTGATAACTTTAAATCAAACCCCCTTCCTGCCTGTGGCACCCTTGTACACACACAGACATTTTTTTAAGTCAATATTTTTATCAACGTTTAGTCTATTTAAGATATTGGACAGTGTAGGGGGAACAAGAGCGAGAGAGATTGAAAGGATATTGATCATCTGAAATGAAGTTGCAACTGGTTGTGTAGACAGATTATCAGATCTGAGTTGGGAAATCCCAATTTGGGGTACGTAGTTCGAAAGGAACTGGCCCTGTTCTGAGCAGTGATGGACCACACTGGACTTTTCAACCTACTGAGGTTTTATTCCCCCTGCAGTAAAAGATCCCTCCCTTTTCCTAAATACATACAAAACTTGCAGAGTACATGTTGCTGCACTGCAGCAGCAGTAGGGCACCAGGTGGGACTGTGAGCTAACATATACTGGTAATTTACATTACCAATATTTTACTATACACATACCCGGCACCCATTCTCACTTGAACTGTGCCTAAACCAAACTGCAACACCTAAAGCCTAAACCAACCCACCTAATACCTAACACTAACCCCCTTTAACTGCCTAAATCTACCCTCCCCCAGCTAATTCCTAACATTACACCAATGTCTAAACCACCGCTAGTTGTAGCAGATTGTCTACAATCATTATTTCCTATGTAGTAACTGATCAACTACTATCCATATTGGGTGCTCAACTTATTACTTGCGTGCTGGATTACCAATAAATTACAAACACTGGTTCGCGCGATAGCCTGGGGCCCCGGGCTCTCTCACTGGCCGGGGCCCCCAAACCACCATGCAATACCTAGAGGGAAATGCAGGTGGGCCCTGGACCTCTCACCCCCACTGCCTCTAAAATGAATGCTAACTGCAACACACACAAGTGCTCAATGCCAGCTAAAGCAATTTCCTACCTTTATTTGGTCAGCAGGCGCCAGTCAGCCAATCAGGTGTACTGTTATACACCGTTTGCCTGCCGTTCCAAATCTAGCAGGAATTGCATAAATTAGGTAGCATTCAGATGGGAGGCTTCGGTTGGACGTAATCGTAGAGTACATCGTTTGCAGGGAATCACAAACACTGTTTGCACGACAGCCAGGGACCCCAGGCTCTCTCACTGGCTGTCGTGCGAACCAGTGTTTGTGATTTTAAATTTCTTTTTTGCAGCTTCCAGGATGAGGTTGACAGGTGAGTGGTTAGGGAGGGGACCGTGTTGGAGATCTACCTGCACGGGGCGTCCCTGCAAACGATGGAATCTACGATTATGTCCAACCGAAGCCTCCCACCTGAATGCTACCTAATTTATGCAATTCTTGCTAGATTTGGTACGGCAGGCAAAGGGTGTAAAACAGTACACCTGATTGGCTGACTGGCGCCTACTGACCAGATAAAGGTAGGAAATTGGTTTAGGTGGGAGTGAGCAATTGTGTGTGTTGCGTTTACCAATAAATTACACCGGCATCTATTAGACGCCTGCCGATCCCCACACCCAAATTACCTGATCTGGAAATTCCAGGTCTGTACAGAGATCAATAATTATGCAGGCTAACCATTATGAGATTAGTTGACTCATTCTTTCCTTATCTTTCACCTAATGCCAGTACATACTTGGCTATAAACTTTGGCACTTAAAGGAGAACTTTAGCACAGGATTGGACTTCATCCTAATCAGTAGCCAATACCCCCTTTCCCATGAGAAATCATTACTTTTCCTCAAATACATAATCAGGGAGGTCTGTATGGCTGATATTGTGGTGAAACCTCTCCCACAGTATGATGTCAGGTGACAATTTGCTCTCTATGAACCGCTCTGCATTGTAGGAAATAATACAAATGAGGAGAAGGAGGTATTATCGGCACTGCAGGTGCTTTATTCCATCTAAGTACTTGGTAAAAACATGCACATACAAATGACGTGTCACAGAAATCACATACCATGGACAAGTAGTGCGGTGGTGCGGTGGGTGCTGGGCAATGTCTGCCTGACGGCCGTTTCGCGCTATATATGCGCTTCGACGGAGGCTGCTACGCGGGGCTCCCTCTTGCCGGGCATAAATACACTGTTTACCCGGTGTCCGGCGTGATTGCGCCGATTGGCGCCGCCCCTAGCTTCCCTAATAGGCCAATTGCGTGGTGGAGCGCATATGCACTCCATCACAGCATTCTGGGAGTGATGACATCATCTTCTACGGAAGCCTAAGCTAGCCACACTTATTAGGTGGCTGCTGTTACTATTGTAAACTAAGTTTACGTATACAATAGTAACAATAGTTTACAATAGTCAGGCAGACATTGCCCAGCACCCACCGCACCACCGCACTACTTGTCCATGGTATGTGATTTCTGTGACACGTCATTTGTATGTGCATGTTTTTACCAAGTACTTAGATGGAATAAAGCACCTGCAGTGCCGATAATACCTCCTTCTCCTCATTTGTATTACAAGTGATCTCAACTATATCAGAGCACGCAGGGCGCACCATAAGAAAAGAAGTGCAAAAATCCTGTCCGCACCGCTCCAGCGTCAGCTGTTTCGTGCTGTAGAGCCAACTATGCTTTTCTCCTTTTGCTGATACATGATTGTAGGAAATAACAAGCACCATTTCTCTCTGTGCATAAAACTCACAGTAAACAAACATTCCACAGAGATCACCTGGAAGAACTAAAGATGTCACCACCAGCGATAAATTTCAAAATGTAAATCAGGAAAAGGAAAGATTTTACATTGGGCAAACACTGACTAAATAATCTATAAATAAATATTTATTATGTCATTTTCACTACATTTTCTTTAATTCTTGAAAACTGAAAATCTGGCACAACTTTTGCCTGGATGGGCCACCTCTGGTGCGTTCCAGCCTGTTGTCACCAGTGACTGTGGATAGACGGAGTTTAGTAATATAGGTAGATTAGAACTGTACTATACCTGCAGTAATTTATGCTCCAGAGTGGCTAGTTCCAGGTACTGCACATCATCACGTGACACTCTGTCCAGCCGATCCCGGATCTCCTTCAGTTTAATCTGCTGGGCCTCTAAGCTCTCACGTGCCTCTCGCACTATCCCACGAGCCACCATGAAATCTTTCTCTGCCTGAAGTGCAAGATTTGATGGAATAAATTTGTTGTTAATCTGATGTGCAACAATTTAAAGGTCTTTTAGATTTGTTTAGATACATCAGATTCTGTCTCTGCCTCCCCACATGACCAATGCAAAAGCACCCTTCACAGCAAAACTCGCTAAATATTAACCTGCAGCACAATATTACTCATTTAAAGAGTACAGCAAAGTCCAGAGTATCCGGCACCGGTGGGGATCGTGTGATGGTGCATACATGTGCTTGCCGGTTGCTTAAGCAATTGGCTGAAACTCCCCCACGTAATTGTAAAATACTCACTGAGCCTCCAGCGAAGTCTTCCTGAAGCTCCTTGCGGTTTACGGCTTTCCATGTTGGGTCAGGTGACACGCTGAGAGCCATGCATGGCTGCTGGAAAACCGCTAGGAGCTTCAGGAAGGCTACAAGACGTCGCTGGAGGCTCGGTGAGTATTTGATGGCCTATACCCCCCCCTCAATAAACCCTCAAATTACAGTCCACGTTATCTCCTCAAGCATGCCGATTGGTTGAGATTTCCAGTTGCCTGAATTCAACATAATGGAGACTTCCTACTTTATTATTTATAAAATGTTAATGTAAAGCTCTATCTCAGAGTTGCATGGATTGGTGGCTGCAGTAACTCACCCACACGTCCGTATGTCATTAGAGGTCTGAAACTCCACCCCTTTCATTAACAAAACTGCCATAGGTTTCTGAAGCTATGCAGCTGAAGAGCTTCGGAGCACTTTAGATAAAAATTGCTGCCGCCATCTCGCAATGGAAATGGAGTGGGGGAGGAGTTTTAGACCTCTTATGATTTATGGGTGCTGGGTGAGTTACTGCCCCTGACACTTGCCTATATATTATAAAACAGGTACTCTTTAAAGTGAACCAGAGATGGTTTGCTAGCGCCTAGTGCTTATTTATACTTACCCAGGGCCTCCTCCAGCCCCATGAGCAGCGGGCTCCTCGGCTTCTCCATTAAGCCGTTATGACTCCCGGTAATCTGGGGAGTCGTGGCCTTCTGCGAATGCGCAGGTCCGCCGTGCGTGCACTCCTTGACGTGCTCCTGTCCCCCAGAGTGTTCTGCACGTGCACAGTAGGCGCAGAATGCTCCAGGGGATGGGAGTGAGGCCAAGCCGCGCATTCGCAGAAGTCCTCGACTGGTGGTGACTGACCGGATTACCAGCAGTCGTAGCGCCAAAAAACAGAGGGGCCGACGAGGAGTGCGAGGGCTGTTCATGAGGCTGGAGGAAGCCCTGGTGAAGTATAAATTAAGCCTAGTGTACCATCTCTGGTTCACTTAAAGTAGTAGTCAAGAGCACTGGAAACCAGAGCCACTAAGAGATAACATGTACATTTACCTTTACTAAGCTAAAGTAAAGAAGTAGAGATGAAAAAAACAGATCAGTCATCCTTTAAAGGGGCACTATGACGAAAAATTGTAAAATTTAAAATACATGCCAACAAACAAGACCCAATTTTTCTCTCCCAAAAGTGGGGAGAAAAAGTCCCTGCGTCTTATGGTCTGAATGCAGTGTTTACATACATGCTGAACGCTATCATGTGTCTACATACTGGGCTGCTGTGGTCCTCCGAAGTCTATGTGTGCCTCCTTAATGAATGTGGCATCATTGTTGGGCTCTGTATACAGCATGTATACAGCATGCTTGCCGTCCGTCCCCCAGTGCCAGGTTCTGTGTCCACGACGCTCTGCTCCTGCTGCAATGCCCGTGCACCGTGACCGCTTGGCTCTGCCCCCAATGCCGGACTCCGTGTGCAACCTCTCCGCAATGCTCTCTCTGTAAGACAATGCTCTGCTGGGGCTCCCGTCCGCAATCCCCGGGCTCCGTGACCGCGGCTGCTTGGCTCCGCCCCAATGTCGGTCTCCATGTGCAACACACACCTTCTGCTCTGCCCGGGCTTCTGTCTGCAATGCTCGCATGACTGCAACTGCTCTGGGCTCCATGTGCAATTCTGACCAAGAATCTGAAGCCGCAGCTTACAGCGCTGGGCTCAGTGTATGTGTCTCCGTACATCGACACTGCCACCAGATGGTGATCGGATCTCCCCAGTGACTGGCAGAAGAAGCTCTGCTGAAGAAGATCCGCCTCCAGTCCACTCCAAACTTCTTACAGGCTCCCACGACTCCACATAGTCCGCCCCTCCTACGAGTAATATCGCTTCTACCACACGGACAGCAGCAGCATCTGTGTGACAGGTGAGAGAAGTGTGCTGCTGTAGCATACTATAGTGGTGTACGGGGTTACAAAGCTGCCATACTAGCAGATACTTGTATCCCCCTAAAAAAAGATGCTTTTTAAACAACATACTCTTTGCAACATTAATTGATGCACATATGATACTTGGACTGTAAGTATTACTATCAATCTGCAAAATGGGCCCATTTGTTGTCTATGGTATATAGAGTAAGAATTTCCCCCCTGACTGACATCCCCAGGTTACAGTCAACTCACAAAAGCTGTCTGGGTGTCTCTAGTACAGCTATCAGACTGTGAATACCGTTGTTCTCTTTACTGGTATATCTTTGTTTTTCTAATTACTGGTAAATCTTTATTTTCTTAATTTTCCTCCTCTAAAACTAGGTGCTTCTTATGGTCAGGTGTGTCTTATGGTCCAAAAAATGGTATTTTTTTTCCAGAGAAAAATTAGCCATAAATTACTTTTCTCCTATGATGCTGTCACTTAGGGCTGGTGCACACCGAGTGGCTTTTTGGGCGTTTTCAGATCCGCTTGCGGCTGCGGATCTGCTTGGTCAATGTATCTCAATGGGGTGATGCACACCAGAGCGGCAGGCGTTTTGCAGAAACGAAAAATGCCTGGGTGAGGCATTTTTTGGATTTCGGATGCGTTTCTGCCCCAATGTTAAGTATAGGAAAACCGCAAACCGCTCTGAAAAACGGCACTTCAGAGCGGTTTTGCAGGCGTTTTTGTTACAGAAGCTGTTCAGTAACAGCTTTACTGTAACAATATATGAAATCTACTATACTGAAAACCGCAGCAGCAATCCGCAAAACGCTAGCAAAACGCCTCATAAAAATAAAAAAAAGCGTTTAAAAATCTGCTAGCATTTTGCGGATCTGCTAGCGGGTTTTGGTGTGCACCAGCCCTTACAGTAGGTTGTAGAAATCTGACAGAAGCGACCGGTTTTGGACTAGTCCATCTCTTCATGGGGGGGATTCTCCGGGATTTATTTATGTTCACAAGTACTTCGTGAATGGTAGTTGCTCTGTCCAACTGCCAAAAAAAACGTGTAGCGAGCAGGGAAGCTGGCCAGCATCATTGTTTAAAACCTTTTTAAGGAATATCTTTATAAAGAATAAAACCCTTGCTAAGAATCCCCTATGAAGAGATGGACTAGTCCAAAACCTGTCGCTTCTGTCAGATTTCTAATACCTCCTGTAAGTGACAGCAACATAGGAAAAAAGTAATTTATGGCTCATTTTACCCTGGGAAAAAAAAAAACATACTTTTTATTTGTCTATGTTTGCACATATTTTAAATTTTAACATTTTTCGCCATAGTGCCCATTTAATGTATCTAGAAAGGTAGACTGTAAGGGTACATAGAAGCATGCAAATATGCATTTTTAAATGCGCATTCACATAATTTTTTTTATTTACATTTTTCCACAAGAAGATACAGAATGGAAGTATCATTGACATTGATTGTGAACGTAAAAATGCATGCGAAAACACACAGAACATAAAAAAACAAATGCAAATATACATACAAACACAACACGTGGCATCCAAAAAAAGAACCCTGCTGTCTGTTTCTTTTCTGAATGCAAATTTTGCATCTCGTGGAAACAGGCATAAAAGAATCTGATGTGTGAATTTTTGTGCTAAACAAATGCACAAATTCACACCTGGTAAAAACAGGCCCTTAAAGTGAACCAGAGACAAAGCACCCTCATGTATTTTACCATATATATCAGTGGGAACATTAGAAAAAACACCTACCCTGCTCTCTGTTTCATTCTTCACTGTTCAGCTTGCTTCTTATCAGCCCTGATAAAATCCCTGACTGAGCATTCAGTCTGGCTTTGCTATAATGACTATGCTTTGCTCAGGCATCATTATAGCAGAGTCTGTCTTCTGTGATGTCTTTTCAAGCCCAAGCCTGTCCCCTTCTGGCTCTGCTCAGGAATCATTATAGCTGAGTCATTATAGCAAAGCCAGACTGAATGCTCAGTCAGGGATTTTATCAGGGCTGATAAGAAGCAAGCTGAACAGTGACGAATGAAACAGAGAGCAGGGTAGGTGTTTTTTCTAATGTTCCCACTGATATATATGGTAAAATACATGAGGGTGCTTTGTCTCTGGTTCACTTTAAAGGTTCAGAAGTAAGACAGAAGATGAAATACACAAATGTCTACACTTGCAACAAACAGCACAGACACTGTACAAAAATAAATATCCACTTTCTGTTTGCACAAAACCTGTCTTTGATGTGTACCTCCATATTCCCTAGGAAATCAATAATCCTTGTTCAGTTGTCTCAATGGGCCTGATGCAGAAGAGCACAATAATATTGCCATGCACAGACATTGCGCAACACAATATTACCCTTACTACAGGCACGATGTACCGCAAGTTACTCTATAAACTCATGGGTGGGGGTAGGGAGGAGCTCTTAGGTTATATAAGCAGCAACCACATCCGGGTCTGCAGTCCCTGAAGAGTTATCTTATAACAAAACTAGTAGTGCTGACCCCAGATGCGGTAGTGCACAAGTACTAGGTAGGCAGGCTGTGGTGGGAAGCGATGTGATAGAGGTTGTTTGTGCTGCAGCCGACCATACACTGCGAAGACAGCACATCGGAAAGAGACAGCTAAGGCCACCTGAATGGGGAGAGCCTGTACATAAAACTCTATGCTGTTTTACAAGTCATTTTATGTGAGTGCCTTACCCATTTATACTATTAAATAAAAGTTTGCTTTCTTAAAGACAAAAATAATTTGCGATAATTCAGGTTGGAGTGCGCTTGAGATGCTGAATATATGCAAATTAACCATTGTTACCCTTAGAAGCTAAACACACCTCCAGAACCGCTGGAATGCAATGATGTGTCAGCTTGTTAATTTGTACAGAGCCATAATAATCCAACATGCATACAGACTGTTTTCGGATCACCATGCACTGATGATCAACCAATACGAAACAGTCTGTATGCATGTTATACAATACAATACAATACAATAACATTTGTAAAGCGCTTTTCTCCCATAGGACTCAAAGCGCATAGCTGTGTCTCAGATTAATACAGGGTTTCAGGCTGGGTTGTGTTACAGAGGAGATAGTCAGATGTTCATGAATGCCAGACTGAAAAGGGGGTGACCAAGGATTATTATGGCTCTGTACACATCATTGCATTCCATTGGTTGTGGAGGTATGTTTAGCTTCTAAGGGTAACAATGGTTAATTTGCATATATTCAGCAGTGGTGCCTGGGAGACATCTCGGAGCTCACTCCAACCTGAGTTATCGCAAATTCTTTCTGTTTTAAGAAAGCAAACTTTTGTTTTCCACAGGGCTGTGGAGTCGGAGTCTGTGAATTCATAAACTGAGGAGTCGGATTCTGATGATTTTGAACACAATCCACAGCCCTGGTAAGTATTAAACTAAGGAGTCGGAGCCATTTTGGGTACCCGGAGTCGGAGTTGGTGGTTTCATAAACTGAGGAGTCGGAAGATTTTTGTACCGACCCCACAGCCTTGGTTTTCCATAGCATTTTAGTAAGGGGGCTTTTAGGACCATTGTAGCCCCTTACACACTCCAATGAGTTCTGGGTAACCATGAGCTTGCTGGTTAGTCTGTACTAATAAATAGTTTTACAATATTATGCTATGAAAGGTTAAGACCCGGTTCACATTAGCGGTCGCCGTCCGGAATCGCCGTGCCGGAGCCGGACCGCATGCAGAACGGACGGAACGGACGCACGGCATAGCAATGAAAGCCTATGCGTCCGTTCACATGCGTCCGTTTCGTCCGGACCGGATCCGGACTCCGGCATAAGACCCAACATGCGCTATTTTTTGGTCCGGCTCCTCCAGCAGCCGTATCCGGAGCGGAGCCGGACTGCACCATCCGGCCAATACAAACCAATGAGAACCGGAGAGCGCACAACACACTGGCTAAAAATCCGGATGTTCTACCCCACTTCCTATGCGTATTGTAGCGGCGATTTTGGATGGGGACACATGGGCAAGCATTTTGGAGTGGAGCAGCAGTGACTTTAAACGTGCTGGAGATGTTGGCAGTATGTCGGAGGTGGAGGTGAGTGCTAAACAGCGGAGGGCCTGATTCCACAGGTCCACCTTCTGCTGACCTCCCAGACCCCACCATTTTTATTGTATTTCTACTATCTTTTGCCAAACGGATCCGGATCGCAACCGTACGGTTGCGATCCGGATTCGGTCCGGATCCGGTCAGGTCATCCGGTCCGTTTGGCAGAGAACCGCAAGTGTGAACGGGGCCTAATAGAGGTTATCACATTGGCCATGAATGGCATATTGAAGGTGTAATAGGAAGTGGATTGCATCTGATCCAGGAGGTCATGGGTGACCTGGGAATATCCCCAACGTGCTGCTAGACCATGGTGGTCATCGCATCAGGTGAGTGGCTTCTGATTGGGTGTGAGAAGGTGTACTGTGGTATGTAAGAGGTACCTTGAGACACCTGCAGGAAAAGGACTTCATGTTGTGGAATCTGTGAAGCTTTATTGCTATTACATATAAATTGGAGTGGTGCCTGTACTGGGTGTTGAACTGTACAGGCTACAATGATGTGCTGTTTTGTTGGAAGACCCGTGCCACTCTGAGAAGAACGCTTTTCGATTTGCAGTGTTTGCTATAAAATCTTTAAAAAAAAAAAAAACACGCAATTTGCGGGTGTTTTTTTTAATGCAGTATTAATGCAAGTCTATTTTATTTTTTAAAACCGCCAACATACCTTACCAGCAGCCAGTGAGTGTTTGACCCTCCCTCACACCCCACCCACCCCCAGTGTTTGACCCTCTTTGTTGGTGGCTGGATGGTGTAATGGTTAAGTGCTCTGCCTCTGACGCAGGAGACCAGGGTTCGAATCTCGGCTCTGCCTGTTCAGTAAGCCAGCACCTATTAAATAGGAGACCTTAGGCAAGTCTCCCTAACACTGCTACTGCCTATAGAGCGCGTCCTATTGGCTGCAGCTCTGGCGCTTTGAGTCTGCCAGGAGAAAAGCGCGATATAAATGTTACATGTCTCTTTACCAAGTTGATGTTGACCTTCCCTCCCACCCATTAGGTGTTTGACCCTCCCTCCCACCCCACCATTACACAAGGGGTGTTTGACCCTCCCACTCCACCAGCACCCAGTGGGTGTTTGACCCTTTCACCCCACCAGCTCTCAATGGGTGTTTGACCCTTCCCTTCCCACCAGCACCCAGTAGGTGTTTCACACTCCCTCCAATCAGCACCCAGTAGGTGTTTCACACTCCCTTCCACAGGCAGCCAGTGGGTGTTTAACCCTCCCTCCCACTCCACCCCTCCAGCACCCAGTGGGTGTTTGACCCTCCCACCCGCATCCAGTGGGTGTTTGACCCTCCCCTCCCTCCCACCAGCACCCAGTGGGGAGGAATGTTTAATGTGTTTATGTCTGAGGCTACATTTGCTGCATTTCATATATGTTGGAAAATGTATGTGCATTTTTCATGCATTGGAGGAAATATTTGCTGCATGTCATGTGTCAGATGTGACGTTTGCTGCATTGTTGGGGGTAACGTTTGCTGCACTTCACGTGTTAGAGTTAATATTTGCCACATCCCATGTGTGGGAGGAAATATTAGCTGCATTTTACATGTGTTGGAGTTAGCATTTTTGCTTCCCTTTACCCAGGTAAGTATGTAACTTTTTTCATTCGGGCAGCCTCGGGTATACTTTAAACACAGCTTCCTCAACATGAAGTAAAAAACAAAAAAAACAAAACAATTATCTGTAAGTGGAACACAGCAGAAAACAAAATACTATCTGTGGTTCTAAACCGACCCACTGAAGCTGAATGGCGGTTTATGGCCATTTGTGTCCCAGTTATAGAATATTACTTCCAACTCAGTCTGCATGAAATGTAATCACTCAGCAGAAAAATAACAGAAAAACTGTAAGAGATAAAGACAGCAATAAAAACAGAACTGGTAAGCTTTTCTAACGTTATCTAAAACCTTTATGTAATATACTGCATAATGGAGTTGAACTAATTAAAAGCATTTAGAAATGTATGACAATACCAATAAATTAATTCACCTCTGTTACTTTTCCCTGAGCTTCTCGCACTTCTACAAGTCCCACAAACTCCTCGTATCGGTCCCACCAGTTCTTGGCAGTGGTGGACACTTTCTGCATGGAACTTCTGCCCACTGTCTTCCCCACTTCTTTCCATCGCTGCAAGGGGGTAATATCTGCCTCACCTGTAGGGGGTCTGGGATCTGGAGGTTTAGATGCCGGAGTGCAAAGAGTCCTAATACTGAGCTGGGTGAATCTATGGCTTAGCAGGGTGAACCGGGGAAAAAGTCTCATAGATCCAATGAACCCCTGGCCAACACAGATGTGTCTCATTGCTGGACGCTATACAGTCATAAACCTGAAAGAGGAAACGTGGAGGAGTAAGTAAGCATTAACATATATACAAAATTAATAGAAAAATCTTGTCACTGAAACCATTACAAAGTGGCAAACAATCTAGTGAGATATGTTAGCTTAAACTATAACAAAACATGATTTTTAACACAAGGCCTATTTCAAATGGGAGCACTTGCCGTTTGACATCCACAAGCGCTATTCGAGCGTAATTAAAATGCAGCTAAATGGCAAGGTTAGTAACACCATGCATGTCAGCACTTGGCAAGCAATGGCGCGGAGCTGAGCTTCCATTGTGCTCAGATCTGACTCCATGGTGGCGGTGGTGGTGGGGAAGGGGGGAGCGCCTGTCTACCATCAGAACCAAGAGCTATCAAGCACTCAATTGATGCAGGAGAGCAGCTGACAGGTGGTGAATTTACAGCTGCCCTTAACAAAGGCTGAGTCAGAATTGTGGACGCACGTCTACTTGAGGTGACTCATCAGGAAATAACAGGTCTCCAATAAAGGTGGCACTAAGGATACAATTTGCTGAACGATCGTTTTTTAATGATTCCCCCTATGAACAATCGTAAATGATAGTTTGTGACCACAAATGGCAAAAATTCCCTAACCAATCCGACCAGATTAATGAAATTGATCCAATTTTTGGATCGATCCTGTCAATCGGATTGTTCAGGAATTTTTTATCTATTAGTGGTCCAAACGATTATTTCCAATCGATCATACAAAGAATCGTTCAAAAACAAACAATCATTCAGCAAATTGTACCAATAGTGGCCACCTTAACAGCACCCTCTTCAATTTGAAATGTTGTAGTAGTGTGTACATAGTGATAACTACTACCATCCAAAACTTTCAAGAGGGTGTTGTCCACCCAATCACGTTAGTGGAATTTACCAATAAGGTTTCCTACTGGGTCACCTCAAGTACTCTAGTGCCTAATTTTGCACAGCTGTAATCAGATTCAGGGAGCTAATAATAATTATAATTTATAAGGTGGCCACACACGATACAATAAAATGATCCGATTTTACAGCAATTCGATGAAAACGATCGTATCTCTCGAAAAAATCGAAAGCTTCTTTTTCATTCGACTGAAAAATCCAATCGGAATTCCCGTTTTTTTCGATTTAAATCGATCCGGAATGCCAGATATTTCTATTCAATTTCTCTAAAGATTGTATGGTGTGTGTTGGATTGTAAGTTTATTAATATACACACCCTAGCAATTTTCTCAGAGTTTCCAATCATTTTTATCATAATTGGGGAAAAATTTAACATAGGTGTGTGGTACATTGGTCATATTTTTTAATTTGTTACAATCAGTCAGAAAAATTGATTGCAATTCTTAAATTGAACAGATATTTAAAAAATTGTATGGTGTGTGGCCACCTATAAAGGGGTATGTGATATAATAATACTGAGAAACACTGCAATAAAGCAAGAAAGACAGAGGCGCTTTTTGCGATACTGACCACTGACTGTTTATTGCCTGAAGAAATGGGTTATACCTGCAAAATGCGTTGCAGCTTTTTGGGAGTATACAATACATTTATGTTTGTTCAAAATTGACAGTTACTGTGTCTGCTTCCTGAAGGTAAGTGCACCACTTCCTCCCAAGCAATTTTAAAGTTTTTAGTGATTTTTTTATCGTTGGTGCCTCTGATTCCTACTACAAGTACTGTGTCCTCCCCTGGTGGAGTGGTGCATTACCCCCCTCTTTTCCGATGTACAGACAGCGACTTCTTAATCCTGAATGAAGACAGGTCTAATCTCCTCACCTACAATTACAGTGGTTGCCTGGTTTGTGAGTACCCTATTTATTTATTTAAGTATTTATATAGCGCTGACATATTACGCAGCGATGTACAGAGTATATTGTCTTGTCACTAACTCTCCCTCAGAGGGGCTCACAATCTAGTCTCTACCATAGTCATATGTATGTATCGTGTAGTGCATGTATGGTCTAGTGCCAATTTTTTGGGGGAAAGCTAATTAACTTAACTTGGGATGTGGGAGGAAACCGGAGTGCCCGGGGGAAGCCCACTCAGACACAGGGAGAACATACAAACTCCTTGCAGATGTTGACCTAGATTTGAACCGGGGTACATACTACACTATATTAGGCTCTCTGTGTTTCTTTCTAAAGCAAAAAAGAGAGACAAGTTAAATTTTATATCTCTATCTATATCTGTAACCTATAAACCATAGGTACACAATAATCATAATGAATTAAAAACAAAAACTGTAATGTCACTGTGTCTCCTTCGCCTATTGTTGTGATTCTACCTGGCGTCATCAGAAACAGCTCCGGGATCATTCTTCTGTCCTACAAGCCCCTTCACAACTCCTGAACGCTTCTGCCAAATGATAGAGGGGTTACAATGATCTCTGATCAGCTCCTCCTGCTAACCTTTGGAGCACCAAGATGGCTGCCTCCCCATTTCCGGCTACCCAGAACCCACAAACGTTTTCAATTCCACTGTATTTTTATCTATTCTTCACAAGGGATGCAAAGACCGCGAGCAGGCTTTCAATAGTGTTCATAAATGCCCTATATAATAGGTGTACCAATACGTCTTCCAGGCGTATTATTCTAGGTTGTTTGGCAAATACTTTCTAAAAACCACCTCTGTATGTATTATTGAGGGGGCTATTCATGCACTACTGCATGCAGTCAGTAGTCAGTCACAGTAACGCAGAAGTATTCCTTGTTTTGTTTTCAGAAGTCTGAAAGCGGAAGTGCGTCCGCGGCTCAGGCAGTACGCAAGACATCTATTTCCGGTGCAGTACGGGGTCCTCGGAAGACAGTTCGCAGAGATGTCTGGAAGAGAAGGTATAGTATTTTGAATGGGGGGTGGCGGGATCCGAGGCCATCCTGCACGGCGCAGGAGGGTGGAGGTGCCTCGAAGCTTGCTGGTCTATAGGCAGAGATGTTGCGGCCATTTACAATGTATATCGGGGGTGCTGGGGTGGGAGAGATGAGGCAGGAGAAGGATGCAGCTAACCTCTTATCACGAATCAGCAAATAATTAACGTTCCTTAGATTTATGATCTCTTGGCACCAGAATTAGTGGTGTTTGAACCAGAACTTTGGTAAAGAAAAATCAGATTCGGAAGTGAATAAAATTGACTTTGATTGACTTATGGTGGCCTTTAATCCATTTTTTTTCATTCCAGTTTACAATTGCTATGCAATATAAGGGTACTGCCGAAATTATCCATTCAATATGTTCACTCAGTTTACCCTTATACTACATAGATTCGGTAACGTTGGATGAAAAAGATTGGATCATTAGTGGTTACTAATGAGCCAGTGTTTTTCATCCAGTCTTACCAAATCTATGTAGTAGAAGAGTAAACTGAGTGAATATGTTGAATAAATACTTTAAGCAGTCCCTTATATTACATAGAAACGGTAAGATTGGATGAAAAAGATTGGATCGTTAGTGGTCACCCTAAAGGCACATTCACGCTTAGGATCGCAAAACGCTAGCAGTTAGCATTCTGAGCAGTGATTTATTTATTTATTTATTTTACGTGATAAACACATTTTTCACATTCTTTTTCTTAACATTGTAATTGCGATTGTTCAAAAATCATGAGAAAGCGCTGTATCTACCCCGTTTGCTGATACTCATGATTCGCCTGTGATTGCGGCAGTTAGATCACTGCTGCATACTTTTCTAATCGCCTAAGTGAGAATGTGCTCTTTAGAACCCACTAGGAGCGATTTTGCAGTGCTTGCTGATCAGTAAAGTGCTACACCAGTGGGTCCCTATGGGAGTGGTCCCACTAGCAGCGCTGCGATTGAAGAGCAAACACTGAACACTGCTTGCGGCATTTTGTGAGCTACCCCGGAGCAATTGTGTCAGTGGCTGCAGTAGCCAAATAGCTCCAGGAGTCTCCATGAAATTGCAGCACTGTGCTGAAGTTTGATTAGATTAGCTGCATGCTTGTTTTGGGTGTGATATACAGAGACTTCTGTCCGGAAAGATCAGCAGGTCTAATATTGTTTAATAGGAACTACAACTAGTATTGTGTGAAAGGAAATATGGCAGCCTCCATATACTTCTCGCGTTAGGTTCCCCTCAAAAGCGGAGCAGTGCTTTTCAGCACTGCTAGATTTGGGAATCACTCCTATTGCAGCGCTCAGTGAGTAACGTCGCCTCCGTTAGGAGACGGAGCCGAGGTTGCTTAAAAAACACAATAATTCGGCCTCCAGCAATCGCTGGAAGCCGAATTATTTCCTTCCCCCACTATCCATGTCGGCCTGGAGGGGAATAGTAATTAAAACGGCCCGGACTTGTGCAGAAGCAGGATCAGCCATATACCGCTGTATCCTGCGCCCAAGTCTACCGGCGCCGATTTCAAATGTACTCCTCAAAAGGAATCTGAAATGAGAGGAATACAGAGGTTGCATTCATTCCCTTATAAACAATGTCACTTACCTGGTTGTCATGTTGAGCTTTTGGCTCTAGTCACTTTTGAGTCAAACACCAGCAACAATGCGAACTGCGATTAGAGCTGGACCAGAGTCAAAGCATCTGATCTGCTTGTTCATTTTGCGCCAATTAGAGGCAGAACATCAGCACAGAAGTCGACCAACTGGCAGTGTTTTGTTAGAGAATGAAGACATCAACCTCTGTATTTCTTGCACTCCAGGGCTACTATAAGTAACTGAGCTGCCTTTTTCTTCCTTCTAACCACTTGTACTTGTTTTGTTGGTAGACGGTTGAAGGACCATTATCATGAACAATTGTAAAATTTAAAATACACATATGCACCTGTGTTTGTCCCAGAGTAAAATGTAATGGTAAAAATCTGACAGGCTTCAGATTAGTTCATCTCCTCACATGGGATTCTCAGGGTTTTCTTTATTTACAGAAGTGCTTTTTGAATAGAAGTTGCTCAGTCCAACTGCAAAAAAAAAATCACATTCTGTTAAAAAGGACTAAAAATTGTACAATTTGAGATGCATATGTCTAAATATGCATTTATTACTGAATTAACCTCCTTAGCGGTATGGACGAGCTCAGCTCGTCCATTACCGCCGGAGGGTGCCGCTCAGGCCCTGCTTCAGTAGCCGGCTAAGATGCTTTAGGTTGGATTGTATGCCAAAACAATTTTTTTTTATTTATTGCATTTGAAGATTTCAAAGGTTCGTGAGTGTTCAAGAGATTTAAGGAGGGAGTTCCAGAAAAGGGGAGATACACCTGAGAAATCCTGTATATGGGATGGGATGGGGTTACTAATGTTACTAACTTGGAGAAGATGAGAAAATCATTATCAAAGTGTAAGTAACATGTAGAATGGTATCTGGAAACTAGTTTAGCCATATATGGAGGATGGAAACTAGTGTAGCCATATATTGAAGATATAAATGCCGATTTTAATGAAATAAAAAGCAGCACACGCAGCCGGCACTTTGCCAGCCGCATGTGCTACCTGATCTCCGCCGCGTGCAGCGGCGAAAGATGGTCCCCCCAGCCGCCCGAGCCCAGCTTAGCCGGAACAAATACTTCCGGCCAGCGCTAAGGGCTGGATCGGAGGCGGCTGTCGGCTGACGTCCATGACGTCACTCCGCTTGTCGATATGGCGACGAGGTAAGCGAAACAAGGAAGGCCGCTCATTGCGGCCTTCCTTGTTAATTCTGATCGCCGGAGGCGATCAGAGTTACGCTTCTGGAGCGCCCTCTAGTGGGCTTTCATGCAGCCAACTTTCAGTTGGCTGCATGGAATTGTTTTTTTTTTTTATTTAAAAAAAACCCTCCCGCAGCCGCCCTGGCGATCTTAATAGAACGCCAGGGTGGTTAAATGTACTACAATTTCATTTTCCTATCACATGGGGCTTGATTCACTAAGCTGCGCTGCTTGCAGCGCTCGCTGCCATGTAAGGAGCGTGCCTTCCTTAGTTACGCGAGCTGCTTCCGTAGCATTGTGCGTAACTTTAATGGGGGGCGGTCTTGTAAAGTATCGCTACCAAAATATTTCACTAGTGGCCGCTACTATGACAATTAACATGTTAATTGATATAGTAGTGGCCGCTAGTGAAGTGTAGCTATACAAGACCGCCCGTCTTTAAAGTTACGCACGTTGCTATGGAAGCAACGCCTTTAGCTTTAAAGACGGGCTTTAGCAGCGCAACTTAATGAATCAAGCCCATGGTCATTTACAGTAGGCAGTAAAAATATGACAGATCTGCCGGGTTTTGGACTAGTCCATCACCTCATGGGGGATTCTCAGTTTTCTTTATTTTCAAAACACTTACTAGATGGTGGTTGTTCAGTCCAGCTTTCAAAATAGCTGAGAATCAATTGTGAGGAGGTGGACTAATACAAACATAGATTTTTTACCGTCTGCTGTAAGTGTAGGAGAAAATTAAATGTTCTTCATTTGAAAAAAACCTATAATTGAAAATATAAAACCACCTCTGGGGCCTACTTACCTCGGGAGGGGGAAGCCTCCGTAGCCTAACGGCTTCCCACGGTGGCAGTGCTAGAAGTCCCTGAACATTGGGCATGAAAATATATACCAGCTCCGGCGCAGTAGTGGCTCTCCGCTCGGGTGTAAATAGCTAAGCCCGATCAGGTTGGGGCTATTGCGCAGAGGACTCACACCTGCCCAGTAGAGCAAACCCGATCGGGCTTAGCTGTTTCTGCCTGAGCCCATCGGGATACCACTACTACACCTGTGCTGGAGCCGGGGAAAGCAACTATTGCAGGCGCTACTGCACCACAGCTAACTTCTCTGGTCGGCTGTGGTTTGGGGAGAGCCAGTGCTGCCCACCTTGGGATGAGGGAAACATTAGGATCCAGAGGCTTCCCCCTCCCGAGTAGGGGTGATCAATGAGCTGCAAATACTTTTTACATTATGCAAATGTTTATGCAAATATATGCAGCTTGAAAAAGGACCAATTAATTTACATACATTTACAGAAAAATGTGCATGAATTTGCATCAACTCGGAAGAATTTGCATATTGCGTACACACGTCAGATAAGTCTTTGGAAAATGAAAGATCACAGACCAATTTTACCCCCTTTCATGTAGTATGAGAGCCATACTCTACACCAGGGGTCTCAAACTCAATTTACCTGGGGGCCGCAGGAGGCAAAGTCAGGATGAGGCTGGGCCGCATAAGGGATTTCACAATCGGCAGCTCCCGCCCCCATCCACCCCACCCCCCACACCGTCCCTTGCATTGATTTTTAGTTCAAAATCAAATTCACACTGAAGCAAACTATTTTGCATATTTTACCTTATAGTTCGCTTCAGTGCTCCCATTACAAGTAATCCGCTGTGTCCCCGCCGCAAAACGAGGTCAGGAGGGGCAGAACTGAAGCTGGAAGCTATGCCCCTTCCAGGAAATGCTGGCAGATTGTCCCCGGGCGATTTGGGGGCTCTGCAGCCCTCGTTTAGCGGCGGGGATGCAGCGGATTACTTGGGAGCACTGAAGTGAACTATAAGGAAGCTTTTGCCGGCGAGGGCCACAAAATATTGTATCGAGGGCCGCAAATGGCCCGCGGGCCGCGAATTTGAGACCCCTGCTCTACACAGTCTATTCTATGGAGCTGAACTCCCCATCAGATAAAAATCTTTGCAAGATGCTGCACACAAAGATGCTGTACACATTCAACAGATCAGTATCTGCAAAAGATCTGTTCCTGCAAAAGATCCATTCCTGCAAAATGCATTCATAGTATATGATATCTGCAGATCCCATACACACCTTGTTTAATGGATATTCATCTGCAGATCAGCCAATTATCTGCCGATCTGAAGATCCAACCTGGTGGATCTGATCTACAGATAATTGTCCGCTACACAAGGTGTGTATGAGGTCTGCAGATATCATAGACTATGAATGCGTTTTGCAGGAATGGATCTTTTGCAGATACTGATCTGTTGCATGTGTACAGCGGTCTTTGTGTGCAGCATCTTGCAAAGATTTCTGTCTGATGGGGAGTTCAGCTCCATAGAATAGACTGTAAGTATGGCTCTCATACTTCATGGAAGGGGGTAAAATTGGTCTGTGATCTTTCATTTTCCAAATACTTTTATCTGACGTGTGTACCCACCTTTAGTATGGGGAAACCACACCACTAATGCAGAAGTACGGAGCTGACCTAGTATTCTCCCAGCATCACATTCTGAGCCAGCTAGCTTTCTAATGTAATGTTTCCCTGTATGTTTTTGTTTTGTAGGAGGCAAGAAGAAGCCCTTGAAGCAGCCTAAAAAATCCTCCAAGGAGATGGATGATGTAATTATCTACAGTTTTGTTGTTTTTGACCTTGCCCCCTTTCCCCACATTGACTAGAGCCGTTTAGATGTTTAAAGGGCAACTGAACCGAGAGAGGTATGGAGGCTGCCATATTTATTTCCTCAACAAAAACACTTAGGGCTCGTTTCCACTATCGCGAATCCACATGCATCCAACGCATGCGGATTCGCACATGTAATGCAAGTGGATGGGCCTGTTTCCACTGTAGCGTTGTTGAGGTGTGTTTTTTCAGCGGTGAAAAAAAGCACAAGAGCCACAGAATTCGCCTGCGAGTGGAATGCTTGCGAATCGCCGCTAATGTATTTAATAGGGAATTTGCATGCTGTTTTGGTATGCGAATTTTCGTGCGAATTTGCATGAAATCAATGGAAAAGCACACCGGCATTGCCATGGTTAAATTCGCATACATCGTCATCCATGCGAATTCGCACGAAAATTCGCTTGCACACGCATGCGAAATCCGCATGCGAATTTTGCCGCAGCGATTTCGCCACGCAATAGTGGAAATGGGCGCTTATGCTGAGAGTAACTAGGATTGGGTAAATGCATAGACAAACACTGGGACTGGAACACAGACACTAAAAAAAGCCCCTGCTAACGGCGTATGTAATACCTAAAATATAGCTTTTAACCACCTTAGCGGTATGGACGAGCTCAGCTCGTCCATTACCGCCAGAGGGTGCCGCTCAGGCCCTGCTGGGCCGATTTGAATCAAATAAAAAGCAGCACACGCAGCCGACACTTTGCCAGCCGCGTGTGCTGCCCGATCGCCGCCGCTCTGCGGCGATCCGCCGCGAGCAGCGGCGAAAGAGGGTCCCCCCAGCCGCCCGAGCCCTGCGCAGCCGGAACAAATAGTTCCGGCCAGCGCTAAGGGCTGGATCGGAGCCGGCTGACGTCCATGACGTCACTCCGCTCGTCGCCATGGCGACGAGGAAAGCCAAACAAGGAAGGCTGCTCGTTGCAGCCTTCCTTGTTAATTCTGATCGCCGGAGGCGATCGGAATTATGCTCCAGGAGCGCCCTCTAGTGGGCTTTCATGCAGCCAACTTTCAGTTGGCTGCATGAAATAGTTTTTTTTTTTAATTTAAAAAAAACCCTCCCGCAGCCGCCCTGGCGATCTCAATAGAACGCCAGGGTGGTTAATAAGTTTAATAAAAAAATGTATTGTGCTACACAACCACCACCAAACATACAAGGTGACGATGGGGGTAGCAAACATACAAGGTGACGATGGGGGATACATAAACAGTTCAAATTAAACCACAAATTGACACCTTGACAAATATATCCGTGTCAGATGTATATATATGGTAGGGATGTCAAAAAGTCAATACCTTCGGGAAGCATCCAAATAACCTCAGCTTAACAGAAATTACTTATACTGTGAGTAGTACAATTAGCGCTAGGTGATACAGTTGATAAGCTGCACGTTATATGGGGGAATCCCATCAACCCCCAAAAGACAATTTGTAGACTATAAAATTAATAACATGCGCTAAAGAGCAGAAATACTACACAATTTATTCAATAATTTAAAATCAGAAAATGTACAACACCTGTTTCAAATAACCCACCATACGTAACACTGCTTTCATTCAACCACTCACACACACCATAGAGGGCCCCTCTATTCAATCCTATTTCACCAGTGTCATAGATTTCTCTAAAATCACAAGATAAGACTAGTGTTCCTTTATAGGGCTACCAATCTCCTACCCTAAGGGACACGTGAGTTTATCTGACGGAATGGTAACTAACCAAGAGGATTTGGACTCTGAGGGTAACAGTGTGAATTTTACTGTGGAAAGAACCCTAAGGGAATTGAACTGATCGGATCAAGGGATAGAAGCCCTATAAAGGAACACTAGTCTTATCTTGTGATTTTAGAGAAATCTATGACACTGGGGAAATAGGATTGAATAGAGGGGCCCTCTATGGTGTGTGTGAGTGGTTGAATGAAAACAGTGTTACGTATGGTGGGTTATTTGAAACAGGTGTTGTATATTTTATGATTTTAAATTATTGAATAAATTGTGTAGTATTTCTGCTCTTTAGCGCATGTTATTATTATTTTTATAGTCTAGAAATTACTTATAGTCCATATGAATAAGGTGCATAAACTGATCTGAAACCCCCATTCAGGTGTACATTCCAGGGTAATGGAGTCTGTAATAGTAACACCAAGAGGGATAAGCTTCAATTCAAGTGCACATAAATTCACCCCACTGACATACACATCACCCCTTTAAAATCAACATGTTTCGTCATTAATATAATTTCTAATCTTCATCGGGAAAAATAAACAGTGACATAGCGTACAGCCCAAGTCAGAGCCAGGCTCTGACTTGGGCTGTACACTAAGTCACTGTTATGATACCCTGTTGAGCACTGCACCTTTTTTTTTTTTTTTTCTCCTGATGAAGACTAAAAATGTATATTTATGTCGAAACCTGTTGATTTTTTTAAAGGGGTGATGTGTATGTCAGTGGGGTGAATTTATGTGCACTTGAATTGATGCTTATCCCTCTTGGTGTTAGACTCCATTACCTTGGAATGTACACCTTTTTGACATCTCTACCATGTATATACATCTGACACTTGTATATATTTGTCAAGGTGTCAATTCGTGGTCCATTTTAACTGTTTATGTATCTACCCCCATCGTCACCTTGTATGTTTGGTGGTGGTTGTGTAGCCCAATACATTTTTTTTTAAGTAAACTTATTAAAAGCTACGGACGTCCTCCGGGCTGTACTGCGGAGGCGCAGTAGTTCTGCGCCTGTGCAGTACAGCCCGGAGGACGTCCGATGAAATCAGCGCAACGGCGTGAGGCGCACGTTGGAGCGCAGAGGAGCCCGACCTGAAAGCCGGGCTGGCCAGGTTGGGTGCGCCACGGGAGAAAACCAGGAGCCTGCGGAGCGGCGCCGAGGGCACATCCTGCCTGCCACGGGCTGGAGGAAGTAATATTTATTACACCCTAAACCTTCCATTTAAGCAATACCACTTGCCTGGCTATGCTGCTAATCCTCTGTTCCTAATACTTTTAGCCATAAACCTGGAACAAGCATGCCGCAGGTCACATGTTTCTGACAGATCTGAGAGATTAGCTTCATGCTTGTTTCTGACATTATTCAGACACTGCTGAATCCTAATACACCAACAGGACTGCTAGGCAACTGGTATTGTATAAAAGGAAATCAATTTGGCAGCCTCCATATATTTCTCACTTCAGTTGTCCTTTAAGTTATGTACCTATTTAATCAGCAATAACTTTATGGAGTTGGAGCAGTTTTTGGTTGCCTGGACAAGACGTACGCTTAATGAGATACTGATTTATATTTATAATGTAGAAATCACAATATATCCAATTCCAAGCTGTATGAAATTTGTATCCACTCTTTTTCAGTTATCAGCATTTAATCCTTCATTCCTGTTTAGACAATTCTGTTTCAGAATATAACAATTTATACACATGGATCCACTAAAGGGACACTTTCAGGAGGCCACACTCCCCAGTAGGCCTGAACGATTTATCGTTTTTGTATCGAAATCGCGATCACGGAAGTGACGATTCCGTGATCGCCAAAGTGTCGCTTTTTGCCGATATTTGCTGTACTGCGCCCTCTTGCTGTACAGTAGCAGCAGCGCGGCATGTACAAATGTCTGTGTACAAAAAGCGGCGGCTCTCACTCCCCGCGGCAGCTCAGTCAGTATCTCTATACTTCTTCCTAGTTAGTGCCACCTTCTCCTCCTCCCCGTCATCAGCAGACCTAGCGGCAGGCTCTTGCCCTCTGTCACTCCTCCTAGCTTCATCGTCAGCTGCACGGGCGGCAGACTCCGCCCACAGTCTCTCGCTCCTTCTTCTGTGAAGCTGATAGGCACTAAAACGAATAGCCACTCATTTGCTCCACTGATTGTTTAAAGGTGTGCAGACCACAGCGAGACAAAAGCTATTGTCTGGTCTGACTTTTCCTCCGCATTACAAAGCAGCTCAGCGTGTAGCAGAGAGCAGAGAAGGAATTCCCTCCCTCCTCCCCCCCTTCCAGAAGTTGTCAGGAAGCACAAGAGGGAGCACGTGGATCTATCTGCACAGCATGGGGGAGATGGAGCTGTAGGCAAGACTGAAGTGCGTGACTGTTTGTGTCTTTCAGTCAGTGTGCGTGGATAAGTATGTGTGTGTGCATTTCAATGTGTGCTGCAGGATGTGTGTGTATCAGTGAGTGGATAAGTGTGTGTGTACTGCAGGATGTGTGTAACTATCAGTGAGTGCTGCAAGATGAAGTGTGTGTATTAGTGAGTGTGGATAACTGTGTATCAGTGAGTACTGCAAGATAAAGTGTGTGTGCATCAGTGAGTGCTCTGAGATGGAGAATGAAGTGTGTGCGTGTGTATCAGCTTAACACCCATCCCACCCCCACTGCTTACCTTTACCATACCTACCCCATTCCTAATATTAATTGTCCCCGCCGCCTCTGTGACATGACTCATACCCCCCATAATAAGTGCCGCAAGGGGAAACAAGGGATAGGCGACATGATAATCTCCCCGCCGCCCCTCGTTGACTCTCGCCTTGGTCTGGTTGGTCTAAAGCTTGATTTGAATAAAATCGTGAATCGAATCGAAATCGCAATTTCTGACAGAGATCGTGCAATTCAATCTTTTCCTAAAATCGTTCAGGCCTACTCCCCAGTCAGAGGCCGAGTAATAGTGATCAGTGCAACCCCTAGTCCAGTCGATCGCTATCAGAATGCAGCATACATTGATCGAGCTGCTCAGTCATATTGTTTGACATAACTTTAACCCCCCTGGCGGTATGGTATGTGCGGCTGCGCAGCCGCGGGAGGGTTTTTTTTCACCTTTTTTGCATGTAGCTAGCCTAGCGCTAGCTACATGCTTCCCCCCCTCCCCGCGGCGTCCGCCCGTCCCCTCCGATCGGCACCGCTTGCCCATAAGGAAATCCCGTTCTGAACGGGATTTCCTTGAGGGCTTCCCCCGTCGCCATGGCGACGAATGGAGTGACGTCACTGACATCACAGGAAGTCCCGATCCACCCCATAGCGCAGCCTGGCGGCGATTGGCCAGGCTGCGCAAGGGGTATGCGGGGGGGGGGGCCCTGTATCCGCGGCAGGTAGTGGCGGGCGGCGGCGATCAGACCAAACACGCAGCTAGCAAAGTGCTAGCTGCTTGTTTGACAATAAAAATTATGTAAATCGGCCCAGCAGGGCCTGAGCGGCACCCTCCGGCGGCTTACCCCGTGTCACACACGGGGTTACCGCCAAGGAGGTTAAGGACCACTATCTCGAAAAAAGTAGGCAGTTAAAAAATTTGACAGAACTGACAGGTTTTGGGCCGGTCCATCTCCTTATGGGGATTCTTAGGGTTTTCTTTGTTTTTAACAGCATTTCCTGAACAGCAGTTGCAAAGTCTAAGGTGGCCATACACTCGTTAGATTGCCAGCAGATAGATCATCAGATTTTCTGCTCTGATGTGTTTAGGAACATTCTTTACTAGGAACAGATTTCCAATAGATTTCAGTATGAAATCTATTGAAAATCGATCTGATGGCATTTTTTTTGTCATCAGATTTCCATTAGGTCCAATGCAAATTGATAAGCAATCTCAACAGATCGACCTAGATTTTCCAGAATGTCAGATCGATTGAAATTGATCGAAATCGGCCGCAAATCGATAGGGCAATCGATTTGCGATCGATAGATTTCGATCGGCCGCTAATCGGCTGAGTATATGAGCCCCTTAAAGGTGGCCATACACTTATAGATTTGCAACAGATTCGATAATCGGATAGATTTCTGTCAGATGCCTGTCAAGCCTAATCTGATAGGAATCTATGATGTGCGCCACACACTAGGAACAGATTTCCAATAGATTTCAGCGCTAGCTACATGATTTAAAAAAAAAATTTACAAAAAAAGTGCTGCGCCCCCTCCTGGGCGATGTAATTGTATCTCCCTTTGTACAAGGTTTTCAACTCCACATGCGGTACACGTGCACCGCTGGCATGCATGCGACACTGGGGTCACGCAGTATGGGGGAACCACTAATGTGGAGGAACGTGTGAAGAAGCAGAACCGGAGCCAAGGGGAGGGGAACTCTGCGGCAGCATGTGTGGTTCTTCCCTTCACACTCTGCATTGCATTTACTACATCTACATATCCCTCTCACTAAATAATTCCTTTGCTGGCTTGAGAGCTTGTGTGCCACCTCTTTACTGTCATAAGTCGCATACAGTGGGATGCGAAAGTTTGGGCAACCTTGTTAACCGTCATGAGTTTCCTATATAAATTGTTGGTTGTTACGATTAAAAAAAAAGTCAGTTAAATATATCATATAGGAGACACACACAGTGATATTTGAGAAGTGAAATTAAGTTTATTGGATTTACAGAAAATGTGCAATAATTATTTAAACAATAATAGGCAGATGCATAAATTTGGGCACCACAAAAAATAATTTAAATCAATATTTAGTAGATGCCTACTTTTGCAGAATTTACAGCCGCTAAATGCTTCCTGTAGGTTCCAATGAAAGTCTGGATTCTGGTTGAAGGTATTTTGGACCATTCCTCTTTACAAAACATCTCTAGTTCATTCAGGTGTGATGGCTTCCGAGCATAGACAGCTTTCTTTAACTCACACCACAGATTTTCAATTATAGGTCTGGAGACTGAGATGGCCATTCCAGAATGTTGTACTTGTTCCTCTGCATGAATGCCTTAGTGGATTTTGAGCAGTGTTTAGGGTTGTTGTCTTGTTGAAAGATCCAGCCCCGGCGCAGCTTCAGCTTTGTCACTGATTCCTGGACATTGGTCTCGAGAATCTGCTGATACTGAGTGGAATCCATTCGTCCCACAACCTTGACAAGATTCCCAGTCCCTGCACAGGCCACACAGCCCCACAGCATGATGGAACCACCACCATATTTAATTGTAGATAGCAGGTGTTTTTCCTGGAATGCTGTGTTTTTTCCTCCATGCATAATGCCCCTTGTTATGCCTTAATAACCCAATTTTAGTTTCATCAGTCCACAGCACCTTATTTCAAAATAAAGCTGGCTTGTCCAAATGTGCTTTAGCATACCTCAAGTGGCTCTGTTTGTGCTGTGGGTGGAGAAAAGGCTTCCTCTGCATCACTCTCGCATACAGCATTTCCTTGTGTAAAGTGCGCCGAATGGTTGAATGATGCACAGTGACTCCATATACAGCAAGATGATGTTGTAGGTCTTTGGTACTGCTCTGTGGATGGACTGACTGTTCTCACCATTCCTCGCTTCTGTCTATCCGAGATTTGTCTTGGTCTGCCACTTTGAGCCTTAAAGCGGATCCGAGATGAAAAACTAACTATAACAAGTAACTTGTCTATATATCTTATCTAAAATGTAGATAGTTTACGCAGTAATTCTAGCTGCATACAGCTTCAACAGTTTGATGATATATTCCTGTGATACAATGAGAGCAGCTATGTTCTGTTTGTCATCATTACACAGGTAATCTGCAACTGCGTCTCCACCTCTCAGCCTGTGAAAAATTAATTACCCCCTCCCCTTTGCCTCTGAAATCTCTGGCTAGTAACCTCCTCCTGCCCAGACTGAGCTCCCATAACAGTGTTCTCCCCAGAATTATTTTCCAGCCGGGTGGCATGAAATAGTAGCCGGGTGGCATGAAAAAGCAGCCGGGTGGGTAGAGATGAAAATGCAGGGCAACTCTGCTTACAGCATAGGAGGTGGTGAGGAGGTGAGCCAATGACAGCCGGGTGGTCACCAAATCTAGCCGGGTGGAGCACCCGGCTAAAAGAGCCTGGGGAGAACACTGCATAAGCCCTTGCTACATGGGTCTGAGTGCCTTGGCGTTTTGGAGAAGCTGTGGGCGAGGCTTGTTTAGTTTATAGGAAATTAGATTATTAAAAAATATATATTTATCTTGAGGAATGCCATATAAACTACCGTATATACTCGCAAGCAAGCCGAATTTTTCACCCCCAAAAGTGGCCCAAGAGCTGGGGGGTCGGCTTGCTTGCGAGCCATGTGCCAGTATGGGTAGGTGGGTGGCTAGGTAGTGCCCCTCCCCGCTCCCCCCTCGGCCGCCGCTGCCATTACCTTAGGCGGCGCCGCTTCCTCTATCCCCGTCCTGCTCCGGTAACTAATTCACAGCAGTGCGCCCCTCGGCGGCTGCTGTGTGATGACGGAGGAAACCATAAAGAGCGGCTTCCTGTAGCGGCGATATGTATCGCCGTTACTATGGGAACCGCTCTCTATGGTTTCCTCCGTCATCACACAGCAGCCGCCGAGGGGCGCACTGCTGTGAATTAGTTACCGGAGCAGGACGGGGATAGAGGAAGCGGCGCCGCCTAAGGTAATAGCAGCGGGGGGAGCGGGGAGGGGCACTAACTACCTACCCACCTAGCTATACTGGGGCGCACTATGCTAGCTATACTGGGGCGCACTATGCTAGCTATACTGGGGCGCTACCTACCCATACTGGGCACTTTACTAGCCATACTGGGGGACTACCTACCCATACTAGGCACTATACTAGCTATTCTGGGCACTATACTAGCTATACTGGGACACACTGGGGGGATCACGCGGCCAGCATTTCATACCCCCCGCTTATATGGGGATCAATCATTTTTTTTCCCCTGGTTTTTCAGGTAAAAGTGGGGGTTGGCTTACATGCGGGTCGGCTTGCTTGCGAGTATATACGGTATATGTAAGGAACACAATTATACAATTAATAAAAGTTCATCTCCGATCCACTTTAACTTAAACTGAACCTGTGGTCTTCCATTTCCTCAATATGTTCCTAACTATGGAAACAGCTGAAATCTCTCAGACAGCTTTCTGTATCCTTCCCCTAAACCATGATGGTGAACAATCTTTGTCTTCAGGTCATTTGAGAGTTGTTTTGAGACCCCTATGTTGCTACTCTTTAGAGAAAATTTAAGAGGGAAACTTACAACTGACCCCCTTAAAGAGACACTGAAGTGAAAAAAAATGATATAACGAATTGGTTGTGTACTATGAATAATTACTAGAAGATTAGCAGCAAAGAAAATATTCTCATATTTTTATTTTCAGATATATAGTGTGTTTTCTAACATTGCATCATTCTTTAATATGTGCAGATTACACAACACTCTGCATTCAAAAGGATTCTTTCAGAGCAGTCTGTGAACTAATGACCTCTCCTGTGGCAGATAAAAAGAAAACTGTTCACTTACAGTTGAGATAATAAAAGTCAGAAGACAGCCCTCTCCACGACTTTGAAAGTCGTAGAGATTAATGGCTTTTTTGCATAGATTAAACTGGAGTTTCTTAACTCTTTCTGTACTGGAAACAACTACACTGATGTATCTGATCTTAATGTTTTATTTCTTAGCTGTGCTACACATACAAATCATAATATCATAATTTTTTTTTCGCTTCAGTGTCTCTTTAAATACTCTTTCTCATAATTAGATTCACCTGTGTATGTAGGTCAGGGGCCACTGAGCTTACCAAGCCAATTTGAGTTCCAATAATTAGTTCTAAAGGTTTTGGAATCAATAAAATAACAGTCCCAAGTGTATGCACCTGCCTAATTTGTTTAACCCTCTTAGCGGTAACCCCGAGCTGAGCTCTGGGTAAGCCGCCGCAGAGGATATCCCAGCCCCTGGTGGGGCGATTTGCCTCATTTAAAGTGCTGTACGCGCAGCTAGCAGTTTACCAGCCGTCCGTACAGCTTGATCGCCGCCGCCCTGCGGCGATCGCACGCAGCGGCGGAAGAGGGCCCCCCGCCAGAGCCCTGTGCTGCCTGGACCAATGACTTCCAGGCAGCGCTATGAGCTGGATCGGAGGCGTCTGACATCAGGACGTCGGCTGACGTCCATGACTTCATTCCGATCGACGCTATGGCGACAGGAAAAGCCAAACAGGGGAGCGCGTTATATACGCATTCCCCTGTTTGCTATTGATGCCGGCGACGATCGCACTAGAGGGACACATGCGCCCTCTAGTGTTGTTTCATGTAGCTACCACTCTGGTAGCTTTACATGAACCCAAATTTTTTTTTTAAAAGAATGTATTTCTGCCTACTTGGCAGAATTAAAGAACTGCCAGGAGGGTTAAACAATTATTGTGCACTTTCTGTAAATCCAATAAACTTCATTTCTCTTTTCAAATATCACTGTGTGCGTCTCCTATATGACATATTTAACTGACAATTTTATCGTAACAACCAATGATTTATACAGGAAAATCATGACGATTAACAAGGTTGCCCAAACTTTCGCATTCCCACTGTAGGTGGGACCCCGGTATCAATTATTTCTTCTGCTTACAGGACGAGGTAGCTTTCAAGCAGAAAATGAAAGAAGATCAGAAAAAACTGGATGAAATGAAGAGTAAAGCTTCTCAAAAGGGGCCTCTTAGTAAGTTCTCAAGCACAGTGTACCTAACTGCTTTGTTAGGCTTCTTTTCCAGAGACTGTTGAACTGTGTGCTCAGCAAGCAATAACCAGGCAGCAGTGAGCAGTTACTAAGCAGCAACAAACAGTTACCAGGCAGCAGTAAGCAGTTGTGAGAGTTTGAGAGGCATTTCACTGCCTATCAACAGTCCGTGGAAAAGAGGCCTTATAAATATGCCAGATCTTCCAAAAAATGACCCTTTATCAGTAATGCAATTGTAAAACATTAAAGGAGACTATAGAATACCTCCCTAGTTACCATAGTCCAAAATCTACTCGGCAGCACTGAAAAAGCTTGGTGTTTCTTTAACTGGTTCAGAGCATCAGAACTTTGTTTTTCATACCCAAGCTTCATTTTTAGCTGCACAGAAGCTAAGCTTCGCCCCATCAAATAAATCTGCCAAGGAATTTTCCCCTGATGCTGTGCAAAGCATTATGGGATTTCTGATGTTCTCGTTGCCTAGTGCGCGCAGCTGAGAGGGGTAATCAGGACACAGGACAGTTGGAACGGTCTCATGCTCCCTGTCACCTCCTTTCAACCAAAAAGATGGCTGCCCCCATGAAATCACAAACATTTGCCTGTTCTTTTAAAATAGGGTGGGTAAAGGTGGCCATACACTTGTTAGATTAGCAGCAGATAGATCATCAGCTAGATTTCTGATCTATCTGATGTGTTTAGGAACATTTTTTACTAAGAACAGATGTATGAAAACTACTGAAAATCGATCTGATGGCATTTTTTTTGCCATCAGATTTCCATTAGGTCCAATGCAAAATGAAAAGCAATCTCAACAGATCGACCTAGATTTTACAGCATGTCAGATCGATTGAAATTGGCCGGATAATCGATTTGCGATCAATCGATTTCGATCAATCGGCCGCTAATCGGCTCAGTGTATGGGACCCTTAAGAGATTATATTACCTATCTATTTTAATTAATATAACTAATGTAAGTTAATGACAGTGTGTTTATTTAGGCTGAAGTTCCTCATTAACAATGCTTTGCTGTTACCAGCTGCCTGTTAAGGAATGGAACAAATTTACCCCAGCACTGTCGCTCACCCAGGGCTATAGCCTGGTCCGCCGGGGCACAATCCTCCTGTGGGTCACCACCTCAGCATACAGGCAACCAGAAAACGAATGAAGGAGGCAATCAATTGGTGATAATTAAACTTGGCCACTATGCAGAGGAGGGGGTTAAGGGATAGACTGATGACTGGCCACTATGTGCAAAGGATGAGGGGGTGCAAATTGATCTGCAGTGGGACCCTATGATCATTTTGCTGGGCTGCCTGGTGCACTGTTCTCATCTTACAGGGCTTGCAAATCTGTTGCTACCATTAAATTGGCCTGGAGCACTGTCGGGGCCACTAATTAAATCGATGATCAAAAGATGGTCTGTCTGTTCTCTTATTCTTAAGGCTCATACACACATTAGACCATAGTCTTTTGAAAATGAAAGATCACAGACCAATTTTACCCCCTTCCATGTAGTATGAGAGCCATACCTACACAGTCTATTCTATGGAGCTGAACTCCCCATCAGAAAAAAAATCTTTGCAAGATGCTGCACACACAGATGCTGTACAGACACAAAAGATCAGTATCTGCAAAAGATCTGTTCCTGCCAAAAATCCATTCCTGCAAATTGCATTCATAGTCTATGAGATCTGCAGATCATCATACACATCTTGTTTAAGGCCCCGTTCACACTGCACGCGTTTCCAGCTGCGTTTTGGAAACGCATGCAGGTGGCCGACACGCACGACATCAGACAGTGCATAGAGTGCAATGTCTGATGTTCACACTGCATGCGTTCCGGACCTGTGCAGTCCGGGAACGCATGCTGCACGCATTTTTTTGCAAAAACGCGTGGCTGTCCCATTCACTTTTCAGTGATGGGATCAGCCACGCAACGCACACAAACGCGGATGGCGTGCGTTCGCATGCGTTGCGTTCCGCATGCGTGGCCATCCGCGTTTGAGATGTGAACGGGGCCTAACTGACATTCATCTGCAGATCAGACAATCATCTGCAGATCTGAAAATCCATCCTGGTGGATCTGATCTGCAGATGAAGGTCTGTTAAACAAGGTGTGTATAATGATCTGCAGATATCATAGACTATGCATAGACTATGAATGCATTTTGCAGGAACGGATCTTTTGCAGGAACAGATCTTTTGCAGATACTGATGTTTTGAATGTCTACAGCATCTTTGTGTGCAGCATCTTGCAAAGATTTTTTTCTGATGGGGAGTTCAGCTCCATAGAAAAGACTGTGTAGGTATGGCTCTCATACTACCTGGAAGGGGGTAAAATTGGTCTGTGATCTTTCATTTTCAAAAGACTATAGTCTGATGTGTGTATGTGGCCTTAATCTCTCGCATTTTTAAGGCTTGTGCTTATTAGTAATTATCTGCATTTCTTACCCCACCCTGCTGTGTGTTTATTTGTTCTGTCAGCATGCTATCCGGCATCATTTCATCTATAAACACCCTTGAAACAGACATGTTATTGTTTTTGTGCTTTAACATTTGCTATGCTGCTTTTGTGTACTATACGATTTCCCGTTCGATAGATGGGTCCAATAGATAATGTCTGACAGGTCCGATTTGCATAGAAGTGATCAGAAACGCTATCGGATCTTTCGGAAATTGCCTATCGGCCCATCTATCTGATAGGAAATTGCATGGTGTACCAGGCATTACAGTATTTTGAATTATACAATTTGCAAATCATAACCTCCTATTTTATGCACGTGTTACACAGCATCCCACATTTCTTGGAAACCGTTTTGTCTGAAGCAATCTCTTACAGAACTGCATTCTGGGCAGTTACTGGTTGAGGTTAGTGATGTTGGCTACGAGTATGTAGCTACTCATTCTCAAAATTTATATTAGATAGCGCTGCTGGGGAGGGTTAAAGGAATTCTATCAAACTTTTACTATTTCTGTAAGCACTATAAATCAATTTGCCAACAGTAAAAATGAGCACAGCATATATTTTTGCTGTGCAGCGTCTTTGTCTTTATCTATCTACGGTCGGCATCCCCTGAGAAAACTGACGGAGAATTGGGGCAGTTCATTATGCAAGAGGGGATCCTCTTGCTGAGTACAGCTGTGGTTTATTCTATTCTGATGCTCCCCACACAGCAGAGCGAGTTATGCAGCATGTGATCCAGCTTATAAAGTTACTGTGAGGAGCCCTCTCTCGCTGCTAGTCTGAAGGAGACTTCTCTGTGCTGAGCTGCCGCTGCGTAATTAGTTGTTGTTACACAACGGTAAACATATGAGCTGGAGGAGGGCACGTCATTGCTCTGAAGAGTAGCCGTAGGGGAAGATTTATTATAATAAATCTTCCTCTACGGCTCCTCTTCAGAGCAATGACGCACCCTCCTCCAGCTCATATGTTTGCCATTATGTAGCAAATAAGCTCAGCAGTCTCCTTCAGACTAGCAGCAAGAGAGGGCTCCTCACAGTAACTTTATGAGCTGGATCACATGCTGCATAACTCGCTCTGCTGTGTTCCCCACACAGCAGAGCGAGTTATGCAGCATGTGATCCAGCTCATAAAGTTACTGTGAGGAGCCCTCTCTCGCATCAGAATAGAATAAACCACAGCTGTACTCAGCAAGAGGCTCCCCTCTTGCATAATGAACTGCCCCAATTCCCTGTCGCCGTCAGTTTTCTCAGGGGACACCAACAGTAGTTAGATAAAGATGCTGCACAGCAAAAATATATGCTGTGCTCATTCTTACTGTTGGCAAATTGATTTATATTGCTTACAGAAATAGTAAAAGTTTGATAGAATTCCTTTAACTTGTCGATGCTGCCAGTAGCTGATGTGTTCCACACGATGTCCACGTAGCTCCACTACTTCCTCCTTCAAACACATAAGGAGCAAGTAGTGGTGTTGCGTGGACTGCGAGTGGAACGCATTGACTGTTGGCGGCCTAAGTAAGTTAATACCCCCTCTGCTGCGGGTAGCGCTATCGTAATTTAAATTTAGAGTAGTAGCTATGTACTCATAGCTAACATCACTAGTCGGGACATTGGCTGTGTTTCCATTTGTAGTTGCTCAGCTTTATCTCCTCCTGTCCTTCTGTATTGTCTGTATGATAGCCTTACTCTTGTAATGACATTCAGTAAAGCTTCTATACCTGCATAGCTCAGTCTGCCAAAATATTAGAGACTAAAAATCGTATTTTCTGATTTTGTTTCAGCTGGCGGCGGGATAAAGAAATCTGGGAAGAAATGAGCAGAATGTTTACATGTGGTCCGTCGTTTGCGTTCATTCACAAAGATCTCTCTAGAGTGTGAGCTCAGCTGATCTCTTGTATGTTTTGTGTACAGCGATAATAAAAATGTTTGTTCCGGTTTTTTTTTTTTAATGCTGTGGAATCCTTGACTAAAGTGACATAAAATGTTACACCTATTTGTGTGGTCTTTCCTGCCCATACATATAATACATAGATGTGGTAAGATTGTGCAATCAAGATCATTGCAGTTCCTGTGCTTTGCTTGTTGTGAGCATCTCAACCAGCACAGCCTGTGCTCTCTCTGCAGTTGTGAGGAAGGGTATACGTTACCACAACTGCCCTTTATTTTTAATTTCACAACTTCCATTTAGGACCCATTCACACTAGAAGCGCTTTTCTGAGCGTTTTGCGATTGATTAGCGGTTTTTAAAACCCCTCTCATTCGCTTTTATTAAAATAGTCGGAAAAATCGATGAGCTTGAATCGCGGCGATTTTAAAGTGAATGGGAGAGATTTTTAAAATCCACTAATCGCAAAACGCTCAGAAAAGCGCTTCTAGTGTAATTGGGCCCTGAAGGCTTATTTATATGGGTGGCAGTACATGTGCTCACCATGCAATCCTGTTGCCCAGCAACCTCTGATCCACCACAGCCTTCTACACTTCAATGCAAATAGGTGTGGGCATCCACACTGGCAGTAGCTTTGGGTGGCTGCCTGGCATACAGGGATGTGTGCAGTAGGCAAATGATTTTGAAGATTGGGTCTACTAAATGGTGCTGTGTATTTTTTATTATTAAGTATTTATACAGCACTGACAGATTACACAGCGTTGTACAGAGTATATAGTCATATTATTTAACTGTCCCTCAGAGGAGCTCACAATCTAACCCCTACCATAATCATATGTCAATGTATGTATTGTGTAGTGCATGTGTCATAGTCTAGGGCCAATTTTTTGGGTGGGGAAGCCAATTAACTTATCTGTATGTTTTTGGGATGTGGGAGGAAACCGTAGTCCCCGGAGGACACTCACTCTCACTCTCACTCTCTCTGGATCGATCGATGTTGACCTTCCTAGTATATGAACCGCGGACCTAGCGCTGCTGCAAGGTGAGAGCGCTAACCACTACGCCACCGTGCTGGTGTATGTGCTGCAGCATTTGCAGTTCCACCAGCTGCCTACTATTCATGGTAGACTAACACATGGTGAAGACAGTACAATGACCACTTTTCAGTGGCCCATTTGAACTTAAAGGGAGTCGTAAGTGGCTAGTTATTTACCTAGCACTTCTTCCTGGGTCATATCAGAACGTGGATAAGTTGCTGAAATGTTATTAATTTAGTGGTTGTGTGATGCTGGATTAAGTTCTTGACGTGGATGTGTGCATGCATCTGGAACACTACAAGCTGTAATCCACTAAGCTCACAGCAATACTTGCTAAGAGCAGATCTGTAGGGTCACTTGGGTTATTAACCTTACTAAGTCAACTCTGGGAACCCTCCATTCCAATATATGGACATTCCTATAGCTGTCAGTTTAGAAGCATGACAGAAGGTACAGTAAGCTCAGAACTATACAGGGAGAGCTAGTTCAGTCCGGTTTTAGTACAACAGTGTGTTCATATGTTTGGCCAGCCATGACTGAGGACCTGGTGGTAGCCCAAACTGTAATACCGGCCCCAATGGCAGATTGACCTGGTAGGTTATTAGATCAGTTAGATGCACCAACATTGCTGGCAGAGCTTCACTGCATTGATTTCTAACATCCAGTTAGGGAGTGAAGTTAGGAAAATATACCAGTATAGAATGTTCATCACCCATATGCTTCAGTGATCACTAGGTATAGTCAGAGGTGTAAATAGTTCTGATCTCCTACAGGATTATTCAGTTAATGTATGCAGCTTGAAAATATGCCAATCGAACGCCACCTTGCCGGGGTGCGATTAGTCTGTTTTTCAAGCTGCATAAATTTTCATTTACAAAATTAGCAAAATCCCCTGTGATCTCATTAACCATCCACAGTGATCCCCTGTACTGTTAAGGGGCCCATACACTGGTCGATTTCAGCCATCAATCGATTCTATGCAATCGACTGATCAGAAATCGATTCTTACAAATCTATCAATCGATTTGATCTATCTGACTGGATGGAAAATCTAGATCGATTTGCTGCTGGCAACAGATCAATGGCCCATAGAGTTGCATTGGATCTAATGGTCCAATAATGCATTTAGATCGATTTCCAATAGATTTCAATCTGAAATCTATTGGAAATCTGTTCCTAGTGTGTGGCACACATCACATTCCTGTCAGATTCGGCTTGACATGCATCTGCCAGAAATCTATCTGATGGTCGAATCTGCTGCAAATCTATGTGTATGGCCACCTTTAGTTAATCTGCCTGCTTGTCCAACATTAGTAGTTTTCAGGGCTGTGGAGTCGGTACAAAAATTATCTGACTCAGTTTATGAAACCACCCAATGTACCTAAAAATAACTCGGACTCAACAGCCCGGCTTGTCCTACAGTTCTGCCTTCATCCTTTTGATAGATTACTAATAAATCTTTGAAGGCTTGATCAGGGTGGAAGTTACTGACCTTTCACATTATTTGCAGGTAACATTACATTGAAATGCTGGGGCTCATTTTTAAAGCAGGATTAAACTATTCACCCCCCCCCCCCCCCCCTCCTAAATTAAAAAAAAAAAAAAAAAAACTTCTACATGAATTAAAATGTATATAAATTGTGCGCCCCCCCCCCCCACCTCCCCCAATAAATATTTTTTACACAGGAGAATGTACCTGTATGAACATGCAGTCTCTTATTACCTAAGCTGAGAACAGGAGGTAGTTTTTTTTTTTGTGATCACAATTTTTATTCATTATGTATAAAGTTTAATCCTATTTTAAGCAGAAATCCAAAATTATGCATGAGTATAGTGATTGGAATGGACGTGTTGCATTGTTGGTCCAAAGTGAGGGTAGGAACACTTTAGGCAGAATCGCGTATGTGTTTTCCACTATGTGCTATGGAAAATGCATATGCAATTCTGCCTAGTGTGTTCCTACCCTGAGGTTTCATCAATTAAAACTCCTGTCTTCATCATGTGAACAAAATGCAGCTGGTTGATTGAGAAAGTTTCAGGCTCTGTGGATGGGGCTGCTGCTTGCATTACATATCTTGTTTAGACTGCAAGGGACAGGTGTAGACAGCAGCCAATACCAGTGATGACGTGGCCAGAGTGTGGACAACTCTAAAAACAAGATATGGGGCTTACTGATCACACAAGGCGGTCAAATAACACCTGTATATATTACACTGCAGTCATTATTTCAAGCCTTAGTACAACCTCCATGTTTACAACAGGATTTCATTGAAATGCAATTATATAGAAATATATCCACTTGAAACAAATAATTGTGATCTTTTCCATAAAGTGCTTACAAAGATATTGCACTTATGTGAGTGGGTTTTGGGATGACTGAGACAAGACAAATAACATTTATATTGCGCTTTTCTCCTTGCGGACTCAAAGCGCCAGAGCAGAGCAGCAGCCACTAGGACGCGCTCTATTGGCAGTAGCAGTGTAAGGAAGACTTGCCAAAGGTCTCCTACTGAATTAGTGCTGGCTTACTGAACAGGCAGAGCCGAGATTCAAACCCTGGTCTCCTGTGTCAGAGGCAGAGCCCTTAACCATTACACCATCAGCCAACTACCTGTGATGTGAACTATGTCATGGTGAGTGTAACCCGATTTATCCTTGTGTTCTGCCCCTGCTGAGAGGAATCCACTAGACATTGGCCTCAATTCACTAAGCTTATCTCCTTTCTTTAATAACGTTTCTAGAGTTATCACCATGGCGATAAGGCATGTAGTATTCAGGAAACCTTTTGCCTTAGGCAAACTTAACGTTAACTCTTCAATCCTTAAAATAACTCCAGAATTCTAAAGTTAGACAGGCTGCTAATTAACTGCATGTGAAAATAACTACAGAGGAGGTAACTTATGGAATGAAGAGATAAGATAACTCTCACTGTCGTGGCAAGTGTTCTCTTGCCTTATTATATCCAGCATGATCTTGGTGAATTTCGGCCATTGACTAACATGCGAATATCAAGAATTTATTTGGACCTAACAATGGTCAACTAGTAACTTCCTCAACCAGTAATAACTCTCAACACAAATATAAATTCCTTTCACAATACAATAGCCTCAATTCAATAAGCTTGTCTCCTGTCTTTAATAACGTTTCTAGAGCCATTACCATGCAAACGAGGCATGTAGTATTCAGGAAACATTTTACCTTAGGCAAACCTAAAGTTAACTCTTCTATCTTTAAGCTAACTCGTCAATCTTCAAAATAACTCTAGAATTCTAAAGTTAAAGACAACCTGTTAATTAAATTCCTGTAAAGATAACTACAGAGTAGGTAACTTAACTACAGAGGAGGTAACTTAAGGAATGAAGAGATAAGATAACTCTCTCGTGTGGTGGCAAGTTTTCTCTTGCCTTATTATCTCCAGCATGGTCTTAGTGAATTGAGGCCATTGGGCTCAATTCACTAAGATCATGCTGGAGATAAGGCAAGAGATAACTTACCTCCACACAGTGAGAGAGTTATTTTATCTCTTCATTCCTTAAGTTACCTCTTCTGTAGTTAATTTACCTCCTCTGTAGTTATTTTCACACGCAGTTAATAAACAGCCTGTCTTTAACTCTGGAGTTATTTTAAGGATTGAAGAGTTAACTTAAAGACAGAAGAGTTAACTTTAGGTTCGCCTGAGGTAAAATGTTTCCAAAATACTACATGCCTTATCACCATGGTGATAACTCTAGAAGAGTTATTAAAGACAGGAGATAAGCTTAGTGAATTGAGGCCATTGTCAGAAAAATCTTCTCTTCACAGCCGGTGCCCCAGTAGAAGCTGCGGAATAAAATTCAGGTTACTTATACACACCATTGAGCTACAACTGATCTATCTTTTCTTACAATCATCAACCACTACTCAATACAACACTTATTACAGTACAATATGCTGAGGTTTAGGGGCTTGGGTAACCGGTCTACTGAGCAATTCAAGTTCTATTCAGTCTCAGTCCCTTGTTGCCAAGTCCAAACTATATTGCTCAGCAAAACCTTAGGGTGACAACGTTTCTCCTTTTCTGTGGTACTGAAGCAACTCTCGCCTTCCTTTGCTGGTTGATGGCACTGAAATTATTTTTCACTTTTTTGGCTCAGAGGATTTCTCAGACTTTCCCTCTATATACTGTGGACCCCAAATGATAAAACAAAATAAATGTAATTAAAAAATAATAAAAACAGATAAGGGATACAAGAAATAAAAAGAACCAAAGAAAACAAATAGCAGTAGAACAGAGGCGCCAGCAGGATAAAAGTGGATAAAAACTTTAAAATTTGCTGGCAGGAAGTGGTGGACTTACCTCCATAAAGCAGACACGAAAGACTGTCTGAATAGTAGTCACATTTATGAATTAGTACCCCAAAACAGTGCAACGCGTTTCGCATGCCCAGCCCGCTTCATCAGGCAATAAAAATGGGGACAAGACAGAATTTCAGCAATAGCAGGTGTAGCGCTACACCTGCTATTGCTGAAATTCTGTCTTGTCCCCATTTTTATTGCCTGATGAAGCGGGCTGGGCCTGCGAAACGCGTTGCACTGTTTTGGGGTACTAATTAATAAATGTGACTACTATTCAGACAGTCTTTCGTGTCTGCTTTATGGAGGTAAGTCCACCACTTCCTCCCAGCAAATTTTAAAGTTTTTATCCACTTTTATCCTGCTGGCGCCTCTGTTCTCCTACTGCTATACCGTGTCCACCCCTGGTGGAGGGGTGATCTACCCCCTTTCGCATCTACAGAGAGCGACTTCTTATCCCTGAGTGAGGACAGGTCTAATCTCCTCACCTGCCTATACAGTGGTTGCCTGTGTGGTAACCCATGTTTGTGAGTATATTTTTCTCACGATAACCTTTAATTCATTTATGCTTAACATACTACACTATATTGGGCTCTCGGTTTCTCTACACTTTATCTCTCTACAAAGAAAACAAATGCACCCAGATATAGCACCAATATCTCTATGTAATAAAATCACTCTTTAGGCTTGTTTAGATTTCACACTCAACAAAGCTCCAACGTATGCAATTGTAATACTTGAATCACCAACTCTGTTTAACTCTTTTTCGCTATCAGGTGCTACTTTCATGTTTATTGTAGTTCTCTTTGATATCACTGGATGCAGAGTAACTCCATCACAAATCTTCTCCTTTTCTGCTGACAGGTTAACAAAACTTATGTTTAACTGACCTGTTCTCATTATCTCAAATGCTCCTTCTCTCTCTCCTGCACAAATCTTGTACTTGGGTAGAACAGTTATCACTCATGTCTCACTTGAATCTCAGGCAGTTGGTACATAGACTGAGTAACTTCTGCAGACTGACAGGCAATGTGTCTCTGTATTCACAACCACTTCTAGCGGCTGAGCTATACATCAAATGAGGTGCTGGACAGAGGCCTGTTACTCTCTAGGCGACAAAGTTCACTCACACTAGCTGTAACTTGGACACAGTCTTTGTTTATTTAGGCAATACAGTGTTGGATTGCAGAAATGAACTGTTTATTCTCACAAAGTTACTGCTTCTTTAAGAATATATCAAGCAGGCAGATCCTAATCCCGCCACGTTCATCAGAGGATAAATTCAGTATGCTGTGGTTTAAGGTGGCCATACATTAGAAGATTATGTGCAGATTCAACCAAGAGACAAATTTATCTCTAATCAAATCTGATTAGAGATAAATTTGTCTCTTGGTCGAATCTGCCCATACACTACAGGCCCATTCCTGTCTGATTTCAGCATTAAATCATCAGGGAATCGGCTGAGCCTGCTGCGTCCACCCGGCTCTTGCCCCCAAAATGTATAAATGAATGTAGTGCGTGCATTTATAAATTACCTGTCCTGTAGCAGCTTCCGCACGGTGTTCGTCCATCTCGCCAATATGCGCCGCCGGCATGAATGCGGAACCCGGTGGGATGGACGGAAACCGCGTGGAGGCTGACACCGGACAGGTAATGTATAAATGCACACACTACGTACATTTATACATTGCAGCGGTAGGGGTTTTGTCGTCTCGTTGCTCGTTCGCAAATCGGCCGCTGTACCGCCGCACACCCGACCAACCAACTTCGGCCTGACATTTTCCAGCAGACGCCATAGACCGTGCGGCCAATTTCTGTCCCGAAATTGCTCGCTATGTCGGTCGGGCATGCACCTGGCAGCACCAATTTTCATCCTATTAGATTATAATAATCAAATTGGATGGTTAATTGGTTGGTCGGCTAATGTATGGCCACCTTAACTGCCCTTTTCTCAGATAACTATCATTGAATCCTGGCTCTTTTCACCTGATACCGGCTACTACTCTGATCACAATCTGTGGCAACGTCACAATGCTTATACTCATCTGTCTCAATTGTATCTCTCTCTCTCTCTGCACTGGCTTGGATCTGGTCTGAGGTCTCTTTAATGCTTTTAGCTGCCGCCTGGTCTCTATCCCTTTTGACTGGGCTCTCTCCTGTGTGTGTCTGGTTAGCTGCCACCGGGCCTCCGCTTTGCCTCATGGGGGGGCTGCTCCGATCTGGGCCTCTGCTCCCCTCGCTCACTGCGGCCTGACTGACTCTTGCGCTGTGAGGAGAACTGGTTAAAACCAGTTCTCTCAGCCTGTGTCTCACGCCACTCTGTTGCGCCGTCTCCCGCTCTGCTCGCGCGGCACTTCTGGAAGGTGTCCCGCTTTGTATGCCTGGTTGCCTAGCAACCCAATACATTCGACCAAAGGTGCGCTTAGGCCTCTCTCTATACACCGTTTTCATCCCACAATGCTAATTTCAAAGCGAATTTTAGACCCACATGCTAATGTTATATTACACATGTAAAATACATTTCTGCACCACACTCCATTCTCTTTAACCTCCCTGGCGGTAAGCCCGATCTAGGGTCGGGCTAGCCGCCACAGGGATCACATGGCCCAGGGAGGATTTTTTAAAAATAAAATTTGTGCTATATGCTTAAGCTAGCACTTCGCTAGCTAATTATGTCCCTCAAGTCCCTCCGGTCCCCACCGATTGCCCCCGATCACCGCCGTAATACGTACCCCCCCAGGGATCCCGCGATGGCGCAGCCTCCCAATCAGCTCCAGGCTTCGCTATGGGGACGATCGAGACTGCACATGACGTCATGTCTAATTGTCGCCATAGCGACGAGTGAAGCTGTGGCTCCCGCGGGATCGCGGAGGGATAAATATTGCCGGCGCCGATTGGGGGGTTTAGTTAGGTGACGGGGGGCTTGGGAGACATAATTAGCTAGCGAAGTGCTAGCTTAAGCATATAGCGCAAGTTTTATTTTTGAAAAATCCTCCTGCGGACGCAGCCTCTAAAACTGCGTACTGCCAGGGAGGTTAAAGGGCTACAGGGGTACTAAGTAACTAGCCAATGAAGAGGAGTGCAAGGAGACCCTAGGTTGTCAATGGTGATGAGCTGGCCACCTTAGACCTGTTGCGGTAGTACGTTTTCATTTCTATTCTGCAAAAACTTGATGTACTTTATACACATAATTAAAGTTCTATTTCTATCACTAAGTCACTATTCATGTGTCTGTAAAGCTGTTAGTAACACAAAATCATGTGAAAAATATTTTTATTTTTTTTATGTAAGCCCCCTTACAAATATTCCATAGTGTTTTTATACAATTATGAGTGTGACAATCTGCAGACGAGAAGTTGCCTGTCCAGAAACGGAACAAAAATTGAGGCAATAAAACCCGGGAGATGCTGGTGAATTAGCTGCTAGCTGGTTATCTCATTATCAGCCTCTGTGTAATGCTGGGAATACACGTTACGTTTTCCGCGTTCGATTCACTGCATGATCTATTAACCATTCGATTCCCCGCTCGATTCTCTTATCTTCCGCTCGTTTTTCTTATCTTTTTTCCATTAACTTCTATGAGTAATCAAGCGGAACAGAATCGAGCAGAGAATTGGACATGTCAGAATTTATAAATCGCGCAGAGAATCGAACGCGGAAAATGTAACGTGTATTCCCAGCATTCGTCAGTAGAGTTGGTTTTAGCTCACCGCTGCTAGTCAAAGAGATGAAAATAATTCTGACTTGATACCAATTTGTATACAAATGTATGCAGCTTGAAAATGATGGACCAATCAAATGATGCTGCTGTAACGTTCCACTGGTCCAGTTTCAAATTGCATGTTATTTCCATCTCATTGACCAACCCTCTATCATTGCATTTTACCGGATATTTCTGAGTCTGGTAATGATAATCTAGTGGCCAGCTTTAGTTGAAACATAGAGACCATAGTACTGAGAACACTGATTTTGCAAGGCTGCCCTGCCATGATTCTGACAACTTACAAAAGGAATATTACAATAAAACTAGGTTTTCATGATGATGAAGGTAACACTTTGCAGCAGATCTGATTGCAGGTGAATGTTCCATCATTTTTTCTTTGTAGGTTTTCCTTTGAGCTCCACTTCCACTGGGTAGTGATCACTGATTGCTAAAGCCTGCAATAAACAGATACTATATTACTGTAAGTTGGTGAGAAATTTATAGAGCTAAACTGTACAGAACCATATTAAAGGGCAGAGCAATTAATCCCCTACCCTCCATTTGGTTGAATGCTTTATGAATACAATAAATAAATGCATGCTCAGGCACGTTGAAAGCTCACAGTCCAACAGGCAAGGGGAAACCACAATTCATTACACTGCTCCAGAGACAGTCTGCCTTCTTTCTGCAGGCTGCACTACAGTTATCAAGCAGATGTGTCATCCCCAAATACCAAAACTAAAGGTGGCCATACATCAGGCAACTAAAGGCTCATACACACATCAGACTATAGTCTTTGGAAAATGAAAGATCACAGACCAATCTTACCACCCTTCATGTAGTATGAGAGCCATACTCTACACAGTCTTTTCTATGGCGCTGAACTCCTCATCAGAAAAAAATCTTTGCAAGATGCTGCACACACAGATGCTGTGCAGACACAAAAGATCTGTTCCTGCCAAAAATCCATTCCTGCAAATTGCAATGAAAGTCTATGAGATCTGCAGATCATCATACACACATGATTTAATTGACATTCATCTGTGGATCAAGCAATCATCCCCAGATCTGAAAATCCATCCTGGTGAATCTGATCTGCAGATGAATGTCAGTTAAATCGTGTGTATGATGATTTGCAGATCTCATAGACTATCATTGCAATTTGCAGGAATGGATTTTTGGCAGGAACAGATCTTTTGCAGATACTGATCTTTTGAGTCTGTACAGCATCTGTGTGTGTAGCATCCTGCAAAGATTTTTTTTCTGATGGGGAGTTCAGCTCCATAGAATAGACTGTGTAGAGTATGGCTCTCATACTACACGAAGGGTGGTAAGATTTGTCTGTGATCTTTCATTTTCAAAAGACTATAGTCTGATGTGTGTATGCACCTTCAGTGGCTGATTGACCATCTGATTCAATTATAACTGAATCAGATGAAAATCGGTGCCACCAAGTGCATGCATGACGATACAACCATTTACGGGCTGTAACGTGGGCACATGTGACGTCACACATCCGCCCACCTGTACACCGCAACCACATGGGGCACATGTAAGGACCAAGGACAGACCCAGCGTGGCAGCCACGAACAGGTAATGTAAAGTGCACAGGGAGGGGGGGGGGGGCAGGTTGGAAGGGAAGGGCACATTGTATATTAAGGGAACAGCATCAGGCCGGCGAGGCGGTGGATGCGGCGTCACAAGGCCGATTTCGGATCAATTTCAGCATGAAATTAATCGGAAATCGGCCTGCGCTGTATGGACAGCCGACAGATCTCTCTCTAATCAGATTCGATTACAGAGATATTTGTCTCTTAGGCAAATCTGCTCAACATCACTAGATGTATGGCTACCTTAAGCAGCTGGGTTCCACAGATACCAGAAGAAGCCACATGCTCTCAACTAAAAGAATTAAGTAGCCATGTGCCTTAAGATAAATTAATTAAAAGGGTTCCTCAAGATTAAGGGCCCGTTTCCACTATTGCGAATTCGCATGCGTTTGCCGCATGCGAATTTCCATAGCCAATACAAGTGGATGGGACTGTTTCCACTTGTCAGGATTCCTTTGCGTTTTTCTGTGCAGAAAAAATCTGCACGGCAGAGCCATCAGAATTCGCATACCGCATACTGCTATGCGAAATTGCATATAATGTATTTAATAGGGAATTTCGCATGCAGCATTGGTATGCAAATTTTTATGCGAATTCGCATATGATTTTGCATAAAAATCAATGGAAAAGCACACAGGCACTGCCATGGTTAAATTCGCATACATCGTCATCCATGCGAAATCGTATGCGAATTTGCATGAAAATTCGCATACAACTGCATGCGAAATTTGCTTCCGCATGCGAATTTTTACCATGGCGATTCCCACCGCACAAGTGGAAACGGGCCCTAAAGAATCGAATTGTCAGGTGTCAACTATATACAAAAACTAGGTAGCCATGTTCCTCCAGATAAAAGAAGCAAGTAGCCATGTGCCCCTAGATATCACTATTAGGTGGTCAGATGTGTCTCCAGGCAGTTAGTAGTATAAGGGCTCTTTTACACTATGAAATGCAATTGCGTTTGTGATCGCAATCGCGTTTCAATTTCCACCATTGCGATTGCAATTGAGCTACTATACTCATTATAGTAAAGCTCAATCAAAACGCGGCAGGACGATTATTGCGTTTTGACCAAAATCGCATCGCAATCGGATCGCACTAATGGAAATTGCTGCTGCAGTTTCCATTAGTTTAATGTACCCTGCAATTTGAGATCAGAATCAAATCGCAGGGTAGTGGAAAAAGGCCCTTAGGTGGCCCTGTTTTCCCCAAACAGCAGTTTTAAAGAGCCATGTATGACCACTCCCCCAAATAGTGGTATTAGGTGGCCAGGTGACTTGTCTCTCTAGGCTCCAGTGTGAGATCACCTCAGCCACTCAGCATCCCATCTTTATAATGGTTCCAATGGTGTCTCTCAACACGTACCTGCTAGCAATTGCCAGTGGATCACATGATGAGAGATGTCACTGGAGACTGGACACTAAAGCCTGGTACACACATCCAATTTTGATTAGCCAATTTTACCACCTCCATGTAGTGTGAGAGCTTACCTACACAATATGTTCATAGCATTCAAAATCTGATGGCCCTCATACTACATGGAAATAGTAAAATTGCCCATTGATTGGCCAATCAAAATTGGATGTGTCTACCAGGCATAAGAGGCTGAGTTGAAGAAGATGGGAGATGCTACGTTTTAGCCTGGAGAGGTGAGGCACGTTCTTTGCTCCACTTGCAAGTCTGCAGTTCAGAGGGCCCGCTGCAAGCTCCTCTATGCAGGGGTGGGCTTTCGAGTAATTCTAAGTAGCAAGCTACTCGGAATTGAAATGGTAATGAGGCGCTGATTAAACAGGTGTGATCGCGGGTGATGGGGGGTTCAATTACCCAGAAGTCTGTAGGATAGTGTGCGCTCCATACCTCATCATAGCCGAACTGTGAGCCGTGTTGCATGACTCACTACCGTGCCTCCTTCGAGCTGGAAAGAGGAAGCACGCTAGTGAGTCATGCAACACGGCTCACAGTTCGGCTATGATGAGGAATGGAGCACACACTATCCTACAGACTTCTGGGTAATTGAACCCCCCATCACCCGCGATCAAAACTGTTTAATCAGCGCCTCATTACCATTTAAATTCCGAGTATTATGCTACTCAGAATTACTCGAAAGCCCATCCCTGTTGAGGCAATTGCCTCAGTTGCCTTGTGAAAATACACTATGGGCTTGATTTACTAAGCGGTGCTAACCTACTTAGCACGTCTAAAGTCTTTAGGCGTGCTAACCAGAGTGCTAAGTAGGTTAGCACTGGTTTTATCAATCAGATCTCACATTTCAACTGAGTTTAGACATGCTAAGGGCCAGTGCTAAAGTTAGCACCGCTTAGTAAATCAAGCTCTATATGGTTGAAAGAGGCGCCCAGGTTGTAGATAAAAGCAGTTTAAAACCGGAAAAAGGTTTGAGGTTGCTTACCTCAATGATGACAAATCTTTGCATAAACAAAAGATTTTATTGGTAGCACAGGTGGCGACGCGTTTCGCGGGTCTAAGCCCGCTTCCACAGGCCTATAGCAGTGCCAAGCCAAATAGGATAGTGAGCTAAGGGAGCCTCTCATTATCCTATTTGGCTTGGCACTGCTATAGGCCTGAGGAAGCGGGCTTAGACCCGTGAAATGCGTCACCACCTGTGCTACCAATAAAATCTTTTGGTTTATGCAAAGATTTGTCATCATTGAGGTAAGCAACCTCAAACCTTTTTCCGGTTTTAAACGCTTTTATCTACAACCTGGGCGCCTCTTTCAACCATATAGTGCATCTCAACCCCTACACATTCCCTGTGTGAGGGGTGGTGACAGAACACACGCGGTTAAACACCGCGGTGGATATCTGTCCCCTTTTCTTTTCCTAAGGAGTGCGACCACACCAGGTCCCCAGTGACCACCCCGAGTGGAGTCGGGTTAATTGTCTCCACCTGCTTCCTGTGGTCGGGTGCCCTTCTGCAACCCACCTTTGTGAGTAGACATTTTTCTTATACATCTACCAACCTGTTTCTACATACTACACCATTGGGCTCCCGTTTTTTGTCTCCTGTGTCTCTTTTTAGAAGGTGTCTTCACACCCACTACCCACTGCCTTGTGAAAATGATTTACTCACTTAGCAAATATCCTACCTCCTCATCTGTCAGTTCATACTCCTTCTGAAAGTTAAAAGGCTTGGCAGAGTCAGGAACAATGTACTGGAATAAGTCGTCATGGACAACTATTCTGAAAGGTAAAAGAAACGCAAACATCATTGTGAATTCAAAACATTGAAGGTTGATATCTCTCAAATGGCGGGGTCAATTTGCCATTAGTACTACACTTACAATGACTTATCTCAGAAGTTTATATTCAATTTATTTTTGAAGCATGAGTAAAATGTTGCAATAATATATGTGTACTTTTAGTTAGCATGTGTGGTCCTTACATAGCTTTATCTTATACCCTTTTTAATATTTAAAAACTTCAGTTTTTCTGGCAGACTCCAGCTACAAATTTTCTGTTAAATTAGAAGAAAGGGAAGTTCAACTTAAAGAGAACCTGAACTGAAAATTAAAAGTCAAAATAAATATAAACACGTCATACTTACCTCCTGTGTAGTCTACTCATCAATCACTTTCTCCTCTCCTGCATACAATTTGTCTACCGTGATCGATGGAATTCTCCGTCCTCCATTTTGAAAATGGCTATTACCCCATAACAGCTTCCTGGTCATCAGCACACTGTTAAACTGTAATATCTCCCACTTGAGCCATAGGGAAACATAGACTTTACCTTGCACATTCAGTTGTAATTGACAGCTGCTGATATATAACTGACAGCAACTGGTATATTTCAGTTCTGACAAAATCTTGTCAGAATTGGAAGTGATCACTGTAATAAGAAAACGGTGAGCTTCTGAGAGGAAATGACAGTGAGATAAGTATGTAATATTCCTTTGCAGCTATATCATGTGCTTATTTAAAATAATTTTACTCAGTTCAGGTTCCCTTTAAGTAAAGTTTAATGTACCGTATTTTTCGTAATATAAGACGCTCTGGAATATAAGATGGTTTAGAGGGCAGAAGCCATGGAAACATATATATATATATATACTAAACCTAGGCATCCATGTTCCAGGAGCATCTTCTAGGTGTTCTTCCCCAATAATTTCTCTCCTGCATCCCCTTCTGTCCCCCTGTGTCCTCATTGTATCCCCCTGTGTGTCTCCTTCTGTCCCCCTGTGTCCTTCTGTGTGTCCCACTGTGTCCGCTTCTGCCCCATTATGTCCCCCTGTGACCCCTCCTGTTCTTCTGTGTATCCCCCTCCCATTCTGTTACTCCATGTTTCCTCCTGTCCCCCACCCCCTGCATGTCTCCTCCGCTCTCCTGTATCCCCTCCTGGCCCCTTCTCCCCCCGCATGTCTCCTCCGCTCCCCTGTGTCCCCTCCTGGCACCCCACATGTCTCCTTTGCTCCTCTGTGTAAAATCAATCAGTGACAGCGTGGCTCACCTCACCAGCGACACCAGCGGCGATCAGCAGACCTCTTTTCTCCCGCGTGGCTTCCCCTAGTGACGGCTTATGCTGATCTTGTCATCAGCTGAAGCCTTCACTAAAGGGAGCCGAGCAGAAGATGAGAGGTCTGCTGATCACCTCTGGAATCAGTGGTGAGATGAGCCACACTGCTGCAAATTAATTTTACACAGTTAAGCGGAGAAGACTTGCAAGAGCCCTGCAGGACCACACGGGAACAAGGCGCGGAGTCCCCGACATCATGCCGGGTCAGCGGTTTGTATCAGCAGGCGATCATAATTCAGGGACTCCCTGTCTATAGAATATAAGATGCAGGGATTTTTTCTCCCCATTTTTGGAGGAGCTGTCTTATATTCCAAAAAATACGGTAGCTTAAAATTATGAAGGTTCTATAGTCAGAAAATATGTCTTACCGATCATAAGAGCAGTCTGTAGTGGTGGCTGTTGTGTCTTTATCATCTGTGATTAGCCAATGAAAACTTTTATCCGTCCTCAGCCTTATGGTGTTCATTTTCTTCTTTGAGACGTAAGCCCCGTCTGCATTAAAATCTCCAAGAAACATAATATTCTGTGTGAAGAAGACATAAAAAAAAATAACACAAAATATTTTGCAATCCTGGACTTGGGATTCCATGACATTCCTCTTCGAAGATCCTGTTCAGCACTGTCAGGTTGGATAGAGAACACTTATGGACAGTTATGTTTCTCCAGGGGTGTTCAATTGAGATCAAATCTAGAGTCTGGCTGTGCCACTCAAGGACACGCACAGTGTCTCATTGATCATCTATAGTCACTAGCAATAGTCTTGCATTAGGAGAGACTGTTGAGAAATGGACATTGCTGCCTCTAGTGGTGCAGAGGTGGAAGGCTAGCACTCTGTGATGTCTTGTAATGCAAGTTGCAGCATATAGAAACCACTTATCACCACGCCTAAGCTGTTTTTGAGGCATGGCTAAAACTGCTATAGCAGTAACTTTTCATTGAAAAATTAATGCATGGACAATTATTGGTTTAACTACTTACTGCACCTTGTGCGGTATAATCACAGCCCAGGAAAACTTCACTTGAAGTCCCAGGGCTGTGAATAAACGTCCCCGTTCGCTCCCTTCACCGCTTGTTAGCAGGTAGATGAATTAATAGAAACACTAGTGGCCATATAGTAAAATTACATTCCTATGCATTTTATTTAATACAATTACCAACACCGACATTTAAAATTAACTATTTCCCTCCCACACTCTCCCAAAGCACTAAAAAAAAAATGTTTATAGAAAAAAAAAATTACATAAAAAATACATAAATAGTTACCTTAGGGACTGAACTTTTTTTATTTTTATGTCAAGAGGGTATATTAGTGATATTTTTTCATTTACGGGCTTGTAAGTAGTGATGGATGCAAAATTGAAAAAACGCACCTTTATTTCCAAATAAAATATTGGCACCATACATTGTACTAGGGAAATATTTTAAACGTTGCAATAACCGGGACAAATGGGCAAATAAAATGTGTGGGTTTTAACCACAGTAGAACTTTTTATTTTAACACTATAATGGCTAAAAACTGAAAAATAATGATATTTTTCAATTTTTTTCTTATTCCAATTAAAGGACACCAGAACCGAAAGGCTCTGGTAAAAATGGTAGATACAGTGGGTAGGGGTAAAAAGTACATTCTGGCCGCTGCTCCTGGTCCCCTCCGTCTGCCGCCATTTTTGCAGTATACATGCCGGTGTCCCGGCGACTTTGCTGACCTTTGCCCCGGACATACTGCGCCCTGTGTGTGCAGTATGTCCTTCCCTCTTCACTTCTGGCCGGTGCATAGTTACAGGCTCAGAAGCACACTGACACCTCCATCTCATCTGTTCAGCGTGTGTGCTCCACTAAAGCAAGTGTCACATGCTAAGTGGAGTCGCGCTGGATGGTAGCATTTGGAGTGAGTTCGGAGGAGGGGCATGATTTTGCACAGGGGATTTATTTTCAATATTGGGCACTCTGTTTTTCAGTAGCAAATGCTAAACAATGTACATACTATTAGGCATGTTTACTATTTACATTGTAATAGTTTTTACATTTATATTTTTGTGTAAAATTGTAAAATGCATGTGTACGTATAAAATGTACTTTTGTTCCTGAGTAAAGTGCACTATACATTTATTTTATCCTACATTGCTGTCATTTAAAATAAATTGGATCACTATCGTGAATAATTGTAAAATGTTAAATACATGTACATGTGTATAAGAAATACATGTCTCCTAGAGTAAAATGCACTATGAATTACTGTTGTCCTATGTTGCTGTCCCTTATAGTAAGCAGTAAAAATCGGACAGGTTTTGGATCAGTCCATCTCCTCATGGGGGAATTCTCAGGGTTTTCTTTAGTTTCAAAAGCACTTTTTGAAAGGCAGTTGCGCAGTTCAACTACCAAACAGTGTGTAAGTGAGCAGGGAGGCTAGCTGGCATCTTTGTTTAGACCTTTTCCAGGGAACAGTTTTATAATGAATAAAGGAAACATTGAGAATCCCCCATGAGGAGACAGACTAGTCAAAAACCTGTCAGACCTGTCAGACGTTTACTGCTTACTACAAGGGACAGCAACATAGGACAACAATAATTCATAGTTCATCTTACTCCAGGAGAAATGCACTTCTTATACACATGTATTTTACATTTTATAATTTTTCGGGATAGTGGTCCTTTTTTAAATTCCATTTGCTTTTAGAGTTGGGCCGAACGGTTCGCCGGCGAACCTGGTTCGCGCGAACCTAGGTGGTTCGCGTGCGGGTACCGCACGCGAACTTTATTGCGGAAAAGTTCGCCCCATTGCGGTTCGCCCCATAATGCACTGAGGGTCAACTTTGACCCTCTACATCACAGTCAGCAGGCCCAGTGTAGCCAATTAGGCTACACTAGCCCCTGGAGCCCCACCCCCCCTTATATAGGCAGGCAGCGGCGGCCGTGGCCACTCGTGTGCCTGCATTAGTTAGAGTAGGGCGAGCTACTGCAGTCTCTCATAGGGAAAGATTAGTTAGCCTTAGCTTGTCCCTGGCTGCATACCTGTTCATTGATCCTGCCACTGCATACCTGTTCATTGATCCTGCCACTGCATACCTGTTCATTGATCCTGCCACTGCATACCTGTTCATTGATCCTGCCACTGCATACCTGTTCATTGATCCTGCCACTGCATACCTGTTCAGTGATCCTGCCACTGCATACCTGTTCATTGATCCTGCCACTGCATACCTGTTCTGTGAACCCACCACTGCATACCTGTTCTGTTCAGTGGACCCGCCACTGTATACCTGTTTAGTGAACCCGCCACTGCATACCTGTTCTGTTCAGTGGACCCGCCACTGTATACCTGTTCAGTGGACCCGCCACTGCATACCTGTTCTGTTCAGTGAACCCGCCACTGCATACCTGTTCTGTTCAGTGGAGTTTGGTGTGTCAGTGTGAAGCAGTACCTTAATTACACTCCCTGATTGATGTATACACATGCAAGATGTTTTAAAGCACTTTAGGCCTGTCATTTAGCATTCAATGTGATTTCTGCCCTTAAAACGCTGCTTTGCGTCAAATCCAGATTTTTCCCGGTGACTTTTGGCGTGTATCCCACTCCGCCATGCCCCCCTCCAGGTGTTAGACCCCTTGAAACATCTTTTCCATCACTTTTGTGGCCAGCATAATTTTTTTTTTTTTCAAAGTTCGCATCCCCATTGAAGTCTATTGCGGTTCGCGAACTTTAACGCGAACCGAACCTTCCGCGAAAGTTCGCGAACCCGGTTCGCGAACCTAAAATCGGAGGTTCGGCCCAACTCTATTTGCTTTGCCTCCAGCATTTTTAGATGCAGCTTGTTCCACTTAGAGACCCTTTCCTGTTTCAGATTCATTGGAATGCTGCTTGGCCGAGAACAAATGCCATTATAATGCAAATAGAAAGCTAATGATAATGTACACACATTTTTAAATCTGTACTAACCCAAAATTAAAGATTAATGAAACACTGAAATGTGAGAGGCCAGCTTATGGACAGGTGTACATATGCTTTAAATGTGAGCATCATATTGATACAGCAGTCTCCCTTTCATTCCATGTGCCCCAATGGTACAGAGCTGCCAGTAATTAAAAGACCACTATTGTATAAAAATTTAAAATTTAAAATACAGATATATGCATGCATATAAAAATACATTTGTCCAAATACACTTTAAATTACTTGTTTCGTATGTCACGGTATGATGTCAAAATCTGACAGGATTTGGACTACTCCATCTCCTAATGGAGGTTCTTGGGGTAACATGGCAGTTGCTTAGTCCAACTGCCAGAAAATTATGCAAACAAGTAGTGAGGTAGCTGGCCGACAACTTTGTGTGTAGATCCATTCCTGTGAATTTTGTAAAGAATAAAGGAAAGACTGAGAATCCCCCATAAGGAGATTGACTAGTCCAAAACCAGATTTGTCAGATTTTTTGCTTGTGCTATTAGACAAGTTCCCATTGAAAGCTGTATTGCATTACCTGTGTCTTCCATTTGTCCTTCACGTCAAGGTACACATCATACAGCTCGTCTATCTCTTGCACGGAGTCTTTGGGTGTAGTATGAACAGGGATCAGAACAAAATCCCGCACAGCTGGAAAAAGAGTAAAGAGCTGTGATGTATACTCGTTTATAGCAATCGATTATTTCTCCACTTTCATCAGTTCAAGAAATGAAAGATCATTTCTGATTGTCTGCATCCCCAAAAGGTGCCCATTAACAGTACAATTTTTTCATCAGATACAATGTTTTGACATGATTTTTACAATCGAATGCTACAGAAAACTGACAGGGTGTGGCGAAAATTGATGTAAAACGATTCAATGGTCGGTGGGAACAGAAAATGTAATCAATACCAATGTTGGATTTTACAACCAAAATGAAAGAGAGAAAATGCCCTAATTGACCTGCCTATTGGAACAATCGATAATTACCTTCCAATTACTTTAAATTTGGGCAGCATGGCGGCATAGTGCTTAGCACTCTCGCCTTGCAGAGCTGGGTCCCCGGTATGAATACTAGCCAAGGCGCTATCTGCAAGGAGTTTGTATGTTCTCCCTGTGCCTTCGTGGGCTTCCTCCGGGCACTCCAATTTCCTCCCACATTCCAAAAACATACAGATCAGTTAATTGGCTTTGCTCTAAAAATTGGCCCTAGACTGCAATACATACACTACACAATACATACATAGACATAAGACTATGGTAAGGATTAGATTGTGAGCCCCTCTGATGGACAGTTAAGTGACATAACTATATATCCTGTACAGCGCTGCGGAAGTTGTTGGCACTATATAAATACAAAATAATAATAATTGTACTAATGCGTCAAAAGATCCCATGTGATGAAAAAGTAGTACTGCTAATGAGCAGCTTTAGTCTCAGCAAATCTCTGAAGACAGTCCGGTGTGTGACACAGCAGGAGGATTGTGCAGTGTGGCTGGGGGAACTCAGAGCAGGAGGTCATTTCTCTAATAACTGAGAAGCTTTACCACTCACAGGGTCCTTTGTGCTTTTTATTTGCCTGTTGTCAGTTCACAGTGTGGAGCTCAGTATTGGGTGGAGATGATGCCCTATCTTCTGACTGGACAGTTAATGATAAAAACTCACTCAGAAAAAAATATTAGCTCTCAAAGGTGCCGTCAGAACTAAAACTATGATGAAAGGTGTATTTAGTGAGATTCTGTCTGCTGATCTGAACTTGAAACACATTACAAATACACACATACAGTAGGATGAAACCACGTGATTTCCATATGCCCCACCCCCAGACCTCAGTACAACCTACAGCTTTCTGCACAAAGAAAGTAGTGATGGTCGGCACCCCTCAGTAAGTATAAGGGCTTGTTCACACTAGCATCGATTTTTTTTTAACGCTGGCGATTTTACAAATCGCCTTAAATGCACTTGTGCAATGTTTGCTTATGTGAGTGTTCTCCCATGGGCAATGGGCTTTCTATCCAATCGCAAACGCGGATCCTGCACCATTGTTTGAGCATTTACAATTCAATAAAGTATAGGGAAATCGCAAAGCGCTTGAAAAAGCGATTTGAAAAGCGATTTCCCGAGCGCGTAAATAAATGAATACATTGTATTAACACTGACGTCAGGAAGTGAAAAAAATCATCACTCCACAAAAGTGCTTAGAAAAGTGCTTTTCTAAGTGAAAATCGCTCAGAAAGCACTTTTAAAAGCACTTTTAAAATCACTCTATAAATCGCTCAGTGCTTGTGACAGCGCTGGCGATTTATAATGTGACCTAGGCCTAGAAGGCCTTTATTTGAAAATATTTAAACATAACCAGGGCAGTTATGCACAGTCTGCTGTTTTGGGTGATTTACCCTTTTTTAAGCCGCTCAGCAGACATCAATGGGGAAAGGGGGGGGGGGGGTGCCATTGGACAAATGTGCTTACAGTTTAAGAAACCCTAAAAATGTTGCTGTGGGGCTCAATAATTTGTAGTTACACCCCTGGTGTGCCTGTTTTCTTTCAAATGAAATTTATTTTAATAGATTGATGACCTGTCAAGTTACAAAAAAGATGTTTTCCATACTTGCCTGAACTTAGGAATTAAATAACAGAAGAAATACCTCATTCTACAGAATTTAAAGTATACCAGAACTGAGAGGGATTTGGAGGCTGCCATAGTTATTGCCTTTTACACAATACCAGTTGCCTGGCAATCCTGTACCTGAATCACACACCTGAAACCAGGAGCGTTTAGGATCCCAAGAGATTGTGGGCACTTTTGAGCTCTACAGCCAGAGAATGGGTGTGGTCATGCATCAGAATGTGGGTGTGGTCTTGGATGAAGCCACATTTACATGAACTTAACAGCGGTCTAAGTAGGCCTGCCCAGCAAAATGTTGGATAAAGCCCCCCTCTTCATTAATACAAAAAAAAAAAAACAAAAAAAAAAATGCAGCATATCACATAAATATAAATTGTTACTTAAACATAACCAGGCAGAGTTACCTCGTCTCTGTGCTGGCTGGCCTACTGCCAGCCCCCCCATATCATTGCCTGACCTTCTAGTGGACCCCCTCCAATGCTCTCATGGACCTCCCATTGAGGCACCACAACTCCCAGCATCCCAACATAAAAGAACCACAGCTCCCAGCATGCCCCATAAAGGCATCATAGCACCCAGCATGGCACCAGAGCACCCAGTATGCCCACATAGAAGCACCACAGCACCCAACATACCCCGGCACTGAGGCACCACAGCTGACTCTGCCTGGGGGACATCCAGGGCACACCAGAATTGATCCGGGGCACATGCCACTGATCTTTGGAGCTAGCAACGCCCCTTCCTGAAACAAGTATGCTGCAAATCCAGTCAGACTTTAGGCAGAAACAGCTGATCTGCATTCTTTTTTAGTAGGGGTTGCTGAAAATCGCAATTTCGCGAATGCATATGTAAATTTTACCATGAAAATTTGCAAAACAATCGACCGTGACAAGCTCCATTGACTTTAGTGACAGGAGATCTTCTAAAATCTTCAGAGCATCTCTGCAGCCACAATTTCTTTAAAAAAGGTGAATAAAGTGTCCAAAAACCTGGACAGTGGCATGGCGGATGGGGATCAATGATTAATCTTTGTCCAAAAATGTGTATTTTACACAAACCCTTTATAAATAGTTTTTAAAGACCTGTTAATGGCCTCCGAACAAGAAGACATTTTTTTTTTACAAAAAGACCTTGTAGATGTTGAGAAAATTGATTTTGAGTACTTCAAAGACAAAATTGTTTTTTAGGTCAAAAAAATGGCATTTTGCAGCAGAATTCAGAATGCCATTACTCTGGGGCTTGCTATACATAATAGAACAAGTCCAGGGCTGGGAATGGGATTGAAGTGTCTGTTAACCGGTCATCAGGGCAGGGATCAATGCATGCGGCATTCTTAGTTGTCAGGTATTGAGAGGATATGGCGCTGGGTCATGTCCAAGGATACTATTGTGGGAGTAACAAAAGCTAAGTATTTAAGGTTAATTAAAATAATTAATTAAAATAATTAAAGGAATTTTTTGTGGTTGCATTTTTTATTAACTTTTAGTCTTTGTGGCATTGTTCAGAGTGTGTGAAATATTTTGGCAATAAAGAAAATATTGTCAAACATGAGATAACTTACACTGGTGAGAAACCACATTCATGCACTGAGCGTGGGAAATGTTTTGAGCAGAAATCACAGCTTGTCAGACATGAAAGATCTCACACTGGTGAGAAGCTTTACTCATGTGCTGAGTGTGGGAAATGTTTTGTTCATAAATCACTTTTTGTCAGGCCTTAGAGATCTGACATTGGTGAGAATCCCTATCCATGTGCTGAGTGTGGGAAATGTTTTGTACAGAAATCAGAACTCGTCAGACGTGAAAGATCTCACACTGGTGAGAAACCACATGTGTGTGCTGAGTGTGGGAAATGTTTTGCACAGAAATCAGAGCTTGGCAGACATGAAAGATCTCACACTGGTGAGAAACCACATGTGTGTGCTGAGTGTGGGAAATGTTTTGCACAGAAATCAGAGCTTGTTTCACATGGCAGCTTTCATACTGAAAATAAGTACTATTTATGTTCTGAGTGTGGGAAATGTGTTGGGCATAAATAACTGCTCGTCAGACAGGAGAGGTCTCCCATTGATGAGAAGCCCTGTTCATGTGGTGTTGGAAATGTTTCAAAATCAGAAATCAGTTTCAAAAAGACATTGTAGTTTTTGAGAAAATTGATTTTGAATACTTCAAAGAAAAAAATGTTTTTTAACCAGCCTGGCGTTCTATTAGGATCAGTTGAAAGTTGGCTGCATGAAAGCCCACTAGAGGGCGTTCCTAATGCGTACTTCTGATCGCCTCCGGCGATCAGAAGTAGCAAGAAGGGCCGCGATGAGCCGACGTCCTGACGTCAGCCGCCTCCGATCCAGCCCTTAGCGCTGGCAGGAACTGTTTGGTCCGGCTGCGCTGGGCTCGGGTGGCTGGGGGGATCCTCTTTCACCGCTGCGGTGGCGATCAGGTAGCACACGCGGCTGGCAAAGTGCCGGCTGCGTGTGCTCCTTTTTATTTGATGAGAATCGGCCCAGCAGGGCCTGAGCGGCAGTCTCCGGTGGTAATGGACGAGCTGAGCTCGTCCATACTGCCCAGCAGGTTGAAGTCGTCAAAATACCATTCTGCAGCAGAATTCAGAATCCCATTGCTCTGGGGCTTGCTAAACTTAGTATAGGCAGTCCAGGGCTGGGAATGGATTGAAGGGTATGGCGCAGTTCGTTGGTTGTCAGGGCAGGAATCAACACATGCGGCTTTCTCTGTCATCTATCAGGTATTGAGCAGATATGGTACTTTATCATTTCCAACTATACTGTGGTGGGAGTAACGAAAGGTAAGAATTTAAGGCTAACCACTTTCAGACTCTGCATCTCTGGCCCCTTAAGGACCAGAGACTGTTTCCGCATAATGAGTAGTGATCACTGCAATTGGCTCATTGGCTCTTGACCGAGATAGAACGCTCTGCTGTCGGTGTTGCAGCAGAGCGAGTGGGTTACAGCATCGCAGGACAAAGGGACATAAACAAGGTGTAAAGTAGCCCGGTCTGGAAGAGGTTAATTAAGATCATTAAAGGACTTTTTTTTGGTGATAAAGAAAACCTTGTCAAACATGAGAGAACTCACAGTGGTGAGAAACTACATTCATGTGCTGAGTGTGGGAAATGTTTTGTACAGAAATCACAGCTTGACAGACACGAAAGATCTCACATTGGTGGGAATCCCTATTCATGTGCTAAGTGGGGGAAATGTTTTGCACAGAAATCACAATGTGTCGCACATGTCAGAACTCACCCAGATGAGAAGCCCTATTCATGTGTTGAGTGGGGGAAATGTTTTGTTAATAAATCACTTCTTGTCAGTCATGAGAGATCTCAAACTGATGAGCATCCTTATACATGTGTTGAGTGGGGGAAATGTTTTGTTAATAAATCACTTCTTGTCAGTCATGAAAGATCTCACACTGAAGAGAATCCCTATACATGTGTTGAGTAGGGAAAATGTTTTGCACCGAAACACAACTTGTCACACATGAGAGATCTCACACTGGTAAGAAGTCAGCCAGTTGACCATTGATTTCAATGTTAAATGCGAACACACATTTTTACCGCAAAAATGTGTGCTAAAATGCGACCGGTTGTTATTCCCGGGTGATCGTGTTCAGTCATCCCTATTGTTCAGGGTCTATGGCCAAGAGTAAGACAATATACATTGTTTAAAAAAAATGGCAGATACCTCACAGTTCAGGTGTGCGTTAAATATTTCATATAGTCCATACCACCTTGAAAGTGGTTAAGCTGAATGCATTCTGTGGAATTTTTATTTACTGTAAATCTTAGTATTTCTGGTGACTGCTATTAGGACTAAAGTAATTATTCTGAAGCATCTGCTTGCAAAGCCAATCCTTTTCCTTATTCACATTGCTTGCATCCTATCTCACATCAGTTTTATATCCTTGCTATGCTACTGAATGGCAAACTGATCAGCTGATATAAAAAATTATGACAAATTGGAATTACACTTACACAACTGATGTCAAATTGATAAACTAAAACAATCTGCAACTGAATCAAATGAAGGTAAGTTGCTGTCAGACTGATCACCTCAACATGAACGGAAGCCAAACTGATTGTTAAAGTGAACCTGAGATGAAAGATATCTATTTATTTTATTTATTTATTTTATTTATATATCTCCGGTTCTATACTTATCTTGGACTTCCTTAAGCCCCCTTGAGGCCGCTAAGTCCCTCGCTGTCTCCCCGGATGGCTCCTGTCCCCTGCAGTACAGCCCAGTAGCCTTCCGAATCAAGCTTAATCGCGCATGCGCGGCCTGGCCAGACGCGCTCCCCTGTCATGCTTCAGACTCCGGGAGCATTCTGCACCTGCACAGTAGTACTGCACCACACAGAATGCTCCCAGCTGCCAGAGCACAATGGAGGAGCGCACCTGGCTGGGCCACGCATGCGTAACGAAGTGCAATGGATTTTGGGCCATATTGCAGAGAACAGGAGCCATCTGGGGAGACAGCGAGGGACTTACCTGGGGCTTAAGGAAGCCCCAGGTAAGTATAGAACCTTAGATGTTTTCATCTCAGTTACACGTTAAGTATAACTGATATCAAACTGACCAAGTGAAAACAAGCCAAACTCTTGCTGAAAACAAACTGATGTGTAATCATTAGGCCATGCACACTAGACCTAGTGCAGTCATATTACTGGAGAAATCTGATTAGAATTGCAGCTGCAGCATGCATCAATAAGGATTCCCCCACTGGAATGGAGACTGAGGGAGTCGATCATTGCTGCTGCATCATTACCTGCTGTGTGGTCATTTTAAGCATTCTTTATGCATCGATCAGCCAAAACATTAACAGCCCTCTTAACCACTTCAGCCTAACTGGACGAAAATTTTCGACCAGTTAGGCTGCGCGCACTCCCGCGGGTCGCGCGTGCTCCCGCGGGCACCCCCGTGCGCGCCCCCGCTGGGGGCTGTTAGTCCAGCGATCAATGAAAGGGATTATAAATCCCTTTCGCTGATCGGGTCTCCTCCCCCCCCCCCCCGGAGAAAAGCCGACAGCGTCTCTTCAGACGCTGCGGCTTTTCTGAGCTCAAAAAGTTCCCCTGCTACAAATTTCTTCCTGGGAGCGAGCTCGATCGCTCCCAGGACTTTTTGACTATGGCCATCTTGTGGCCAAATAGTAAAACTACACCCACATACATTTTACATTACACATACACACTTTCTACATTAAAAATTACCTGCTTACCTCCCACACCAAAAATTACCCACATACAATTTTTAATAAAAAAAAAAATGTACAATAATAAAGAAAAACAAACAAACATAAATAGTTACCTAAGGGTCTGAACTTTATAAATATGCCAAAGGAGTATATTAATATATTTTTTTTAAATTATGGGCTTGTAAATAGTGATGGACACAAATTGAAAAATTGCACCTTTACTTCCAAATAAAATATTGTCGCCATACATTGTGATAGGGACATAATTTTAACGGTGTAATAACCGGGACATATTGGCAAATACAATACGTGAGTTTTAATTATGGAGGCATGTATTATTTTAAAACTATAATGGCTGAAAACTGAGAAATAATTAATTTTTTCCGTTTTTTTCTTATTCTTCCTGTTAAAATGCATTTACAGTAAAGTGGCTCTTAGCAAAATGCACCACCCACAGAAAGCCTAATTGGTGGCGGAAAAAACAAGATATAGATCAATTCATTGTGATGAGTAGTGATAAAGTTATTGGCAAATGAATGGGAGGTGAAAGTTGCTCAGATGTAAAAAAAATCTCAACCCTGTGGGCTGTAATATTGTATAGGTCTCCTTTGTGTTGCTAAAACAGCTTCGACTTCTTAAAGCATGGTTTCCACAAGAACGCTGAAGGTGTCCTGTGGTACCCGACCAGCAAGATGTTAGCAGAGTATCCTCTAAAAACATATACATTGCAAAATGGGGCCTCCATGTGGTGGATATATTCTCCCCACACATTCCAGATGCTCAATCAGACTAAGATCTGTGGAAATAGTAGACAAAGAAATTGCAATCCTTCAAACCAGGGTACCTTTTTCTATTGTTCCATGGTCCAGTTGTGATACTCATTTGCCCATTGTAGTTGCATTTGCCAGTGGACAGGGGCAACCATGGCTACTTTGATCTGTCGGCAGCTACATGTCTATACACAACAAGCTGTGATGCACTGAGCTTTCTGACAACTCTCTATTGATGATGAGTGGACACAGTTTGATAAGAAACAAAATTGTACCCACGTGTATGCAAGGAAGGGGCCAAGGCAGAGCGGGTTAGGTTACCTGTATCACCACCACTTGCCATGGTGCTGCATGCTGCTCCCCATCTTCCCATCACTTCTTTCTTCACAGCCAGAACTTCCGGTGTGAAGGAGGAAGTGTCAGGAGGATGGAGCTCCGCATGCAGTGACAAGAGGCGTTGATACAGGTACCCCTCTGCCTTGGCCTCCTCCTTGCACACACGCAGGGACAATTTTGCTTTTCACACAAAACTGTGCTTGCTTATCTCTGTTCTCTATTTCATGGCCAGCATTAGGTTTTTTTTTAGCAATTTGTGCTACAACATACCGTATTTTTCAGACTATAAGACACTCTTGACCATAAGACAGTGCGTTAAACCTGGTGCATCCATGGTGAAAGGGCATCTTGTCGATTAGGCTCCCTTTGTACCTCATGCCCACTTGTACCTCTTGTGTCTCCCTGTGTCCACCTATGTCCGCCATGTGTCCACCTCTGTCGTCCTTGTGTCCTCCTCTATGCCCTTTTGTGTCTCCCTAGTGTCCTCCTCTATGCCCTTTGTGCCCCCCCCTGTGTCCTCCTCTACATGGGCACAGTAGCACAGTACAGGGAGTCCCAATCACTGTGGCACGTTGGAGTTTCGTATTGGCAGACATTCACAAGTCCAGAACTCCCTGCATTTGTACTATAAGACGCAGTGACTCCCCCTCCCCCCCCCCCCCAATTTTGGGGGAGAAAAAGTGTGTCTTATAGTCCAAAAATTACAGTATTTTTTTTAGGATCGGACCAGACAGGCTAGCCATTGCACTCTACATCAGTGGGCCTCGGGCACCCATGGCCATACTACCTGATCACCGGTTGCCATTCTTTGGACCACTTTTGGCCAGAACTAACCACTGCATGCCTGGACACCCCACAAGACCTGCCATTTTAGAGATGACCAGTCATCCAACCATCACAATTTGGCCCTAAGAAAACTCATCCAGTTTATTACGCTTGCCTATTTTTCTTATTTCCAACACACTACACTTCAGAGTTGACTTTACACTTGGTGCCTCATACGTGTTATCCTGTGACAGGTGCCAGTGTAATGACGCACTTCACTTGTTAGTAGTTTTATTAATGTTCTGGCTGATTGTTATACAGTCGTGTAAATTGCTCTGTGAATAACAATAATGCTTTATAGTTTCCTACCAGTCTTTTTCGATTCAAATCTGATGATAAAGGGTTCCCGTGCAAAGGAGTCTTCATCGCCCTGCTGCATGTCGGGATACTGGTACTGCTCCTTTACTGACACCAGGTCTGCTCTGAAACAACAATCATGTATACCCGTAGTTAGAAGGGGTTATGGCTTGTTTACTGCATATTAGGAATACATCATATTCTGCTTCACTCTATTTAAGCAGAACTAAGATCCCAGCCTACTGCAATGTCACAGAGGTAACACTATGTAAAGCCCCAGTTGTTTTTCAGAAATACTGTACATAGACCTTTCAGAAACATGATTACAGCAAAACAATGGTGTTATGCAGATTAACAGTTTCTGCTGCTGCAGGTGCTTAGATGTTATGGTCTTCACACCTTTGTCTTGGATAGGATAAGCCAGAGGCAGATATTTTATTGCCATTTGTATTTTCATTGAGAAAATGAATACATTGTGATCTGAGCATCCTATTTCCAGCCTCTGTAGTGCAATCTTCATATGTCCTGCGCTAAGAGTCTAGTGACATTCGTACTAATGAAGGTTTGCTTGTTGCTCCACTTTAATATATAGTAAATGGAGATTTTAGTTTCAATTTGGATATTACTGTATTGAAAAGGTTTTCTTTGCAGCCAAGCCAACAGTACAAACATGACCGAGGGCCCTTTTTTACCACAACCCACCGGTGTGCTATGAAAGTCTTTGAAGACTTTCATACTGGGACGTTACGGTGCAACGGAAGTGGCGTTTTCGCCGCTTCCCGATGCAGGTCAAGAACTACGTTAATGCTGTGGCGGGTTTCGGCGATCTGCATCGGCCTGGAAGCCATGTTAGTCTATGGCAACACGTAGATTTATAAATAATCACCAACGTCGCTTCTGCATACCCAAATTAGGAAGTGACGGCTAGCGCATGTTACTTCCTGCTTGACCGGTGGCCAGACAGGGAACACCGCGCCATAGCGTGGTGTTCTCTGAAGGCCTGCTTTTGATGGTGCGAGGTGCACCACATTATTGATGCTGGTTTCTGGTGTGAAACCAGCCTAAGGGCCTTAACCCACTTATGCAGTTGTGTCCGCTTCTGCCTGCTTTTCAGCATCTCAAAGTAACCAAGCAGCTCGGGGTGACCCAAAACTACTAGGAAAGTATAGGTGACTAAATGAGACCAAAAAGACTTCCTACTAAAAAGAACACCAAGCTTTTCAGCATCTGTAACACTGAGCTGTTGCTAAAAAATCAGACACAACTGCGTTAGTGGCTCACTACTTTTTCTATAACACAGTACTGTCTTCACACCTACTGCAGTTACCCTAGCATTTGTATAGAAGGTAAATCTGAACATCTAGTAAAGGCAGTAGCGTAGCTACAGAGCCATGGGCCCCAGTGCAAATTTGACACTGGCCCCCTACCAACACCGTATCACATCATAAGGACTCCCAAAACTGTCTTTCCAAGGTCAGTCACTGAGTGACAGAAGTGTAAGCAGAGGATTGTTACTCTTTACCACTTTACCACTCTTTACCACTACTCAAAGCACATATGGAGGTGATCATTACCACTACAGGAACCCAAAAAATTATGTACGCCCTGCTTGTTTTTTAAGTACGATTTGATCACAAAAATTTGAGAATATTGAAATTTTACGAGGTGAAAAAGGATGTAAACATTTACTTACCTGGGGCTTCTCCAGCCCCTAGAATTGGTCCCTCACTGCAGTTCTGTCTTCCTCCAGGGTCCCGCTGTCAGCCCCATAGTGATCGCCGACCCTGTAGTGCTACAGCACTTGTGCAGAATGCTCCCGGTCGCTAGAGCATGATCCCTAGAGGCACGCACCCGCCAATATGGAGCCACCTGTCTTCAGAACCACTTGGGGACAAGTGTCCTTCCAAAGTCTTACAGTGGCTGCCGGAGGCGGCACTACAAGAAGGACACCATGAAAGGACAGGAAAGAATCCATAGCCAAAGCCTTCTCTCTCCAGCATCTGTCTTTTAAAAAAAGGCCACACCTCCTTTTATAGGATTTACTTAGAGAAAAGTTGATTTGATGTGCCCTTAACACTTTAGAGTTCTGCATCCCTTACCTACCCACAGTAACCCCCCCCCCCCCCCCATCTTGCTCACTCAAGACAATGCAAGAGGTTCTGCCATTGCAATAATAGCTACCCACTTCCAGGAGGCCTCAGGAAACAGGCCATAAGATGCCCTATAACATCATTGTTAGATGTTGGAGCAGCCTCTGGCAGGCAGGACGAAGGGGGGCAAGCAATACCCTCATTTGCAGCTGTTGTTTGAAGATCTAGCATACCAGATCTTTAAATGACATGTCAGGGCAGTGACACACACGCTAGATGACAGCCTTGAGAGCCTCAGTGGAGATTTAGTCTAGAGTGTGTATGAGGATATAGTATAAATCATGTCCTTACCCTAGTCTATAGCCTTATACACAGGCTAAAATCTAATGTTTGTGCAGCTGTCCACAATGTTGTTCAATGATCTGTTCCCCCAGATCGCTATATTACATAAACAGATATCAAATGGGTGCATAGTTTCTCTTCTTACTCCATCAGATGCCGCTTGCTTGTGCATGGTCCTGTCATTCCCCTTCCCCTATCCACCGACAAATACATGCTCACCATCTCTAGCTAAGCTGCATGTTTATATAGCACCCATTTAGTGAAATGCTGATTGTTTAAATGATTTTACATGTATATGCATGCATATGCTTCTCCCCTCAGTTGTCACATATCTGATTTTATGTGTAAAATGCAGGAACCGCAGGTCATCCAAAACCATCCCCCACTTTCACTCTCTCTGCAGGCTATGTCAGAGGCAGCTTTCCATGCGCAGTAAGGTGTCCGACCCATATGGAGGCAGCTTCCTCACCGCAGTCCTCTGAGTGTGACTTACAGAGAAGTTTACCGTGTGCTCTGGGTGTAATAATTGCAATGCTGGCTGCACCTGGGCAGGTTTACCACTATTTCCATTTGGAGATAATGGGATTGAATCACTAAGGGACGATTTTCACTGGGTGCCACGTCCCTTTCCGACTTGGATGTGGCCACCATAGGCCGTAATATGAATTATGGCTATAATGGTGCACAGTGAGTAACTTCAGCGCCGTCAGAAGATGGAGCTGAAGTTACTTTTAAAACCCTGTAATTCGTCTCCAGCAATAGCTGGAAGCTGAATGACATCATTCCCCGCTATCCACGTGGACCTGGAGGGAGAATAGTAATTGACGCCGCCGTATCGAGACTTGGGCGCTGTATCCTGTGCCCAAGTCTCCTGACACTGATTTCACATGCACGCTGGTACGCTTATTTATTCACATGTACGCTTATTTAGACCTTTTATGCAGCTTTACATTGCTGTAGAAGTCCCATGTAAGAAACATTTAGCAGGAATGATGCTTGGATGTATCTAGTCTAATGTTGAGGACATTAGGATCACTGCTGGACAGAGTACCTAAGGGGGCAAATACTTTCACCTCAGTAATATGGAGAGTTTATGTATTTCTTCTTTTCACTAAATCTAAAGAACACCTACCAAAAAATATTAGGGGTTAAACAAGTTTATTTTTGCATTAAACCTAAAGGCATGCTGAACAGACCTTAAAAATGGAATACTGAACTTACCTGGGGCTTCCTCCAGCCCCCGTGAGGTCCCTCTGCATCTTCTGGGTCCCCTCTATTCTCCCGCTGGCAGCTCCGTTAGCTGTGTTACCCACCCAGCAGTCCTTTGCAACTGCACACGTGTGGCCCGTCCGTGCGCCTCTCTCGATCACATGGCCATCACTGTGAGAGTTCTGTGCATGCGTGGTTCTCAAAAGAATGAACAGCGCATGAACAAAATGCTCACGGCAAAGGATGTGTGATTGAGACGGGTGCGCGGAGGGGCCACACATGCGCGTGACTCCCGGCAGGGTTGCACAGCTAACTGAGCCGCCAGCAGGAGAACGGAGGGGACACAGGAGATGCTGATGGACCTCACGGGCTATGGGTGGCTGGAGGAAGCCCCAGTCAGATTCAGGATTCCATTTGTGAGTTCTGTTCAGGGATCCTTTAATTTCTTTGGAGATTTAAGGAAAACATAAGCTTTATGAAAGAGCAAAAACAGAGGAAATCAGGAAGTGGGCAAGTGGATTTTCACACCACACAGTCTCACTTACCGGTATATGAATAGGTATTGCTCTTTATAATCATTTCTTCCTAGTGGCCTACTGATGATGTATTCATATGATGCTCCCTTTTCACATGTGCTGTTAGAATAAATCAACAATATTGGTGGCAGTAAAACACAAAGAGTATTATCACTTATTAGGAAAAACAAATATAATGTATACAGAAGAGAATACAGAGGAAATTTCAACACTTCGACAATATGAATGCAGTTACATAGATACAGAATCTTTGTTAAAGGAGTCAGAAAGCAACTCCTGCTACCCATAGTACTACTTATGTACAGAAGGATCCGCAACCAAGCAGAGGTGGAAACGCTGTTTTTTTATTCAAAAATTCCACATGACAGATGCAATAAAATCACAAGGTTCAACTGACGCGTGTCGGGCTTACAATCTGCCCTTAGTCATAGTACTACTTACCCGGGGCTACCTCCAGGCCATGGCAGCCGCTATGCTCCTCGCCGCGGCTCCACTGGCCCTGCTCCCCAACTAGGTGCAGGACGACCTCCAGGTGGTCCTCTACTGTTAAACACCTCCACGTGGTCCGGAATGTACTGCACAGGTGCAGTACGTTCCGGACCACGTGAAGGTGATTGACAGCAGCACTCTTGCATGCACAGTAGAGGACCACCTGGAGGTCATCCTGCGCACCATCAAAGAATGGGGGCCGGTGGAGCAGCGCGAGGGACATAGCAGCTGCCAGGGGCTGGAGGAAGCCCCGGGTAAGTAGTAATATCGATAGCAGGAGTTGCTTGACAACTCCTTTATGTTTATTACAGAATTTTAAAAGCATAAAAAAGGTATATATTGCATATAACATAGAATGACCAGAGAGTCCATAGTCATGTATAACAATATAATGATACAACAAGTTCAAGCTGGGTCAACAAAAACCATGAGCCATGGCTATACCTTTGTTATGAAATTAAAGAAAAAGGAAAGAAACAGGAAGAAAAAGAAGAGAGCACTAGAGAAAAAAGAGAGAAAAGAGCGTCAGGTATGGGGATCACCAGCCTCTTCATAGAAAGCAAAATAGAGAAAAAGAAAACAGAAAGCAAAGGGACAACAAGGAGAAAGAAAGGACGGATCCTCAAGAGTAAAAATAACCGACACTGTTAAACGAAAAGCATCTCAAAATCAGAAATATGATGCGGTAAAACCAATACTGCAGTTAGCATTAAAAGTACAAATAAGGCCAAATAAAGTTTCATCAGAAACACCAAGTCACTTATATACAACCCAGGGCCACTTCAACATAGAAACTATAATAATGAACCCTAACTGGTTGGAATGGACAACATGTAGCGCAAGACAGTTTCAATACAACATTCCATTGGTTCAGTTCTGTAGAGCTCAGTTCACACTTGAGCTTAAAGTAAATCTGTAAGAAAAAAAGAGCCCCTGGGGCTATTTACTTTAGGAAGGGGAAGCCTCTACAGGGCCTGTTTAACCCTTTAGCAGCCAAATAAAGTAAAACTTTATTTGGCTGCAGGGCTAAATTTTTCCAGCCGCTGGAGATATGTGCGTTCCCCAGCTGCACAGGGTGTACACACTAATGTACAGCAATATATAGCTATAAGAAGAGTTCCTGATGCTAAAACCAGCATAATTAACGTTAAAGTGGGTATCCTGAAACATTTATTGCATTTTATGTTGTTACGGTTCCTTTTTAACCACTTCGCATCCAGACCTTGTTTTCCCCTTATGGACCAGAGCAATTTTTACGTTTTAGCTATGTCCCTATTTAATTAGCCATAACTTTATGCCTACTCACTACACCTAAATGATCTGTGTATTGTTTTTTTAGGACAAACTAGACTTTCATTGGTGGATATATTGTCCCTAGACCAAAAAAGTTTTCTATGCATTTTAATGGTAAATAGAGGGGGAAATGAAAAAAAAAACATTTTTTTCTCAGTTTTTATCAATTCCAGTTTAAAACTAAAAAGTGCCACAGGAGATAAAAACATGTCACCAGTATTATATCCCCCAGTATAGATAGCAAAATGTGTCCCGAGCATCAGCCCCCCCCCCCCTATAGCCAGATGTGTCCCCAATATCAGTCACCCCCACTATAGCCCAATGTGTCCTCTGTGTTTTGCACCTCCCAGGCTCCCAGTATAGATAGACAGATGTGTTCCCAGAATTGCTGCCCCTCATTATAACCAAATGTGTCCCCAGGAATAGTGGTCCCCCATTATAGCCAGATGTGCCCTCAGGATTAGCGAGTGCACCCAGGATTAGGGGCCCCCCCACCATTATAGCCAGATCTTCCCCCAGTATAAAATTCTACACTCAAAATATATATATGTGGCCCCTCTTATTTTATTCCCCCTCCCCCAGCTGCACATTTCACCCCCCCCAACAGGGGTCCACGCACCCCATAATAGTTAGCCAGATGTCAACCTTCCGCCCCCCCCCCCCGCCCCCCCGGCAGCCCCCTCGGTGGCTAGATCGCTATAAAAAAATATCCAGCAAGCAGCCTGACTCACCTTATCTCGTTCCAGCGATCAGCCTGCCACCCGGGCATCCGATCCCGAGCATAGCAATTGGGGTTGCAGAGGTAGCCACCGCATTGGGGCCCTTGGACCAGAGGGGCCCCGAAAGGCCCTCCCTCAACTACAGTAATTAGCTCTCTATTGGTCCTGTGCTTCTATAGATACTTTGAATAGTGGTAATTATTAACAAACTGTTTCCCATCCCCTTCTTGCACCTCAGACACTGTAGTTGCCATTGGCAGGTTTTGGTGTGCCATATCAATTGCTATGTATAGAGTGCTTGGGGGGGCCCCAATGTAAAACTTGCATTGGGGCCCACAACTCCTTAGCTACACCACTGCCCCTCTCTGCACGCAGCCCTGTGATGCTGAACAGCCGGGTCCCGGCTTGATGACGTCATCAAGCCGGGACCCGGGTAACCGGCATTACACGGCTGAGTTCAGAGTGGGGATCGGAGACTCGGGCTGCAGACTCATCGCTGGAATGAGGTAAGGTGAGAGAGGCTGCTTGCTGATCACCTTTTGTAGCGATCTGGTCACCGAGGGGAGAGATGAAGGATCACCGCTGTTTGCTACAGCGGTGATCGTTCATCCGTGAGGGGGTCTCTAATTGGCTACAAGGGAGCATGTTCCCTTTCACCAATTAGTAAGGCAGCTGACACCAATTAGTAAGGAAGCTATCTATGTCATGGTGGCTTGGACGGTGCAACATATGACGTAGATATACTGTAGCAGTGGACAAAGGGGTTAATAAGCGATTAATGCTATCAGGCAGGAGTTCTGAATGCATAAATTGCAGCATTTTGGGAGCGCATCAGTGGCTGCAGTAGCCAAATCACAGTAAGGGCCCATTCACACAGAGCGTTTTGCCGGCGATTTCAGCAAAACGCTCAAGCGCTAGCGCTTTTTAAAGTGCAAGCGTTTTTAAAGCGCTAGTGCAATAATACCCTATGTGCCCATTCTCACTTGGGCGATTAACGCAAATCACCAAAAGCAAATGTGTAGCCTGCACCATTTTCAGGCGATTTCCTGGCGATCGCGATTATTGCTACAGAAGTGCTAGTTGCGATCACGGAAAAATCGATGCAGTGTCCAGTGATTTTTCCGCATTAATCACAGAAAAATCACTCACGCAAAGTTTTGCGCTTTTAGGTGTGAATGGGGACTCATTCCGGGAATTTCCTTGAAATAGCATCACTTCTGTGATAAAGCAAATCGTTCATTCACTTTGCATTGTTAATTGGTAAAAAATAAATAATTAACATACCTATTTGTGAAAGCACACTATGTTTAGAGCATTTTATCACACCTGCCTAAAAAAGAGAGGGGCCCATATGCAATTCACTTTTTCACCTGAGTTTTCTCCTAGGTGATAATTTTAGACTTGTCAATAAAATGCCTTTTAAGCCACCAGAAAGGAAGAAAATACTCAAAATAATTTTGACAGCACTTTTCCACCTACTTTTTGGTACTTTTTTAGTTAAAAAGTGCTGGAAAGTTATTTTAAATCAAAGATGAAAAATTATCTCCTAGGAGAAAACTCAGGTGAAAATGTGAATTGCATATGGGCCAGAGAGAGAGAGAGAGAGAGAGGAGAGAGGAGAGAGAGAGGAGGGATAGAGGAGAGAAAGATTGATTTCATTCACAGCACTCACCTGTTTAGCTGCTCCACAAGCTTTTTTGCAGCTTTTTCTTTTGCATCAAAAACCTCCAGAAGGACGATGATTTCATAGCGAGCCACAATCTGTAAATAAGATTTCATTACCCTATCTTTGCATTGATATTATGAGCAATGAGTGTGGTGGAGGTGATGACTTTCAGGCTAAGGTCACACTTGCCAAAAATGCACACAAAGCTTCAGTGGCAAATCTAGGTAAGAGAGTGCCCGTGGCAAATACTAAAATTGTGCCACCCCCTCCCACTCAACAGCATCCTGCCCAGGGCCGGTTTAAGCAACAATGGGGCCCCAGGGCAAAATAAACCTGGGGGCCCCCCCCAACATATACCCCGGAACAAAAATCGGCATTAGGGGCCCTTTTTTGCAGCTGGTATAGTCAGGGTGTGAAGTCCCAATCAGTCGGAGCTCCACATTCTGGCTATCCCAGCCTTCATGGGGACAAGGGGTTAAAAAGTTTCAGGAGGGGGGACCCCACATAATTAAAAAAAAAAAATTCCCACACTCTAAACATAAAAAAAAAAATTGGGAAAATAGGAAAAAATGTCAGGGATCTTCATACAGCCATATTGCGGCTGTATAGCGATCCCTGGCCAAAGCGCTGCGGCTGCATATAGACCCCCTGGAAACCCCGTCAGGAAATTTATTGCGCTTTCGTTTGATGCATGTAAAATTACACTACCTTTAGGTGTGCTACTAAAAGTGACATTTACCGCATTTAAAAGTATACTTTCCTTCGAAACTTTAAAATCAATTTTCTCAAAAACTATAAGGTCTTTTTAAAAAATTGTTTTTTCCTCTTATTCCTAATGATCTCCTTAACATATCCTGCAAATTTAGGGTTTCTAGCACTTAAGGTGGATTTGCTATTTACCATTAAATTCGGCAGGTTTTTAAATGTGTATTTTTTTTTTTCCTTTGAAACTTTAAAATCGATTTTCTCAAAAACTATAAGGCCGATTTGACTTTTGTTTCCTCTTGTAGCCACTGGCTGCCTCCTTTGCCTTAATGGTAGCGCCGGCCCTGATCCTGCCTAACCTTCCTGGGCAGAGCAACCCCTGTATTAAAGTGGTCGCGGGAACAAGTGCCACTGTAATACAATTCATGCTGAATTCAATGCAGCCGTGGCCCTGAGATGCTGTGGGCAGAGCCAAATGTACATGGACCTACCGGCGTAGTGCCCCCCTCTTCTTGAAGAAAATATAATCTAATATATTAGCTTGTTAACTCGTCTGAGAACAGTCAGTGACATGACTATGTACCTACTCTGTATAGTGCTGTAGAAAATGCCACCATCGTGGCTGGATAGTGTAATGGTTAAGGGCTCTGCCTCTGACACAGGAGACCTGGGTTCAAATCTCGGCTCTGCCTGTTCAGTAAGCCAGCACCTATTTCAGTAAGGAGTTTCTTGGGCAAGTCTCCTTAACACTGCTACTGCCTACTGAGTGCGCTCTTGTGGCTGCCTCGCAAGCGCTTTGAGTCCGACAGGAGAAAGGCGCTATACAAATACTGCCATTATTATTATTATTATTACATATATGTATTACTTTTATGAAATCCAGCAATTAATCTATTGAAATTGTCTAATGCTTAACACACGCACACGCACGCACATGGTCAATGTACATAACATTTAACATTGTTAACCACTTCCAGACCGTGGTAATTGAAATCTACTCCCTGTTTATGGCTGCTTATTCCTGCCAGGGTGTAAATTCCAATTACCGCACAGCACAAACCCATCCCTACCGCCGCTCTTGTTGCTGCAGTCCACTCACTCTGCCATCACCATGACAGCAGAGGTCTGTAAACCAGTCAGGAGCCGACAGAGCTCTGCCGTCATAGCAATGGCAGAGCAAGTGGCCTGCAGGTGACAGGTGAGCAGCGTCAGCGACGATAGCGGGGGGTCTGGGTGGCGAGATATCAGTAGGTCCCCCCCCTTTTTTTTGTACCAGTGCCCTCTGGTCCTTGATGGGCCAGAGACTGCTGGTACGCAAGGTTAAAGTGACATTATGGAGAGTGAGGGCTGTGTAGCTGAGCAGCATATATGACCATTGGAGAGGGAGGCGGAGCTATAGGTGGCATATGAGCAGGTGGCGGCTGACAGAAGTAAATACAAATGCAAGAGGCTCAACCTTCTTTCATAATTTCGTGATCAGTCTTCGACAGATGAATAAGGCCATGGGGACGCTGCACTCAAATTCTCAGCTTTATAATATGCAGGGGTAAGAGTGGGACATAGTGAAGAAGAGAGGATCAAAAATGAGGTCAAGACACAGCCACACAGGAAGTGGAAGTGAACACATTGATAGAGGGACAGCCACATAGAGGTAGTGAAATAGGGTGGAAGAGTGGCACAGGCTAGGAGTGGCAGCCACATGAGGGAATATCCACAGAGAGAGAGACAGCCACACAGAGGGTAGGGACAGAGTGGGAGAGGGTCATAGGAATGGAGAGACTATCACCAGGTCAGTTCTGTAAATGTCAGGAGAGGCAAACAGACATACTGAACGTGGAGATAATTTCCTGTCACAAGGAGGAAGCAGGGGAGAAACACCTATACAGATTACCTTGTCACATCGTGAGAGTAGAGAGATCACCACTCCAGCTGAACCTAATGGTAGTACCCAGCAACCAGAGTAAACAGCAGCAGTGATCATTAGACCTTCAGGCACCCTGAGGTATGCAGGGCGAAGCCTGAGAGACTGCCTTCCTTCAGGAGAGACTGGGTGCCAGTACAAGGTGAAGCTGAGGTGAGGAGCATGGCTGGCTCTTACTGATAATCTGACCCCCGGCCCTTTAATGGAGGGTGCGGAGTCACCTCTGGGCCAACTTTATCAATAGTGTCTATTGATAAAGTGTCTAATCGGCCGCCGGATTGACCCGTGTATGCCCAGCATTATGCTGTGAGTACACCATACAATTTTCTGTTAGATTTTCTGTTAGATTTATGCTGGGAATACACAAGTCTTTTCTGGCACCAATTCTGCACCTGATCGTTTTTGCCGCTCAATTCCCACTCAATTGCTTTATCTTCCATTCATTTTTCTTTTTCTATTCACTTCCTCGACAAATTGAGCAGCAAAACGATAGAACGGTGATTTAGGGTCAGCTAAGAAACGACTCTTATATTCCCAGCATTAGATTTATCTGCCAGATAGATAATTTACAACATGTTGTAAATTATCTATCTAACCATCTATCTGTCTAGCAATGAGGCATTGTTTTCTCTACAGAAAATAATCTTATAGAAAAATCTAAAAGAAAATTGTATGGTGTATTCCCAGCATTAGCAAGTTTCAGAACTGTCTCAGACGTTTTAAGAAGGTGCAATTTCCGTCTAAAACGGGAGGAGATAAGGATTCTCAGAATTGGTGAAGTCTGTTGGGAGAATCATTTGAGTGAGGTAAGATGTACTGTGACAGATTTGGTTTTTTTGTAAAACAATTAGTGTATTTTAGGTTTGCATTTTCAATAAAATGCCATTGGATTGACTACAGTGACCAGACGTCCCGCTTTACATGGAAAGCATCCCGGATTCTGGGTCCCGTGTCCCGGCCTGAAATTTGTCCCGGGAAACGTCCCAGGTTGGCCGGTGGACGTCTCCGCCGCAGGACATCTGGTCATCAATGGCCGCGTGCCCTGTCCCTCCTCCATCAGCCTTCCTCAGCCCTCCATCCACCGATGTGGCATCCGCCCTCTCTCCTCCACCCTAAAAACCGCCCACAAGGCAAGCCTTGTGGCTGCCTGGCCCCAGGGCCAGCCTTAGGTTTCACAGCGCCCTAAACGAAACCTGATTTTTGTGCCCCCCCCCCTTCATCCCTTTCCTGCATGCGCACACGCACACTCACACAGGCCCATGTGCAATTCACCTTTTCTCCTGTGATATGTCCTAGGACAGTGGTCCCCAACCTTTTTGACGTCGTGACACATCACTCCAAATGCTCAGATCTCCGTGACACGTCACGTACTATTAATAACCACGAATGCATGGAAAGAGTGCATTATATTGAATATACTTAAAAAATGGAGGTTAGAACCTTTTAGGAATCTTAATAAAAACAATCATTAGTTCAGGTAGCTGCCTCCCCCCCCCCCATTTTCGAATGATAGCACAGAACCAAAAAAAAAAAAAAAAACGCCCCCAGTATAGGAAGTCAGGTGTCGGTGCCCTCAGTATAGACAATCATCTATAGGCGCCCCCTTGGAAGCTGGCGCCCTGAGCGACCGCTCCGGTCGCTCAGGTCAAAGGCCGGCCATGCCTGGCCCCACCCCCAGCATGACGTAAAAGCATCAGCTTTTATGCAGGACATGAGCCAGCCACGAGGGACAAGGCGAGCTTCCCCTCCCCCCCATGACAGATTAACAGGCAGCAGGACACAGTTACCTCTTTGCTGTGGGGGGAGGACTTTGTATCCCCCCACCCCCCTGAGTACATAGTCATGTCCTCAGAGGAGCTCACAATCCAATCCTACCAAAGTTATAGTCTAATGTCCTTCCATGTTATTACTATGTACTGTATTTATACAGCACTGACATCTGCTGTAGCACATTACAGAGTACATAGTCATGTCACTGACTATCTTCAGAGGAGCTCACAATCTAATCCTACCACAGTCATAGTCTAATGTCCTACGATATTATGTATGCGTATAGCATCGAAGGCAGCACTTTACAGAGAACATAGTCATGTCACAGACTGTCCTTGGTGGAACTCACAATCTAATCCTGTCATAGTCTAATGTCCTACCATATTATTATTATGTATTTATATAGCACTGACATCTTCTGCAGCACTTTACAGGGAACTAGTCATGTCACGGACACGGACTTTCCTTGCCAGAGCTCACAATTTAATCCCTACCATAGTCCTAGTCTAATGTCCTACGATATTATTATGTATGCGTATAGCACTGGCATCTTAGGCGGCTCTTTACAGAGAACATAGTCATGTAACGGACTGTCCTTGGCGGAGCTCACAATGTAATCCCTACCATAGTCAAAGTGTATAGTCCTGCCATATCATTATTATGTATTTATATAGCACTGGCATCTTCTGCAGCACTTTACGGAGTACATAGTCATGTCATGGACTGTGACATCCATGATGCAAATCTCCCATTTCAACACATCACTGAGGGAACATTGCTTTCTTATGTGTTTGGGGAACATTGCCTAATTACCTTTAGGGTCACTTTGCCTATCTGTGTTTTGGGAGGAAAAGTTACATTACAGTTCGCTCTGCCCACGCCATGTCATGGACATGGTCATTTTTCACCACGGTCATGGACACTCCTATTTTTTGGCATGGTGCGCTTTGCACGTCGCACTACTGCGCCCTACACCCTCTGTCCCAGGTTGAGCCAAGAAAAATCTGGTCACTGTAGATTGACTGAATTAAAAATCAGCACTATAGTATACTTTATGTGCATGAAAATGACAATTTTTGATATAGTAAACTTCTGATATAATAAACCACTTTTCCTGGTCCCATGGAGTTTACTATAATGAAAAATCTACTGTAATACTCTCAGAACCATGTCTGATCTCTGGAGTTTGACTATAAAGGTCCGTACACATGACTGATGTCAATGGTTGGGGATCGGGATCCCATCCCTCGGGCGGCATCACTGGGCTAATGCAGCACAGATGCAAAGTCATCTGTATAGCCGATGATGGGTTCTGTTGCTAGGTGAGGAGGTAGAGGGCCGATGGGGAGGTAGAGGGCCCGATAGAGGGGCACAAATGTGACATTATACCTCAGCAGCATGCACAAAGCAATCAGCCGTCAATTAGCTGAGTTGATCCACCTCGCAGATCACTAGCTGAATAGTGATTGCTCGTCGGGGGCTGCTGTACACATGACGGAATATCGTCTGAGATGGTTATTATTGGCTGCCTCAGCTGACTTTAATCATTTGGCTGTACAGCCTTATAACTCTATTTAGAAACAGGCTCTTTTGTTTTTGTAGTGCTTACCTTTGCGATAATTGGAAACACCTTGCAGTCACTACATTTCTTTATCCCAAACCGCCTGGCGTTGAATGAAGCGATCTTCATTCTTTCTACCTTCCTGTAATAAAAACAACACAGAACATCCATTTTTACTGTGCATGAAGATAGGGAAACCACAAAACACTCTTCCTCTTCCTTTAAGTGATGCAATCTCTGAACCAAAACCGAAAGCCAATATTATTCTTAAAAACAGAGAAGCAGAAGGACCCCCTGTCACGAACATGTCAGGAAGAAATGCCATACCAGCTCCTGATCTGTGACATAACACTCCATATGTGTTCTCAAATGCCTCATGGAAAATCATTATACATTAGGAGGACTATCCCCCCCAAAATAAAAATGTACAATAAAAAAAAAAAAACATGTACGCATATATCTAAAATGTTTATTTGTCCCAGAGTAAAACATGCTATATAAATGGCTATATAAGTGGCTGTTACTTGCAATACATACTAAAATTCTGACAGGATATAGACTGGTACATCTTCTCATGGGGATCTCACTGTTTCTTTTATTTTTTTACAAAAGAACTCCATGGAAAGGACCTATTACAAAAATGCCATAAAGCCTGTCTTCTCATGTTCCACTCTCTTTACCTTTTAAGGGGTGCTCTATTGAAAATAAAGGCTGGGAGCACACTGTCCAGAGTTGCATGTGTTCAGGAATGCACTACTAAAAACGCATGCAATTCTGCAGAGTGTGCTCCCAGCCAAAGGAATTCCTGAGAACACTCCATGAGGAGATGGGGTAGTCCAAAATCTGTCATTTCTGTTTTACTACTGCTATAAGTGAAAACAACGTAGGAAAAAGGTAATTTATAGCTGTTTAAATGTAAATGTACATTTTATAGTTATTATACATACACTTGTTTTTGTTTTTTTAAAAGAGAATCTGTAACAAAAACAAAAAAACACCCCCTGGAGCATACTTACCTTGGGAGGGGGGAATCCTCTGGATCCTAATGAGGATTCCCCCGTCACCCTCCAGTGCTGTCATCCCCCGCTGCGCAAGTCGCCTGCACAGTAGAGCAGATCCGATCCAGCTTGGCTATTTCCGACAAAGCCCATCGGTAAGCCGCTACTCCGCCTGCGCTGAAAGGTAAATATTTACATTGCTGCTGTTCGAATGCTGCCAACGCTGAATGCCGGAGGGTGAAGAGGATGAGGGAAGATTCATTAGAATCCAGAGGCTCCCCCCTCCTGAGGTAAGTATCCCCAGGGGATTTTTTTTTCATTACAGATTCTCTTTACATTTAATAATTTTTTGTGATCCTTTTACCCAACAAATAGGTGTCAAAAACTGTGGAGTCAGTACAGAATCATCCGACTCCAACTCCTCAGTTTATGATATCACTAACTCCAGTTCTGACCTCTCGACTTCTCTAAAAATTACATATAACAATATTGAAAATATGTAACACTGCCAAAGCCTAGGAATTTTAAAGCTATATTAACCACCTCGCATTCCTGGGTTTTCACCCCTTTAAGGACTTTCCGATGTGACAAAATGATAAACAGATTTTAATCACCTGGGGGTTCTTCCAGCCCTTAGCAGCAGTCTCCGTCCCTCGCCGCAGCCCCGGTCATCCGCATTGTCCCGCTGACCGCCGATAAAGATCACGACCCTGCCAGTGGGCCAGGTCTTCTGTGCCTTTTTCTTTTAATCAGTTTAAATTTATTAGGAGTTGGAGTTGGTCCCTTTTTTTTTTTACTCCCACTCCAGGTAGCCAAAAATTACTCTGACTCCACAGGCCTGCTCTCATAGAAACACAGTCAAATCTTTTCTGACCATAAGAAGACAGCAATGAAGCGCCACCTCTAAACACTACCAAGCAAAACATACACACAGAAGGAGCCTTGTTATTAGGCGAAACAGCTGTCAACCTCTCTCCTCTGTTGGCCTCCCCTCCAATCTTATATGTGAGTGCTTCATTTTGAAGGATTATGTGTCTGCAATTGATTTTCAATATGAATTTGCCCTCTGTTCTGTCTCTTAAGAATGAAGTCCCTTCCATACTTATCATGGGCAATTTTGGGAGAACCAATTAATTTATTAGTATGTTTTTGGCGTGTGGGAGGAGTCACACAAACACAGGGAACCCATAGAACCTCCCTGCAGATATTGTCCTGGCTCAGGTTTCATCCTGGGACCCAGCGCTGTAAGGTGAGCGTTAATATTAGAAGTTATTTTAGGTTTTTTCTACAAAAAAATAATATTTTTATTTTGAAAAGTAACATGTCAAAATATAACACAATGGCCTCAATTCTGGTAGCTATGTGAGGTAAATATTTTTTGTAGGTAAAATACCTCATGAGGTATTTTCCTCTTTTTTTTTTTTTTAGCAATTCTGAAAGATTTTTCTCCATTTCCGAACATGAGGTAAAACATGAGGTATGTGCATAAAATTAGGTAAAACATAAGGTATTTCAGTGGTAAGCATGCAGTAAATTAATAATAGTAGTCTTTAATTGTCTTCCATAAGTTAGGATAGTCTTTGGAAGATGTTTTTTTTGAGGGGGAGGTGTATTTGATTATGTAGCAACCTATAAAAAGTATATTTATAGGCATCCCTACAAAATAAAAATCAAAATATTTGGAGTTTATTTCTACTATTCTTTTCTATTACACAGCCTGAATAGGAACAACACTAAAACAGCAATAGGAACTCCACTAAAAACTGCAAAATGCATACAAATTGATTTTACCTCCATGTACAGGCAGGTCTTAAACTGATCGGTAAATGATGTGCTAACATGCCCCCTAATTTCGATGAGAATAGCTATTTTTGGTAAAATTAATGCAAATTACCTCATGAATTACCTCATAATTTAAATAGAAACACTGCAAATGAACAGGATATCAACCAGGGGCTATGAATTGTATATAGCGCTCGTCTCACCTCATAAACTACTCATATAAGAACCAACCATTGAAAAGGGAGCACTGAGCTAATATTGACACTTATTTATTGAAAATTCCAGTTGCAAAAAACACAGACGGACAAACATATAAAACCCCCTTAAAACTAAAATTGATCAAATGGACTTGATCAAATGGACGCAGAAGGGCCAGGCCATGGAGCGCAGCAGAGCCCGACCTGGCAGCCGGCCTGGCCAGGTCGGGTCGGCCACCGGAGACCACCGGGAGCCTGCGGAGCGGCGGCGAGGGCACCTCCTGCCTATTATGGGCTGGAGGAAGCCCCAGGTAAGTAGATATTCATTTTTATTTTTTTACCTCCCTCCCTGAACCTTCCCTTTAAGACTTGAAAGTAACATACCTGATTTGATGCAATTTCAGGATCAAAACTAGCAACTTATCTTTCACTCAGCAGGGATCTGGATTTAATCAAGTAATGTTTACAGTTTTATAATACAGATCCTTGAGTTTTATGGTAGGCATCAATGGACAGCTCTGACCAACCATTACAGATGAGACATCTACTCGCTTTGGACTCACCACAATTATTAGAATAATTCTAATAGAATTTAGTAGTTTAGTGAGGAGCACAAAATGTGGTTGAACATTGCCTCTCATTTTAAATATTGAAGAGAAAGAAGGTCTTTTTAGATAACAATGCTCTCCAGAATGACATCTTATCACCCACCAAAATAGCTCTGCAAGATAATGTGGAAGCCTGGTGGTAATGATACCAGCAAACAAACAGCTGTGATACAGTAAAAAGGTGATATCTGTTTAACCGATACAGACATAAAAAATATTTCACTAGAAGAAAAGCAAAAAAACTTCATATCCAACTTTATAAAAAGCAACACTACAGCATTAAAGCAGTAGGGTTAGCCATACTATGCCAGGGGAAAAAAACACATATATAAGTAGCTAAATACTTGATCTACTTACATAACACATGTATTGTACTGTCCACATTTTGATTTCAGTGAATGTTATTAGTAAATGAAGAGAATTCTGTTCCTTTCTGTTTCTTTTACCCACAGTTTACGCTAACTCGTGATGTCATTTCTGTCATTTTTATTATTTTCTCCTCCACTCGCTGAGTCACCTCAACCTTGCTTGTAAACACAAGTGAGCAGGGGATCAGGTTTCAGTTAAGCAGCTGGCAGGGAAATAAAGGGAAGAGGAGGAATATATTTTAGATTAAAAAAAAAAAACAGCATGCAACTGTTTGGCACTGACTACTAAAGGGCCAGTGCTCCTTAACCCCCCTGGCGGTCTATTAAAAACCACCAGGGGGCAGCAGAGCAGTTTTGTTGTTGTTGTTTTTTTTTTAAATCATGTAGCGAGCCCAGCGCTCGCTACATGATAGCCGCTGTGCAGCGGCATCCCCCCGCCCTCTTCGATCGCCTCTGGCGATCTCCGATCAGGAAATCCCGTTCAAAGAACGTGATTTCCTGGAGGGCTTCCCCCGTCGCCATGGCGACAGGCGGCATGACGTCACCGACTTCATCGACGTCGTGACGTCATTTGGAGACCCGATCTACCCCTCAGCGCTGCCTGGCACTGATTGGCCAGGCAGCGCACGGGGTCTGGGGGGGGCGGCACGGCGCGGTGAGCGGTGAGCAATCGGCGCAGAGCGGCGGCGATCAGAGGGCACACGCAGCTAGCAAAGTGCTAGCTGTGTGCTGCAAAAAAAAAATTATCAAAATCGGCCGAACAGGGCCTAAGAAATCGCCCTGCACGGCGGCAGGGAGGTTAAAGCAACACTATCGATTTACATATTTTTTTCAATGGAGTTAGGAATTGTTTGGGAAGTGCTGCTAAGTACTGGTGTATACATTTCACTGGCAACCTCTTTGTTTACTGTTATTAAAATACTTTCACACTTTACTGACGCCAAAACTGATGGCAGAATGAGCCATGAGGGGAGGGGAAAGTCCCCTCACACTTGATCAGTTAACCCTGTGTGTAACTCTGTGTGTGAGAGGGAAAAAGCTCCCAACAGCTGCAGCTTCTGTGTCCTGTGTTTCTGACTGTTTACACAGCTACTCAGACATTATTTGTACATTGTCATTTTAGAACACTTGGGTATTGATAGTATTCCTTTAAGTATGTGATAACTCCAAATCATAACAGCAGAAAAAGTTTTGAATGCAGGATTAGCATCTTTATCACTTAATACACTCAGACCAGTTGCTGTTGAAATCTGATTTTTATGGTGAGACTACGGATGGTTGGACGGGGTAGTCACCAACTACACCACTTTAAAACTTTAGACAAAAGGGGAGAAATCAAGAGCCCAAGAGAGGCAGGGTTAATAAGGTACAGAACTACTCGCAATAAAAAAGTACAGTCGTTTATTTCTTGCCCCAATAAAATTTGCAACGCGTTTTGCGGGTCAACCGCCTGCTTTCTCAGGCGAGGTGTGAAAAGGAGCATCTGTAATAGTGTCAGGACAATCGAAAGCGCATTGCACATTTTATTGGAATAAGAAATAAACGATTGTACTTTTTTATTGGTATGGTACTATTGTGTCATCTGTGGGAAGGTATGTCCACCTTTACCCCCGCATTTTTAAACTAATTTTAAGACGTATTTTATACTTTACTGATGCCTCTGTTCACAAAAATTACATTAAATCTTTGTAGCTTATACAGACCGCGTAACACAAGTTAGCATATTAATGTCATTAGTAATGAACAATCTATGTATTCAAAGGGTAAACTGAGTTAATCGGATACTTTAGGGTAGTCGCTTATATTACATAAAAGTGGTAAGATTGTACAATCAAGACTGCATCATCAGTGGCCACCTTTACATTGAATTCGTTACATGAGTACTTCTAACAAATATATATGTGTGAAGGGTACTTGACATTATCCATAATAGGGTGTACCTAGCAACATACGCTCTCTCATAAAGGAGTATAAGCTCTAATTATGTTGAGAAACACTGCCAAAAGATCCTTCCAGCAACAGAAACAATATTGCCCAACTGAAGAAACTTCAAAATACACATCTGGTGATTCCAGATAATACCACAAGGGTGATTGTAGAGGAGCTGTGCATTTGTATTCTTTCCATTAGTATCGGTTATCCTAATATTAAAAGTGTTGCCTTCTGAAAACAGAAGGTATTTTCAAATATTCATCTTCATGTAAGCAAGAAGTTATTCCCACAATGCATAACATTATGTCAAAAACCCTTCACACATAGATATTTGTTAGGAGTATTCACGTACTGAATTCAATGTAAAGATTAATTGTACAATCTTACCACTTTTATGTAATATGAGGGACTACCCTAAAGCATCCATTCAAAGTATACTCACTCAGTGAATATGCAAATAATTCCTTTATGAAATAGACTAGAGAGAACATCCTGCTTCTAAAATAAAGTTACTTTTTTACAAAATCAATCTATCTATCTATCTATCTATCTATCTATCTATCTATCTATCTATCAATCCCACCTAACCATATCTTCCATGGTTCCATATGATAAACGTACTTGCCTGTGCGTGCAGCTCTGAGTCCTCTACAGAAGAGAGTGTTGAGTGTTGTGGTAGAACATGTAGATAACCTTCTTCTTTTGAGCCTGTAGACAGGAAGAACCAGTTTCTGTGGCAGCTGTAGAGTGTCTTTGTGCAATTATTATGTCTTAAACCTTAAAACAGCCCAGCACATGAATGACATTCCTGTTGTCACTCTAGCATACAAAACTAAATACTTCAGGGCATATCAGCAGGAAATCTTACTACACTCCAAAAGGCTGGTAGTAAAAGGGGAAATGGCATTTACAAGTGTTTCTATCCTGTTTTTCTGTTTGTCTTTTATATATTAGATGTATAGTACTATCTGGTACAATAGAACATAAAAAATGCCAGTCCTACATTGCTGGCACCAATATTTTGATGTGGTGTGGAAGTTTTTTGTTGTTTGTGCTGAAACTATAACAAAATTTTTACTGCAGCACTGATAGCGAAGATTAGATTAACGGCTTAGGTTAGAGCTAGGGCTAATTGTAAAGCTTAGCCCTAGCATGACTAAAAGTTAGCTGAGGTTCTCAGCCCATAATCAGGCGTGTGTACATTAGAATACGGTCCTCAACCTCCTTTCCTCCCCTCCCCCCCCCCCCCCCCCGAAGTGATCCACCTGGCAGATCACCTTGGACGGACGATGCCATGGCGCAGGCCGCTCTCCCGCCTGCTCCCTTGCCTGCCGCGTTATATCGCGCAGACACCATTCCATTGTCCCTCTTCGCCACCACATAGCAACAGAACGTGCCATCAGCTGTATATAGCTGATTTTGCATCTGTACACTGTTGGCCCACCGATGTTGCCTGAGGGTTCCGGTCCCGATCCCCAACAGGTGACATCCATCAACAGCGTGTACCGACCTTTAGGCTTAGGGCTAGGTTATTTATTGTTATTGATTTATAAAGTGCAAACATATTCCATGGCGCTATACAGAGTAAGAAAAAAAGGTCAAGGGTTATGGCTGAAATCCCCAGGTCTCCTTAAAGTGGTCTGAAAGTCAGCCTTTCTTCTTTACTCTAAAAATTATTTACAGCCTTACTAGCAGCAACCTACTACCAAAAAAATGTAGCAGAACAGCATCCAAACAGTTAAACACGGGACTTTGTTCTGCAGTGGAAAGCTCCTTTATCTTATGATCCACAACCAAAGAGGTGATTATTTTATCTTTTGTTTACATTCCTAAGTTGCTACAATTAGTTACAGCCAGCCACTTGCTGAAACAGAACTGAGCTGACAAGCAGAGACAGATGAGAAATTTTCATTAGATAGCTGCTGTATTTGTGACGGAACCGCTTGCTAGACCCTGACCCGGGCCACTCCGTCAAGTCAACGTTCCCAGAACATCAGGAACCAACTCAGCTGCAGGACGGTATTGGAATAAACCTATGCATTGGGCAGAACCAATGTCGCTAAGCAAGCCCGCGCAGAAGCAAGAGACAGCACTCTGAACTTCTGTGATTCCAAAACAGTAACTCGCTTTATTAACCTCCTTGCCGGTTATCCCGAGCTCAGCTCGGGGTAACCTGCGCAGGAGGATTTCTCAGGCCCCGCTGCATAATTTTTTTTAATTGCACGCAGCTAGCACTTTGCTAGCTGCGTGCATATTACGATCGCTGCCGCTACCCGCCGCGCCGCCCCCCCCTCCAGACCCCTTGCGCAGCCTGGCCACCAGTGCCAGGCAGCGCTGAGGGGTGGATCGGGATTCCCTCTGACGTCCCGACGGTGACGTCATCCCGCTCCGTCGCCATGGCGACCGGGGAAGCCCAGCAGGAAATCCTGTTCTGAACGGGATTTCCTGCTTACTCTGATCGCCGGAGGCGATCGGAGTGGGTGGGGGGATGCCGCTGCTCAGCAGCTATCATGTAGCGAGCCCTGGGCTCGCTACATGATTTAAAAGAATATTTTTTTTTTAAAAAGTGCTGCGCCGCCCCCTTGCCAACACAATTGGAATGGCAAAGGGGTTAAGTCAAACAAAACAATTTATACACTTAACAGCGTCTGTGACCTCATAGGGCTAGACACAGAATGAAGTCTAGAATTATTCAAACCCCCAGTCTGTAATCATCCCCTGTTTACCATACATTGGGGTGTTGGTGGTTCTGTAGGCTGAGCTGGGTTAAGCGCCACATCAGTGCTGGGCCGAAATTACGCATGAGCGTAATTACGCATCGTAATTCAATGTAAATTTACGCGTAAGCGTTACGCGTAACTTACGGTGTTACGCGTAATTATTTACGCGTAAGACCGTAAGTAGTATCGTAATTACACTGTCTACCGTAATTGCTAGGCATGCATAATTTTACGAACACTTACGCGTAATTTTACGCGTAATTACTAACGTAAAATCTCCCATTTTCTAAGAGTAGACAATCAGTCAACATCCTAAGCAACCAATAGTATCTTCTCCCGCCCTTCAGTATATGCGTACGTTTTGACGCATACGAATGATATGTACGCAATAACTGTCACATTGACGGCTATTGCGTACATATCGTCCGCATGCGTCAAAAAATACACATTAATGGGTATTACGGCACTACGCGTAACATCGTAGTGTAAGCGCCTTCATTACGGTATCCTTACGCGTAATTGCGTAAGTTTACGCGTAATTACGGTGATGTACCGTAGATAATTTCCTACGCCGTAACCGTAATTGCGTAATGCGTAATAGCGTAAAATTACGCGTAATGATCCGTAAGCGTAGATTTTTCCATTACGAGCAGCACTGCGCCACATGACAGGGACCCCCACTTTAGATCCTATGTTCGGCAGACCCGGCTAGATCCTATCGGGTTGGCCCGGGGCTGTCCGGGCGTTTCATACTTCCAGCTCTGTCTGCTGGGAAAGTCCATCAGCATTGTCATTCTGTTTCCCTGGGCAATATTGTATTGTAAAATTGTATGGTTGCAGTACGAGGCTCCAACGCAACAAGCGTCCATTGTCTCCAGAGAATCTGTTGAGCCAATCCAGCGGGTTGTGGTCCATGAGCACTGTGAAGGACCGACCATAGAGGTAGGGTTGAAGTTTCTTTAGGGCCCACACGAGGGCCAAGCACTCCTTTCCTATAGTGGCATATGCAACCTCGCGAGGGAGAAGTTTTCGACTGATGTAAGCAACTGGGTGTTCGTTGCCATTTTCCCCCACCTGGCTCAGCACTGCTCCAAGTCCAAAAGTGGATGCATCTGTTTGAACACAAAAATGTTTGTTAGGGTTAGGAGCCTCAAGAACCGGTGCCCTAGTAAGTGCCTGTTTAAGAGTTTGAAATGCAGTGTCACACTCTGGGGACCATAAAACTTGTCGGGGAAGGTTTTCTTGGTCAGGTCAGTCAGAGGCTTAGTGGTGGTGCTATAATTGGGGACAGACTGACGATAATACCCGGCGGTACCCAAAAAGGCCAATACTTGGGTCTTGGTCCTGAGAATTCACCTCAATCTTGGCCTGTTCTGGGTGCTGTTGCCCACACCCCACCCTATGTCCCAGGTACTGCACTTCTGAAAGCCCAATGCTACATTTGACCAGTTTTAATGTTAATCCTGCGGCCCTGACATGATCCAGCACAATTCCTAGATGGTGCAGGTGTTCCTCCTTGGTGTTACTGAAGATGGCGATGTCATCCAGCTATGCACAGACATAGTCCTGGAGACCATCAAGAAGCTGGTCAATCATGCGCTGGAAGGTGGCTGGTGCATTTTTCATTCCAAAGGACATGACTCGGGACTGATATAAGCCAAAGGGGGTGATAAAGGCTGACTTTCTGGCTGATTCTGGATGTAAGGGGATTTGCCAGTAGCCAGTAGCCTTTGCACAGATCAAGAGTGGTAAGATAGCTACCCTGTGCAATGCAGTTCAGCAGTTCGTCGACCCGGGGCATAGGGTAGGCATCAGTGGTGGTAATGTCATTCAGCTTTCGCTAGTCCACACAGAAACGAGTCGTTCCATCTCGCTTTGGTACAAGCACTACTGGGGAAGCCCAAGGACTGTTGGATGGCTTAATGACCCCCAAGTCAAGCATCTCTCTTAATTCCTGGTGCACATACTCTCTCGAATGGCCTTGGGGACTCGATAAGGGGTTGGTGCCCTGGGGTTTCCACGGTGTGCACCATGAGAGAGGTGTATCCGGGAAGGGTGGAGTACATCTCCTCTGTTGGATTAAGCACCCCGTGGACCTGTTGTAGTTGTATAAGACTTAAGCGGTCTACCAGCCGGACTGCCCACGGTCCTGGTTTACCCGCCATTCTACCCGGTAGCTCTGGTAGCAGCAGGTCTTCCAGAGGCGCGCATATGGCGGTCACCTCCTCTGGTCTTTCCTGGTATGTTTTCATCATGTTCACATGAAAAACTCTTTGAAGTCTTTTATTGTAACATTTGGAAACCAGGTATGTAAGGTCACACAACTGTTGCACTACCCGATAGGGTCCTTGCCAAGCCGTCTGTAACTTGTCCAACTTGGTAGGCTTGAGAACAAGTACTTTCTCCCCAACCTTCAGGGTTCGATTGCGTGCGGTACGATCGTACCACCGCTTCTGCCGCTTCCAAGCCACCTGTAGGTTTTCGCGAACGGTTTCTGTGAGCTCTTTTAGTCGATCCTGGAAGGCCAGGACATAACTTACAACTGACGATCCTTCTTCCCCTACCGCTCCCTCCCAATGTTCTCTAAGTAGGTCCAGAGGCCCCCTCACCCGCTGCCCATAGTCCAGCTCAAAGGGGGAGAATCCGGTGGATTTTTGGGGCACCTCTCTATAAGCGAATAGGAGATGGGGCAGGTATTTCTCCCAATCTTTGTGAGTGGTCACAAAGGTCCGAAGCAATTGTTTCAGAGTTCCATTGAACCTTTCACACAGCCCATTGGTCTGAGGGTGATATGGAGCACTGTGTAATGGCTGAATCCCACACAAGCACCAAAGTTGTTGGGTCAGGTCAGCTGTGAATTGGGTCCCATGATCTGTGAGGATCTCCCGGGGAAACCCCACCCAGGTGAAGACCCGCCATAGGGCGTCAGCTATGGTCTCTGCATAGATGTTGGATAGGGGGATGGCCTCCTGATAGCGGGTGCCATAGTCAACTATGGTGAGGATATATTTTTTTCCAGAGTGACTGGGTCGGGGAAGGGGTCATCAATTATGGGCAGAGGGTGGAGCGGGGCTCATGGGTGGCCACCGCGTTTACCCACCCGTTGGCAGGTATCACGAGTCCTACAGTGCTGACGGACATCCCCCGTAATTCCCGGCCAAAAAAACGTTTGTGTTAAGCGATAGAGAGTCTTGGTCACCCTGAGGTGACCTGCCAGGGGAATATCATGGGCAATGCGGAGTAATTCCTGTCAATATTTGGAGGGAACAACCAGCTTCTGCTTAAGGGCACCCTTCCACTCTGTCACTTGGTATAAAAGATCCTTGTCCCATTCAATCCGTTTCCCCTCCATTAACCCACTGGGAGTGCTTGCCCGGTCTCGGTAGGTTGCCAGGGAGGGGTCTGTTCTCACCTCGCAAGCGAAATCAGTAGGAAATGGCCAAGAAACTACCAAATTATGGGGGTAATTACAGTCAGTGCTCACCTGCGGGGTCTCCTTGAGGGCCACTTCGACTCGCCGAGCCTGTTGCCGGGTTGTGACTGGGAGGGTTTCCGGAACAAATTCCCGGTTAAAGGAGGAGGTTAATCCACCCAAGTCATTTCCAAGGAGCACCTCAGCAGGTAAGTTCTCCATCACGCCCACTTCTATCATCCAGGCTGCGGTGCCCCAGTCCAGGTGAACTCGAGCGGTTGGGATTTGAATCACATTTCCTCCAGCCACACGAACGCCCACCGATCGACCAGTTCTGTCCTCGGTGGGGACCCTGTGAGGTTGAATCAGGGTTATAGTTGCCCCACTATCTTGCAGCCCTTGAGCGGGATGCCCATTAATACAGACAGCCTGATGATGGTGATGTCGATTATCTGGGTTGGCTGCTTGTACGGGATCCACTTCATGGAGGCTCCCAAAGTCCTCAGAGCTCCACTCTTGGCTATAGGAGGGTGCTTTTACTTCCAGGCAGTGGGCAGAGGCTCGATTCAATCCAATGGGACCTCGGTGACAGGATTCCCGTGGACGCAGATTTGGACTGGAACTTTTCACATGACCAATCTGATCACACCAAAAACAACGTACCCCACTCCACCATTCTGGAAGGGGAGGCGGGATGCGGGATGGACCGGACAGGGCCGGATTTGTACTTACCAGTGCCCTAGGCCTGCTGTCACCAAGCGCCCCCCCTTCCCCCCCCCCGCCGCCACCACCTCCACCACCTCCGCCACCAAAAAACATTCTGGCCAACTACCTGACTAGCGATCACTGGTTTGAATGGGCTCATTTCAGTTGTGCAGCTGTGCCCCTCATTGAACAAAGAATAAGTGGATGCTCTGTCCTCTCACGATGGAAATTTGCGCTCCTGCCCGAATGTGCACAGCAGCCGATAGTGTTCTGGGCATGCATACTTGAGAAATGACGCTGATGTATGACCGGTACTTGTCAAGAATGCATAACACTGTACCGGCCTCGGTTGCTGTGCACATCTGGGCAGGAGCGGGAAATTACAGGGAGCGCGAGTGGACAGAGCATGCGCTGCTTCTTTGTCCTCTGTGCGATTGGCTGCAGTCAGAGCCACAAACAGGTGGCAGGGCAGTGCAATGGAGAGAAGCCCATACAAAACAGAGAACAGGTAAGTAGCAAACATCCTGTCAAGACCCACTTTGGATGTTCTGTTGTAATTACAGTGGACCTGAACTCAGAACTTCCTCTCTGCTCTAAAAGATACGCAACAACATAACCTTCACATAAAAACATTTTTGTTACAGCTGATACAAATCCTGCAATAAATAGACAGTGTGTCTAATTCTTACTTTCATGGAAGCAAATATATTAACATCTTGTGCTTTAAAATAAGCTTATATGCTGTGGCAGTCAGGTGACACAGGGAAGATATCAAATTTGTGATTAGACACAGATGTGGAAGAATTCGAAAGGCTCTCTAAATACATACAGGGTGCATTTCTCTGTTTTCCTTCTGTCCTGTGCAAGAGTTCAGCTCCACTTTAAAGCATCTGAATGACATTTATTTATATTTGCTGAAAAAATCTACGTATCTCTTTTGAATGCTGAATGTACATATGGTGGTGTGCTCTAACATATTGACAGTATACGGGAACAAGTCTGAAGAAGGCCTTATTAGCAGAAAGATTACTCTTTTTCTTTTAAGCCATTAAATGGTATCATCCTGATTCAAAACTCTCTGCTTTTGCTGATGGCTAAGATGGTAGAATGCTCTAATGCTACAGGAAAGCAGAAGGATGCCAAACCATACACACTAGCATAGAGGTAGTAACAGCTCAGGTGACAGTGACAGTTTAGCAATGAAAGGGAAGCATACAGCATTTTTATTCCAGGCTGCAGCAGTTCTCATAGATGGTCGGAGCTGACAGACAGAAAATGAGTCAGGAAAGAGTTAACTTAAGCAGAGACGAGATCACTGGCTAGGAAGAAAAAAAAGCAATAAATTACGGCTAGATAAGAAAGTGTAATTTACAACTGCTGGGGTCAGTGTCACAGCTGTAAAAAAAAGGCAAAGAAACTAGCAGTAATGTTTGTGAATGCTGCATTAGAACTCAGCGGAACTTAGTTTTATCTGCTTTGTAATGTAAATCCCTGGTATTTCTCAAATCCACTTGTACTGTATGTCGATCATAGGTGACAGTAATGATTGATCCTGATTGTTATAACACATCAGGAAGTGAGAGGTGCAGGGATTGGGGAACTCTGGAATTCAGCTATTAGTGCAGAGCAGGGCGCTGGATGGCTACGCTGCGGGAACAGAGGAGATGATTTACTTTGACATATGACCTCTTCTCTCTCCAAGTCATGCCGCCCTTCTGATCTTATCTGATTTTATCGCCCTTTGTGGCCTTTGCAGAAATCCGGGCCTGTCTGCAGATGATTGTCTGATCTGCAGATAATTGTCTGTTAAACAAGATGTGTATGAGGATCTGCAGATAACACAGTAACAACTGAGTCTAAATTATATAAAAAAACACCATAATAAGTGTCCCATCAGATGCAGAATAACTGCACAGTAACCAAAAGAAAAGATCATCTGTATGGGCAAGGAATCAAACCAATCAGGCAAAAATGAAATCTGCCACGGACTCACTATGCTCCTCTCTGAATACCTTGAAGTGTCTACTTTCCAAAATGGGGTCATTTGTGGGGTGTGTTCACTGTCCTGGCATTTTGGGGGGTGCCTAATTGTAAGCACCCCTGTAAAGCCTAAAGATGCTCATTGGACTTTTGGCCCCTTAGCACAGTTAGGCTGCAAAAAAGTGCCACACATGTGGTATTGCCGTACTCAGGAGAAGTAGTATAATGTGTTTTGGGGTGTATTTTTACACATACCCATGCTGGGTGGGAGAAATATCTCCATAAATGACAATTGTTTTATTTTTTTTACACACAATTGTCTATTTATAGAGATATTTCTGCCACTCAGCATGGGTATGTGGAAAAATACACCCCAAAACACATTATACTACTTCTCCTGAGTACGGCGATACCACATGTGTGGCACTTTTTTGCACCCTAACTGCGCTAAGGGGCCCAAAGTTCAATGAGTACCTTTAGGATTTCACAGGTCATTTTGAGAAATTTCGTTTCAAGACTACTCCTCGCGGTTTAGGGCCCCTAAAATGCCAGGACAGTATAGGAACCCCACAAATTACCCCATTTTAGAAAGAAGACACCCCAAGGTATTCCGTTAGGAGGATGGTGAGTTCATAGAAGATTTTTTTTTTTTGTCACAAGTTAGCGGAAATTGATTTTAATTGTTTTTTTTCACAAAGTGTCATTTTCCGCTAACTTATGACAAAAAATAAAATCTTCTATGAACTCACCATACTCCTAACGGAATACCTTGGGGTGTCTTCTTTCTAAAATGGGGTCATTTGTGGGGTTCCTATACTGCCCTGGCATTTTAGGGGCCCTAAACCGTGAGGAGTAGTCTTGAAACCAAATGTCGCAAAATGACCTGTGAAATCCTAAAGGTACTCATTGGACTTTGGGCCTCTTAGCGCACTTAGGGTGCAAAAAAGTGCCACACATGTGGTACCGCCGTACTCAGGAGAAGTAGTATAATGTGTTTTGGGGTGTATTTTTACACATACCCATGCTGGGTGGGAGAAATATCTCTGTAAATGACAATTGTTTGATTTTTTTTTACACACAATTGTCCTTTTACAGAGAGATTTCTCCCACCCAGCATGGGTATGTGTAAAAATACACCCCAAAACACAATATACTACTTCTTCTGAGTACGGCGATACCACATATGTGACACTTTTTTGCAACCTAGGTGCGCTAAGGGGCCTAACGTCCTATTCACAGGTCATTTTGAGGCCTTTGGATTCTAGACTACTGCTCACGGTTTAGGGCCCCTTAAATGCCAGGGCAGTATAGGAACCCCACAAGTGACCCCATTTTAGAAAGAAGACACCCCAAGGTATTCTGTTAGGAGTATGGTGAGTTCATAGAAGATTTTTTTTTTGTCACAAGTTAGCGGAAAATGACACTTTGTGAAAAAAAAACCAATACATATCAATTTCCGCTAACTTGTGACAAAAAATAAAATCTTCTATGAACTCATCATACACCTAACAGAATACCTTGGGGTGTCTTCTTTCTAAAATGGGGTCACTTGTGGGGTTCCTATACTGCCCTGGCATTTTACGGGCCCAAAACTGTGAGTAGTCTGGAAACCAAATTTCTCAAAATGACTGATCAGGGGTATAAGCATCTGCAAATTTTGATGACAGGTGGTCTATGAGGGGGCAAATTTTGTGGAACCGGTCATAAGCAGGGTGGCCTCTTAGATGACAGGATGTTTTGGGCCTGATCTGATAGATAGGAGTGCTAGGGGGTGACAGGAGGTGATTGATGGGTGTCTCAGGGGGCGGTTAGAGGGGAAAATAGATGCAATCAATGCACTGGGGAGGTGATCGGAAGGGGGTCTGAGGGGGACCTGAGGGTTTGGCCGAGTGATCAGGAGCCCACACGGGGCAAATTAGGGCCTGATCTGATGGGTAGGTGTGCTAGGGGGTGACAGGAGGTGATTGATGGGTGTCTCAAGGTGTGATTAGAGGGGGGAAATAGATGCAAGCAATGCACTAGCGAGGTGATCAGGGCTGGGGTCTGAGGATGTTCTGAGGTGTGGGCGGGTGATTGGGTGCCCGCAAGGGGCAGATTAGGGTCTAATCTGATGGGTAACCGTGACAGGTGGTGATAGGGGGTGATTGATGGGTAATTAGTGGGTGTTTAGAGGAGAGAAGAGATGTAAACACTGCACTTGGGAGGTGATCTGATGTCGGATCTGCGGGCGATCTATTGGTGTGGGTGGGTGATCAGATTGCCCGCAAGGGGCAGGTTAGGGGCTGATTGATGGGTGGCAGTGACAGGGGGTGATTGATGGGTGGCAGTGACAGGGGGTGATTGATAGGTGATTGACAGGTGATCAGTGGGTTATTACAGGGAATAACAGATGTAAATATTGCACTGGCGAATTGATAAAGGGGGGTCTGAGGGCAATCTGAGCGTGTGGGCGGGTGATTGGGTGCCCGCAAGGGGTAGATTAGGGTCTAATCTGATGGGTAACAGTGACAGGTGGTGATAGGGGGTGATTGATAGGTGATTGATGGGTAATTAGTGGGTGTTTAGAGGAGAGAATAGATGTAAACAATGGATTTGGGAGGTGATCTGATGTCGGATCTGCGGGCGATCTATTGGTGTGGGTGGGTGATCAGATTGCCCGCAAGGGGCAGGTTAGGGGCTGATTGATGGGTGGCAGTGACAGGGGGTGATTGATGGGTGGCAGTGACAGGGGGTGATTGATAGGTGATTGACAGGTGATCAGTGGGTTATTACAGGGAATAACAGATGTAAATATTGCACTGGCGAATTGATAAAGGGGGGTCTGAGGGCAATCTGAGCGTGTGGGCGGGTGATTGGGTGCCCGCAAGGGGTAGATTAGGGTCTAATCTGATGGGTAACAGTGACAGGTGGTGATTGATAGGTGATTGATGGGTAATTAGTGGGTGTTTAGAGGAGAGAAGAGATGTAAACAATGGATTTGGGAGGTGATCTGATGTCGGATCTGCGGGCGATCTATTGGTGTGGGTGGGTGATCAGATTGCCCGCAAGGGGCAGGTTAGGGGCTGATTGATGGGTGGCAGTGACAGGGGGTGATTGATGGGTGGCAGTGACAGGGGGTGATTGATAGGTGATTGACAGGTGATCAGTGGGTTATTACAGGGAATAACAGATGTAAATATTGCACTGGCGAATTGATAAAGGGGGGTCTGAGGGCAATCTGAGCGTGTGGGCGGGTGATTGGGTGCCCGCAAGGGGTAGATTAGGGTCTAATCTGATGGGTAACAGTGACAGGTGGTGATAGGGGGTGATTGATAGGTGATTGATGGGTAATTAGTGGGTGTTTAGAGGAGAGAATAGATGTAAACAATGGATTTGGGAGGTGATCTGATGTCGGATCTGCGGGCGATCTATTGGTGTGGGTGGGTGATCAGATTGCCTGCAAGGGGCAGGTTAGGGGCTGATTGATGGGTAGCAGGGACAGGGGGTGATTGACTGGTGATTGACGGGTGATTGACGGGTGATTGACAGGTGATTGACAGGTGATCAGGGGGGATAGATGCATACAGTACACGGGGGAGGGGTCTGGGGGGGGGGTCTGGGGAGAATCTGAGGGGTGGGGGGGTGATCAGGAGGGGGCAGTGGGCAGGGGGGGGGGATAAAAAAAAATAGCGTTGACAGATAGTGACAGGGAGTGATTGATGGGTGATTAGGGGGGTGACTGGGTGCAAACAGTGGTCTGGGGGGTGGGCAGGGGGGGGGTCTGAGGGGTGCTGTGGGCGATCAGGGGGCAGGGGGAGGGAAATCAGTGTGCTTGGGTGCAGACTAGGGTGGCTGCAGCCTGCCCTGGTGGTCCCTCGGACACTGGGACCACCAGGGCAGGAGGCAGCCAGTATAATAGGCTTTGTATACATTACAAAGCCTATTATACAATGTAAGTGCGGCGATCCGGGTGCTAGTAACCCGCCGGCGCTTCCGAACGGCCGGCGGGTTACTACGAGCGGTGGGCGGAGCCAGTCCCCGGCGGCTGATCGCGTCACGAATGACGCGATCGCCGCATAACCACTCCCGCAGCCGCCCCCGCCGATGGGCGTATTGCGGTCGTTTGGGCCCGGACTTTGCCGCCGCCCATCGGCTGGGGGCGGTCCTTAAGTGGTTAAAGGAATACTTAAGTCAAAAAAAAAAGACATTTACTCACCTGGGGCATCCCTCAACACCCCGAAGCTGGATGGTGCCCTCGCAGCCCCGCTCCGATCGTCCTGTCCCCGCCGGCGGCTACTTCCGGTTCGGCGACAGCCGCCGACAGGCTGGGAACGCGGCTGATTTTCCGCGTTCCCAGCCGCTGCTATCACCCTCTATGCTGCTATACGCTATAGCAGCATAGAGGGTGATAGCAGCGGCTGGGAACGCGGAAAATCAGCCGCGTTCCCAGCCTGTCGGCGGCTGTCGCCGAACCGGAAGTAGCCGCCGGCGGGGACAGGACGATCGGAGCGGGGCTGCGAGGGCACCATCCAGCTTCGGGGTGCTGAGGGATGCCCCAGGTGAGTAAATGTCATTTTTTTTTTTTTTTTGACTTAAGTATTCCTTTAAGGACCAGAGCCTTTTTCTCCATTCAGACCACTGCAGCTTTCACGGTTTATTGCTCGCTCATACAACCTACCATCTAAATGAATTTTACCTCCTTTTCTTGTCACTAATACAGCTTTCTTTTGGTGCTATTTGATTGCTGCTGCGAGTTTTACTTTTTATTATATTCATCAAAAAAGACATGAATTTTGGCAAAAAAAATGACTTTTTTAACTTTCTGTGCTGACATTTTTCAAATAAAGTAAAATTTCCTATACATTTGAGCGCGAAAGTTATTCTGCTACATGTCTTTGATTAAAAAAAAACATTCAGTGTATATTTATTGGATTGGGTAAAAGTTATAGCGTTTACAAACTATGGTGCCAAAAGTGATTTTTCCCATTTTCCAGCATCTCTGACTTTTCCGCCCACCTGTCATGTTTCATGAGGTGCTAAAATTCCAGGATAGTATAAATACCCCCCAAATGACCCCATTTTGGAAAGAAGACATCCCAAAGTATTCACTGGCATGGTGAGTTCATAGAAGATTGTATTTTTTGTCACAAGTTAGCGGAAAATGACACTTTGAGACAAAAAAAAAATTCATTTCTGCTAACTTGTGACAAAAAAATGAAATCTGCCACGGACTCACCATAGCCCTCTCTGAATACCTTGAAGTGTCTACTTTCCAAAATGGGGTCATTTGTGGGGTGTATTTACTGTCCTGGCATTTTGGGGGGTGCTAAATTGTAAGCACCCCTGTAAAGCCTAAAGGTGCTCATTGGACGTTGAGCCCCTTAGCGCACATAGGCTGCAAAAAGGGGTCACACATGTGGTATTGCCGTACTCAGGAGAAGTAGTATAATGTGTTTTGGGGTGTATTTTTACACATACCCATGCTGGGTGGGAGAAATATCTCTGTAAATGACAATCTTTTGGGTTTTTTTACACACAATTGTCCATTTACAGAGAGATTTCTCCCACCCAGCATGGGTATGTGTACAAATACACCCCAAAACACATTATACTACTTCTCTTGAGTACGGCGATACCACATGTGTGGCACTTTTTTGCACCCTAACTGCGCTAAGGGGCCCAAAGTCCAATGAGTACCTTCAGGATTTCAAGGGTCATTTTGAGACATTTGTTTTCAAGACTACTCCTCACGGTTTAGGGCCCCTAAAATGCCAGGACAGTATAGGAACCCCACAAATGACCCCATTTTAGAAAGAAGACACCCCAAGGTATTCCGTTAGGAGTACGGTGAGTTCATAGAAGATTTTATTTTTTGTCACAAGTTAGCGGAAATTGATTTTTATTAGTTTTTTTCACAAAGTGTCATTTTCCGCTAACTTGTGACAAAAAATAAAATCTTCTATGAACTCACAGTACTACTAACGGAATACCTTGGGGTGTCTTCTTTCTAAAATGGGGTCATTTGTGGGGTTCCTATATTGTCCTAGAATTTTAGGGGCCCTAAACCGTGAGGAGTAGTCTTGAAACGAAATTTCTCAAAATGACCTGTGAAATCCTAAAGGTACTCATTGGACTTTGGGCCCCTTAGCGCAGTTAGGCTGCAAAAAAGTGCCACACATGTGATATCGCCGTACTCAGGAGAAGTAGTATAATGTGTTTTGGGGTGTATTTTTACACATACCCATGCTGGGTGGGAGAAATATCTCTGTAAATGACAATCTTTTGCTTTTTTTACACACAATTGTCCATTTACAGAGATATTTCTCCCACCCAGCATGGGTATGTGTAAAAATACACTCCAAAACACATTATAATACTTCTCCTGAGTACGACGATACCACATGTGTGGCACTTTTTTGCACCCTAACTGCGTTAAGGGGCCCAAAGTCCAATGAGTACCTTTAGGATTTCACAGGTCATTTTGAGAAATTTCGTTTCAAGACTACTCCTCACGGTTTAGGGCCCCTAAAATTCTAGGACAGTATAGGAACCCCACAAATGACCCCATTTTAGAAAGAAGACACCCCAAGGTATTCCGTTAGTAGTACGGTGAGTTCATAGAAGATTTTATTTTTTGTCACAAGTTAGCGGAAAATGACACTTTGTGAAAAAAACTAATAAAAATCAATTTCCGCTAACTTGTGACAAAAAATAAAATCTTCTATGAACTCACCGTACTCCTAACAGAATACCTTGGGGTGTCTTCTTTCTAAAATGGGGTCATTTGTGGGGTTCCTATACTGTCCTGGAATTTTAGGGGCCCTAAACCGTGAGGAGTAGTCTTGAAACGAAATTTCTCAAAATGATCTGTGAAATCCTAAAGGTACTCATTGGACTTTGGGCCCCTTAGCGCAGTTAGGGTGCAAAAAAGTGCCACACATGTGGTATCGCCGCACTCGGGAGAAGTAGTTTAATGTGTTTTGGGGTGTATTTTTACACATACCCATGCTGGGTGGGAGAAATATCTCTGTAAATGACAATCTTTTGATTTTTTTTACACACAATTGTCCATTTACAGAGATATTTCTCCCACCCAGCATGGGTATGTGTAAAAATACACCCCAAAACACATTATACTACTTCTCCTGAGTACGGCGATACCACATGTGTGGCACTTTTTTGCACCCTAACTGCGCTAAGGGGCCCAAAGTCCAATGGGTACCTTTAGGATTTCACAGGTCATTTTGAGAAATTTCGTTTCAAGACTACTCCTCACGGTTTAGGGCCCCTAAAATGCCCGGACAGTATAGGAACCCCACAAACGACCCCATTTTAGAAAGAAGACACCCCAAGGTATTCCCTTAGGAGTACGGTGAGTTCATAGAAGATTTTATTTTTTGTCACAAGTTAGCGGAAAATGACACTTTGTGAAAAAAACTAATAAAAATCAATTTCCGCTGACATGTGACAAAAAATAAAATCTTCTATGAACTCACCGTACTCCTAACGGAATACCTTGGGGTGTCTTCTTTCTAAAATGGGGTCATTTGTGGAGTTCCTATACTGTCCTGGCATTTTACGGGCCCTAAACCGTGAGGAGTAGTCTTGAAAACAAATGTCTCAAAATGACCCTTGAAATCCTAAAGGTACTCATTGGACTTTGGGCCCCTTAGCGCAGTTAGGGTGCACAAAAGTGCCACACATGTGGTATCGCCGTACTCAGGAGAAGTAGTTTAATGTGTTTTGGGGTGTATTTTTACACATACCCATGCTGGGTGGGAGAAATATCTCTGTAAATGACAATCTTTTGATTTTTTTTACACACAATTGTCCATTTACAGAGATATTTCTCCCACCCAGCATGGGTATGTGTAAAAATACACCCCAAAATACATTAAACTACTTCTCCTGAGTACGGCGGTAGCACATGTGTGGCACTTTTGTGCACCCTAACTGCGCTAAGGGGCCCAAAGTCCAATAAGCACCTTCAGGCTTTACAGGGATGCTTACAATTTAGCACCCCCCCCCCCCCACTTGCCAGGACAGTTAACAAACCCCACAAATGACCCAATTTTGGAAAGAATACACACTAAGGTATTCCATGAGGGCCATGGTGAGTTCATAGAAAATTTTATTTTTTGTCACAAGTTAGCGGAAAATGACATTTTGTGAAAAAAAACAAAAACCACAATTTCTGCTAACTTGTGACAAAAAATAAAACATTCTATGAACTCACCATGCACCTAACGGAATACTTTGGGGTGTCCTCTTTCCAAAATGGCATTATTCGTGGGGTCTGTCCTGGCATTTTAGGGTCTCTGCAATCATTACATGTATGGCCAGTATTAGGAGTTTCTGCTATACTCCTTATATTGGGTATAAGGGTAATGCACTCTGAGAAAGGCTGAAAGGAAAAATGAACATCAAACAATCAATCAATCAATGTGGGTGAAAAAATATCTGCCAAAAAAATTTGAAAAAAATAAAGAGTGGAAGGCGTCTGCCAGGACATAGGAGCTGCCGCCCCAAAAATCCAAACCCACCAGCTCGTATGCCCTGGCAAACCTGATTTATCCATTCACACCGATCGATGTGGATGAACAAATCATTGCCAGAGTTCTTTTTTGTTACAAAGTGCTTGCCAAAGCATATGAAACCCCAACACCACTCCTCGGCCCATATGCCTCGGCAAACATATCTTTTTGACTGCGGAGGAGAAATCTCGTTCTGCAGCGCTACATGCACTGACTTGTGTGTAAGCTGACAGACGCGCAATGTTCTGTCAGGATGCACCATCAGTGCTGCAGCTGATTGGTCGGTCTGGATAGAAAAAAGAGAGAAGAAAAAAGACAAAACAATACAAAAAGGAGGGGAAGGCGTCTGCCAGGACATAGGAGCTGCCGCCCCAAAAATCCAAACCCACCAGCTCGTATGCCCTAGCAAACCTGATTTATCCATTCACACCGATCGATGTGGATGAACAAATCATTGCCAGAGTTCTTTTTTGATACAAAGTGCTTGCCAAAGCATATGAAACTCCAACACCACTCCTCGGCCCATATGCCTCGGCAAACGTATCTTTTTGACTGCGGAGGAGAAATCTCGTCCTGCAGCGCTGCATGCAACGACTTGTGTGTAAGCTGACAGACGCGCAATGTTCTGTCAGGATGCACCATCAGTGCTGCAGCTGGTTAGTCGTTCGCTCGGTCCACCTGGAAGGTTATTGGATGGAAAAAGAGAAAAAAAAATACAAAAAAAACCAAAAAACAAGCAAGCAGCAAAGCAATTACTTCATTAACATTAATAAACTTTGAACTTTTTTAATAAAAAACTTAACATTGCAAACCAAACATTAACTTCTTTGCTTACCTGTTTTTTTTGTTTTGTTTTTTTTTTAACTTACCTCCCGAGGACAAACCTCTCCGCCCCCATGGAAAAATGTGCGAAGTGCAAATCGCACAGAGTTGTGGCGAAGTACATTACGCAATTTGTCCCAAGTGAAAGGAGAGGTTTCTGGCAGCCCTGTGTATTAGGGTCTCTGGAAACCCAATGTTTGGTTTCACACTGCATATTGACATATCCGGTGGGTCGAGCCCGCCGCACCGTATCGTCCAAAACAGACCTTCAGGCAATACCACAAGAGTAGCATTCGGCCTAGTAATGAACTGCGTCGCCATAGACTAACATGACTTCCACGCCGATTGATATTACCACAGAAGCCACGCAGTAACGTAGGCATGCACTAGCGTTCAGTCAAGCACTTCCGGCGTAGGGGCGGACCGCAAAGTGTGACTTTTGCTAGGCATTTTGCCCTAACGCATCGCAGCAGTGTGAAATAGCACTGAGAGACCCTTGTGTGCCTACCGCTGTGTGTGGAGTTCCCTACTCTCTAATAGTGTACCTGCTCGTGGTACCTCTCAAAACATTCCCCTAGGCATAGGCCAGGCTGGTCAGGACAGGTGGGACAATAAACAGTGGTGTCACGCCTTATTCCAGCCCTGCTGCAGACACGACAGCGTTGTCTTCGGATTCGTTGACCTGGGGTACTCGGAATTGGATAGGTGTAATGCCTTCCATGCAGCCGGCTAGTTGCATCTTGGGGTTGGGCCACGGCACCTCCTGGATACAGGAGTTCCATCACGATCTGTTTATTAAATTGAATGAACGATCCAGTTCTCCCAGCCTTACTGTAGAGAACAAAGCTGTTGTAAATTGCCAATTGAATGAGGTAAAAAGACACTTTTTTATACCAGCGTCTTGTTTTTCGGGCAACTAAATAGGGCGCTAAACTCTGGTCATTGAAGTCCACCCCTCCCATGTTAGTATTATACTCATGGACGACAAGGGGTTTTTCAATGACCTCAGTTCGCCGTTGAATTTCAACTGTCGTGTCTGCGTAAATGGTGGACAGGAAGTAAACCTCCCTCTTGTCCTTCCATTTCACCGCGAGCAGGTCGTCAGCACACAAGGCGGCCCTCTGCCCCCGTTGAAGTCTGGTGGTAATGAGCCGTTGGGGGAAGCCCTGGCGACTAGGCCGCACGGTGCCACAGCATCGGATATTTTCTATTTTTTCTATTTTTAAGTGCTGAAAGAGGGCCACACTTGTGTAATAATTGTCCACAAAAAGATGGTACCCCTTCTGGAACAAGGGTGACACCAAGTCCCACACAACCTTTCCACTGCTCCCCAGGTAGTCAGGGCATCCGACCGGCTCCAATTTTGAGTCTTTTCCCTCATAGACCCTAAAATAAGATGTATAGCCTGTGGCCCTTTCACAGAGCTTATACAGTTTCACCTCATACCTGGCGCGCTTGCTTGGGATGTACTGTTTGATGCGAAGGCGCCCGGTAAAGCGTATGAGGGACTCGTCTACGCAGATGTCCTGGTCAGGGGTATAAGCATCTGCAAATCTGGATGACAGGTGGTCTATGAGGGGTCGAATTTTGTGTAGCCGGTCAAAAGCAGGGTGGTCACTTCGATGACAGGTTTCGTTGTTATTGAAGTGCAGGAAGCGCAGGATGTTCTCAAATCGTGTCCTGGACATGGCAGCAGAGTACAGAGGAACATGATATGCTGGGTCCGTAGACCAATAAGACCGCAACACATTCTGCTTTACTAGTCCCGTGTGAAGGAGAAGGCCCAAAAAAATTTTAATTTCGGAAACTTGGACTGGTTTCCACCGAAAAGGCTGGGCAAGGAACTTTTCCGGATTGGCGGTTATATATTGTGTGGCCTTACGGTTGGTCTCTGCCACAATTAAGTCTAAGAGATCCTGGGTGAAGAACAGATAGAAAAAGTCTAGGGCCGATCCTAGATTATCTGTCTCCACCTGGACTCCAGACTGGGCGGTGAAAGGGGGAAGTACGGGTGCGGCGGAATCAGGGGATTGCCAATTTGGGTTTGCCAGCACCTCTGGTAAACTAGGGGTAGTACGGGCCCGTCTTCTTGGTGGCTGCGACTGGGATCTTACTGCACGTGCCACCGAACCAGTTTCAACTTCCATGCTGGTGCTCGCCACTTCACCAGGGTCTACGGAAGTACTGGTGCCTGCCCCACCATGAAATCTCAGACCAGCACGAACACCACTCTGCTGCCCTTGAGGCTGATCCTGCGCCACCTGCGGTCCAACAACATGTGGTGTGGTACGCCTGGCTTTAGCCGGGACCTCAACCTCGTCATCAGTATCAGTCAGTGAGCCACTGCTCAATTCAGGTTCAAACTCTGACCCGGAAGATTCGTCGAATGAGGCGTCCCAATCCTCCTTATCCGACTGGGCCATGTACCTGAGAACCTCATCATCTGAATACCCCTTTCTTGCCATGGTGGGCTGCTAAATTTAGGGGGTATTCCTCTGAGACTACGCAGAAAAAAAGAGCACCTACCTAGCAAAAGGGAGTATTTGAGAGGTAGAAAGCTGTGGTCACTGAGTTTTGATAAAAAAATAAATCAAAACTGAGGTTTACAGTGCCACAGCTATTGTACAGTGTTTTTTGCAGTGATCAGAAAAGAAATTCTGTCACTGCGGTGGGGCGGGCTGAACGCAAGTGCAGGCGAACGATAAGGCCTGATCGGGCAAACACTGTGGTTTTTTTTGTGGATCCTAGTGACCCAAATAGATCTGACTGCGATCAGTAATGATCACTTACAGATACTATATAGTACCAATGTTGATTAGCGACAGTGATGACGCTAATTAGTGACTGTGGTGCAGTGGGCTGAGCACTAACTGACACTTACAAAGGGGCCTAGCTAACTGGCCTAACTGCTAACACTAGTGATACTAAAAAAGTGACAGTTTTCACTGATCACTGTTTTTAGATCACTAGGATAGTGACAGGGGGCAGGTGGGGAGTGGGGAATCAGAGGCAATCAGAAACAATCACAGGACAATCAAAGGCAATCACAGGGCAATCGCAGGCCAATTACAGGGCACTCAGTTCACGGGACAATCAAAGCCAATCACGGGACAATCAAAGCCAATCACAGGGCAATTAAACCAATCACGGCACAATCAAAGCTAATCACGGGACAATCAAAGCCAATCACAGGCCAATCACAGGCCAATCACAGGGCAATCACAGGGCAATCACAGGGCAATCAAACCAATTACGGCACAATCAAAGCCGATCACGGGACAATCAAAGCCGATCACGGGACAAGCAAAGCCAATCACAGGCCAATCACGGGACAATCACGGGACAATCAAAGCCAATCACGGGACAATCAAATACAATTACAGCACAATCAAATTGAATGTCAGCACAATGAAATTGAATGTCAGCACAATCAAATACAATTACAGCACAATCAAATACAATGCACTGGGAAGGTGATTGGGGGGGGGGAGGGGTCTGAGGGTGATCAGAGGGTGTGGGGGGTTGACTAGGTGTCCGCACGGGGCAGACTGGGTCCTGATCTGGTGGGTGGCAGACACAGGGGGTGACGATAGGAGATCAGTGAGGGATTACAGGGGAGAATAGATGTAAACAATGCACTGGGGAGGTTATCAGCAGGGGGGGACGGGGGTCTGAGGGCAATCTGAGGGTCTGGGTGGGTGATCAGGTGCCCCCAAGGGACAGTTTAGGGTCAGCTCTGATGGGTGGTGGTGACAAGGGGTGATAGGCAGGTGATAGGCAGGTGATAGACAGGTGATCAGTGGGTAAGGCAGCTGTATACAAACGTATACAGTATACAGGGGGGTGGTCTGGGGGGTGGTCTGGGGGGGATCTGAGGGTAGGGGGTGATCAGGGGACCCTAGGGGGCAGTTAGGGACCTAAACTAGGGGATAGCGTCCCTAGATAGTGACAGGGAGTGATTGATGGGTTTTTAGGTGGGTGGTGGGGTGCTAGCAGTGGTGTACTTGGGTGGTCAGGGGGGGTTCTGAGGGCTTGGGTGGGCGATCGGGGGGGTCTGGGTGGGCTAAAGAGTGTTTTTGAAACTTATCTCCTAGGCTGCCGTCCTCTCTGATGGTCGCACGACGAGTGACCATCAGCGGAGGAGGCAGCCAGTATAATACACTTTGTTACAATAACAAAGTGTATTATACACTCTGATTGGCCGGATCGCGCAAGTTTGAAACCCGCCGGCGCTGCTGATTGGCCGGAGGGTTTCCGAGTAGGGTGGGCGGAGCCTATTGCCGGCGGCGATCGTGTCATTGATGACGTGATCGCCGCACAGCCACCGCTGATGCCGCCCCCGCCGATGGGCGTATTGCGGTCGTTTGGGCCCGGACTTTGCCGCCGCCCATCGGCTGGGGGTGGTCCTCAAGTGGTTAATATATTACTAATTTTAAAATGTTACTATGCAGGAAAATGAACCAGGATATACAGGACCAGTGTGCTTTGAATTATAAAACAACATATTTTTCTTATGAAATCTTTATGGTATGCGTGACTAGGGGCGTGGGGCGTGGCCAATGGTGTAACAGGGGCGTGGCTTAAGTACCCCTTCTTCTCATCTCAAAAAGTTGGGAGGTATGCGGTTCTTCTTGAGTTGAGGTACTGATCTGCTAACACCGCAGCTGCATCCACTGTGCGGGGTTGGCAGTCCCGTACCCAGTCCCTTATGGCAGGTTGGACAATGTTCATAGAACTGCTCCAGTAGGACCAATTGGAGTGTGTCCTCAAGAGACTTGGCTTGGCTTCCTGCCCACCAGCTCTTGGCAGCTTGTGTCATCCGATGAACCCACTCCGTGAAGGGATGGCCCTCTTTCTTACACAAGCGCCTGAATTTCTGCCGATGAGATTCTGGGGTAATTGCATATGGAGTGAGCAGCCGTTCCTTTACCTGTTCATAAATAGTACTGTCTTCCATTGGCATGGCTCAGTAAGCTTCTGCTGCCCTGCCCGAAAATCGGCTGACTAAAAGAGTAATCCAATCCGCTTTGTGCACTTTGTGTATGGTGCACTGCCACTCAAACAATTCGAGGTAGGTGTCTATTTCATGTTCTGACTCACCGAACGGCCTGAAAGTCTCATATGGAAGTTCCCCTTGTCCTGTTGCAATGCTTGTCTCCGCGGTAGCTGCTCCTCCACAAGACATTTGTAACTCCATCTTCTTTAACTTGTGGGTTTCACTAAGAATCTGTGTAATCAGCTCTGGAGAGGGTGTTGACCCATACAGAGAAAGTTTCCATTGAACCTCCACCTGAAGGTCTGATAGCTGGGAGTCCTCTGGGGAGGCATTGCTAGCTCGGTCGTCTGCCATCAGTTCTGCTATCAGGGTTGCCTTAGATTTGTTGCTAGCACTTCCCCCATGAGATTCCAACAAATCCTTCAATGTGTCCCGCTTAAGGCCAAAGTAGCTTTGCTCCATACATTTGTGCCTGCTGTAGTTTGTAGGTACCTCGGCCCGGAAGTAGGGATCCCACCGCTTGCCACCACTTGTGACAGAACTGCTTGCTAGACCCTGACTCGGGCCTCTCTGTCAAGTCAACACTCCCAGTCCCAGAACATCAGGAACCAACTCCAGGGTGGCATTGGAATAAACCTATCCATTGTGCAGAACCAATGTCGCTAAGCAAGCCCGCACAGAAGCAAGAGACAGCACTCTGAACTTCTTCTATTCCAAACAGTAACTCGCTTTATTAAGTCAAACAAAACAATTTATACACTTAACAGCAGAGCCCCCACCTTTGGGAAGGATTGCCCATCCCAACCACGTGGTACTCACTATACAAGGTTAAACAGTTTATCTTATTTACATAACACAATTAGGTCCAGCACCTGGAATACACTGCCATACACATTACAATGGCTCCACACAGAGATAATTAAATCAGGTGATGATATTCCTGGACCGATAGTCTTTCGAAGATACACTGATGCTCAAGGTGTTAAATGTCTTCAGTCATGTCGGCACCTTCCAAGGGCCGGTGACCTCATAGGGCTACACACAAAGTGAAGTCTAGAATTATTAAAACCCCCAGTCTATAATCATCCCTTGTTTACCATACATTGGGGTGTTGGTGGTTCTGTAGGCTGAGCTGGGTTAAGCAACACATGACAGTATTTATATATTAAAATCTATGAATAAAATGCAATGGCAGCTTTCAGAGCAGATAAACTGTACTTGGAGAACTTGTAATTTGTTAACAGTCAATATAACTATATAATAAAAGCAATTATGGTAACTGTATGGGTAATAAAAAGGCAAACACATTTTTATTGAATGTTATGTCAGAGATTTATTCTACTTTAATAAAGAGACTTCAAGATTCCGCCATGAGGTTAACTCCACATGCATGGGGTAGTTACCCCACCTCCTCAGGCATTGAGGTGGGGATTACCATTTTGTCTTAACATGGACAAGAGGGGATAATGATTCCTGCATCTTCTTGAAGAGCCATCCATGTCATGGACAATGCGTGCTGATATTATCCAGGCGATGTTGTCCCAATCTGGCAATGCAAACCTGCATGGAGGATGAAGAGTTAAAAACAACATGGGGTAATTCAAATAAAAAAAAATCTATAAAATGTAAAAATTTATAAATATAACAAAATAACACTGAAGTACTGAGGCGATAGGGACTGCACGGTGCTGATGGCAGGCTAACAAATCAATGTAAATCTAACAGCTCTTCTAAAAACAACCTTTCATTCTGGAATTTACTGTTACTGTGCCACAGGCATTGGGCGTGTTCAGTTTATAACTGGATCAGCTGATAACGTGTGCGACTCAGAGGTAATAGAAGACTCACATGCCAGAGTAGTCTTTATTCTCTGGAGTCAGGCGCCAGCTGGTAATTAAATAGTGTAGGGTTTCAGGTGATGGTTGGCTAAGTACAAAACCTCATGAACACTTGAAATTTGAATGTTGCTGATTTCACGGAACACCTGCACGCGTGTTTTGCTTTGAGCAAATTAATATTATTTCTTCTACCATGAATACTGAGGAAAGGCACATTAACTGCAAAAAACTTGTTTTAGTGCATATCAACCCCGTAGATTGACACCTGAGACAATGACAAACAGATGGTACAGGTGATTTAAATTTGGCGTTTGTGCAAAGCTTTAGCATTCTCACGAGTGGTAGGTTAGGATGTTAAACCTCGTACACATGCCTGACTTGAGTTGGCTGAGGATGCCGATTACAACCGCTTCAGTCGACAATCAGGTGTGTTTACGGCATTAAATGACTCCCAACACCCAAACTGCGAGCGATCTGCCGAACGGATGTACTCAACCCCAACAACGCTGATCCTCATGCCGATCCCAATGTTCACTACGCTCCCCCGCCTGCTGCGTGACATCAGCTGACATGCCTGTGTGCAGCAGGGTTTAGCGATGTTGCCCAAGGGGATCAGCTACTGATTCTCGACAGGCGACATGCATTGGGCATGTGTATGAGCTCTTAGAAGTGTTGAAGGCATCATACAGTGACACATTGGCTTGTCCAGCCACCTACTCTTTGCTGTTATCCCATTTCCAAGTTTGCCTTCTTAAAACAGAAGGTATTTGCGATTATTCAGAGTGGAGTAAACATATGATGTCTCCCACAATGCTTCACTGCTGAATATGTAAAATATCCATTGTTGTCCCAGGAAGCTAACCACTCCTCCAGATCCGCTGGAATGCAATGACGTGTCACCTTGGTAAATGTACAGAGCTACAGTAATCCAACATGCATACAGACTGTTTTGAATTGGTTGATCCTCATCAGTGCATGGTATGGATTTATGTGGCTCTATAGGGTAGAACTTAAAGCACCCAGAGTTACAGATTGCCCAAAAAGCTCATGGTGAACCAGACCTCCTAGAAGTGTGTAAGGGGCTACAAAGGACCAAAAAGCCCTCTTACTAAAATGTTTTGTAAAACAAAGGCTTGACTTCTTAAAACAGAAGGTATTTGCAATTATGATTGTAGTGCGCATATGATGTCTCCCTTTGTAGTGAGATATTGCAACATAGAGAAATGCCCTTCCTTTGTAAGGAAACAGTGAGGCCCCAAGCTGCATTACTTGGCAGCATTTCGCAAATAATTGGTCAGAGGGAATCCTGCAAAAAAAAAAAAAAAGTCCCAAATGGGTACTCACTTTGGGAGAGGGAAGCCCTTGGATACTCCTGAGGCTTCCCCTGACCTCCTCCACTAGCCTGTTCTAGCGCTGTCCTGCCCGGAAAACCACTTGTCGACCCTTTTCAACAGCTCACACATGTGCAGTAGCCCAGACCCCCTCAGGATTCAGCAGAAAAAGCTGAGCCCGATCGGGTCTATGCTACTGCGCGCGTGCGAGCTTTCTGCTCCTGCACAGTAGCATGGACTGGTTTTGACTTTTTTTCACTGAAGCCCAAGTGGGTCCTTGCTACTGCGCAGGCGAGGTGCGGCCACATTTTAGGGGACTCAGCACTGGAATGGAGAGGTGGAGGAAGAAGGCCAAGTCTCTGGAGGATCTATCTATATTAGGCATTTGCAAACCTCACAGATTTGCTTTAAAAATGTAAATATAGAAAATATGCTAAATATAAATTTACCTTTAAGCATTAGATGTTTGCAATTTTATTCTAGTTCATGTGAGATTGCAGAAAGCTGAATAATTGTACATAACTTCTATTTTAAGAAGGCAAGTTTACACTTCGCTTTTTCAGTAAGAGCTTTTCGGTTCCTTTGACTCTGAATACTCACTTGAAAGTGCAGGAAGATGGCTCACAGAGACATCACCCAATGACAAGAGTTCCCAGATCCAGCTTCTTGCCCGCAGGAACATGCAATGCCACGCAACGGCATGACACATGACGGGTGTGAATGAAAGTTCAAACTATCGCGGAACTTTGCATGGGAGTCGTTGGGGACATTAAAGATCCAATCTGCCGTCACGGTTGTTATCGCCAAGTGTTGTTTGTCTAATCACATACTCGTACCCAAGTGGCAAGATGGCCTGCAATTTCTGTTGATTTATGTTTCCCTTTGTGTTTTTGCTTTCTTCTAGAAAATGCAAATAGATTGCAAAACGCAGCATTTTTTCCCTCAGTATAAAACAGCCCTATGTGAGATTTTGGAGGCGCTGACCAAGGAACAACTTTCCTGTATTCTCCAGAAAGAGAGGGCAGGTATTTTCAAGAATTCTCCCATGAATTTGTTTTACCACACATTGGTTAAGCATTTTGAGTCAGCTGGAAGCATTTGCTAATTGTGTGCCGGGCTTGTTTGAATAATGCATTCAAGTTGCCCTTTAAGAGATCATATAGGAGGTTCTGAGCAGGGGCGTTTTTAAGCATAGGCATTCCAGGCCACTGCCTGGAGTGCTATTGGTCTTGGGGGGGGGGGGGGGGCATGCCCCAGATTAAGCCATGCCCCCAACTAAGCCACGTTCCCTGAATGAAGCCACGTCCCCACAGTGTTTATGCATCCTTCTGTCCCATTTTGTGCCTTCTTCAGTCCCCTGTGCCACCTCTGCCCCCTGTGTGTCTCTCCATCCCCTATACCTCCTTCTGTCCCCCTGTGCATCCTTCTGTCTCCCTTTGTGTCTCTTTCTGTCTCCTTGTGCCACCTTCTGTCCCCCTGTGTGTCCAGAGATGGATTAAGGTCAAATTAATTAAATTAAGGCAAGTAACAACTTTGGACCACCTAGCTTTTTTGGCAAGATTTGTTGGGGGACTTAAGTTGCCTTGTGGATGATCCGGCTCTGTGTGCGTCCCTCTTTGCCACTGTCCCTCCTTCAGTCCCCCTGTGTGGCTCCCTCTGTCCCTTTGTCCCACTATATGTTCCCGTCCCCCTCCTGTGCTCCCCCAGTCCAGTGTGTAAAGGCAGAGTATAGCATAGCAGAAGCTGTACTCTAACCTACCCTCTGAAGTCCACTGCTGTGCCTGTGCAACCATCTTGTCTGTTTTCTGCTCCCTCTAGTGCTGGCACCTCACTCACCTCATGTAGCGTGTAATCACACTACATGCGGTAGGAGATACTGGGCACTAGGGTGAGTAATGAGGGGACAGGAGGAAGCACAGCACTGGACTCCATTGGAGAGGTGAGAGAACAGCTTCTGTTGCACTATACTCTGCTTTTACACACTAAGGTGGGGGAGTGCAGAAAGGAGGTGAACAGTTTTTTTGTATCTCCTGGCAGTTTTTTTGTATCTCAGGGACTCCCTGTATTATGCATCCACCCTGTACGGTGGATGCACGATTTATATTCTCTAGTGTGTGTTTTTGTTTTTTTTTGCAGGGGGGGGGGGGGGGGGGAACCTTTTGCCTGGAGTGACAAAAAGGCTAGAAACACCCCTGGTTAAAGAGGCTAGAAGTTGTGCCTCATGTTCTGAGTCAGGAAAGAACCAAGTGCTCAGGGTTATTTGGGTGGAATAGTTTTATTTCAGTATATTCGGGAGAAGCAATACACCACAGTGTACAGGATTTTGTAGAATCTGCCCTTTGAGTCGGGACCACTTAGGATTCTGTATAAATTAGATTAGTATAGAATCTGTTTTACTAAATATATGTTTGAAGGTCTTGACTGGAGAATGGGTGAATAGGTACAATATTTGGGGAAAATGTATTTTCATAAATATATTGATTCTACCTGGGTTTTAAATATAATCTTATTAATAATAATAAAAAAAGAAAACATGTAAAAATATTTAAACACAGAAATAGTGATAAAACATACATATGCAACAGTAAAGCAGTCAAAGGACATTTAGGGAAAACACCTAAGTATGAGTCCACCTAGGCTTAGAGTAAGGCCCTGTTCACATTAGCGTTCTGAGCCAAAAGGATGCGGTGAGCGGATCCGGTCTCCGCTTCACCGGATCCGGATGGCTCAGTCCGTGGCCCGGTTCACATAGTGAAAACGGATCTGATTAATGATTGATCGGATCCGTTTTCACTCAGCAAATACATATCTAATCTTCTGTAGCAGCCGGCGGTAGAGGCTTCCTCTTCTTCCGCTGTGACGTCACATGACGCAGAAGAAGATGTAAGCCTCTATCGCTGGCTGCTATGGAAGATTAGGTATGTATAAACCCTCCCTCACCCACCCGCCCGGCTGCTGCACCCTCCCCTCACCCTCCCATCGCTAGATTTGCGTCGGCACATGCCCCCATCCCCCGTGGAACGGTCCATTTCTTCACTAGTGTGAAGAAACATTCCGTTTTACATTGCCCCAATGCTGCTGCATTTTTTGTCTAGTTCCGTTCCGCTAAGCAGAACGGTCCGGAAAATTAGGGCCTGCAGCAATTTTTAGGTCCGGGGATCGGAGCGTACGGAACGTATCCGTACCAACAGACGCGTCACGCATGTGAATGGATCCATAGGTTAACATTAGATCCATTCACATCCGTTCCGTTTGTACAGTATATGTTCCGGTTCCGATCTGCAAAAAAACGCTAATGTGAACCGGGCCTAAGTCAGGATCTGGGTTACTAGAAGTTATGTCCAGTTTGATGTGGAATGAATCTCTGGGGTCTCAGAGGTGATTATCAGTAATCCTGAAGCAAGTCTGCTGCCATATGCAGAGCTGCTTTAGGCTAGCTTCTCACTTATAAGTAGCAGTGCAATGTGGTGCAAGCACCACATCGCACTGCAGAAATCAGCATTCATATGACCCTGCATCACCGTGCAGCGACAGGGTCATATGCATAGCGTTGCCACCCTGGCCAGTGACCTTCAGGGAGTTGGGCAGGATGCACGTCACTGGGATTCCCGTCGGCCTGTGCATGTGCACCGTGTTGCTCAGATCATCTAATGCACTGCAGACTTTTCGTTACGAATGCGTCAACTTTAATGCTTCCGGTGCACTGCGTCACATCACGTGAAGTGTGGAAGTCTCCATGGTCGGCGGGTAAGCGTAAAGGAGGGTGACGCAATGCGTAAGTGTGAAAGGAGCCTTAAGATACCTTTTAATAATAGGATATACTGGTGAGTATATGACATGTGATGGATAGCTTCTTGAGAATGTCTAATGTGCACTCCCCAGCAGGGGCAAACCCAGGATTTTCAAGGAGGGGATTCCTGAAAGCTCTTAGCCATGCACAATACAGTATAATAATATGGTAGGACATCATGCTGGGCACACATAATGCAATTTCCAGTCCAACCGAGAACGGAATCGATCAGGAGCAGTTTGGATACAGATAATAATGAGGACAGCAGACATTGCTAATGAAGTGGAAAGTGAAGCATTCACACAGCAGAGCACAGGGCTGTGCTCATACCTGAATCTGTTAAGTTCCCCAGAGCTGCTCCATGCTCTGTACACACGTTGCTGCTCCATCCAAAGTGAACTGTAGCAGGAAAAGAAAGGGGGCGGAGCTGTTAGCTGTAGGATGCCTTCAGATATCCTGGTGTCTCAACTTGTGCCTGTCAGCACCGGCCCTGGTCTGGGGGAGATTCTGGGCAGCTGTAATCTCTCCCCCCCCCCCCCCCCGTGTTTGCCTGTGCACAGCTTCTGGATCTTGTAGCATACTCTCCATCCTGTGAGTAACTTTCATTGATTATCTACAGCACCTATGCTCAGTAGTCTATACCGTATATACCGGCCTATAATGCGAGTGGGCGTATAAGACGAACCCCCAACTTTTCAGTTAAAATATAGAGGTTGAGGTATAGTTGCCGTATAAGACTACCCCAGTAGTGAGTGCCTGGTGCTGGGTGTCAGGCTGTGCTGTAATTACCTAATTGTGCAGTCTTGCTGTGAATAAAAAAGTAGATTGCTGTAGTAGTTTCTTGTGAGCAGCCGCTCGCACGGGTACCAGTGCGATTTCCGGGGTCACCTGTCTGGTGACGTGCACAAGTCACCAGTCAGGTGACCCCAGAAGCCACACTGAACCCTCGCGCGAGCGAATGCTCGCAAGAAACTACTACAAAAACAGAGAGCGCAATCTACTTTTATATTCACCGGAAGACTGCACAATTAGGTAATTACAGCACAGCCTGACATCCAGCATGGCCACTTAGCTACCTCCGGCGTATAAGACGACACCGACTTTTCAGAAGATTTTTAGGGGTTTTAAAAGTCATCTTATACGCCGGTATATACGGTATTTTTCTACGTATATTATATATTCAAATTCCTAAACAAGGGACTGTGTTTTCAAATCCATGCTGACCATCCATACATCTAATGCTGGGAATACACGCGTTAAGTTTTTACTTTAGATAGATGGGTTCGATAGATAAATTTCAACCTGTTGGATCTGGTCGATTCTACTTTCGTTTCGATTCTCCTCATTCAAGTGAATGTAATTGATAAGAAAAGATAAGGAATCGAGAGGGGAATCAAGCAGTGAATCGAGAGTAGAATCGATCGAAAGCGAAAACGACGGCAAAAACGAACGCAAAAACGCATCGTGTATTCCCAGCATTAAGGACAATGTAGTCTTCACAGGCCCTTTGATCTCTGCAGGATACCAAAGCTGGAGCTACAAAAGTTCACACCATGACTTTTAGGGCTTATCTCAGCAGCAGCCCTGAGCTATCTCTTTTGTTCACCCTATGTAAACATCAATATTCAGCAGAGACACTTCTCTCTGTATACCAACCAAAAAATATTTATCCAATTGATAAATCAACAATAATTCTACTTAAGTCTGTTGGAATCCTCAGAAAGACCAAAATAAGGGTCCCGAGGACGTGGAAAAAGTCGTTTTTCACTGCAGAACGAAAATAACTCTGTGACAAAATCCACAGAGTACATCAAGGCAACAACCTTAAAAGTTCCAACACAATCCAGCAGAGATGACAGACACACATCTGGAAGCTGTTCCCTTCAGGAGTACTCAATCACAGTCCTCAGCTCCCCGGGTAGCACCATCAAGGCTTTTCTCTGTAATGTCAGATCGATAAACCACAAAACAGCAATCATACACAATCTAATAGAGTCTTCTGATCTGGCCTGCCTGACTGAAACCTGGCTTTCTGAACCAGTTGGCCCCACCCTGGAGGCCGCCGTGCCAATAAACTATTCCGTGATACACTGCAACAGGAAAGAACGCAGGGGCGGAGGGGTTGCACTTTCAGCTTTGAAATTAAGACCACTTACTGTAGGACCTACCAACTCATTTGAATGTTTGGGGGCACAACTTTCAGCTGAAAAAACCATAAACATATTGCTGATCTACCAGCCACCAGGAAAGGACTTGGCCTTCCTTAAAGCAGAACTGTAAAGAGTTTTTACACACATAGTTTCACTTACCAGGGCTTCTGCAAGCCCCCAGCAGCCATCCTGTCCTGCACCGGCCCTGCCCGAGCCTCCGTTCTCCTGCCGCCGTGCCGTAGACTTCTAAGTCGACGCCAGCGCAGCCCTGCCAAGCTTTTATATTTTCATCGCGTTCCCCTCTGCAATAGCAGGGGGCGCGAAGAATGGATACGCGTGGCCAGAGCCGTGCAGGCGCAGTGGCCCAGTGGCTAAACCGAAAGTAGGTGGCAGCGGGAGAACGGTGGCTTGGGCAGGACCGGCGCTGGACAGGACGGCTGCTGGGGGCTTGGGGAAGCCCCAGGTAAGTGAAACAATGTGTGTAAAAACTCTTTACAGTTCACTTTAAGGAACTTGTAGATCTCCTATGCAACCTAACACTGGAACACCCCTGATGGATTGTTCTCAGAGATTTCAATACATGGGTGGATGACCCCTTTTCACAATTAGGAATAGAGCTACCTCGTGCCATAAATTAACTGGGCTTCTCCCAAGCAATTAGCTCTGCTACTCACAAGAAAGGTCACACTCTGGACCTTATATTCCATACTGGTCTGTCAATAGCCAGTGTGGAAATTCATCCTGTTGTCTGGTCAGACCACCACACTATCCACTTCTCCTTCTCAATACCAGCTGTCAAACACCAGTTCAAGAAACAAATAAAATATCGCAGCTTAAAAGGGCTAACACCGCAACATATCCAAGATAACCTCAGCTTTGAGGAATTGACAGACTCCAGCTTGGAACCTGATACTCTGGTGTTTAAATACAACAAATATGTGTCCTCCACCTTTGAGACCATTGCTCCTCTGCGCACCAAATATCTTACTCCACACCATCATGCACAGTGGTTTGATAACTCTATAAAAGAGCTGAAAAGACAAGGTTGAAAGCTTGAAAGACTGTGGCACAAATCGCAGTTCTCAGAAGACAAACATGCCTTAATCCTCCACTTGAAGAACCACCAAAAGGTACTCACAGAGAAAATGTCATCAATTCTATCACATGAGATTGCAAATGCAGTTAACAACACAGTGGAAAAAATCTGCAACCCGACATGCCAAAAATGTAATATCCAGTCTTCAAAGGACTTCTGTGACCAATTTGCCCAGTTCTTCTCAGACAAAGTCTCCGCTATACGTAGTGATGGGCGAACACCTGGATGTTCGGGTTCGGGAAAGTTCGCCGAACATGGCCGAGATGTTCGGCATGTTCGGGCCGAACCCCGAACTTCCCGAACATCCCGCTTTTGGGGGCCCTATGGGGTCGCAGGCATAAGGGGGGAGCATGCCCCGATCGCGGGGGGGGGGGGGTCGGAAATTCCCCCCACCCCCTCTGCTAGCGCTCCCCCCTCTGCCCACTTCCCCATACAAAAGTTTAAGCAAAGTACCTGTAATAGTGGATGGCCTGGCAGTGGCACTGTGGAGTGAGGAGGAGGAGTCCGGAGAGTGACGCGTTGAGGGAGGCCGGGCAGCGGGCGTGAGGTCAGAGAAATGGCGGAAGTACCACAAGGGTACTACCGCTGAACCGCCCGCTGCCCGGCCTCCCTCAACGCGTCACTCTCCGGACTCCTCCTCCTCACTCCACAGTGCCACTGCCAGGCCATCCACTATTACAGGTACTTTCCTTAAACTTTTGTATGGGGAAGCGGGCAGAGGGGGGAGCGCTAGCGGAGGGGGGAATTTCCGACCCCCCCCCCCGCGAACGGGGCATGCTCCCCCCTTATGCCTGCGACCCCATAGGGGGGCCGTATTCGGCCGAATAGGGCCCTGTTCGGCCGAACAGGGGCCCTGTTCGGCCGGGCATTGAGCAGTTCGGGCGAACCCGAACAGTTTGGCCGAACACCACCAGGTGTTCGGCCGAACTCGAACATCACCCGAACAGGGTGATGTTCTGCAGAACCCGAACAGTGGCGAACACTGTTCGCCCAACACTAGCTATACGGTCCGCCATCCAACTTACAGCATCTTAGCTTAATATACTGTAGCTGCAAAGACCAAGAGAAAACATAACACCTTGGTCAAACTTCAAGAAAATTGATGAAGAAGTCACATCACGCATCCTCTTTCACCTCTGCCAAACTACCTGTGACCTGGATACTGGCCCAACACAGTTCATGTTGAGCTGCCCCGACCTGTTTGTACCGGTATTCCTCAAAATTGTAAACTGCTCCTTACAATCGGGTATTTTTCCAGCTTAACTGAAGAAAGCAATCATCAGGCCTTTCCTCAAAAAAACTTTCCCTGGACCCAGATGCAATGACCAGCTACAGACCTGTCTCCAACCTTCCCTCTCTGGGTAAGGTAATTGAAAAGCCGTATACCTCCAGCTAGAAGCCAAAATCTTACAAAACAACAGTTATGACCCATTCTAGTCTGGTTTCAGGAAACATCACAGCACTGAAACTGCCCTCATCCAAATCTGCAACCACCTGCTCATGGCAAGAGACAGAGGAGAGTGATCCATCCTGATACTGCTAGACCTTTCTGCAGCCTTTGATATAGTTGACCATGACATCTTGATAAGCAGGCTACAGGAATACTGCGGCATTGAAGGCATACTTCTTCAGTGGTTACAATCCTTCTTGAATGGCAGAATCCAAAAAGTGTCTATTGGGCCCTTCCTGTTCACCTCTGTACCACTTAAGTATGGGGTGCCCCAGGGCTCAATCCTTTCTCCCCTGCTTTTCATTATTTACATGTTACTGCTTGGAAAATTAATCCAAAATCACAGCTTGACATACCACTGCTATGCTGACAAACCCAATTAAATCTTTCCTTCAAGCCTCGTGTGACAGACCCAACTCTAATTATAAACACCTGCTTAGGCGAACTACAGCAATGGAAGAGTGAGTCCTTCTGATCGGAAGGCAGCACATGACAACAAAACAACTTAACTTGCAGTCTTCACCACTGGTATTAGGAGGCACAGATCTACACAGCTCTGAGCATGTGTGTAGCCTGGGAGTTCTAATTGATGGGGATTTAAACTTCAGAACTCACATCTCTGCTGTGGTGAAATCATCCTACTTTCACCCGAAGAACATCACAAAAACCAAGCACCTCATCCCCCCAGAAGATTTGCCAACCTTAGTCCATGCCTTCATTACATCCCGACTGGACTACTGTAATACTCTCTACACCGGCCTTCCAAAAAGGACTTGTACCGCCTACAGCTGATATAGAATACTGCTGCCAGACTGCCACATAACACCAGTCCTGCACTCCCTTCACTGGCTACCTATAAAATAGAGGGTCCTATTCAAGATCGGCCTACTGACATTTAAATCACTTCATAATCTGGGCCCTGGATACATGAAAGAAATGTTACAGCTGCGTAGCAATCCCTGCAATCTCAGATCCACAGGTTCTAATAATCTAGTCATACCCAGAGTCCACCTGGAAACTTTTGGTCCCAAAGCCTTTTGTCATGCTGCTCCTAAATTATGGAACTCCTTACCTCAGCAGTTCAGGACAGCTCCATCTCTGGACATGTTTAAATCCAGACTGAAAACCCACCTGTTCAGTTTGGCATTTGCAGAAATATATTTTTTGTTGTTGTGTGAGTGCATACTTTATCCTACTAACGCGGGACAGTAGGAGGCGCCCTAGTGGGTACTTCTGGTACGACTCTTACGTCGACATCCAACTTAATTTGGAGGCGCCCGAATCTGGGAAACTGTGCATATAGGTAAGCATTTTGCACATGCCTCCCCCACCTGCCTTCTCTATCATCCACATAGGTAAGCTGCTTCTCTAATCACTTACGCATAGCTATGCGAGCACTCCTAAGCTGTACCCTTTTGCATAACCCTGCAAATGTTAGTATCCAGCAATACATTGAGCCTATTATGATTTAGAACAGGTCCGTTTTTGCTATTCCCTAGTGGTGGAGGTGGGTTTGCACATAGACACCGCTAGAGAAATATATATATATATTTACATACATTTGAGAGAACCATCTAACCTCAAATATTGTGAAAAGCTATTCTATTTGTGTTATGTATACACCTACCGTCTTAACTGCTAATTGTTTTTTAAGCTACTGTTTTTATGTTGTCATTTCTTTTAAAATGGGAGCATGTTTCCTGTATTTAGCGCCATGTCTTTTCTCCCTTTTTATTCAAGGCACGATACACGACCTGATAAAGCGGTATTGAACCGCGAAACGCGTAGTTATTACTTGAGTGCTCCAATAAAGATCATTTGTTTACAACTAGTATGGAATGACTGCTTATTAAGGTAGGATCGTTCCACCTATTGCTAATACCATATAACTACCTAACAGACATTGATACTCTCCATACCAGCTGTACATACCCACATTAACTGCTAATCCACTAATTTGACCGAATGTCCTCCAAATTAAGTTGGATGTCGACGTAAGAGTCATGCCAGAAGTACCCACTAGGGCGCCTCCTACTGTCCCGCGTTTGCAACCCCCCCCCCCCTCCAAGGACCAGGGGTCACCACCTGGCAGGTGGTAATCTTCTTCAAAGGAGCTGCGACCACTAAGATCACCTCACAAGGCCGAGTGGGGACGGTACTTCCCCACATGCGATTCAGACTGGTTGCCTCATGCGCAACCCAGCTTTGTGAGTATATTTGATTACTTCTTACCCACAGACGTAACCATACGTGAGATACTACACCAGATTGGGCTCCCGGTGTCTTCCCGTCCTTTTTTCTACCCTTTCAGCACATACGTGAAACCTACGGAGCAACCTAGAGACATATCCGTCCAACGGGGAGTATAACCGGTAGAAGACCACTAAGGAGAAACCAAGAAGTACAATATTGTATTGGAATGGATCTACTAGATGACCGTGGACTGCAAAGAGAAAGACTCTTCGAACAATTCAAACGGTGTAATTTTATACCTGAACCACAGACCTCTGAAAATGACCACAAGGAACCAGGCAGCGGAAACCAGGCAAATTTAGACTTAAGCCCACTCTTTTTCGCACTGGAGAAACTACTAAAAACTGAGTTCTTTAATGTAGCAGATATAAAGATGCAGTCTACATTTATAGAAGAAAAGATTTCCCCAGGTGGCCTCAGAGACATGACAGAGTCCCCATTCCCCGATGACCCCATATTCACGGAAGATTGGTATAATTACCTAGAAAGCTGTTCCAAAGGAAAAATGGAACGCATAATAGCAAAGCGCAAATCGATAGTTTCTGAGCTACAACCACAGATCCAGAATCTGAGGATTGAGCTAACAGAATTTGCAAACACCGATCAATACAAATCTTTTTCTTACATACTTATAAACAAGCTAAGGCGTTTCGAGGTGGGGATCACAGAGGGTAAATTGGGTAAACTAAATAGAGACAGAAATTTATATCTAAACAACTTACAGCGAAATACCAGACCTAAACCGAGAGTAGAACCACACACAGAGGCACCCAGGGAGGACAGACAGGGGGAAGATCCTGGAACACCCCATACCAGAGAGGGAACCAAGAGACACAAATAGGAGACTAGATCAAGCAGAGGGAGTCCATCACGCCCCCCAGACTCCAACTACACGGAAGGATGTCAAATATGGCCCCAGGAACAAAATTGTTCAAAGAGGGAAACCTCAACGAGACCGTCAATACACTCCGAGACGTAGCAAGCCAACTACAAAAGATCCGGTACAGAGAATTAAACATCAGGAAACAACACACAAACCACCAGTCCCAAAGACCGAAAAGGAAAACAGAAAACCAGAAGGAGAGAAACATGAGGAAGAAAAAGAAGAAGAAGATGAAGAAGAAAGTGAAGTAGGAGCAGGAGAAGCAAGAAGAGAGGAGTCTGAATTAGACGAAGATTCTGAAATCTACAGTACCCCAGTGGCCATGAGACCAAGGGACAAAATACCTACCACTCCAAAATCCATCACTACATCTCCAGTAGCCAGAGAACTCCTGGAACTCAGTACTCACGAGGTGTATACTCTGGGAGAAATTGAGGCTCCCTCAAGCTCTAGTAGAAAAGAAGAGTTTGGAACCATACCAGATCCACGACCACTACCAGAGAAAACGCAGAACAAAAAACAGGGCCAGAAACTCTCCAGACTGCCAAGAAGGATACAAGCCGAAAAGAAACTGCAAGAAAAACACATCGTCGACTTCTTTAGCCCTAGTCAGGAACCTATCAGTAGCTCAGAATCATACTCCACTGGGGGCACCTCCTCATTGTCTTTTTTAGAGTTGCCCACAGTAATGGGAGAGACGCCACCACTAAAACCAAGGATGACAGACCCACTGAGCCTTCTGGCCCCAATAACCATTTCCTCGCCACTAAGGGCACAGAAAAGACCGGCCCAAAGCCCAGGAAGAGAGGCAGACGAGGCGGCAAAAAGGGCAAACAGAAAAAGATCAATCTAAAAATAGGAGATGCCCCAAGAGCCCAACCAAGAAGCATTTTCAATCTATCTGGTTACAAATTAAGTTCCACAGAAGAGGGGGTCCTCTCGAAGGGACTCTCATTCTGCCCCTCAAAACCTTCCAACTTATATGAACTATTTGTAGATCTAAATAGCTATGTACGCAAATTAACTCTCAAATTCTGTAATAAAACCCTGCAGAAACAGAGATCTACTAGAGATAGGATAACAAGTCCCATAATAACGAACTCAGGGGAACAACAGGTAACCACATATGTGGACCATGAAGAATTGTCTCTAGAGAAGTACGTCTATACTAGCCTGAAGAATCCGTCCAAATTCTACCCTACTACACACAAGGGTCCTTACGTAGAAGCATTCTACAAGCAGGTAATGGAGGATTTCAGGAACCTAGAGAGCAAAGAAGGGAAACGGAACCTAACCCGAATAGAGGAGAAAGCCATCAAAAACCTAGAGGCCAACAAAGAAATTGTCATCAAATCTGCGGATAAAGGTGGGGGAATAGTAATCATGGATAGAGAAGACTATATCACAGAAGCTAGAAGAATCCTGGATGACAAAGATTATTACGAAATACTTCAAGAAGATCCAACTCGAGACCATTCAGAAGCCCTAAAAACACTACTTAAATGGGCCCTTGATGAAGGGATAATTACCAAAGCAGAAAGAGACTACGTATGGATACCAGATCCGGTGCAGGCACATTTCTACCACCTCCCTAAGATACAGAAATCCATTACCAACCCACCAGGACGACCAATAATAGCCGGTATAGATTCCATCACATCACACCTCTCAGAACTAATAGACCTACACCTACAACCATATGTGAGAAATCTCCCTTCGTTTATCAAAGATTCCATGCATTTACTCAACCTCTTGAAGAACTACGAATGGCGGGAAGGATACCACTGGCTAACCCTAGACGTCAGTGCACTCTATTCAAACATCCACCATAACATAGGCCTTAGAGCTGTATGGCACTATCTAAATCAAGACAACAAGCTACCCAGAAAACAAAAATATTTCCTCATCCAGGCTATCACATTCATTCTGACTCACAATAGTTTCAGATTTCAGGAAACCATTTACCTTCAGAAACGAGGAACGGCAATGGGGGCAAACTTTGCACCCAGTTACGCAAATCTGACGATGGGACGACTGGAGGAACTACTACTAGCCCGCGGAAAATCCATTCGAATCAAATATCGTCCTATATAAAAGGTACATAGACGATCTAATCCTCATATGGGACGGAGACTGTGAATCTATTGAGAAGTTTTATGAATATCTAAGTGACAATGACTGGGGGATCTCATTCACACATAACTACAGTAAGGAAGAAATCGATTACCTAGATCTTACACTTTATCACAAGAACAACGTAATAGAATCCAGAAATTTCTTCAAAACTGTTGATGCAAACTCATACTTAGACTTCAAAAGTTCTCATCACAAACCATGGAAACAGAATATACCATATGGGCAATTCCTTAGAATTAGGAAAAACTGCAGTGACCTGAGGACCTTCGACGCCCAATCAGGAATACTGATGAGGAAGTTCAAAGAAAGGAATTTCCCCACAAAACTAACGAAGGAAGCAAGGACAAAGGCAAGAAATACCCAGAGAGACACACTGTTGGAATCCAAAGAACAAGGGAGGGTTTCTAAAGAGGAGAAGAAAGACATAAACTTTATCACCCGTTACTCCAACCAACACAGATTGATAAATGATATTTTGAGGAAACATTGGCCCCTATTACAAGGAGACCCATTACTAAAAACGAATTTGCCCAACAAACCAAGGTGCGTTTTTCGAAGGGCCAGAACCCTCAAAAACAAGTTAGCACCAAGCATTCTACGAGAAAATAACCAGGGTGACCCAGAAGACAAAGCCAAAAGACAGCTAGGCCAGGTCACACGCTGCTTGCAACCAAGGTGCCTTTGTTGTAAATTGATCAATGTGAAAACTACGGAATTTGGGTCCTCTACAACAGGAGAGACATACAACATCAAACACAACATGGATTGCTCAACAAGTAATGTAATATACGTAGTCACATGCCCCTACGGTCTCCAATATGTAGGCCGCACTACCCAACAATTCCGGACGAGATGGGGCCAGCATAGAAGGAACATTACTAATGGATATACTAAACACGGACTTTCAAGACACTTTAAATTGATCCATAACCAACAGATTGAAGGAATAAGAATTTGCCCTATAGAGCACATTCCAGAATCCACGAATAACCATTTGAAGAAACTTAGGAGCAGAGAGATGTTCTGGATCTATAAATTAAACACCCTTCAACCCGACGGATTGAACATATGTCTTGAACGTAATCTCTGATGAGAGTAGTAATCCAAGGGCCAAGCACACCATCCAGCCCCTAGAGTTCCATCACCTTCCCTTCAGAGTGGAAGAATTACTGGCCCATCCGATCAACTAAATATAGAGAAACCACAACCTAAAGACATATTGGTTTCAAATAATCCCATCCAGAACTAACAAGATTAAACTAATGCACGAGTGACGGGCAGGGACTATAATAACCAAAGAGCAACTTTTAGAGGGAAAGCAACAGGCTTCCCCCACCCCCGTCCGAATATCTATCACGAGTTGAAATACTAGATCTGATCCAACCCTAGATCATTACTACAGGATTTAGTAATAACCTTTAAATTGGAGCACCACAACCACTAGAGGGGGATACCCTGACCACCCAATGATTCATGACTATTGTATAGGGCACTATCTGGTCACATACCAGCTTCTGCACCAGAAGGACCCTCCTATCATCCCTTGGCCTACTCCCCGGCACCCTGTTAGTCCATAGAAGGGACTGAATTGAACTATACCCAGTGAGCCAGCGACAGGGCTCACACACCGATTTAATATACTCAGCCCTCTTACATGAATTACTCTTTTCCAATGGCCATGCATCAACCATTGTTCAGATTTTACAGCTGAATCATAATATAGACTAAACAAGTATTCTACACAAGTGTTGTATCCCCACCCCCTCCCCTCTCCCACCTCATCACACCCTTACCCTATTTACCACTATCCGTCTCCCTCCCTCCTCCCCCATGTTGACATCTGTCTAATGGTGCACCCACACAATCCCTGGGAGCATCAGAGCCAGTACCCAGACTGTTATGTGAGACATACCTATAGGATAAGGTATATTAGACTAACCCCGTTGCGCGCATACATACGCATATATATATGTGTTCCAAAGCATATATATGTGTTCCAATGAATATTTGCATGACCCAGTATCATGTTTTTAGTACCTGTGATATATGTAAATCATGTTTTTAGTACCTGTGATAATTGTAAGTGTTAATTTTAAGTGTTAATTTTAGTTGTCAATGTTAAGTTATCACCTTCAGCCTAGAGACCAGTTTTATCCAAGAGATTAGGTTCTATTTTGTCAAGCCTGCTCAAAATTACTATTCACTACTTATTAGTGACAATACCCTTTCAGTTACATAAGCCCTCTAGGGAGACGTTACGGTCTCCAACAATATGGCCGCCTATAGAGAACAGTGGGAATTAACAACCTTCCTTCCCATCGTCACCTAGGACACAGACCCTAACAAGAATACACTTTCCGCGTTGGCTAAACGTCTTCTCGCGGAACTAGCGTGCTTACGTCACACGCTGCGCTCCACTCTGAGACGCATAGATATACGCCCGCCCCATCGGCATATCGTAACCTCGCATAGCAGCGGGGTGACGACACACGCCACGCACCCACGCAAAATGGGGTGACGTCACATACCACGCCCCGAGACCGTACGTGTCCGCATCCAAAACAGTTAAATGGATAGCGGTCACAGCGGCGCTCACTGGCGCCCGAATCTGGGAAACTGTGCATATAGGTAAGCATTTCGCACATGCCTCCCCCACCTGCCTTCTCTATCATCCACATAGGTAAGCTGCTTCTCTAATCACTTACGCATAGCTATGCGAGCACTCCTAAGCTGTACCCTTTTGCATAACCCTGCAAATGTTAGTATCCAGCAATACATTGAGCCTATTATGACTCAGAACAGGTCCGTTTTTGCTATTCCCTAGTGGTGGAGGTGGGTTTGCACATAGACACCGCTAGAGAAATATATATATAAATTACATACATTTGAGAGAACCATCTAACCTCAAATATTGTGAAAAGCTATTCTATTTGTGTTATGTATACACCTACTGTATTAACTGCTAATTGTTTTTTAAGCTACTGTTTTTATGTTGTCATTTCTTTTAAAATGGGAGCATGTTTCCTGTATTTAGCGCCATGTCTTTTCTCCCTTTTGATTCAAGGCACGATACACGACCTGATAAAGCGGTATTGAACCGCGAAACGCGTAGTCATTACTTGAGTGCTCCAATAAAGATCGTTTGTTTACAACTAGTATGGAATGACTGCTTATTAAGGTAGGATCGTTCCACCTATTGCTAATACCATATAACTACCTAACAGACATTGATACTCTCCATACCAGCTGTACATACCCACATTAACTGCTAATCCACTAATTTGACCGAATGTCCTCCAAATTAAGTTGGATGTCGACGTAAGAGTCGTGCTAGAAGTACCCACTAGGGCGTCTCCTACTGTCCCGCGTTTGCAAACCCCCCCCCCTCCAAGGACCAGGGGTCACCACCTGGCAGGTGGTAACCTTCTTCAAAGGAGCTGCGACCACTAAGATCACCTCACAAGGCCGAGTGGGGACGGTACTTCCCCACATGCGATTTAGACTGGTTGCCTCATGCGCAACCCAGCTTTGTGAGTATATTTGATTATTTCTTACCCACAGACGTAACCATACGTGAGATACTACACTAGATTGGGCTCCCGGTGTCTTCCCGTCCTTTTTTCTACCCTTTCAGCACATACTTTATCCTACTACTAACTACTGAATCTGAGAGAGCCTAAGCGCTTTGAGTCCTATGGGAGAAAAGTGCTATAGAAATGTTATTGGAGGGGGGAGCGGCAGAAGGCGTGGCTAGGGAGAAAGAGCTGCCCAATGGCAGTTCAGGAAACCCTACAGGAACGCCCCTGGTGGTATTTTGTACAGGGAATATCTCTCCCCTGTTTTTACCTCTGAGTTAGCAACACATCTTGTGCTAAATTCGGGGGACTATAGTGTGGCGGTAGGGGGGGGCAGAGAGCGGCGGTTGGGGGACACAGAGCCATGTCACTAGGCAGAGGACATGCCTCTGTGTCCCATCTGCCCACTGAAGATCCACCTCGGGTTGTATTTAAATACTTCTGTACCAGCAGTCTCTGGGGGGGGGGGACGCTCTCCATCAATGTAAGCCAATGGGCCAATGTAAGCCAAGAGCATATCATGCGCAGCTTCTGGGCTTATGAGTAAAAATTGTCTCCCAGTGTTCTTTGATCGCATGCTGCGTTTATCGAACTTCCCTGCGCTGCTGCGGCTCACACACTCTTACATCAGAGATCCACCGTCATGCTTCACAATAGGGGTGGTGTGCTTTTCATTATTGGCCTTGTTGACTGCTCTGCAATCATATCATCTATGATTGTGACCATAAAGTCATGGCACGAAATACTGTGGTTAATTATATCAGTATACAACATAATACTTTAACTGCACTTTAGCAAAGGTACTGTGAAAAGGGAAAGATAAATGACATGCTAGATTGAGGAAATAAAAATTCATCCCATTAGAGATGTGAGTTATCAAAGAATACTTGCATAGACTTACAGTTCCCAAAGAAACGCTCTCTGCACTGCTTCTCACTCAGCATGTATCTCTGGCAAAAGGAGAAGCACAAACTGGATCTGTAAGAAGATTGGGGGGGGGGGGTGGAGTAAAACATGGCTAACTATGTGCCATACTGAATGATATACGTGCATTATAGATCCTTCTCACAATATTGTAACATCAAGAAAAACAAAGCTTCCTATACAAAAAAGTAGTAGGGAAAGATCATAGAGCACAATAGGATTTAATTGTCACCTACCTATTCAGAAGATTGGTTGTCTGTAATATTGCAAAAATTACTATAGCAGTTAAATAAGACACTTTTCAACTTTATTGCCGGTGGGGACACTAAAAAACAAAAACAAAAAACAAGAGGGTTCAAGATGAACTTCTTCCCCTCTCCACCCTGCATCTGGTTAACTGCCATGGCTTTTGTTACATCACTACCTTCAAGATCTGATGGACATAAGCTACAGTAAGAAGAAGAAGTAGGCTATAGTCTCATCATTAGTGAAATATCATCCCTCTCTTGTTTGCATCATATTATAACTTCTCATTGCATGTTCTATGCCCCACTCATATCCAGCTGCAAGTTGTGACTGAGTCTCATTTTAATTGTCTGGTATTGATGGCTATTTGCCACTGCCACTCCCTATGAAAACAGAGCTGTGGTTGACTTTCATCAACAAAGATACATCAGTCTTGATTTTTTTTTAATGCTATAGTTTCAGTGTTGAGAGGTTATATGACTATTGTTGAAGCTATACTGAATAAAACACACCACAAATGTTAAATGTCTTGGTAAGCTACTTACGTTTTTCAACAATGTGTCGCCAAAAGTATCTTAATTTGAGGTAAATCAGACTAATGAAGACAAGAAGACACATGGAAGCTGGGAGCCTGCTATTGCGTAACATTGTTATGTAATGGATCAAGGATGTAAAAATCAAAGTATATACCGGTACTCACAAACGTGGGTTGCTTACAGCGGCAACCACTCATATACGCATGTGGGGAAGTACCGTCCCCACTCGGCCTTTGGTGACAGATATCGGTTGCTGCTTCAATCATAAGTTTGCACTACACACAAGATGTAGTAGCGAGCCCCTCACTAGGTAGAATGATATAGAACAGGGGTGCCCACACTTTTTTGGCTTGCGAGCTACTTTAAAATTTGCCAAGTCCAGGAGATCTACCAACATTTAAAGTGTTGCAGACACCCCCCCGGTCATGAACAGCCCCCAGGTACAAGTGCCTCCAGTAAAGGTAGCTAAGTATAGGTCCCTTTAGCAAAGGTATCTGGGTACAGGTCCCTTCACTGGGTACAGGTGCCTCTAGCATAGGTAGGTAGGGATAGGTGCCTCTAGCATAGGTAGGTGGGGATAGGTGCCTCTAGCATAGGTAGGTGGGGATAGGTCCCTTTAGCAGAGGTAGGTGGGGATGGGTGCCATTAGCATAGGTAGGTGGGGATAGGTCCCTTTAGCATAGGTAGGTGGGGATGGGTCCCTTTAGCATAGGTAGTTGCGGATGGTTTCCTTTAGCATAGGTAGGTGGGAATGGGTCCCTTTAGCATAGGTAGGTGGGGATGGGTCCCTTTAGCATAGGTAGGTGGGGATGGGTGCCTTAAGCATAGGTAGGTGGGGATGGGTCCCTTTAGCATAGGTAGGTGGGGATGGGTCCCTTTAGCATAGGTAGGTGGGGATGGGTCCCTTTAGCATAGGTAGGTAGGGATGGGTCCCTTTAGCATAGGTAGGTAGGGATAGGTGCCATTAGCATAGGTAGGTGGGGATGAGTGCCATTAGCATAGGTAGGTGGGGATAGGTCCCTTTAGCATAGGTAGGTGGGGATGGGTGCTATTAGCATAGGTAGGTGGGGATGAGTCCCTTTAGCATAGGTAGGTGGGGATGGGTGACATTAGCATAGGTAGGTGGGGATGGGTGCCATTAGCATAGGTAGGTGGGGATGGGTGCCAATAGCATAGGTAGGTGGGGATGGGTGCCATTAGCATAGATAGGTGGGGATGGGTCCCTTTAGCATAGGTAGGTAGGGATAGGTGCCATTAGCATAGGTAGGTGGGGATGGGTGCCATTAGCATAGGTAGGTGGTGATTGGTCCCTTTAGCATAGGTAGGTGGGGATGGGTGCCATTAGCATAGGTAGGTGGGGATAGCTCCCTTTAGCATAGGTAGGAGGGGATGGGTGCCATTAGCATAGGTAGGTGGGGATGGGTGCCATTAGCATAGGTAGGTGGGGATGGGTGCCATTAGCATAGGTAGGTGGGGATGGGTGCCATTAGCATAGATAGGTGGGGATAGGTGCCTCTAGCATAGGTAGGTTGAGATGGGTCCCTTTGGCATAGGTAGGTGGGGATAGGTCCCTATAGCATAGGTAGGGATAGGTGCCATTAGCATAGGTAGGTAGGATGGGTGCTCAATCACTTACCTCCCTCCAGCGGCGATGTCTGGTCTCCTCTTTCGGACTTGGGGCCATATGCAATTCACTTTTTCACCAGAGTTTTCTCCTAGGAGATATTTTTAAACTTGTCCATAAAATGCCTTTTAAGCCATCACCAAGCAAGAAAATACTTAAAATAATTTTGATAGTACTTTTTCAACTACTTTTTGGTACTTTTTTGTTGAAAAGTGCTGGAAAATGATTTTAAATCGAAAATGAAAAATGATCTCCCAGGAGATATCTTAGGTAAAAAAGTGAATTGCATACGGCCCCTGGAGCGCTCCGGCGGGCAGCGTGATTGAATGAGGCAGGCAGGCAGGCATGCGTGCCAGCGCTGTCCCCAGCCATGACTTCGCGTCATGGCCTCTTCAGCCGCGACTCCTCTCTCCTCCCCCGCTTCCTATTGGCCAGCGGCTGGCAGCAGAATTCGATGGGACAGCTGCCGGTCGCAAAATGTGATGGAACGCAGCCAAGAGGCTGCGATCTACCAAATAGGCGACCTATTGGGCACCCCCGATATAGAAGAACTAGAAGCATATGCAGGAGGCGCCCAAAACAAGAGGTTTTATTAAAATAATTTGAGATCAATAAAAACTTTGTAAAGTTAGGCAAGAGTTCCAGATTTTACCTTGCAGGGATGGTGCCCACACTCTGATGCTCTCTATTGCTGGCACATTATTTGACCTGGAGAAGCGACGTAGGTCCCGAAACACATTGTGTAGAGTGCTTAATAAACGGTGGCATTTTTTTTTAAACAAAACCTGTAATGAGAAAAAGGTCCCCTGGGGTACTCACCTCGGGTGGGGGAAAGCCTCTGGATCCGATCGAGGCTCCCCCTGTCCTCCTCGGTCCCACGGAGGCGGCGAAAAAGCTCCCGGAATGACAGGGATGTAAATATTTACCTTCCCGGATCCAGCACAGGTGCAGTATCGGCTCTCTGCCTCGGAGATAGGCGGAAATAGCCGATCGCTGTCGGGCTGCTCTACTACGCAGGCGCAAGTTTCCTGCGTCTGCGCAGTAGAGTGGGCGCCCGACAGAGATAGATCGGCTATTTTCGCCTATCTCCGTGCGGAGAGCCGCAACAGCGCCCCCGCTGGAGCCAGGAAAGGTAAATAAATCAGCGCTTGTCAGCCTTTGTCGAGGGAGGATTCTGGGACACTTCGGTGGAGCCAGCGCTGGATTGCCTGCAGCTACAGCAAAGGGGGAAGCCTCATTGGGACCCTGAGGCTTCCCCCTACTGAGGTGAGTACCCCCGAGGGGACTTTTTTTTGTTACAGGTTCTCTTTAAGTTACCGTGAGTCTTCTCACAAGGTTAGATGTGGAACTCTTACCTAACTTTACAAAGTTTTTATTGATCTCAAATTACCCTTCATAAATGTTTTGGGCGTCTCCTGCATGTTCTTCTAGTTCTTAATTTGAAGTAGCAGTTTTATTATGAACTTTATAATGCAATACAAAAATTGGGGGTCGATGGAGGAGAGAGGCAGAAGACCAAGGAAGCACCCCGATGCTAGACTATTCCACGGGAACAATGGTAACTGATCAAGAAAAGACTTGGCTGATAGTTGTATCTCTAATCATTGTCAAGCCAGAAAGTCATGAAATGTAAAGATACAGTTATCTGACCAGTTCATGCAACTCTCAGTAATATCTGGACACATCTTAATGCTGTAGGATAGCTTTTCTCTACTTATAATTATGTTCTGAAGTGTAGGCAGAAGCACTCTTGTCCTTAATAAACTAAAGCTTGGTCAACAATTTAGATTTTCTAGGCTGAAATTATCGGCTGAGACGGTCATTATTGGCCGCCTCAGCACATATTAGTCAAGCTGGGCAGAGGCGTAGCTAGATATTATGGGGCCCCATAGAAGAATTTTGATGGGGCCTTCAGACCTAGGCACTCAAGAGCAATGCCACCTGCTACTATCCCATAATATATATGGTAAGTTGACTGGCCAATGTACATTCCTATGTAATGTTCACTGCAAACAGTCTATGGGCCCTGAGATAAAATTAGAGGCACATGGAGAAAAAAAAAGGAAAATAATTAGTGAACACATTACCGCTTGGGCCCCCTTTGCTCTAGGGCCCCATAGCAGTTGCTATGGCTGCTATGGCTATTGCTACGCCCCTGAAGCGTGGGTATAAGCCTTTAGCTGGCTCTATTCCTGTGTATGTGCATGTAAGTGCCTGATCATCTAGAGGATAATTGCCTCATTGATGGAGTATTTGGGTGCTGGACTTCCCAGCAATCCCTACTGTTGCATCAGTAGTCTTGCTTTGCTCTGCCGACAGCTTAGTACCTCAACTCCTTGATCCAGTCCTGCCTTGTCTTGTTTGAGCGTGGCTTCATGCATCTCGGTTTCATGCATTCTGAATCTTGTGTCCTGCACAGCTGCTGCAGACACCCAGGAGCGCACATCTAACTTTCTTTTGCTTTGGCATTTTGTTCCTTGAAAAATCGACACATTGTTGTCTCTAAACCTTGGACGATTTTACTATGTAGCAATAAAGATGATATATTGATTAGAGTGCTAACCCATTACCTTATTGATCTATTGGTTGTCCAGTGACCATTGGTCTGAGCACCCAGGAACTTATGGGCTATGACCTATGGTGTGCACCATTTCCCTCAACTCGTCTCCTACATAGCCTTCTAGCTGTCTTGTGTGGAACCTGTATCCTGTTGTATACATTCTGAGTCCTGTGAATACATTTGAATACATTCTGAATCCCCGACTAAGGGCCAGTTCACATTAAAGTGAAAAACACTCTGTTTAATGGAAGTTAAATGCAGAAATGGACGGTAAATGCATGTTATGTTATGAATAGAGATAGGGACACCAAGGGTCAAATATAGTGTAGTATGTACTGGTGATATGGGATGAAGTTGGTAGAGTAAATACAAATATAATCCCAAAGCAGGGTTACCTCAAAGGCAACCATTGTAATAGCAGGTGGGGAGATTAGACCTGACCCCACTCAAGATTAAGAAGTTGCTCTCCGTAGATCAGGAAAAAAGGGGATGACACCCCTCCACCAAGGGTGGACTTAGAACTATGTAGCAAGGATACAGAGGCACCAGAACAATAAAAATGTCTAAAAAGTTTAAGCTTCCTGCCCCAAGCAAAATGCTCACCTGTCCCATACAAATTTGGTGCCGCCATCCCTGGTCGTCCCATCTCTGCTCATCCTGGATAGTTGGTTGCAAGAGAACCAATGGGAATCCTCGTGCAACAGAGAAAATTCTTATTGGTTCATGTAAACCAATGAGAATCCTCCCTGTTGATAGGTAGGATTCACATGGGAAGTTAAAAAAAAAATCAACAGGAAGCTCTCTGGGCTAGTGGCAGATGAGCAGGGACAGTGCGGATGATGAGAAAAGTGGCAGAAGTACTGGTGGTCGGGTGAGCAGACGAGTGTAGTAAAAGTGGTTTCGTGGAAAGCACTTCAGCAGACCAACAAATTCCTTTAAAGGATACCATAGTCCTTATTAAAATCTAAAAATTACACCCTGTGTGTTAGGAGGTGCGCATAGGCTTACCGCACCTCCCGTGGCTTTCCTGAGTTAATTTCTGTCTGGCTTTATGGGCCATATCCTATTCAAGGTGATAAGTAGCTTGCAGATGCGAGCTACTTATCACCTTGTGCGAGGATTACCGGCAAATCCTATTGCCCATATCCTTCGCGCGATGGCCGATCGTTAGGGAGCATTACTCAGGCAAAAGCCTGAGCAGCTTTACCGAGCGATGGGGAGTGAGGTTTACGCTGTGGTGCTGTCCATCAGCACCACGACCTCACTCCCCACACATGCGCACTCGCCCGCCAAACATCGCCGACATCTTCCGCCGCAGCATCTGGGGGTCTCCTTTAATAAGGAGACCCCCAGAGCTCCCCGTCGGGTCACCGCACAGTTTAGAAGCCCCCGCGCAGCTCTGCAAAGGCTCCCCTGTCATACATACCGCCGCCGATCACCCGCCTCTAAATCCGTCACGTAATTACAGTGTATCTAACACTGTAATTACTGTCCGCATAGAAGGAGCCCGGGCAAAGCATCTTTGAATCTGCAGCCGGGCTCCCCATTGGTCCGCTGTCTGAACCAATAAAATGGCTCAGACAGCGGACCAATGGGGAGCCCGGCTGCAGATTCAAAGATGCTTTGCCCGGGCTCCTTCTATGCGGACAGTAATTACAGTGTTAGATACACTGTAATTACGTGACAGATTTTGCGGCGGGTGATCGGCGGCGGTACGTATGACAGGGCAGCCTTTGCAGAGCTGCGTGGGGGCTTCTAAACTGTGCGGCGACCCGACGAGGAGCTCTGGGGGTCTCCTTATTAAAGGAGACCCCCAGATGCTGCGGCGAAGACGTGCGTTAGCTAGTTTAGACCTGCTTTTTGCAGGTCTAAGCTAACGCTCATGTCTGCCGGGAAGCATCGCTTCCCGGAGACATGATAAGGGTAATTGGATTCCGTGGTAAGAACTTGCTGGACGATTATATCGCCCAAGCGAGTTCTTTTCGGCCTGGGGCGGGGGTCTAAAGTTTAATTAGATTAGGCGATGCCCACACCTTACACTCCCATATGTGTTATTTACTTTAGGCAGCCTCTCTGCTCTCTTGTCAGTGAGAGAAGAGAGCTGCCTTACAAGCTGGATAAATCGTCCTCTGTTAGGCTGTGAAAGGAGCTGAGCTGTCACATACTGAGAAATTACAGACACTTGCAGAGCTGTCTGCAGGAAGAAACAATCAGCCTGTCACTCTTCAGTGGATAAGAGCTGAAGGGCGAAAAAGGTAAACACACAAATGATCTCTTGAGATTCAAAAGGAAGGCTGTATACAGCCTGCTTGTGTATGGATGTATTTTCTATGTGTGGACATACTGTACATCAACCTTCTTCCGGTTTTGGTGGCCATTTTGTTTTGGTGGCCATAAACAAACTTTTTAAAACTGTTTTTGACTACTTTTAATGCGGCGGGGAGCAGCAAAATTGTGACAGAGGGAAATAGGAGATGTCCCCTAACGCACTGGTATGTTTACTTTTGTGCAATTTTAACAATACAGATTCTCTTTAAGGAAGGACTGTGAACATTAAAAGGCCCCAACATAGTTTTGCTGGGGGCCCTATGATTTGTAGTTATACCCCTCTATGCAATAACGACATCTCTTGCACCTCCACTATAGAGTCTTCAAGTTTAATTCTTTTAAAATGGTTAATCCATGTAGAACTCATGCCTCCTGCTTTACAAAATTAAGAACTGAGTATACTCCTTACCAGCTTCACATGTGCCTTGTGCCTTGGGACCGTCAGTCTAGGCATCTTTATGAAGCTCACCATTTGCCCTGAAAAATAAATAATGTATTAGAGAGTTAATCAACCAAGCTGTATTTATCTATTGTTATTTTATATATGCCAGCATGGGGAACACTGATGCCATAAATCAATCCAAATTCAAGAGAAAGGCAAAATCTCAGTGTAATTATTGTGTACACTGTGGGAAGTAAAGTGTATACCAAATGTCTGAGATACTTTAGGGTCTTGGTATAGGTTTTGTACACTAGGTAGTAGGTTTAGGTTTTCGTTTATCATTTATGACCACCTCAGGCAAAAACTTAAAGTGAGTACTGCTGTCCCTCCTCAAAGGGAACCTGAGGTGAGAGATATATGATGGCTGACATATTTATTTCCTTTTAAACAATGCAAGTTGCCTGGCTGTCTCTCTGGGCCTTTGCCTCTAAAGCCGCATCTACACGCGTAGATGCGGCGGCGATGTTCCTTATCAATCGAGGCGCTGATGCGGCTCGATTGATAAGATCCGACAGGACGGATCTCCCCACCGCCGATTCCCTGCTCGCTCCCCACGAGGGGACAATGGCAGGGAATTGAGCAGAAGATAAGCGGCGCCGGCGGGGACGAGCGGGGAATCGAATCCGGCGCACGGGCGGCGAGCGGGAACGCAGTGGGCACGTGCCGGGACGCGGAAGAGGCGATCCGGCGGCTAATCGAGCCGCCGGATCGGAGCCTCATCTACCTGTGTAGATGAGGCCTAACACTTTTAGCCATAGACCCTAAACAAACATTCAGATAAGGTGCTCTGACTCAAATCTAAATGATCACTACTGATGCCAGAAGATCAATAGAACAGCTAGGCAACCGGCATTGTTTAAAAGGAAAAAAATATGTCTGTCTCCAAATCATTCTCACCCTGGGTTCCTTTTAATGTTGTTGATCTCTTCTTGTTGATCGCCCTTGGCCAATTGCTGTTGTGTTTTTGTAGGCCCCACCGCGGGATATCTCATGCACGACCTCCACCTTCCCCTCCATACAACAGAACATACTGCTTGGCAAATTGTCAGTATAGGAATCGTTCCTTAACTACCACACAAAGGAATTACTAATGATCATTCTGAAGGTTGTCACAAGAAAAACAATCACACAGAATCTCCCAGTCTGTGGGGCAGCCTTCTCTGCAGGCGGCAAATTGCTACCTGAAGGACAACTATCGCGAAAAAATTGTACAATTTGAAATGTATGCATATAAAAGAACCTTCTCCCAGAATAATTTGCATGATAAATTACCTTACACCTATTTTATAGTCACTTACAGTAGGTTGTGAAAATCTGACAGATTTTGCACTAGTCTATCTCCTCGTGGGAGATTCTCAGTATTTTTTACAAAAAGCATTTCCTGGAAAAGATCTTTACAAAGATGCTGACCAGTTTCTGTACTTGCTTGCACACTACAGCAGAGTCCCTAGTATCCAGCACCGGTAGGGATCAGAAAATGCATACATGTGCAGGGGCATAGCTAGGCCCCACCGGGCCCCCCTGCAGAATGTCATTGCGAGCCCCCCTCCTCCTTGGGGCACGCTCGGGGCCATTTTGTGGGGGCTGGAGGGGTGGCAGCATGAGGGGAAAACCTTGGCCACGGTCGGCGGGGAGAGGGGAAGTTCCCCCCTCTCCCTCACCTCAGGGCTCACCTTTCTGCACTCCCCTCCAGCTAGTTACATTTTGGGCAGTGGGCAGCGGGCAGCGGCGGCAAGATACATACCTTCTTCCTTGAGTTCTACCGCATACTCCTCGCTCTAGTGGCTGACGTCACTTCCGGAAGTGACGTCAGCCGCTAGAGCGAGGAGTATGCGGTGGATCGCAAGGAAGAAGGTATCTATCTTGCCGCTGCTGCCCGCTGCCCACTGCCCAAACTGTAACTACCTGGAGGGGAGCGCAGAGGGGAGAGCCCTGAGGTGAGGGAGAGGGGGGGAACTTCCCCTCTCCCCGCCGACTGTGGCCAAGGCTTTCCCCTCATGCTGCCACCCCTCCCGCCCCCACAAAACGGCCGCGAGCGGGCCTCAGGGGGGGGCCGGGCCCCCCCGCGGGAGCAGGGGCTGCAGGGCCTATTGTTACGCCCATGTACATGTGCTTGCCTGTTGCTTGAGTACGCCAGCTTTTGTGCATGGACGCCGGAAAGCCAATAGGAGCTGCAGGGAGGATAAAAGATGTCGCTGGAGGCTCTGTAAGCATTTTAATGCCTCCAAACCTGCCCAACCCACCCAAAAAACAGTCCTCATTATCAATCAGACATGCTGGTCAGTTGAGACTTTATTTTGGTGGTTGAACTAAGCAACTGCCTTTGCAAAAAGTAAGTGCTTTTTTATATCATATGTGACCTACTGTAGTGACAGTGACATAGGTAAAAATAAATTTATAGTGCATTTTACTGTGGGAGAAAACTACATTTTATGTGTATGTATTTCAAGTGGACCTGAACACTTGCACAGGACACAAAGAAAAGTGAGAAATGCACCTTGTATGTATTTAGAGAGTTTAGCCAGTTTAATGCCTCCTCATTTGTGTCTAATCATAAGTTGTACTGTAATGTGATCTCTCCCCTGGGTCACATAACTGCCACGGCAGAGATGGCAGATAAGCCCACTTGAAAGCACAGGCTGTTAACAATATGTCTGCTTCCATGAATAAGGAAGTAGACACAATGCAGACCTAATTTAGGATTTATATCAGCTGTAACAATGAAATGTTTTTTTCTTTAAAGGTTATTGTGCTGTTGTGTATCTTTTATCACAGAGATAGTTCTGAGTTCAGGTCCACTTTCAAATTTCACATTTTATCAGATTATTGTTTTTTAAATTTAAACTGTGAGCAGAAACCAATCACATAGGTGTAGTGAAGGCTGTGTCATTAGGGCCAGATTTGTGGAAAGACCACAGGCTTGGGGCAGCTGCTGCCCAAGGAAGGTTGCTGCATAAGGAAAATGTAGCCACAAATGGAAAAAGGAGGATGCATAATGGGAGAAACACATGGAAGAGGGGAGATGCGGCTTTAGGAGGCTGTACATGAAAGGGGCTGCTGTATATCAATGTTACACATGAAAGAGGAGGCTGTACACAAAATGGGAGAGGGGCTGCCTGCGGCACATGTAATGGGAGACAAAAGAAAGTTGGTCTAGAGTAGGGGTAAGGAACCTATGGCTCAGGAGCCAGATGTGGCTTTTTTGATGGCTACATCTGGCTCACAGACAAATCAGTAGGGATTGATTCACTAAGCTGCACTGCTCAAGCAGTGCAGCTTAATGTGGCAGCGCAAGTGAAATATTAAAAGTAGTGAACTCTACTGCTGTAGCGTGCACTACTATCTTTCTCGTGCTACCCCAAAATGAACGGCTGCTCCAATTGCCCCACTCTGGACCCTGTCAGGTCCAGTAACTTTGTAGAACGAGATCCCCGCACTTTGATTGTCCCAATAGGCTGTCTGCCACTTGACAGGCAGCCTATTGGGCCAAAGTGCGGGGATCTCATCCTAAAAAGTGAATCAACCCCCAAGGCAGCTAGCTAATTGTACAAGCTGTTGGTCGGCATTTCTCCTGTCTGGCTCACGGGGAAATTGCTGATGTTGCTCAAACCCAAGAGAAGTTGAAGACTCCGCTGCACGGAGGATCAACGGTATACACATCACCATGGCAACAGGGACGTGAGCCCTACTGTCCCAGTTTGAATCATATTGTATGGCTCTCACGGAATTACATTTTTTTTTTAAACAATTTTTATTGAGATATAACATCCATAACCAAATGGTCCCCGCAGAAGGGAACTCTGCAGTATAGTATAACAAAATGTAAAGGATATACAAAACATAACTTAGATAACAATTACACAGCAGCATCTTAAGACATATATAGTCCAGTCAGTAAGGTAATAATACGGTTTGGATATCTTTTGCAGAAAGGTGCATTGGCCTAAACAAGGTTACGTGTTAATGACCTGAGTACCATGAACAACAGGGAGCCTTTTATCAATATTAATGAAGAGCGAAAAATGAAAGGCAGACAGATCAAATAGCAAAAAGGTGTATTCCATAAGCTACCAACTAGGATAGGAGGGTAGGACATAGTACTTGTTTGTAATCCTCGCTGTCCTTGAAATCAATCCATAAAGCCCATATATTGTAGAACTTGCCCCCCTTGTGTGCTTTCAGAGCTATCAGTTCCTCTATCTCGTATATGTGATTGATTTTTCCAAACCAAAGTTTGAGTGAAGGGGTATTGGGCGATTTCCACAGTAGTGGAATGCATGCCTTGGCCGCTTTAATCATGTGATAGAGAGGACTTGTAATGGTGTGGAGCGCTTTGGCTCGAGTGGAGTAGGTATTGGTCTAGGGATAGTTGCAGGTCCAGAGTGGTGATCTAACTTCTTAATGTATCTATGCACATTTGCCCAAAACCCACTAATCCCATCACACGACCACCAGATATGGAGCAAGTCTCCCACCTCTGAGTTGCACCTTCAGCAGGTATTGGGAATGGAGTTAATCATGTTGTGTAGAGTCTCCGGGGTTCTGTACCAGCCAGAAAGCACTTTAAAGTTACACTCTTGCGTAACTGAGTTCAGGGAACTCTTGAAAGTTAGAGTGCATATTCTAGATCAGTCATCATTGGAATATTGTTTGTTTAGAATCTTTTCCCAGTTTTCTTTAAATAGAAACTGGTTTCTGAATTTTGTCTATGGTATATTTATAAAGGCGGGATAGGAGGTGTCTTTGAGGGGTGGATTGTTTGCAGAGAGTTTCGAAAGAAGTAAGTGATCGTGACAGAACCCCTGCTTTGGCTAGCTGTTATTTGTAGCTTCTAATTTGCAAATATGTCCAGAATGGAACATTCTCAGAGGAATCGGCGGCCAGCGTGGGGTAGGCGGGGAGGGTCCCATCAGCCATCAATTCACTCATCAGTAGATTAGGAGATCGTGATAGAGAAGATAGGAATTTGGGGTGTTGTCCGGGAGGAAAGTCAGGGTTATGTCGTAGGGAGGTAAGTGGGCCTGGGATTGAGGAAATAGAGGTTTCTGTGCACATGGTTTTGAAATTCTTTTTCCTATGGAGGAAGGTCTTTTGGGCCCGTCTGTTTAAGGTCCTTAGCAGATTCTGTCTAGCTTTAGTTATTTTAGTCATGTCAGTAAGGTTGGGGGCTTTTTTATGTTCTAGTTCTAGTCTCTCAATACTTGAACCTGATGGCTGATGAGACCCTCCATCATGAAGTTGGGCTCCTAAGCTTATAAATAAGCCTCGAATTGTTGGTTTATGGGCTTCCAAAGTGGACATGGGGTTTGTTTCTTCATTGGCATTCAAGTCAAAGTAATCTTTTAAGGCAGACAATACTTTATGAACTGCCTCGTCTCCTGCTAGAATATTAGGATTGAGTTTCCAAAGCCATTGCTTAGGTTGTGTACCCAGGCCGGCCCGCTCATGAGGCGGGGTGAAACTTTTGCCTCAGGCGGCAAATTTCTAGGGGCGGCATCCGCCCATCGGTGGGTGCGGGGAGCCGGCCGCCCAGCTGGAGGGGTAGCGGGCAGGACGGGGGTATTGGGCCTAGCGGCGGGGAGGGGGGTCGGACCCCCCCCTCCCTCGCCTGGGTCCCCCGTCCTCCGCTCCCCTCCAGCCTTAAATAGATAAGAAGCGCAACTCGTAAGAGGCAGTAGGCGGGGAGGACTCACCTCTTCCTCGATCCAGCGTGCGCTCCACTGACGTCACTTCCTGCAACGCCGCCCACCGTATTGTAAGTGGACGGCGCTGCAGGAAGGGACGTCAGTGGAGCGCACGCTGGATCGAGCGAGGAAGAGGTGAGTCCTCCCCGCCCACTGCCTATTACGAGTTGCGCTTCTTATCTATTTAAGGCTGGAGGGGAGCGGAGGACGGGGGACCCAGGCGAGGGAGGGGGGGGTCCGACCCCCCTCCCCGCCGCTAGGCCCAATACCCCCGCCCTGCTCGCTACCCCTCCAGCTCGGCGGCGGCGGTCCCCCCCACGGGGATGCGGCGGCAGCAATCATTTTTTCCTCAGGCGGCAAAAAGTCTAGGGCCGGCCCTGTGTGTACCTTTCCTATAAAGCTTAGTAGTGACTGGAGCATGGTCTGAAATTGATAGACCACCAATTTCAGAGCTATGAAGTCTGTGAAGGTCTCTCTGCATGATTAGGACATAGTCAATTCTAGTATATTTTTGATGCAAGGATGAGAAGAAGGAATAATCTCTTCCCGATGGATTAGCTAATCTCCAAGAATCGATTAATTGTAAGGAAGTCACAGAATGGTTAATATGTTTCAAAGCAGAGTAGGGGAGATAGGATTTCCCGTCTGAGGTATCAATCAAGGGGTCTAAAGGAACATTCAGATCGCCTCCAATCAGCAGGAGACCCTCACAGAACCCCTTCAGTTTAGTCAGTACAGCCCGTAGGAAGGAAGGTTGTTTGGAGTTTGGCGTATACAGTGGTGTGAAAAACTATTTTCCCCCTTCCTGATTTCTTATTCTTTTGCATGTTTGCCACACTTAAATGTTTCTGCTCATCAAAAACCGTTAACTATTAGTCAAAGATAACATAATTGAACACAAAATGCAGTTTTAAATGATAGTTTTTATTATTTAGTGAGAAAAAAAACTCCAAATCTACATGGCCCAGTGTGAAAAAGTGATTGCCCCCCTTGTTTAAAAATAACTTAACTGTGGTTTATCACACCTGAGTTCAATTTCTGTAGTCACCCCCAGGCCTGATTACTGCCACACCTGTTTCAATCAAGAAATCACTTAAATAGGAGCTATCTGACACAGAGAAGTAGACCAAAAGCACCTCAAAAGCTAGACATCATGCCAAGATCCAAAGAAATTCAGGAACAAATGAGAACAAAAGTACTGTAATTGAGATCTATCAATCTGGTAAAGGTTATAAAGCCATTTCTAAAGCTTTTGGACTCCAGCGAACCACAGTGTGAGCCATTATCCACAAATGGCAAAAACATGGAACAGTGATGAACCTTCCCAGGAGTGGCCGGCCGACCAAAATTACCCCAAGAGCGCAGAGAAAACTCATCCGAGAGGCCACAAAAGACCCCAGGACAACATCTAAAGAACTGCAGGCCTCACTTGCCTCAATTAAGGTCAGTGTTCACGACTCCACCATAAGAAAGAGACTGGGCAAAAACGGCCTGCATGGCAGATATCCAAGGCGCAAACCACTTTTAAGCAAAAAGAACATTAAGGCTCATCTCAATTTTGCTAAAAAACATCTCAATGATTGCCAAGACTTTTGGGAAAATACCTTGTGGACCGAGGAGGCAAAAGTTGAACTTTTTGGAGGGTGCGTGTCCCGTTACATCTGGCGTAGAAGTAACACAGCATTTCAGCAAAAGAACATCATACCAACAGTAAAATATGGTGGTGGTAGTGTGATGGTCTGGGGTTGTTTTGCTGCTTCAGGACCTGGAAGGCTTGCTGTGATAGATGGAACCATGAATTCTACTGTCTACCAAAAAATCCTGAAGGAGAATGTCCGGCCATCTGTTTGTCAACTCAAGCTGAAGCGATCTTGGGTGCTGCAGCAGGACAATGACCCAAAACACACCAGCAAATCCACCTCTGAATGGCTGAAGAAAGACAAAATGAAGACTTTGGAGTGGCCTAGTCAAAGTCCTGACCTGAATCCTATTGAGATGTTGTGGCATGACCTTAAAAAAGCGGTTCATGCTAGAAAACCCTCAAATAATGCTGAATTACAACAATTCTGCAAAGATGAGTGGGCCAAAATTCCTCCAGAGCGCTGTAAAAGACTTGTTGCAAGTTATCGCAAACACTTGATTGCTGTTATTGCTGCTAAGGGTGGCCCAACCAGTTATTAGGTTCAGGGGGCAATTTCTTTTTGACACAGGGCCATGTAGGTTTTGAGGGTTTTTTTCTCACTAAATAATAAAAACCATCATTTAAAACTGCATTTTGTGTTCAATTATGTTATCTTTGACTAATAGTTAATGGTTTTTGATGAGCAGAAACATTTAAGTGTGACAAACATGCAAAAGAATAAGAAATCAAGAAGGGGGCAAATAGTTTTTCACACCACTGTAGATTGAGACAAGTGTAGTTAACTCATTGTTCACCTTCCCCTTAATGAATAGGAACCTGCCCTTGTCATCACGTAGTGAGTGTAACAGTTCAAATGATAAACGTTTATGGAGAGCAATCATGACTCCCTTAGTTTTGGAAAAGGTATTGGTGGCATGGTAAATCTGTGTGAATTGTTTATCTTTGATTGAGGGAATTTTGTCCCTCTGAAAATGAGTTTTCTGTATAAAACCCACATCAGAGTTCAATTTATGCAGTTCAAGAAAAAGAGAATGTCTTTTGGAGGGGTTGTTTAGCCCTTTTACATTATAAGAAGTAATGGAGAGGGGAGCCATGGTTGTTCTCTGAGAAAAGGAGAAGAAGTTAATCAGAGAGAGAAAAAAGGCAAGGTGCACAATCAGAAAAAACGGTGAGTGGAATACCTTTTTGTGTGGCCCAATAATTTTCAGGTCTTAGATTTCTGAACCGTGTGTTGTGGTAAAGTTAGATGGTAAGTTAACTAGTCTGTGGCTTACTGCTGTGTGTAATCCGAAAATGTTATCCCTGGGTACACCAATACAACAAGTGGTGTAGCCCTACAGTCTGGGATAGCTTAGGGTATTTTTCTATGGACCGAGAGTGATGTTAAACAGCCTACAGCTACCCCTGGTGGGGAGAGATGGTCGGGGAGACCTAACAGAGATCGGGTCTCGTCTCGGACACTTGATATTACCTGACAATGCAGTGGTAATGTTTGTAAAAAGGTACAATTTGTTATATTAAGGCAAGGTAGAGATCTAACGAGTGTCCTGTGGACTCCCAGCATATCTATCTTTCCCACCAAAGAAAGCACAAAAATCGTTAAAACTAAGGCTAGGCAACACATATTGTTTCAAACTAGGCAATAGGGACGCCTATAAGGTGGTCGAAAGAAAGCATTTTAGCAAAAACCTGAGCATGTTAAATACATTTCAGAGAGATTCAAATAGGATAGCTGGCTCCTGTTATGAATTGCTCTTCTAGGAATACTAGCTATCAGTTAGCGTTACAGCTCAGTGTGTATATAGATTAAACTGTAGTATCTTATAACTCTTAGCAGACTAGAGTCCTAAAGTTTAGTCCATACCTAGAAAGGAAGGATTAGTGTCGTATATGTAATAGATAGCGGAGATGCTGCCGCAGCGGTGAGCGGCATGGCGGCTGTCTCCGTGTCTCAGCCGGCAGGCCTTCGCCGCGCAGTTACATGGTGGAGTTTTGTCTGGTCCGTCAGTTGCACATAGACTGAGGGACACGTGAGCGCGCGCCAGGCGACAGGACCTTTATGCGAATAGAAGGGGAGTCAGCTGATCGGCCGGTCAGCTGACTCCAGCAGTGCTCCTGATTGGTTCAGTGACTGGGGCGGCGCTGTGGGGCACTCTCAGTATATATAGGACCTGCCTGTCAGTAGCTCCTCGTCTGCTGTTGTGAATGCTACGTGTTAGCACTCAGACCTTAGTCAGATCCCAAAGTGTGCTAGAACCGGCAGGAGCTGGGGATCCACACTTAGTCAGATTCTGTTGATAGCTAAAATACTAATTGAATTGTATTATTTGTTATGACCTTCTGCTAGCCTTGACTACTCTTCTGCTTACTGATTCTGTGCTTCTGCCTATCTGATCCTGTTGCTGACTCAGCCTGAACTCTACTCTGATTTAAGCCTTCTGTCTTTGTACTGTATCTGTCCGTTTGTTGCCGAATCTGCTTGTCTGACTCTCCTGCCCTCACCAGTGAGCCTAGTCTCTGGTGAGGGATTCTCTGTACAGATTAATCACCTGCTCCTCAGGTGACCAGTAGCTGCAGTACAGTCTTAATCACCTTCTCCTCAGGTGACCAGTAGCTGCAGTACAATCTTAATCACCTGCTTCTCAGGTGATTAGGAGTTGCAGTACAGTCTTGATCTCCTGCCCCTCAGGTGATCACCTGCTACAGTACAGTCTGAATCACCCGCTCCACGGGTGATCAGTATATGTTGTCTTACTGTGCACCACCTGCTCCTCGGGTGAACTGATTACTAGTTCATCTGCATCCCCAGCTTGCTGGAGTGCTGATCCCTGTGTTCTATAGAGATATCTCCCTCTACCAACTTCTCTTGGGGATTTGGTATCTCTATCTCTTTTACTGTTGCACCAAACACCTATCTTTACATCTGGTTGTCCTGTGTCTCGCTATACTTGCATTATTGGTGATTCTGCAGATCACCACATAATCAGGTATAGTATCTGTATTATTGGTGATACTGCAGATCACCAATAATCAGAAAATCTGTTCTTGCTGACACCAATCATTACAGTATATCTTAAAAATGTTTTGAGTAACCTGGAAAAAGAAAAGGTGTACGTGCTGAGACCTCATTTATAATAAACGTATAAGGACAGTTAAACGGTTAGGTACCCATGTACAGCCGTCTATCACTCTCCAGTGTGGCGGTCAGGGCCGGATTTGTACTCTTTACCGCCCAAGGCCGCTGTCACCAGCCGCCCCCCTTCAGTTTAGGTAGCCAGATTACCCCTCCCCCTTCCCTCTAGTATAGGTAACCTGATACCCCCCCCCTCTTCCGGTATAGGTAGCCAGTTGACCCCTTTCCCTCTAGTATAGGTAGCCAGATGACTCCCTTAATCCCTCCTTTTTCCCACCCCCCTTTCAGTATAGGTAGCCAGCTCGCCTTCACACCGCAGCAGCCATCAGTGTCACTCATTTCTCTATTCGTCTCCAGTGCCAAAGCTTCCTCTTCCCCTCTGTCGCCAATGCTGCCCAAGTCCATAGCCGCCACCCACAATGCAAACATGCACAGAGAGCAAGGTGGTCGTTGAACAGGCTGTTGGCTGAGTACCGCAGTCAGGCACTCGCCTGATTTCCCTGCATTGCAGCATTTGCAAGTTTGCAAATGCTGCATAAGTTCAGCCTGCTGCTTTGGTGCCCTTGCTCCTGTGGTGCCCTAGGCCATGGCCTAGGTGGCCTTGCCTGAAATCCGGACCTGGTGGAGGTGGGAGGATTTGCTGTCCTCTCTCATTCGGGAGCTTCCCCTGGAACTCGCCGGGGAAGAGCTGGGGGTATTACGCTTTCTGTGCATAGTTCCTCTGCCTCGTGTGCAGTGGGCATTCCGATTAAGAAAGGTGTCAGTTCCTGCGATTGCCCCAGCTGAATACATTCGGTCTAGGATAACCGGCAGACGAAATTCACTATACCAGTCTGGTAGCTCAATTTGTGAGATCTGGAGGGTATCGCAAAACTTTTCCAGGTCAGAGGGCGTTCTCAGTAGTGCAGATCGGTCATTTTTTGAAGCGTATAGTCCAAACAGGAATCTCCATTTGTATATAATCTCATGTCTCTGTAACTCAGCTAGTAACGGTCTCAGAGCACGCCTGTTGCAGAGACTAATTGGCGAAAGATCTTGATAAATTGTAATTGTGCTGTCATTGAAGTAGATGGAATCTTGTTCTCTGGCCAAACGGATGATATTCTCCTTTTGGGTAAAGCCTACTAGGCAGGCGGCAGCAAATAATATCTCTAGGCGAGTCGTTAGCTTTAGCTCATGGTCTCGGGCCCTGTGGGCTCTCTCCATTCCAATTGTACTTTCTTTAGGTCGTCCCAGTAAACCGTTGAAGATTGCTTGTAGCGCTGCTTGTATATCTTCAATTGAAACAGTTTCAGGGATCCCCTTCACCCGAATATTGTGGCGCCTTCCCCTGTTGTCTAAGTCCTCCATATGGCGGTTCATTTCGATAAGCTGAATATTGTGGGAAACAGCGGATTGTTGTAGTTCCTCGATGGCTGCATCACGGCTGTTCCCCCTTTTTCTCAGCCTTGTTAAGCCGCTCTACAAGGCTTTGCATCCCGTCCTTCAGTTCCAGCACCGCCCCCATCATGCTGTTCTTAATATCGGCTGCTAACGAGGTCATGTCTGCCATTGTAGGCAATTGGCGCATATAATTGAGCATATCGAGGTTGCATACCGCGGGGTCAGAGTCATCCGCGGGAGAGGCTTCAGCGGCGCGTTCCGAGGCCGAGGCGGGCGCCATGTTGGAGGCCTTGCAGTCGGCATCACCAGCTTTGTGGGAGCGAAAGATAGCTGGGATGTTCCTGCTGTGGGTATCGGGGTCCCCCTGAGCCTTTAAGGTTGCTTTGGGCTTGCTTTGCTTGCCTGCCATCTCGCTAAAAAGAGGTGGGAGAAGCGAAACGCTGGGAGTCTTGACGGAGCGAGAGATTAAGTGTCCATCTTGTTCGGCTTCCGGCCATGCCCCCACAGAATTACATTTTAAAATATGTGGTGTTTATGGCTCTCTCAGCCAAAAAGGTTCCTGACCCCCGGTCTAGAGGCTGAAAAACTAAAAAACTAAAAAAGTTTCCACAACAGCAGCTTCTATTCCCTTTCACTGGTGTTTCCATAACATCACCTCCATACTGTGGGGATGCCCCCTTCAAATAAAACATCCACCAGCTTGTTCTTTCTGATGACTTCACAGCATAGAATTCAATGGGAGAGGTGAAGTGCAGAAGTCTCATGATGGCCGGACTGCCGTTGGAACGCCCACCCAGCGGGAGGTGACGACGGACCCGTCGTTGCCTCCAGTCCGGCGTGTGTAAGGACCTTTAGCTTCATTCACAGGTAACCAAGATGGAAACAGTCTAGAATAGGATTCTCTGCTTTTCCCTTATAAAATTCACAGGAATCATAACCTGGACAATGCAATACATTTGTTAATTAGTATTTATCTACTTATTTACCTTTTTTATTTCTAGGTTAGCATGGGTGTCACTTGTTCTTTAAAATAAAAAACAACTTAGATTTACATTACGGCTGTGTGAATGGGGTGCTGTGGAACTCAGAGGTTTGTTCGCCATTTTTCTGTAAGAATCCAGGCCAGGTGAGTGACTTACAGTTACTTTTATTCAACCAGCAAGTAATTTTTGATGGGAAATTACATAGGTGTCTCCCAAAAGATAATAAGACGATGTACAAAAGGCAATTATTATGCAAAAAAAAGTCTCAGTTTTTATTTAAATTTGAGCAAAAAGTGTCCAGTCCAAAATTATTCACACCCTTCCCAAACTGTCACAGTCTGTGGGAAAAGCCAAAGTTCTTTACCATTTCAAATAGTCCAAGCTGTTCTAAAGCATCCTAATTACCCTGATTAATTGGGAACAGCAGTTTGAATCAACTCAACAGTTGGTTTGTGAACAGTCATGGCTAAGACAAAGGAGCTCAGTGAGGACCTGCAGCTGCACATTGTGGCTGCTCACAAGTCAGGAAAGGGCCACAAGGCCATTTCTAAATGTTTTCCAGTTCCAGTGGCTACAGTGCAAAGTATTATAAAAAAAATACAAGATGTTCTGCACTGTAGAAAATCTCTCTCTGGGAACCTAATCACAGTAAACGGCACCATGAAAAAAGAATTACACATGAGGATTCTCAACGACAACCTCAGGTAGTCTGCAAATAAACTTAGCCTTGGCCACCAATGGACATTTCAGCATGACTATGACTCAAAACACACAGCAAAAGTGGTGAAGAAATGGTTAACAGACAACAACATTAACATTTTGGAGTGGCCCAGCCAGAGTCATGACTTGAATCTAATTGAGAATCTGTGGAGGGAGCTAAAGATCAGAGTGATGGCAAGAAGACCCTCCAACCTGAAAGATTTGGAGCTTATTGCTAAAGAGCTCCATGTGGAGACATGCAAAAAGCTGGTCTGCAATTATAGGAAACATTTGTTTGCTGTAATGGCCACTAAAGGCTTTTCTATTGATTATTGAGAAGGGTATGAATAATTTTGGACTGGGCACTTTTTGCTCAAATGCAGGGGCGTAGCAATAGGGGTTGCAGAGGTTGAGCCCTCCCTCAACTACAGTATTATCTCTGTATTGGTCCTGTGCTCATAATAATCACTTCTATAGATACTTTGAATAGTGGTAATCATTAACAAACGGCTCCCCATCCCTTTCTTGCACCTCTGACACTGTAGTTGCCATTGGCAGGTTTTGGTGTGCCGTATCAATTGTTACGTATAGAGTGCTTGAGGGGCCCCATTGTAAAACTTGCATCAGGGCCCACAGCTTCTTAGCTACACCACTGCTCAAATGTAAATAAAAGCTGAGAAATGTTTTTTCCACAATAATGTCTCTTGTACATTGTCTTGTTACCTTTTGGGAGACACCTATGTCATTTCCCGTCAAAAAATTACTTGCTGGTTGAATAAAAGTAACTTTAAGTCAAAATTTGCCAGGGGTATGAATAATTATGGGCAGCACTCTATATGTTTGTGGGTGAGTCAGTCAGCTGACGTCCACACAAGGCTGGGTTCCAGTGTGGATTCCAGTGTGTGGACTGACATTTTAAAGACCCCTGTCATGTTGTGGGAGTGTCCATTAGTCACAGCGCTAAATCCATAATCTGTTCCTTTCTAATGATGAGATTCTGAATGTCACACTGTCACAATTTGCTTTTTAGATGCTTAAAAGAAATATTTTGTCATTGAGTGATTTTACTCTTACGCATTATGTTTGGAGCTGCCCAGACCTATTTCACTTCTTAGTAAGAAAATTATCCTGTCAGTTGTGACAACCGGCAAAAGAAATGGATTAGGGATTAATCTGAGCACTTAAAATGTATCTCCACCTTTCTCATAAGTTTCACACTGCAAGGCATGTCACGAAATATAAAACTTACTTAATAGCATTCATTATTGACACTGTTTTTTGTGTCAGTTCAGGAATTTTTTTTTCATCATGCGTAAGAGGAAATTTTTTAACATAATTTTTTTCCCATGAGGTGGAGTCAATCTGCTTCAGCTGTTTATATGCCATCACCACAGAGTGTAGCCATTATTCTATTTAAAAGGAGGTGTGTCGAAGAATATAAAAATCCAGTCACTAAAATATTGTGACATAAGGCCTCGTTAAAGAAGAATTATGCCAAATGTCAAATAAACAGTGTCGCATAGAGAAATATGAAACATTTTACATTTCGGAAATACTATGGGTGACATTCATTAAAGTGTACTGCATGATGAATATATCTTTTTTGGTGGTAATTACCACTAAGTTTTACTGTTTCTGCCTGTGTTCGTTCATCAGAGCAGTTGCTATGGAAACCCCACTTTCAGTATTTTTGGATGGTAAATTACCCTGTGGAAGCTGTAAAAGGCTTGTTTCGTCAATTCATTAAAATGTCATAAGCTTTTTGTACCTCATTTACCAAAGGATTTTTATGGCAAACTGAGCTTCTGTTAATACATAAACAAGTAGCAAGAACTAAACTGCCTACATAACAAGTGCCACCATGTCAACCTTTTTAATGACCACAAGCACTAAGTAAACAATCCTCTAGTGGTAGACAGGTCATGTGTATGCTCAGTGTGTATTTTATCCCATAAGTGGGGCTTGCACTCTTTTGCAGGTAGGCACTCATCTGTTTTTAAGTAGCGCTGTTCATTTCCTTGCTATGAAATAAGTAAATAATGCTGCCTGGACATTAACCCGTTCCTGACCACCTAACACCGATAGGCGTCGGCATGGTGGAGCCCCCCGGAGCCGCCTAACGTCGTTTGGCGTCAAGTCCTGCTGGCAGAGATTACCGGGTGTCATGTGTGCATCGCACATTCCCGCTGAGTAACCTGCCAGCCGCAATTGCGGCTAGCAGGCTGTCGAAACAGAAAGAAATGCCACAATCAGTTGTACGGCACTGTGATCTAATGCTGAGCTGTACGGGGGACAGCTCTGTCTCTAAACTGTCCCCAGGAGACATTCAAAAGCGATCCCTCTCATATGCCTATGAGAGGCGATCACAATGATTGGATCTCAGGGGGGAGGGAGGAGGAAGGGATGAATTAATGAAGACAATAAAATTAATACAAAAAAAAACAAAAAAAAATCGCAGCAGCAATCAGATTCCACCAACAGAAAGCTCTGTTGGTGGCAAGCAAAGGCGGGCACATTCATTTGTGTGCTAAATTGTATGGCCGTGCAGCACACTGTTAAAGCTGCAGTATGCTGAATTGTAAAAAATAGCCTGGTCACTAGGGGAGTGTAAGCCTGTGGTCCTCAAGAGGATAATATGGCCTCTTGTCTTATAATAGGATAACTTCCTAAATGTACAGCACAGAAGAAATAGAATGCTATCGCTAAAAGACCAGTAAACATAAAAAATAACAGGGCTCTTTAAAGGACAACTAAAGTGAGAGGTGTATGGAGGCTGCCATATTTATTTTCTTTAAGCAATACCAGTTGCCTGGCTGTCCTGCCGATCCTCTGCCTCTAATACTTTTAGTCATAGATCCTGAACAAGCATGCAGCAGATCAGGTGTTTCTGACATTATGCTTGTTCTGGTGTTATTCAGACACTACTGCAGCCAAATAGATCAGCAGGGTTGCTATGTAACTGGTATTGTTTAAAAGGAATTAAAAATGGCAGCCTCCATATTCTTCTCACTTCAGTTGTCCCTGCATGTTGTTTAGAAATAAAATGTACTCAAATTTTCAAAAAACAAACAAAACAAAAAAAAACAGCTATAGGCCTTTCAATTGGACTACTAAAGAAACTGACTTCAAGATTATTTCCTGCCACCCTGCAGCACACACGGTTTGCCGGCTTTTACAATTGTCAATTTAGTGTTTGCAATGCCAGTGTGATTTGCAAATCACCTAGTGCGTTAAAATAATCAGCTTGAGTGTTAGAAAACTGTCTGTAGGCGTATTGGTGGCTATTTTTTAAAATTACTTTTGGTATGCTTTCTTCAGCATCTCACATCACTTATCTCCTGCCTCACTACTAGTTCCATATATCTTTATTTAAGGTTTTAATATTTTCATTTTTCTTTTAACATTTTTATAAGCCTCTCCTAAGCCTCATTTACTTCCTCATCAGCTACACAGGCTGGTATTACCAGAATGACAGAGTTGGTCCGCTGACTTGGTGCCGATTTTAGGAATAGGCAAACCAGGCAACAATGTGCCCTTAACACATTGTTCTTTATGGATGATCTAAGATGGCGCCGGGTGCGGACGCCACGGCCACAGGGCTCCGGCCTTTTTTCCTTTTTTCTCTTTAATATCTCGCAACTGCTCTCACCTATAAACTCCATCTGCCTGGTGAGATGCAGGGGACACAGGAGTGCAGCGCAGGCTGCCATCGGCTGGTCGGGTGCTCCGCCGCGGGAGACCGACTGCAGGAGAAGCTCACCAGCATGTGGACCATCCGCTGGGACCTGTGAGCGGGAGAGACGCTAGGAGAGACACGCGATGGCGCCACCGGTCCGGCCTCCGCATTCCTTGCAGGCTGGGAGAGGGGCCACTGTACCGTTGCCGGGAGACCTGGACGCCTTGTGGATGCTGAACGGGAGTCCGCTGGGATGGACATGATGTCGGGGGCCGGCCGCCCTCCTCCATTGGCCCATCTGCTCGAGCGGGAGCTCCCATCTGCCACCACTAAAGCCCCGCAGCTGCATCACCATTGAGCCGAGCTTCCATCTGCCGCTACAGCCCCGCAGCTCCACCACCATAGAGCCGCAGCTCCGTGATCTCCGCGCTCTCTACCACGTGACTGCCAGGATCAGCTGAGCAGCCGCCGCCACCCACGTGGTGGGGGATAGGCCAAGGCACCTCACGGCTTGCCTCTGATCAACCACCGCTGCTGCCAGGCACAGGCAGGATGCCTCCCCATCCAGACCGCAGGGGCGATCACATCATCCCCTGGTGGCACATCACTGCTGCCCTGCCCAGGTGAGCCCGATATGTTGTGCCCCCAAGTCGGCCCCCTCATCTCTCTATCCTGGTGGGATTCCATCCAGCTCGGCCACTAGCTCCATCGGCCTGTGCGGCCACTGGCTCTTTTCGCTCCCAAGCACTGGGTCCCCTCTGCCTGCAACCACCATAAATGGATTCCAGGCAGCATGCCAGGGCTTGGACTGTTTGTTGGACTGTACCCAGGGTGTTTAAATCTGCAGCCCTAGTAGGGATGCTCTCTACTCCTGTTTTGGATCTCTCCTTCCTTACTCCTTTACTCATTCTCTCTTTAGCTATCCCTTCTCTCTCTCTCTCTCCCTATCTATCACTCTTTTCCAGGATACACTGCGGGACATCTGGACTGCTGTGGATCGAGCGAGCGCCGTCGGTAGTTGGCAGGCGGCTCCCCTCACATAGCACTCCAGACCTCCCCACGCGTCCTTCACTATAGCCATGTGCTGTCTGTACACAGAGGTATATGTCTACTTGTACTACTGTATATGATTGTATGTGTTGAAGATCGCATGTATGTGTTTGTACCATCACCGACCCTGTATGAGCCAAAAACAATTCCGGGTACAACCCCCGTTGTACTTTGGCGAAATAAATTATTCTGATTCTGATTATGATTCTCTTATACACCACTGCTAGTTCTATTAACAAACAGATGGATGTTAATTGCATCAACTAAATGGCCATTGCTAATTAGCGTAACAAAGGAAATCTGAAAAGCATAAGAATGCAATGGCAGGTACTATTAATGTGCTAATTATGCTGTAACTATTTTAGATTTGTACAGAATTGTTTGTGGCTACTCTTCTGGATTTCCAGGAAAATACTAAGACCTGTAAAGACTCAGGCTGTACATAAACAGTATAATGTTACTTATAAAGTTGCTATATAACCCCCAAAGCTATAGGAAAGGTTTGTTATGTGGGTTCAGTGAGGTTTGGATGTCGACATGTATCTGGCAGGGCAATAATTTTTGTATCCTTATATAGACACATTTTTTAATTTAATCAATCAATTTAGTATTGGTGTCTGCACAATGTAAGTACAGTAGATTAAGATATTCCTATTAATATAAGCTTGTGTGTGTGTGTGTGTGTGTGTGTGTGTGTGTGTGTGTGTGTGTGTGTGTGTGTGTGTGTGTGTGTGTGTGTGTGTGTGTGTGTTTGTGTGTGTGTGTGTGTGTGTGTTTGTGTGTGTGTTTGTGTGTGTGTGTGTGGGGGGGGGGGGGAGAAACAGTCCTGTGCTGATTCTTGAAGTTTACAGCTGTTGGGATAGTTGATGCCCCTGGATACATCTCTGGATTGTTTCCAGTCATTTAGTGTAAATTGCCTAAAGGTAGCCATACACTGGTCGATTTGCCATCAGATCAACCAACAGATAGATCCCTCTCTGATCGAATCTCATCAGGGAGGGATCGTATGGCTGCCTTTACTGCAAACAGAGTGTGAATCGATTTCAGCATGAAACCGATCACAATCTGTGAAGCTGCCCCCCGCATACATTACCTGATCCGGCCGGCGTGTGTCACAGCTGTCTTCTTCTCCGTGCTGGGCTCCGGGTCCAGGTGGCTTCACTGAACTTCCTGTCCGGGGAAGGGTGCTCTACTACTCTTTAAATTCCTGCCGGGACAGGAAGTTCGGTGAAGTCAGCCAGATTCGGAGCCCAGCGCGGAGAAAAAGACAGTGGTGACAGTGGGGATACGCGCCGGCTGGATCAGGTAATGTATTGCAGCTAGCATCAGTGGTCGGGCTTTCAAACGCCTCTATCGACACACTCCCGACCCGCCGGCAATTGAGGAAAATCTTCCGCATGGATGGATCGACGGGAACAATTGATTTCGGACGGAAATCGATCGTTCTGTCAGCATTTGCGCAACAATTTCACAGCAGATTCGATCACAGTTATCGAATCTGCTGTATATCAGCAGGAAAATTGTTAGGTGTATGGGCCCCTTAACACAGGAATGTGTGAATGCATGCTTAGATAAATTGATATAGATAAGGCACCTGGTAGAGGCATAGCTAGGCTTTTCCGCACCCGGGGACAAAGACAGTTTTTGCGCCCCCTCTGGACAAATTGGGCAAGGCCACGCATATGTGGGTGTGGTCATGGGTGGAGCCAATTGTACAAATCCTCCCCCCAGTTTAGATAGCCAAATGTGCCCCCCTTTAGATAGCCAGGTGTGCCTGCCTTCCCCTCGTTTAGATAGCCAGATGTACCTCCTGTAGTTAACCAGATGTGCCCCCCCCCCCCCTATTCTGCTGCTGTTAACACTTCTGCACTTCTCTGCAAAGGGAGGGAGAGAAGCAGGGGCACTTCGGGTAGCCAGCAAGCTGCCTCTCACTCACTTGGGGGTGCGGTGGCTATGCTCTGTGCCCCCTTACAGTGCTGCATCCGGGGACATGTGTCCTCCCTTGCCCAGATTGCCCCCCCCCCCCCCGCCCCCCGAGCATTAAGAGAGTTGAATTCAGTTATCAATAGGCCACTTTATATTATTTTCTACAATTCCCTTTCAAGTGGGTCAGTTCCCTGTGACTGGGATGTTTTGCCCTTATTTAAAGAGAAACCATAGCCAAGAAATGAACTTCATCCCAATCAGTAACTGATACTCCCTTTGGCATGAAAAATCTTATTACTTTTATCAAATGGATCATCAGGGGGCTCTGTATGGCTGATCTTGTGGTGAAACCCCTCCCACAGTGTGATGTTAGAACCTCACAGCTCTGAGGTCCTGACATCACACTGTGGGAGATTTGTTGCATTGTGGGAAATAACAGCTGTTTCCAACTGCCAGAAAAGCAAGCAGCATCTCCTTCCAGTGACATCACCTTCAAGCAGTAAAAATGTCACCATGTGATAAATGTATGAATGTAAATCAGGGAGAGGAACGATTTTACAATGAGCAAACACTGACTAAATCATTTATACATAATTATTGTAAAAATTAAGCACTTTTTTGTATTGTATTATTTTTACTGGAGTTCCTCTTTAAGAAGGGAAAAAAGATCAGAAATGGGAAACTACAGACCTGTAAGCTGAACATTGATTGTGTGTATACTGTATGAATGTATTCTAAGAGATGCCATACAAGATTTAATAGCACTGAATAATCTAATTTCAGCTCATCAATATGGGTCTACTAAATACAGGGCATGTCTCAACAACATCTTCAGCTTTTATGAAGTGATGAATGCAAATTTAGATCTTTAGATTAGACAGGCTCACCCAGTGCAATTTAACAGACAAGAACATAGGTGCAGTAACTATAAAAAGAAAGAATAAGTATACAATAACTACAGTAGATACACACAAGTCCAGTGGAACGTTTGTATTGATATAGGACTACTGGAGTTGGTTTTATAGGTCTTGCATTAAAGCGACCTGAGCAACTCATATAAACAAAACATTTAAAATGAACCTCCCTCTAAGGCAGGGATCCCCAAACTTTTTCAGTCAAAGGCTGAGTTAACATACTTCAGACTGCTGGGTGTCCGGAACATACATAAAATGATGTTGAAAAACATTACATTGAATCTAGGTATTGATTCCCCCCGTTCATGCCTGGAGGAGAACTCCCAGCTGCAGCCATTCAGTCATGCGGCGCCCAAAGAAAGTCTTTGTGCACCAGGCAGTGAAGCATACTCAGGTGATAACCTGCAGTCCAGTTGGACAGTAAATGTCACCTGATGCAGAATTGTATTGGAAGCCAGTGAATGACTGCTCACTGGCTTCTACAGTATGAGGATGGGTGGTGCCAGCACTGCTATTGTATATGTGGGCCGCTGATATTTAACCATTTACCGACCGCCCACTGCACAGGGGCGGCCGGAAAGTGGATCCCGCAAGGACCGCCGCATGCACAGAGGCAGCGGTCCTTGTAGGGGCATGGGCGGAGCGGTCGCGTCATCCGTGACGCGATCCTCCGCCGGGGATCGATAGCCGGCCATTTAGTCTCCGCTCGCTGGCCACTTAGCAGCGCCGGCGAGCGGAGGAATATACAGATTCCGCCAATCAAATGCGTATAATGAAGAGAAAGATCCGCACCACCTTCAGAAAAGCTTAGTCTGTTTTATTGGAAAAAAACATACAAATTTAAAAAGAACTTTAAGGCAGGACAGTCCACTGTTTCGGGCTCCTGCCCATCTTCATGCTGCCTAGTTCTGAAGTAACATACAAAAACACCAACATATATACAGAGAAACAACCAATCACTGAGTATATACTAATTAGAGGACCTGATGGGAAACAGCCTATTTACATATCTAGTCACACCTCCAACTCCCCCATTGGTGGATCTGAGCAAGATCCAAACATTCAAAAAATAACTGTCAATAATGGCTGAATAAAAAAATATCAAAATCAGGCATGCCTCTAAGATGTATTGGCAAGATATCAGCCAAAACGCCATGGTGGAATATGCTGAATAGCAGAAAAAAGAAAAAATCCAAAAAGTAACATTTTATTAAAGAAAACAAAACATCAAAATCCGCATGGAAATGACACATAAACGCATCAATACGACGCGACGCCATACCCGCATACGCGTATAGATGACGTAATAATGCATATCCTCTATCTAGACTACTGACGATCAAAAATACGCATCTATGCCGGACGTATATACACATGAGACAAGCGCTCAAAAAATGACGCATAAACGTATAAAAAATTACGTATCAATAAAACAATTGCCTAGAAAGTGCCACATGAACGCGTCCTAACTATACGCAATCTTTGCGACTAAAAATACGCGTAAAATTAACCAAACACCAAAAAATGCCGAAAAAATGCCGAAAAATGCCAAAAAAATGCCGAAAAAATGTCAAAAAAAGCCGAAAAAATGTCAAATAAATGCAAAAAAAATGCCAAGAAAATGCTGAAAAAATAACAAAAATGCCAAAAACATAAAAATGCCATATATGAAAAAATCATGCCATATATGAAAAAAAAATCAATTCAGCACTTTCCACCAATGGTATATCAGATGATTGGTAGTATAATAAAAAATATCCAATAAAAGAAAGCTAATAAGGCCTATAAATATCTATGAGTCTATCAGTATCACCAATCTAGTCTCAAATCATACTCTTTATTTAACCCACTATTCACAGTGTCAAGTTCTCTGATCCATTTAGATTCTAACTTCAATAATCTAGACAATCTATCACCCCCTTTATTATCCTGTTTAACCCCATCGATGACACAAACCCTAAGCTGACTAACATTGTGTCCAAAGGTAGTAAAATGCTCTGAAACGGCCTGATCCATATTCTTTTTGCGAATGGTAGATTTGTGCGAGGCCAAACGATCTTTCAATCTCTGTGTCGTTTGGCCAACATAGCACTTACCACATGGGCATTTAAGCATATAAGGTGGTAAGAAACACAGGAGGAAATACAATCAAACAGAAGAGTCCAATGCAACTCAGGAAGCGACCTTGACACCTTCACTGGTCGTGAATATATCTAAGTATCCATTAAAAGATTCTGAGAAGAAGGTTCTCGAATATGGACTTTCTTTTTGCCCAACTAGTTTTCCGGACTTTTTTTCACTGGATGTCGAACTAAATCGTTTTTTCAGAACACTGAAACTAAAAAAAATTTTCGGGACTCCCCGATCTGAGAGTATTTTTCACTTCACTGCTCCTGCCCGAGATGAATGTCTTACATTACAGGGTTTGGGCCTTAGGAATAAAAGTGCATTTACCCCAAATAGTCACCCGGCCATTGATTTATTTTCTAAAAGGGTCATGGGGGATATTGGTAAGGTTGAGAAGATAGTGAGAACGGGAAAGCTAGTTGTGAATCATAATTTGAGTTCAGATGAAAGGAATGCCATTAGATCTTTAGAACAGAATTTACAAATCATCATTCGCCCAGCGGACAAGGGAGGAGCAGTGGTCATACTTGATAGGGATTATTATATCCAGGAAATTGAGAAACAATTATCTGATGTTAGAGTGTATTGCAGGTTGGATGGTAATCCGATTGTTTCCATCATGGGCAAAATTGATGTTTTAGTTAAACAAGCCCATGATAGTGGATTAATTGGTGATGATTTATCTAAGTTTCTTATCAATCGGTGCCCATCCACTCCATTGCTATACACTTTACCAAAAATACATAAGAATACTCTTTTTCCCCCAGGACGACCTATTGTTGCTGCTACTAATTCTGTTTTTTCTCCCTTAGCCTCTTTTCTTGATCGAATTCTCCAACCATTTGTTTGTAGCCTGCCATCATTTATTAAAGACACTGGGGCCTTTTTGGAAGAGATCGGTAAGTTTACTGATGTTGAAGATCATTGGTTGTTGGTGACCCTGGATGTTGAGAGCCTCTACACCTCCATCCCACACGATGGGGGTGTGGAGGCTGTCGAGCATTATTTGTTCACATCGTCTGATTTTGACGACTCTCAAAGGGCTTTCCTGCTGGCGCTCTTGAATATTATTTTGAGAGAAAAATTATTTTCTTTTTGATGGGTCTTTTTATCTTCAATGCAGGGGAACAGCGATGGGGTCAAGTGTGGCCCCTGTCTATGCTAACCTTTTTATGGGTCTTTATGAAGAAGCCTTTGTCTATACCAATTCTTTTTTTCAGAAATATGCCAGATGTTGGCTTCGTTACATAGACGATGTTTTTTGTCTGTGGGCGGGGCCACACTCGGCCCTAGTTGATTTTGTCAGTTCCCTGCATTTGAAGTGTCCCTTCATTAAATTGACCATCAATTATCATCAGTTGATGATTTCTTATTTAGACACCATGGTTATCAAGGAAGATGATCACTTGGTGACCGATCTTTTTCGTAAAGAGACCGACAGGAATGCTATTTTACATTTCAGGAGTTTTCACCCGCAGCACATGATCCATAATATCCCTGGTGGACAGTTCCAACGGGTTGACAGAATTGTCAGCCAGGAGGGCAAACAAGACTTGAGGTTGTCCGAAATGGTGGTACGCTTTAAGCAAAGGGGATACCCTACCAAATTACTTCTTAACCAACTTGATAATAGACCAGGTGGGGGTAGGAGAAGGAGAGGCTCTGGTAGACAAGACAAACAAGATAGGGTTGCATTTGTTTCCACTTATAGTGTAGTCAGTAGTCAAGTGGAACGTTGTATTAAACGACATTGGAATATTCTTAGGGATTCATTACCTTATATTAAGGAATTTAATCGCCCCCCTATGTTCTGTTACAAAAGAGCACCCTCCCTTAGGAGTAAATTGGTTCATTCTGATATCAGTATTAATAAACAACCAAAGCAATGTGGCATTTTTCCCTGTTTACAATGTCATATTTGTAATAGCCTCATTAAGGGTGATACCTTTTTTCACCCTATGAGTGGTAAACGATATGCCATACGAGATAGGTACACTTGTGATTCTCGTTGGGTGGTTTATATGCTTAAATGCCCATGTGGTAAGTGCTATGTTGGCCAAACGACACAGAGATTGAAAGATCGTTTGGCCTCGCACAAATCTACCATTCGCAAAAAGAATATGGATCAGGCCGTTTCAGAGCATTTTACTACCTTTGGACACAATGTTAGTCAGCTTAGGGTTTGTGTCATCGATGGGGTTAAACAGGATAATAAAGGGGGTGATAGATTGTCTAGATTATTGAAGTTAGAATCTAAATGGATCAGAGAACTTGACACTGTGAATAGTGGGTTAAATAAAGAGTATGATTTGAGACTAGATTGGTGATACTGATAGACTCATAGATATTTATAGGCCTTATTAGCTTTCTTTTATTGGATATTTTTTATTATACTACCAATCATCTGATATACCATTGGTGGAAAGTGCTGAATTGATTTTTTTTTCATATATGGCATGATTTTTTCATATATGGCATTTTCATGTTTTTGGCATTTTTTGGCATTTTTTCAGCATTTTCTTGGCATTTTTTTGGCATTTATTTGACATTTTTTCGGCTTTTTTTGACATTTTTTCGGCATTTTTTTGGCATTTTTCGGCATTTTTTCGGCATTTTTTGGTGTTTGGTTAATTTTACGCGTATTTTTAGTCGCAAAGATTGCGTATAGTTAGGACGCGTTCATGTGGCACTTTCTAGGCGATTGTTTTATTGATACGTAATTTTTTATACGTTTATGCGTCATTTTTTGAGCGCTTGTCTCATGTGTATATACGTCCGGCATAGATGCGTATTTTTGATCGTCAGTAGTCTAGATAGAGGATATGCATTATTACGTCATCTATACGCGTATGCGGGTATGGCGTCGCGTCGTATTGATGCGTTTATGTGTCATTTCCATGCGGATTTTGATGTTTTGTTTTCTTTAATAAAATGTTACTTTTTGGATTTTTTCTTTTTTCTGCTATTCAGCATATTCCACCATGGCGTTTTGGCTGATATCTTGCCAATACATCTTAGAGGCATGCCTGATTTTGATATTTTTTTATTCAGCCATTATTGACAGTTATTTTTTGAATGTTTGGATCTTGCTCAGATCCACCAATGGGGGAGTTGGAGGTGTGACTAGATATGTAAATAGGCTGTTTCCCATCAGGTCCTCTAATTAGTATATACTCAGTGATTGGTTGTTTCTCTGTATATATGTTGGTGTTTTTGTATGTTACTTCAGAACTAGGCAGCATGAAGATGGGCAGGAGCCCGAAACAGTGGACTGTCCTGCCTTAAAGTTCTTTTTAAATTTGTATGTTTTTTTCCAATAAAACAGACTAAGCTTTTCTGAAGGTGGTGCGGATCTTTCTCTTCATTTGCCACAGTTTGAGTCCCATGGTGTCCGGGACTATTAGATCTGCACACCTGACCATCTGAAATTGATGGAAGCCAAGCAAGTGCGACTCCACACTCAAAATCAAATGCGTATAAGGCACTTTGTTAGGTAAACAAAGTGCCTTATACATGCTTCCTCCTCGCCTTGTGGTCTCATTGTTCCAGAGACCACCAGCGAGGAGGAAGCATTCTGTAAGTGTACAAAACAGTGATTTTTTTTGCCCACAGCCGCCCTGATCTCCCACCCCAGCCTTCAGACCCCCCCTGATCACCCCAGCAGACCCCTGCCAGCACCCTTGCACCCCTATAAACCCCCCCCCCCACCTGCCACTAACTATCGATGCTATCCCTTAGCTTAGGTCCCTAACTGCCTCCTAATCACCCCTGATCCCCCCTACCTTTAGATCACCCCCAGACCCCTTCCCAGACTACCCCCCTGTATACTGTATACATCTGTATACAGCTACCTTACCTCCTGATCCCCCTCTGATCCCCCTCTGATCACCTGTCTATCACCTGTCCATCACCCCTCAGCACCCCCACCCATCAGAGCAGACCCTAACTGCCCCGCGGGGGTAACCGATCACCTGCCCAGACCCTCGATTGCCCTCATACCCCCCTCCTGATTACATCCCCTGCGCATTGTTTACATCTGTCCTCCCCAGCAATCACTAACTGATCTTCGATCAGTAACCCCCTATGTCTGCCTCTCATCAGATCAGGACTGGACTCAGTCTGCCCCGTGCGGGCTCCTGATCAACACCCCACCCCCTCAAATCGCCCTCAATCACCCCCCCCCCCCCCAATCACCGTCCGAGTGCATTGTATTTGACTGTGCTGTGATTGTATTCGATTGTGCTGCGATTGTATTTGATTGTCCCGTGATCTGCTTCGATCGTCCCGTGATTGTTTGATTGCCTCTGAGACCCCACTTCCCGCCACACCCAACCCCACCTTCCCCCCCCACCACCTCCAACCACCAAGTGCATCAGATTTGCTTGTGCTGTGATTGGATTCGATTGTGCTGTAATTGTATTTGATTGTCCCGTGATCGGCTTCGATTGTCCCGTGATTGTTTGATTGCCTCTGAGACCCCACTTCCCGCCCACCCAACCCCCCCCCCCCCCACCACCTCCAACCACCACCTTCCGAGTGCATCAGATTTGCTTGTGCTGTGATTGGATTCGATTGTGCTGTAATTGTATTTGATTGTCCCGTGATCGGCTTCGATTGTCCCGTGATTGTTTGATTGCCTCTGAGACCCCACTTCCCGCCACACCCAACCCCCCCCACCACCTCCAACCACCACCTTCTGAGTGCATCAGATTTGATTGTGCTGTGATTGGATTCGATTGTGCTGTAATTGTATTTGATTGTCCCGTGATCGGCTTTGATTGTCCCGTGATTGTTTGATTGCCTCTGAGACCCCACTCGCCACCACCCCCCAATACCTCTCAAATACTCCCTTTTGCTAGGTAGGTGCTCTTTTTTTCTAGGTAGTCTCGGAGGAAAACCCCATAAATTTAGCAGTCCACAATGGCAAGAAGGGGGATTTCCGATGAGGAGGTATACAGGTACATGGACCAGTCGGATGTGAGCTTTTGGGAAGACTCATCCGACGAATCATCCGGGTCCGAATTTGAACCTGTGGAAAGCAGTGGTTCTCTGACCGAAAGTGATGACGAGGCTTTGGTCCCGGCTAGAGCCAGGCGTACCAGACCCCATGTCGTTAGACCGCAGGTGGCGCAGGATCCGCCTCAAGGGTAGCAGGGTGGTGCTAGCGCTGATGAGAGTTTTCTTGGTGAGGCAGGCACCAGCAGTGCAGCATCTCCTGGACTTAGTACCAGTACTTCCGTAGACCCTGGTGAAGTGGTGAGCGCCAGCATGGAAGTTGAAACTGGTACGGTGGCACGTGCAGTAGTACCCCCGTCGCAGCCACCAAGAAGAAGACGGGCCTGTAGTACCCATAGACTCCCAGAGGTGCTGGCACATCCAGATTGGCAATCCCCTGATTCCGCCGCACCCGTAGTGCCCCCTTTCACCGCCCAGTCTGGAGTCCAGGTGGAGACAGCTCATCTAGGAACGGCCCTAGACTTTTTGCAGCTGTTCATCACCCAGGTTCTCTTGGACTTAATTGTGGTTGAGACCAACCGTAAAGCCACACAATTCATCACCGAGCACCCGGAGAGCAGCTATGCCCAGCCTTTCCGGTGGAAACCAGTCCAAGTTTCCGACATTAAAATCTTTTTGGCCCTTATCCTTCACTTGGGACTAATGAAACAGAATGTATTGCGGTCTTATTGGTCTATGGACCCAGTACATCAGTACATCATGTTCCCTTGTACCCTGCTGCCATGTCCAGGACATGATTTGAGTCCATCCTGTGCTTCCTGCACTTCAACGACGACGAAACCTGTCATGAAAAGGGCCACCCTGCTTATGACCGGCTCCACAAAATTCGGCCCCTTATAGACCACCTGTCATCAACATTTGCAGATGCTTATATCCCTGAACAGAACATCTGCGTAGACGAGTCCCTCTTACGCTTTACCGGGCGCCTTGGCATCAAACAGTACATCCCAAGCAAGCGCGCCCGGTATGAGGTGAAACTGTATAAGCTCTGTGAAAGGGCCACAGGCTATACATGTCGTTTTAGGGTCCATGAGGGAAAAGACTCAAAATTGGAGCTGGTAGGATGCCCTGACTACCTGGGGAGCAGTGGAAAGGTTGTGTGGGACTTAGTGTCACCATTGTTCCAGAAGGGGTACCATCATTATGTGGACAACTATTACACAAGTGTGGCCCTCTATCAGCACTTAAAGTTAGAAGGAATCCGATGCTGTGGCACTGCGCGGCCTAGTCGCCAGGGCTTCCCCCAACGGCTCGTTACCACCAGACTTGAACGGGGGCAGAGGGCCGCCTTGCGTACTGACGACCTGGTCGCGGTGAAATGGAGGGACAAGAGGGACGATTACTTTCTGTCCACCATTCACACAGACACGACAGTCCAAATTCAACGGGCAACTGAGGTCATTGAAAAGCCCCTTGTCGTCCAGGAATATAATGTCAACATGGGAGGGGTGGACTTCAATGACCAGAGGTTAGCGCCCTATTTAATTTCCCGGAAAACAAGACGCTGGTATAAGAAAGTGTCTTGTTATCTGATTCAATTGGCAGTTTACAACAGCTTTGTTCTCTACAGTAAGGCTGGGAGAACTGGATCTTTCCTTCAATTTCAGGAACAGATCATTCTGGATCTCCTGTATCCAGGAGGTGCCCGCCCCCCCCCCCCCCCCATCCCAGATGCAACTAGCCGACTGCATGGAAGGCATTACGCCTATCAGATTCCGTGTGCCCCAGGTCAACGCATTTGAAGAAAACGTTGTGTCTGCAGCAGTGCTAGAAGAAGGACTGACACCGTTTATTATTGTCCCAAATGTCCTGACCAGCCTGGCCTATGCATAGGGGAGTGTTTTGAGAGGTACCACGAGCAGGTACACTATTAGAACCTAGGGAACTCCAGACATAGGAGTAGGCACACACTCAGTGGTCTTTTTCGCACATTGTCCCAGGGAGAGGAGAGGTAAGCTTGAAAACCAAAAAAACAGGTAAGCATAAAAGTCGGAAGAAGGATCGGTTTCCATGCTTGATATTGCTGATCTGTCCTGGGTTGGCGATATAAGACGGCATGTTTGAATTTCCCTTGAGTGTGGACACCCCCGGTTTATATGTGATTTACTTTGGGCCTATGATGATACTTTAATGCCACACAGAGTCATCTCTATTGGCAGGCATATTGCTGTATACTACAGGCATAATGCTGTATACTAAAGTTCTGAGGCCCAGTCACATAAGTTGGTGGCTCACCCTGAGTGCAGGGTGGCACGGGGTGTCTCTCTCCTGAGGTTATCACTGCCATTGATGTGGAGGAAGATCTGCCATTGATGTGGAGCAAGGTATGTTTGCCGTTCATTTTTTCTTTCAGCCCAGAGTCCTTTACCCGTATACCCAATATAAGGAGTATAGCACAAACTCCTAATACTGGCCATACATGTAATGATTGCAGAGACCCTAAAATGCCAGGACAGACTCCACAAATGACCCTATTTTGGAAAGAGGACACCCTAAAGTATTCTGTGAGGTGCATGGTGAGTTCATAGAAGATTTTAGTTTTTGTCACAAGTTAGCAGAATTTTTTTTTTCTTTACAAAGTGTCATTTTCCGTTAACTTAACTTGTGACAAAAAATAAAATCTTCTATGAACTTACCATGCTCCTAACAGAATACCTTGGGGTGTCTTCTTTCTAAAATGGGTTCATTTGTGGGGTTCCTATACTGCCCTGGCATTTTAGGGGCCCTAAACCATGAGGAGTAGTCTTGAAACCAAATGTTGCAAAATGACCTGTGAAATCCTAAAGGTACTCATTGGACTTTGGGCCCCTTAGCTCAGTTAGGGTGCAAAAAAGTGCCACACATGTGGTATCGCCGCACTCAGGAGAAGTAGTATAATGTGTTTTGGGGTGTATTTTTACACATACCCATGCTGAGTGGGAGAAAGATCTCTGTAAATGGACAATTGTGTGTAAAAAATTTTTAACAATTGTCATTTACAGAGATATTTCTCCCACCCAGCATGGGTATGTGTAAAAATACACCCCAAAACACATTGTACTACTTCTCCCGAGTACGGCGATACCACATGTGTGGCACTTTTTTGCAGCCTAACTGCGCTAAGGGGTCCAAAGTCCAATGAGCACCTTTAGGCTTTACAGGGGTGCTTACAATTTAGCACCCCCCAAAATGCCAGGACAGTAAACACACCCCACAAATGACCCCATTTTAGAAAGTAGACACTTCAAGGTATTCAGAGAGGGGCATGGTGAGTCCATTGCAGATTTCATTTTTTTTTTTGTCGCAAGTTAGAAGAAATGGAAACTTTTTTTTTTGTCACAAAGTGTCATTTTCCGCTAACTTGTGACATAAAATAATATCTTCTATGAACTCACTATGCCTCTCAGTGAATACTTTGGGATGTCTTCTTTCCAAAATGGGGTCATTTGGGGGGTATTTATACTATCCTAGAATTTTAGCCCCTCATGAAACATGACAGGGGGTCAGAAAAGTCAGAGATGCTTGAAAATGGGAAAATTCACTTTTTGCACCATAGTTTGTAAACGCTATAACTTTTACCCAAACCGATAAATATAGGCTGAATGGGTTTTTTTTTATCAAAAACATGTTTGTCCACTTTTTTCGTGCTGCATGTATACAGAAATTTTACTTTATTTGAAAAATGTCAGCACAGAAAGTTAAAAAAAATTATTTTTTTGACAAAATTCATGTCTTTTTTGATGAATATAATAAAAAGTAAAAATCGCAGCAGCAATCAAATAGCACCAAAAGAAAGCTTTATTAGTGACAAGAAAAGGAGCCAAAATTCATTTAGGTGGTAGGTTGTATGAGCGAGCAATAAACCGTGAAAGCTGCAGTGGTCTGAATGGAAAAAAAGTGCCTGGTCCTTAAGGGGGGGGGGGGGGGGGGTAAAGCCCACGGTCCTCAAGTGGTTAAAGGTGCAGTGGGCCACATCTATAAGTTATACATTTTGTGTTTGGGGGCCAGGGAAAAAGCCTCGGGGGCTGCATTAGTCCCGCAGGCCGTAGTTTAAGGACCACTGCTCTAAGGGATGTGTTTTATGTTAGGCGGCAGCATTAAATGAACTTCTCTATGACTCAAGGGCAACCATCATGTACCTGTCAATGCTGCAAAACAATGGTTCAAAGTGTCCGCAAGTCCTGCGTGCCCCCGGCTGCTAGTACATGCAGGGAGATGTAGCGTGCCCTGCTGCTAGTACATGCAGGGAGATGTAGCGTGCCCGGCTGCTAGTGTATACTGGGAGATGTAGCGTGCCTGGCTACTAGTACATGCCGGGAGATGTAGTGTGCCCAGCTGCTAGTGCATGCTGGGAGATGTAGCATGCCCGGCTGCTAGTGCATGCTAATAGATGTAGTCTTTAATGTATTTACAAGTAGATTTCCCATCATGCACTAGCGGCTAGGCATGCTACACCTACCAGCATGCATGAGTTAATTTAACGCTATCCCCTCATATGAAACACATCATTTACCTTAGGGGGAGGTTTGTTTTAAATATTTTTTTTATCTGGGGTGCTCAGGTCGCTTTAAGGAGTAGGGCAGCTTGGGAAAATAAAGTGTTTCTGTGTCTGGAAGTCCTGGTGGAAATTGACCTGCAGCGGTGGCCTGATGGGAGAAGATTGATGTAGCTATTGGCGGATTGAGAGGGGTTGTTCGCAGTCCTGTTGGTTCATTCTGGAGGAGTGGAGAAGCTCCAGTGATCGCAGGGGTTTACCGATGATCCTCTCGCCCATTGCAGGGGGAGATTACAGCTGCCCAGAATCCCCCCTCAGACCAGGGACAGTGCAGTGTGGGGGGACAGGCACAAGTTGAATATCTGCAGGTATCCTGCAGCTCTCAGTACCATGCCGCTGCCTGCACTATGTTCCGCCCCCTTTCTTTACTTGCTACAGCTGACTTTGGATGGAGCAGCAGTGTGTGTACAGAGCATGGAGCAGCTCTGGAGAACTTAACAGAGTCAGGTATGAGCACAGCCCTGTGCCCTGCTGTGTGAATGCTTCACTTTCCCCTTCATTACCAATGTCAGCTGTCCTCATTATTATCTGTATCCAAACTGCTCCTGATCGATCCTGTTGTCAATAGGGAGCACATCGGACATTTAGGAAATAATCAGATCCTGTCAGTCGGTCGGGAAATTGCATTATGTGTACCCAGCATGATGTCCTACCATAATATTATACTATATTGAGGGAAACCTTTCAGGAATACCCCCCTTGAAAATCCAGGGTTTGCCCCTGCAACCCTCTGTAGTTTGTACCTGTCACAAGCTAAGGTGGCTGCGTACAAGATGATGATGGAAGAGAAAAGTATTGACTCAATGGTGGCAGAATAGAAGCCGATCAGTAGTTCCTGTGGCGTACTTAGTTGCTGCAAGAAGAAAGCCTTTGTTTTGTTTTTGCCTTTTTTTCTGGGTTTTGCTGGTGTTTTATCCCCATCTCAGACCACTGGAAATGGTAGTGCCCAGGAAGCAAAAGCTTGGTACCCTAGCGAGTGCTGGAGGGGGTGGGCATAGATATACCCATAGGAATTTCTTTGGGCATAACTATACTTGTTTAGTTCTGTGGGGAGCACATGACTGTTCTGAGAAATTACTGAAAGCAAATAGCTATAACGAGGGATTGTTTGAAGTACCTACAGTAGCTATACTGACGGTCTATTATTGGGAGATACTATTAGCTGGAATATACATCAGCTTTAATGCTTAGACTGTGTGTATACTAAAAGACCACAAGGTGGTTATATGTATTTTGTAAGGCTGCTTGCACACCAAGACGTTACAGGCGCACGTTAGTGCGCCTGTAACGCTCCCCCAACGCACAGCAATGTAACACAAGTGGGCTGTTCACACAGCCCACGTTGCGTTACATGTAACGCTGCACGTTCTGTGCAAAGTGCAGCATGCTACGGCGTTGAAGCGGCTATAGCCGCGTTAGACTGTTTTCACATGCGCAGTGGGGGGCGGAGGAGGCGGGGAGAGCCAGCTACAGTAGCCGCGCACATGGCTACTTAATATTCACTGCACTGGCGGGCGCTGATTGGCCGGCGGGACCACGTGATGCGGAGTGTCTCGCTCCGCATCACGTGGTCCCGCTGGCCAATCAGCGCCACTCTGGGAGACATTATAGGACTCGAGCCGCCTAACGCGGCTCACTCTAACGTCGGCTCTTGCAGCACCATACGTTGTGTTAGGTGCACGTTATGCGACCTTAACGTGCCACCTAATGCAACGTCTTGGTGTGCAAGAAGCCTTAATGTACATGCTTTGCATTAAGTGCTCTATTATTCCACTGCTCTTGAAGCACCACTGAATTGGCCAAAAAAAGCGAATTTTTACTTACCAGGGGCTATTTCAGGTCTCTCAGTGTCCTGGTCCTCTCGCTCGTTTGTGTTGTTGCCCCTCTGAAAGATCTGTGACTAGAGATCTTGTCACAGCTCCTACACATGGATGGTCCCATCTGCACTCCTCCACAATTGTGGCTTGTTCCTGGTGTCAGGAGCACGATCAAGTAGGTGCGTGTGTGAGTTCTCGCATGCACAGTAGCTGTGACTTGAGCTCTCATCGCAGATCTTTCAGGGGGCAGTGACACAATTGAGTGGACCTGGTGAACACCAAGGGATGTGACCAATTACAAGGAGCTGGGAAAAGCTCCCGGTACATAAAAATTCCTTTTTGTGGGCCAATTCAGTGGAGCTGTAACAGTTTCTGGTTCCTTCTAGCGCAATGTAAGCTACTTGCTTAGTCTCTTTAATCCTAGTGTGATTCACAAGTAAATGTATTCCTACAAGACCTTACATCACAGGAGCCTATGGGCACAGATGTCCTGGCACCGTAGCCTTCGCTATCCTTTAGACCCGCCGAACCGCACCACAAGTGTGCTGGCTAGAGATGGCCCAAACCTCCGATTTTAGGTTCGCGAACCTACCGCAAAAGTTTGGTTCGCGCGAACTTTCGCGAACCGCAATAGACTTTAACCACTTGAGGACTACAGTCTTTCTAACCCTTAAGGACCAGGCACTTTTTTTCCACTCAGACCACTGCAGCTTTCACGGTTTATTGCTCGCTCATACAACCTACCACCTAAATGAATTTTGGCTCCTTTTCTTGTCACTAATAAAGCTTTCTTTTGGTGCTATTTGATTGCTCCTGCGATTTTTACTTTTTATTATATTCGTCAAAAAAGACATGAATTTTGGCAAAAAAAAGATTTTTTTAACTTTCTGTGCTGACAATTTTCAAATAAAGTAAAATTTCTGTATACATGCAGCGCGAAAAATGTGGACAAACATGTTTTTGATTAAAAAAAAACCATTCAGTGTATATTTATTGGTTTGGGTAAAAGTTATAGCGTTTACAAGCTATGGTGCAAAAAGTGAATTTTCCCATTTTCAAGCATCTCTGACTTTTCTGACCCCCTGTCATGTTTCATGAGGGGCTAGAATTCCAGGATAGTATAAATACCCCCCAAATGACCCCATTTTGGAAAGAAGACATCCCAAAGTATTCACTGAGAGGCATAGTGAGTTCATAGAAGATATTATTTTTTGTCACAAGTAAGCGGAAAATGACACTTTGTGACAAAAAAAAGAAAAAAAAAAAGAATCCATTTCTTCTAACTTGCGACAAAAAAAAATGAAATCTGCCACGGACTCACCATGCCCCTCTCTGAATACCTTGAAGTGTCTACTTTCCAAAATGGGGTCATTTGTGGGGTGTGTTTACTGTCCTCGCATTTTGGGGGGTGCTAATTTGTAAGCACCCCTGTAAAGCCTAAAAGTGCTCATTGGACTTTGGGCCCCTTAGCGCAGTTAGGCTGCAAAAAAGTGCCACACATGTGGTATTGCCGTACTCAAGAGAAGTAGTAGAATGTGTTTTGGGGTGTATTTTTACACATACCCATGCTGGGTGGGAGAAATATCTCTGTAAATGACAATTTTTTCATTTTTTTTACACACAATTGTCCATTTACAGAGTTATTTCTCCCACCCAGCATGGGTATGTGTAAAAATACACCCCAAAACACATTGTACTACTTCTCCCGAGTACGGCGATACCACATGTGTGGCACTTTTTTGCACCCTAACTGCGCTAAAGGGCCCAAAGTCCAATGAGTACCTTTAGGATTTCACAAGTCATTTTGCGGAATTTGATTTCCAGACTACTCCTCACGGTTTAGGGCCCCTAAAATGCCAGGGCAGTATAGGAACCCCACAAATGACCCCATTTTAGAAAGAAGACACCCCAAGGTATTCCGTTAGGAGTATGGTGAGTTCATAGAAGATTTTATTTTTTGTCAAAAGTTAGCGGAAAATTGATTTTTATTGTTTTTTTCACAAAGTGTCATTTTCCACTAACTTGTGACAAAAAATAAAATCTTCTATGAACTCACCATACTCCTAACGGAATACCTTGAGGTGTCTTCTTTCTAAAATGGGGTCATTTGTGGGGTTCCTATACTGTCCTGGCATTTTAGGGGCCCTAAACCGTGAGGAGTAGTCTGGAAATCAAATTCCGCAAAATGACCTGTGAAATCCTAAAGGTACTCATTGGACTTTGGGCCCTTTAGTGCAGTTAGGGTGCAAAAAAGTGCCACACATGTGGTATCGCCGTACTCGGGAGAAGTAGTACAATGTGTTTTGGGGTGTATTTTTACACATACCCATGCTGGGTGGGAGAAATAACTCTGTAAATGGACAATTGTGTGTAAAAAAATCAAAAGATTGTCATTTACAGAGGTATTTCTCCCACCCAGCATGGGTATGTGTAAAAATACACCCCAAAACACATTGTACTACTTCTCCCGAGTATGGCAATACCACATGTGTGGCACTTTTTTGCACCCTAACTGCGCTAAAGGGCCCAAAGTCCAATGAGTACCTTTAGGATTTCACAGGTCATTTTGCGAAATTTGATTTCCAGACTACTCCTCACGGTTTAGGGCCCCTAAAATGCCAGTTCAGTATAGGAACCCCACAAATGACCCCATTTTAGAAAGAAGACACCCCAAGGTATTCCGTTAGGAGTATGGTGAGTTCATAGAAGATTTTATTTTTTGTCACAAGTTAGTGGAAAATGACACTTTGTGAAAAAAACAATAAAAATCGATTTTCCGCTAACTTTTGACAAAAAATAAAATCTTCTATGAACTCACCATACTCCTAACGGAATACCTTTGGGTGTCTTCTTTCTAGAATGGGGTCATTTGTGGGGTTACTATACTGCCCTGGCATTTTCGGGGCCCTAAACCGTGAGGAGTAGTCTTGAAACCAAATGTCGCAAAATGACCTGTGAAATCCTAAAGGTACTCATTGGACTTTGGGCCCCTTAGCGTACTTAGGGTGTAAAAAAGTGCCACACATGTGGTACCGCCGTACTCAGGAGAAGTAGTATAATGTGTTTTGGGGTGTATTTTTACACATACCCATGCTAAGTGGGAGAAATATCTCTGTAAATGACAATTGTTTGATTTGTTTTACACACAATTGACCATTTACATAGAAATTTCTCCCACCCAGCATGGGTATGTGTAAAAATACACCCCAAAACACATTATACTACTTTTCCTGAGTACGGCGGTACCACATGTGTGACACTTTTTTGCAGCCTAGGTGCGCTAAGGGGCCCAACGTCCTATTCACGGGTCATTTTGAGGCATTTGTTTTCTAGACTACTCCTCGCGGTTTAGGGCCCCTAAAATGCCAGGGCAGTATAGGAACCCCACAAGTGACCCCATTTTAGAAAGAAGACACCCCAAGGTATTCCGTTAGGTGTATGGCGAGTTCATAGAAGATTTTATTTTTTGTCACAAGTTAGTGAAAAATGACACTTTGTGAAAAAAAACCAATAAAAAATCAATTTCCGCTAACTTTTGACAAAAAATAAAATCTTCTATGAACTCGTCATACACCTAACAGAATACCTTGGGGTGTCTTTTTTTCTAAAATGGGGTCACTTGTGGGGTTCCTATACCGCCCTGGCATTTTACGGGCCCAAAACCGTGAGTAGTCTGGAAACCAAATGTCTCAAAATGACTGTTCAGGGGTATAAGCATCTGCAAATTTTGATGACAGGTGGTCTATGAGGGGGCGAATTTTGTGGAACCGGTCATAAGCAGGGTGGCCTTTTAGATGACAGGTTGTATTGGGCCTGATCTGATGGATAGGAGTGCTAGGGGGGTGACAGGAGGTGATTGATGGGTGTCTCGGGGTGGTTAGAGGGGAAAATAGATGCAATCAATGCACTGGGGAGGTGATCGGAAGGGGATCTGAGGGGGATCTGAGGGTTTGGCCGAGTGATCAGGAGCCCACACGGGGCAAATTAGGGCCTGATCTGATGGGTAGGTGTGCTAGGGGGTGACAGGAGGTGATTGATGGGTGTCTCAAGGTGTGATTAGAGGGGGGAATAGATGCAAGCAATGCACTGGCGAGGTGATCAGGGCTGGGGTCTGAGGGCATTCTGAGGGTGTGGGCGGGTGATTAAGTGCCCTAGGGGCAGATAGGGGTCTAATCTGATAGGTAGCAGTGACAGGGGGTGATTGATGGGTAATTAGTGGGTGTTTAGGGTAGAGAACAGATGTGAACACTGCACTTGGGAGGTGATCGGACGTCGGATCTGCGGGCGATCTATTGGTGTGGGTGGGTGTTCAGTTTGCCCGCAAGGGGCAGGTTAGGGGCTGATTGATGGGTGGCAGTGACAGGGGGTGATTGATGGGTGGCAGTGACAGGGGGTGATTGATGGGTGATTGACAGGTGATTGACAGGTGATCAGTGGGTTATTACAGGGAAGGACAGATGTAAATAATGCCCTGGCGAATTGATAAGGGGGGGTCTGAGGGCAATCTGAGCGTGTAGGCGGGTGGTTGGGTGCCCGCAAGGGGCAGATTAGGGTCTGATCTGATGGGTAACAGTGACAGGTGGTGATAGGGGGTGATTGATGGGTGATTGATGGGTAATTAGTGAGTGTTTAGAGGAGAGAATAGATGGAAACACTGCGCTTGGGTGGTGATCTGATGTCGGATCTGCGGGCGATCTATTGGTGTGGGTGGGTGATCAGTTTGCCCGCAAGGGGCAGGTTAGGGGCTGATTGTTGGGTGGCAGTGACAGGGGGTGATTGATGGGTGATAGGTGATTGGCAGGTGATTGACAGGTGATCAGTGGGTTATTACATGGAAGGACAGATGTAATTAATGCACTGGTGAATTGATAAGGGGGGGGTCTGAGGGCAATCTGAGCGTGTGGGCGGGTGATTGGGTGCCCGCAAGGGGCAGCTTAGGGTCTGATCTGATAGGTAACAGTGACAGGTGGTGATAGGGGGTGATTGATGGGTGATTGATGGGTAATTAGTGGGTGTTTAGAGAAGATAACAGATGTAAACAATACATTTGGGAGGTAATCTGACGGCGGGTTTGCGGGCGATCTAATGGTGTGGGTGGGAGATCAGATTGCCCGCAAGGGGCAGGTTAGGGGCTGATTGATGGGTGGCAGTGACAGGGGGTGATTGATGGGTGATAGGTGATTGGCAGGTGATTGACAGGTGATCAGTGGGTTATTACAGGGAAGAACAGATGTAATTAATGCACTGGCGAATTGATAAGGGGGGGTCAGAGGGCAATCTGAGCGTGTTGGCGGGTGATTGGGTGCCCGCAAGGGGCAGATTAGGGTCTGATCTGATAGGTAAAAGTGACAGGTGGTGATAGGGGGTGATTGATGGGTGATTGATGGGTAATTAGTGGGTGTTTAGAGGAGAGAATAGATGTAAACAATGGATTTGGGAGGTGATCTGATGTCGGATCTGCGGGCGATCTATTGGTGTGGGTGGGTGATCAGATTGCCCGCAAGGGGCAGGTTAGGGGCTGATTGTTGGGTGGCAGTGACAGGGGGTGATTGATGGGTGATTGATGGGTGATTGATGGGTGATTGACGGGTGATTGACAGGTTATCAGGGAAGATAGATGCATACAGTACACAGGGGGGGGGGGGTCTGGGGGGGGGTCTGGGGAGAATCTAAGGGGTGGGGGGGGTGATCAGGAGGGGGCAGGGGGCAGGGGGGGATATAAAAAAAAAATAGCGTTGACAGATAGTGACAGGGAGTGATTGATGGGTTATTAGGGGGGTGATTGGGTGCAAACAGGGGTCTGGGGGGTGGGCAGGGGGGGGTCTGAGGGGTGCTGTGGGCGATCAGTGGGCGGGGGGGGGCAGATCAGTGTGTTTGGGTGCAGACTAGGGTGGCTGCAGCCTGCCCTGGTGGTCCCTCGGACACTGGGACCACCAGGGCAGGAGGCAGCCTGTATAATACACTTTGTATACATTACAAAGTGTATTATACACTTTGTATGCGGCGATCGCGGGGTTAACATCCCGCCGGCGCTTCCGTATGGCCGGCGGGATGTTACGGCGGGTGGGCGGAGCCAGTTGCCGGGGGAAGCGCGCGTCATCAATGACGCGATCGCTCCCCCGGCATGCCTAAAGGACGCGCCGCCTGAAGGCGTATTGCGGTCCTTTAGGCATCCACTTTGCCGCCGCCCATGGGCTGTGGGCGGTCGGCAAGTGGTTAATGGAGAGGCGAACTTGGAAAATTAGAAAAAATTATCCTGGACACAAAAGTGATGGAAAAGAGGGACTAATACCTGGGGGGAGACATGGTTAAGTGGAATAGACATCAAAAGTCCCGGAAAAAAAATCTGGATTTGACACAAAGCAGTGTTTTAAAGTCACAAATCTCATTGAATGTTCAATTGCAGGCCTACACTGCTTTACAACATCAGGAAGTGTAATCTTCCTTCCTCCCTCCTCCCAGAGGTAGGAGGAGGGTCTTGTCTTCCAGGGAATTGTAGGATTTCAAAAGCCAGCTTACATACATTGGCCGGGAATCAAACCCAGGTCTAGTGCTTGGTAGGCAGCTCTGATTGGTGATAATGTGCCTGCTGACTGTGATGTAGAGGGTCAAAGTTGACCTTAATGGAGCATTATGGGGCGACTCAAATTTCCGCAAAAGTTCGCGAACCACCCAAAGTTTGCCTGGAACTGTTCGCCGGCGAAGCGTTTGGGCCATCTCTAGTGATGGCTGGCCCAGCTGTCACTTCTCCCTTACTTCCCTTGCCTGTCAGGTAGCTACAGGTGTCCCTTAGCATTAGGTAGCCAAAGATACCCTCAGTATAAGTAGCTAGTGGTGCCACCAACTGAAAGGAGATCGTCAGTTGAATGCCAAGAGCTGGGTGAGTAACCTCTCATTTATGCTTAGGACTCTGCATAGGGAAGAAGGGAGGGATGCAATAGGGAAGGGGAGTGAGCCGCCATTCCATCACCAGGTGCCTGTAGGCACATGCCTACAGTGCTTTATAATAAATCCGGCCCTGTGCAAGACTGCTGAGCTGAGAGTAACTTGTACAATCATCATAAAAACCACACCTACCTATACTGTTAGGGATGTGGATATACGAGGGAATTACTTTGAGCAGCTAGCTATGCTGGGAGGCATACAGTGAAAAATGGCGCGGGGAAAAAATGGCGCACTGAGCCTCCGATAAATCATTAAAAATGCTATTTATCGTTTTGATGGGGAATATATCAAAACAATAAATAGTTTTAATGATTTATCGTAATGTAAAATTTTATTTAATTGCTGGGTAGAGGTGTAGCGAACGGTTCGCCGGCGAACGGTTCCAGGCGAACATTGGTGGTTCGCGTTCGCCTGCGCCAGGCGAACTTTTCCGGAAGTTCGATTCGCCCCATAATGCACTATGAGGGTCAACTTTGACCCTCTGCATCACAGTCAGCAGGCACATTGTAGCCATTCAGGCTACAGTAAGCCCTGGAGCCCCACCCCCCCTTATATAAGGCAGGCTCCGGCGGCCATTACACTCACTCGTGTGCCTGCTAGTGAGAGGAAAGGGACAGCTGCTGCAGACTTGTTCTTCTAGGGACAGATTAGTTATGTTCTTGGCTGCTTAGTTTGCTCCTTGGCTGATTGTTATTGCTTTATAGCACCTTAGCTTTTGTCAGAGCTCATCCTGTACTTTTTTTTTTTTTACTGTGTGTCAAACTGACACTTTTGTTGCATGCACAGCCTTGCTAATTGATAGTGTGTGTGCCACTGCCAGCAGCCCAGCACATTCAGTGACTGACTGCCTGTGTGTGTGACAGGGAGCTGCACATTGAACTACCCAGTACTGCATATACCCCCAGTACCTGTTGTGTTTACTTAACCCACCTCATCACTGCACATAACTACTTGTAGTGTTGAGTGAACCCAGCTCACTGCATCCTACTACTACCTGTTGTGTTTACCTAACCCACCTCATCACTGCACATAACTACCTGTAGTGTTGAGTGAACCCAGCTCACTGCATATACCTACTGCTACCTGTTGTGTTGAGTGAACCCAGCTCACTGCATCCTACTACTACCTGTTGTGTTTACTTAACCCACCTCATCACTGCACATAACTACCTGTAGTGTTGAGTGAACCCAGCTCACTGCATATACCTACTACCTGTTGTGTTGAGTGAACCTAGCTCACTGCATCCTACTATTACATGTTGTGTTTACTTAACCCACCTCATCACTGCACATAACTACCTGTAGTGTTGAGTGAACCCAGCTCACTGCATACACCTAATACCTGTTGTGTTTACTTAACTCACCTCATCACTGCACATAACTACCTGTAGTGTTGAGTGAACCCAGCTCACTGCATATACCTACTACCTGTTGTGTTGAGTGAACCCAGCTCACTGCATCCTACTACTACCTGTTGTGTTTACTTAACCCACCTCATCACTGCACATAACTACCTGTAGTGTTGAGTGAACCCAGCTCACTGCATACACCTACTACCTGTTGTGTTTACTTAACCCACCTCATCACTGCACATAACTACCTGTAGTGTTGAGTGAACCCAGCTCACTGCATACACCTAATACCTGTTGTGTTGAGTGAACCCAGCTCACTGCATCCTACTACTACCTGTTGTGTTTACTTAAGCCACCTCATCACTGCACATAACTACCTGTAGTGTTGAGTGAACCCAGCTCACTGCATATACCTACTACCTGTTGAGTGAACCCAGCTCACTGCATCCTACTACTACCTGTTGTGTTTACTTAACCCACCTCATCACTGCACATAACTACCTGTAGTGTTGAGTGAACCCAGCTCACTGCATATACCTACTACCTGTTGTGTTGAGTGAACCCACCTCACCACATCCTAGTACCTTTACTGTTCAGTGAACCCAGCTCACTGCATCCTACTACCTGTTGTGTTGAGTGAACCCACCTCACTGCATCCTAGTACCTTTACTGTTCAGTGAACCCAGCTCACTGCATATACCTAGCATCCCCCCGAGATGGACAAAATGGACAAACCAGGTAGAGGAAGAGGTAGAGGCAGACCCAGAGGAAGGCCACCAGGCACCGGCAGGTCTGTGCGAGGTGGTGTTGCTGTGATTTCGTGCGGACCTGCCCCAAAATACAGTGCTCAGAAGAAGGCACGTGCCATCACTTCCCAAAATCGTGAGGAGGTGATTGAGGATTTAACACAGAACACCTCATCTCCCGCAGCCACCAGCGCTACAACAAGCACCACATCCGCTGCATTTGACACTTTGCAGGAGTTATTTGGTGGTGGTGGTGGCGAAATCACCGATTCACAGCCACTACTGCAACAACAAGAAGAAGGCGCAGGTACACCACCTCCTACGTCTGAGTTAGGTGGGGGGGGGGTAAAGCCCACGGTCCTCAAGTGGTTAAAGGTGCAGTGGGCCACATCTATAAGTTATACATTTTGTGTTTGGGGGCCAGGGAAAAAGCCTCGGGGGCTGCATTAGTCCCGCAGGCCGTAGTTTAAGGACCACTGCTCTAAGGGATGTGTTTTATGTTAGGCGGCAGCATTAAATGAACTTCTCTATGACTCAAGGGCAACCATCATGTACCTGTCAATGCTGCAAAACAATGGTTCAAAGTGTCCGCAAGTCCTGCGTGCCCCCGGCTGCTAGTACATGCAGGGAGATGTAGCGTGCCCTGCTGCTAGTACATGCAGGGAGATGTAGCGTGCCCGGCTGCTAGTGTATACTGGGAGATGTAGCGTGCCTGGCTACTAGTACATGCCGGGAGATGTAGTGTGCCCAGCTGCTAGTGCATGCTGGGAGATGTAGCATGCCCGGCTGCTAGTGCATGCTAATAGATGTAGTCTTTAATGTATTTACAAGTAGATTTCCCATCATGCACTAGCGGCTAGGCATGCTACACCTACCAGCATGCATGAGTTAATTTAACGCTATCCCCTCATATGAAACACATCATTTACCTTAGGGGGAGGTTTGTTTTAAATATTTTTTTTATCTGGGGTGCTCAGGTCGCTTTAAGGAGTAGGGCAGCTTGGGAAAATAAAGTGTTTCTGTGTCTGGAAGTCCTGGTGGAAATTGACCTGCAGCGGTGGCCTGATGGGAGAAGATTGATGTAGCTATTGGCGGATTGAGAGGGGTTGTTCGCAGTCCTGTTGGTTCATTCTGGAGGAGTGGAGAAGCTCCAGTGATCGCAGGGGTTTACCGATGATCCTCTCGCCCATTGCAGGGGGAGATTACAGCTGCCCAGAATCCCCCCTCAGACCAGGGACAGTGCAGTGTGGGGGGACAGGCACAAGTTGAATATCTGCAGGTATCCTGCAGCTCTCAGTACCATGCCGCTGCCTGCACTATGTTCCGCCCCCTTTCTTTACTTGCTACAGCTGACTTTGGATGGAGCAGCAGTGTGTGTACAGAGCATGGAGCAGCTCTGGAGAACTTAACAGAGTCAGGTATGAGCACAGCCCTGTGCCCTGCTGTGTGAATGCTTCACTTTCCCCTTCATTACCAATGTCAGCTGTCCTCATTATTATCTGTATCCAAACTGCTCCTGATCGATCCTGTTGTCAATAGGGAGCACATCGGACATTTAGGAAATAATCAGATCCTGTCAGTCGGTCGGGAAATTGCATTATGTGTACCCAGCATGATGTCCTACCATAATATTATACTATATTGAGGGAAACCTTTCAGGAATACCCCCCTTGAAAATCCAGGGTTTGCCCCTGCAACCCTCTGTAGTTTGTACCTGTCACAAGCTAAGGTGGCTGCGTACAAGATGATGATGGAAGAGAAAAGTATTGACTCAATGGTGGCAGAATAGAAGCCGATCAGTAGTTCCTGTGGCGTACTTAGTTGCTGCAAGAAGAAAGCCTTTGTTTTGTTTTTGCCTTTTTTTCTGGGTTTTGCTGGTGTTTTATCCCCATCTCAGACCACTGGAAATGGTAGTGCCCAGGAAGCAAAAGCTTGGTACCCTAGCGAGTGCTGGAGGGGGTGGGCATAGATATACCCATAGGAATTTCTTTGGGCATAACTATACTTGTTTAGTTCTGTGGGGAGCACATGACTGTTCTGAGAAATTACTGAAAGCAAATAGCTATAACGAGGGATTGTTTGAAGTACCTACAGTAGCTATACTGACGGTCTATTATTGGGAGATACTATTAGCTGGAATATACATCAGCTTTAATGCTTAGACTGTGTGTATACTAAAAGACCACAAGGTGGTTATATGTATTTTGTAAGGCTGCTTGCACACCAAGACGTTACAGGCGCACGTTAGTGCGCCTGTAACGCTCCCCCAACGCACAGCAATGTAACACAAGTGGGCTGTTCACACAGCCCACGTTGCGTTACATGTAACGCTGCACGTTCTGTGCAAAGTGCAGCATGCTACGGCGTTGAAGCGGCTATAGCCGCGTTAGACTGTTTTCACATGCGCAGTGGGGGGCGGAGGAGGCGGGGAGAGCCAGCTACAGTAGCCGCGCACATGGCTACTTAATATTCACTGCACTGGCGGGCGCTGATTGGCCGGCGGGACCACGTGATGCGGAGTGTCTCGCTCCGCATCACGTGGTCCCGCTGGCCAATCAGCGCCACTCTGGGAGACATTATAGGACTCGAGCCGCCTAACGCGGCTCACTCTAACGTCGGCTCTTGCAGCACCATACGTTGTGTTAGGTGCACGTTATGCGACCTTAACGTGCCACCTAATGCAACGTCTTGGTGTGCAAGAAGCCTTAATGTACATGCTTTGCATTTAGTGCTCTATTATTCCACTGCTCTTGAAGCACCACTGAATTGGCCAAAAAAAGCGAATTTTTACTTACCAGGGGCTATTTCAGGTCTCTCAGTGTCCTGGTCCTCTCGCTCGTTTGTGTTGTTGCCCCTCTGAAAGATCTGTGACTAGAGATCTTGTCACAGCTCCTACACATGGATGGTCCCATCTGCACTCCTCCACAATTGTGGCTTGTTCCTGGTGTCAGGAGCACGATCAAGTAGGTGCGTGTGTGAGTTCTCGCATGCACAGTAGCTGTGACTTGAGCTCTCATCGCAGATCTTTCAGGGGGCAGTGACACAATTGAGTGGACCTGGTGAACACCAAGGGATGTGACCAATTACAAGGAGCTGGGAAAAGCTCCCGGTACATAAAAATTCCTTTTTGTGGGCCAATTCAGTGGAGCTGTAACAGTTTCTGGTTCCTTCTAGCGCAATGTAAGCTACTTGCTTAGTCTCTTTAATCCTAGTGTGATTCACAAGTAAATGTATTCCTACAAGACCTTACATCACAGGAGCCTATGGGCACAGATGTCCTGGCACCGTAGCCTTCGCTATCCTTTAGACCCGCCGAACCGCACCACAAGTGTGCTGGCTAGAGATGGCCCAAACCTCCGATTTTAGGTTCGCGAACCTACCGCAAAAGTTTGGTTCGCGCGAACTTTCGCGAACCGCAATAGACTTTAACCACTTGAGGACTACAGTCTTTCTAACCCTTAAGGACCAGGCACTTTTTTTCCACTCAGACCACTGCAGCTTTCACGGTTTATTGCTCGCTCATACAACCTACCACCTAAATGAATTTTGGCTCCTTTTCTTGTCACTAATAAAGCTTTCTTTTGGTGCTATTTGATTGCTCCTGCGATTTTTACTTTTTATTATATTCGTCAAAAAAGACATGAATTTTGGCAAAAAAAAGATTTTTTTAACTTTCTGTGCTGACAATTTTCAAAAAAAGTAAAATTTCTGTATACATGCAGCGCGAAAAATGTGGACAAACATGTTTTTGATTAAAAAAAACCCATTCAGTGTATATTTATTGGTTTGGGTAAAAGTTATAGCGTTTACAAGCTATGGTGCAAAAAGTGAATTTTCCCATTTTCAAGCATCTCTGACTTTTCTGACCCCCTGTCATGTTTCATGAGGGGCTAGAATTCCAGGATAGTATAAATACCCCCCAAATGACCCCATTTTGGAAAGAAGACATCCCAAAGTATTCACTGAGAGGCATAGTGAGTTCATAGAAGATATTATTTTTTGTCACAAGTAAGCGGAAAATGACACTTTGTGACAAAAAAAAGAAAAAAAAAAAGAATCCATTTCTTCTAACTTGCGACAAAAAAAAATGAAATCTGCCACGGACTCACCATGCCCCTCTCTGAATACCTTGAAGTGTCTACTTTCCAAAATGGGGTCATTTGTGGGGTGTGTTTACTGTCCTCGCATTTTGGGGGGTGCTAATTTGTAAGCACCCCTGTAAAGCCTAAAAGTGCTCATTGGACTTTGGGCCCCTTAGCGCAGTTAGGCTGCAAAAAAGTGCCACACATGTGGTATTGCCGTACTCAAGAGAAGTAGTAGAATGTGTTTTGGGGTGTATTTTTACACATACCCATGCTGGGTGGGAGAAATATCTCTGTAAATGACAATTTTTTCATTTTTTTTACACACAATTGTCCATTTACAGAGTTATTTCTCCCACCCAGCATGGGTATGTGTAAAAATACACCCCAAAACACATTGTACTACTTCTCCCGAGTACGGCGATACCACATGTGTGGCACTTTTTTGCACCCTAACTGCGCTAAAGGGCCCAAAGTCCAATGAGTACCTTTAGGATTTCACAAGTCATTTTGCGGAATTTGATTTCCAGACTACTCCTCACGGTTTAGGGCCCCTAAAATGCCAGGGCAGTATAGGAACCCCACAAATGACCCCATTTTAGAAAGAAGACACCCCAAGGTATTCCGTTAGGAGTATGGTGAGTTCATAGAAGATTTTATTTTTTGTCAAAAGTTAGCGGAAAATTGATTTTTATTGTTTTTTTCACAAAGTGTCATTTTCCACTAACTTGTGACAAAAAATAAAATCTTCTATGAACTCACCATACTCCTAACGGAATACCTTGAGGTGTCTTCTTTCTAAAATGGGGTCATTTGTGGGGTTCCTATACTGTCCTGGCATTTTAGGGGCCCTAAACCGTGAGGAGTAGTCTGGAAATCAAATTCCGCAAAATGACCTGTGAAATCCTAAAGGTACTCATTGGACTTTGGGCCCTTTAGTGCAGTTAGGGTGCAAAAAAGTGCCACACATGTGGTATCGCCGTACTCGGGAGAAGTAGTACAATGTGTTTTGGGGTGTATTTTTACACATACCCATGCTGGGTGGGAGAAATAACTCTGTAAATGGACAATTGTGTGTAAAAAAATCAAAAGATTGTCATTTACAGAGGTATTTCTCCCACCCAGCATGGGTATGTGTAAAAATACACCCCAAAACACATTGTACTACTTCTCCCGAGTATGGCAATACCACATGTGTGGCACTTTTTTGCACCCTAACTGCGCTAAAGGGCCCAAAGTCCAATGAGTACCTTTAGGATTTCACAGGTCATTTTGCGAAATTTGATTTCCAGACTACTCCTCACGGTTTAGGGCCCCTAAAATGCCAGTTCAGTATAGGAACCCCACAAATGACCCCATTTTAGAAAGAAGACACCCCAAGGTATTCCGTTAGGAGTATGGTGAGTTCATAGAAGATTTTATTTTTTGTCACAAGTTAGTGGAAAATGACACTTTGTGAAAAAAACAATAAAAATCGATTTTCCGCTAACTTTTGACAAAAAATAAAATCTTCTATGAACTCACCATACTCCTAACGGAATACCTTTGGGTGTCTTCTTTCTAGAATGGGGTCATTTGTGGGGTTACTATACTGCCCTGGCATTTTCGGGGCCCTAAACCGTGAGGAGTAGTCTTGAAACCAAATGTCGCAAAATGACCTGTGAAATCCTAAAGGTACTCATTGGACTTTGGGCCCCTTAGCGTACTTAGGGTGTAAAAAAGTGCCACACATGTGGTACCGCCGTACTCAGGAGAAGTAGTATAATGTGTTTTGGGGTGTATTTTTACACATACCCATGCTAAGTGGGAGAAATATCTCTGTAAATGACAATTGTTTGATTTGTTTTACACACAATTGACCATTTACATAGAAATTTCTCCCACCCAGCATGGGTATGTGTAAAAATACACCCCAAAACACATTATACTACTTTTCCTGAGTACGGCGGTACCACATGTGTGACACTTTTTTGCAGCCTAGGTGCGCTAAGGGGCCCAACGTCCTATTCACGGGTCATTTTGAGGCATTTGTTTTCTAGACTACTCCTCGCGGTTTAGGGCCCCTAAAATGCCAGGGCAGTATAGGAACCCCACAAGTGACCCCATTTTAGAAAGAAGACACCCCAAGGTATTCCGTTAGGTGTATGGCGAGTTCATAGAAGATTTTATTTTTTGTCACAAGTTAGTGAAAAATGACACTTTGTGAAAAAAAACCAATAAAAAATCAATTTCCGCTAACTTTTGACAAAAAATAAAATCTTCTATGAACTCGTCATACACCTAACAGAATACCTTGGGGTGTCTTTTTTTCTAAAATGGGGTCACTTGTGGGGTTCCTATACCGCCCTGGCATTTTACGGGCCCAAAACCGTGAGTAGTCTGGAAACCAAATGTCTCAAAATGACTGTTCAGGGGTATAAGCATCTGCAAATTTTGATGACAGGTGGTCTATGAGGGGGCGAATTTTGTGGAACCGGTCATAAGCAGGGTGGCCTTTTAGATGACAGGTTGTATTGGGCCTGATCTGATGGATAGGAGTGCTAGGGGGGTGACAGGAGGTGATTGATGGGTGTCTCGGGGTGGTTAGAGGGGAAAATAGATGCAATCAATGCACTGGGGAGGTGATCGGAAGGGGGTCTGAGGGGGATCTGAGGGTTTGGCCGAGTGATCAGGAGCCCACACGGGGCAAATTAGGGCCTGATCTGATGGGTAGGTGTGCTAGGGGGTGACAGGAGGTGATTGATGGGTGTCTCAAGGTGTGATTAGAGGGGGGAATAGATGCAAGCAATGCACTGGCGAGGTGATCAGGGCTGGGGTCTGAGGGCATTCTGAGGGTGTGGGCGGGTGATTGAGTGCCCTAGGGGCAGATAGGGGTCTAATCTGATAGGTAGCAGTGACAGGGGGTGATTGATGGGTAATTAGTGGGTGTTTAGGGTAGAGAACAGATGTGAACACTGCACTTGGGAGGTGATCGGACGTCGGATCTGCGGGCGATCTATTGGTGTGGGTGGGTGTTCAGTTTGCCCGCAAGGGGCAGGTTAGGGGCTGATTGATGGGTGGCAGTGACAGGGGGTGATTGATGGGTGGCAGTGACAGGGGGTGATTGATGGGTGATTGACAGGTGATTGACAGGTGATCAGTGGGTTATTACAGGGAAGGACAGATGTAAATAATGCCCTGGCGAATTGATAAGGGGGGGTCTGAGGGCAATCTGAGCGTGTAGGCGGGTGGTTGGGTGCCCGCAAGGGGCAGATTAGGGTCTGATCTGATGGGTAACAGTGACAGGTGGTGATAGGGGGTGATTGATGGGTGATTGATGGGTAATTAGTGAGTGTTTAGAGGAGAGAATAGATGGAAACACTGCGCTTGGGTGGTGATCTGATGTCGGATCTGCGGGCGATCTATTGGTGTGGGTGGGTGATCAGTTTGCCCGCAAGGGGCAGGTTAGGGGCTGATTGTTGGGTGGCAGTGACAGGGGGTGATTGATGGGTGATAGGTGATTGGCAGGTGATTGACAGGTGATCAGTGGGTTATTACATGGAAGGACAGATGTAATTAATGCACTGGTGAATTGATAAGGGGGGGGTCTGAGGGCAATCTGAGCGTGTGGGCGGGTGATTGGGTGCCCGCAAGGGGCAGCTTAGGGTCTGATCTGATAGGTAACAGTGACAGGTGGTGATAGGGGGTGATTGATGGGTGATTGATGGGTAATTAGTGGGTGTTTAGAGAAGATAACAGATGTAAACAATACATTTGGGAGGTAATCTGACGGCGGGTTTGCGGGCGATCTAATGGTGTGGGTGGGAGATCAGATTGCCCGCAAGGGGCAGGTTAGGGGCTGATTGATGGGTGGCAGTGACAGGGGGTGATTGATGGGTGATAGGTGATTGGCAGGTGATTGACAGGTGATCAGTGGGTTATTACAGGGAAGAACAGATGTAATTAATGCACTGGCGAATTGATAAGGGGGGGTCAGAGGGCAATCTGAGCGTGTTGGCGGGTGATTGGGTGCCCGCAAGGGGCAGATTAGGGTCTGATCTGATAGGTAAAAGTGACAGGTGGTGATAGGGGGTGATTGATGGGTGATTGATGGGTAATTAGTGGGTGTTTAGAGGAGAGAATAGATGTAAACAATGGATTTGGGAGGTGATCTGATGTCGGATCTGCGGGCGATCTATTGGTGTGGGTGGGTGATCAGATTGCCCGCAAGGGGCAGGTTAGGGGCTGATTGTTGGGTGGCAGTGACAGGGGGTGATTGATGGGTGATTGATGGGTGATTGATGGGTGATTGACGGGTGATTGACAGGTTATCAGGGAAGATAGATGCATACAGTACACAGGGGGGGGGGGTCTGGGGGGGGGGTCTGGGGAGAATCTAAGGGGTGGGGGGGGTGATCAGGAGGGGGCAGGGGGCAGGGGGGGATATAAAAAAAAAATAGCGTTGACAGATAGTGACAGGGAGTGATTGATGGGTTATTAGGGGGGTGATTGGGTGCAAACAGGGGTCTGGGGGGTGGGCAGGGGGGGGTCTGAGGGGTGCTGTGGGCGATCAGTGGGCGGGGGGGGGGGCAGATCAGTGTGTTTGGGTGCAGACTAGGGTGGCTGCAGCCTGCCCTGGTGGTCCCTCGGACACTGGGACCACCAGGGCAGGAGGCAGCCTGTATAATACACTTTGTATACATTACAAAGTGTATTATACACTTTGTATGCGGCGATCGCGGGGTTAACATCCCGCCGGCGCTTCCGTATGGCCGGCGGGATGTTACGGCGGGTGGGCGGAGCCAGTTGCCGGGGGAAGCGCGCGTCATCAATGACGCGATCGCTCCCCCGGCATGCCTAAAGGACGCGCCGCCTGAAGGCGTATTGCGGTCCTTTAGGCATCCACTTTGCCGCCGCCCATGGGCTGTGGGCGGTCGGCAAGTGGTTAATGGAGAGGCGAACTTGGAAAATTAGAAAAAATTATCCTGGACACAAAAGTGATGGAAAAGAGGGACTAATACCTGGGGGGAGACATGGTTAAGTGGAATAGACATCAAAAGTCCCGGAAAAAAAATCTGGATTTGACACAAAGCAGTGTTTTAAAGTCACAAATCTCATTGAATGTTCAATTGCAGGCCTACACTGCTTTACAACATCAGGAAGTGTAATCTTCCTTCCTCCCTCCTCCCAGAGGTAGGAGGAGGGTCTTGTCTTCCAGGGAATTGTAGGATTTCAAAAGCCAGCTTACATACATTGGCCGGGAATCAAACCCAGGTCTAGTGCTTGGTAGGCAGCTCTGATTGGTGATAATGTGCCTGCTGACTGTGATGTAGAGGGTCAAAGTTGACCTTAATGGAGCATTATGGGGCGACTCAAACTTCCGCAAAAGTTCGCGAACCACCCAAAGTTTGCCTGGAACTGTTCGCCGGCGAAGCGTTTGGGCCATCTCTAGTGATGGCTGGCCCAGCTGTCACTTCTCCCTTACTTCCCTTGCCTGTCAGGTAGCTACAGGTGTCCCTTAGCATTAGGTAGCCAAAGATACCCTCAGTATAAGTAGCTAGTGGTGCCACCAACTGAAAGGAGATCGTCAGTTGAATGCCAAGAGCTGGGTGAGTAACCTCTCATTTATGCTTAGGACTCTGCATAGGGAAGAAGGGAGGGATGCAATAGGGAAGGGGAGTGAGCCGCCATTCCATCACCAGGTGCCTGTAGGCACATGCCTACAGTGCTTTATAATAAATCCGGCCCTGTGCAAGACTGCTGAGCTGAGAGTAACTTGTACAATCATCATAAAAACCACACCTACCTATACTGTTAGGGATGTGGATATACGAGGGAATTACTTTGAGCAGCTAGCTATGCTGGGAGGCATACAGTGAAAAATGGCGCGGGGAAAAAATGGCGCACTGAGCCTCCGATAAATCATTAAAAATGCTATTTATCGTTTTGATGGGGAATATATCAAAACAATAAATAGTTTTAATGATTTATCGTAATGTAAAATTGTATTTAATTGCTGGGTAGAGGTGTAGCGAACGGTTCGCCGGCGAACGGTTCCAGGCGAACATTGGTGGTTCGCGTTCGCCTGCGCCAGGCGAACTTTTCCGGAAGTTCGATTCGCCCCATAATGCACTATGAGGGTCAACTTTGACCCTCTGCATCACAGTCAGCAGGCACATTGTAGCCATTCAGGCTACAGTAAGCCCTGGAGCCCCACCCCCCCTTATATAAGGCAGGCTCCGGCGGCCATTACACTCACTCGTGTGCCTGCTAGTGAGAGGAAAGGGACAGCTGCTGCAGACTTGTTCTTCTAGGGACAGATTAGTTATGTTCTTGGCTGCTTAGTTTGCTCCTTGGCTGATTGTTATTGCTTTATAGCACCTTAGCTTTTGTCAGAGCTCATCCTGTACTTTTTTTTTTTTTACTGTGTGTCAAACTGACACTTTTGTTGCATGCACAGCCTTGCTAATTGATAGTGTGTGTGCCACTGCCAGCAGCCCAGCACATTCAGTGACTGACTGCCTGTGTGTGTGACAGGGAGCTGCACATTGAACTACCCAGTACTGCATATACCCCCAGTACCTGTTGTGTTTACTTAACCCACCTCATCACTGCACATAACTACTTGTAGTGTTGAGTGAACCCAGCTCACTGCATCCTACTACTACCTGTTGTGTTTACCTAACCCACCTCATCACTGCACATAACTACCTGTAGTGTTGAGTGAACCCAGCTCACTGCATATACCTACTGCTACCTGTTGTGTTGAGTGAACCCAGCTCACTGCATCCTACTACTACCTGTTGTGTTTACTTAACCCACCTCATCACTGCACATAACTACCTGTAGTGTTGAGTGAACCCAGCTCACTGCATATACCTACTACCTGTTGTGTTGAGTGAACCTAGCTCACTGCATCCTACTATTACATGTTGTGTTTACTTAACCCACCTCATCACTGCACATAACTACCTGTAGTGTTGAGTGAACCCAGCTCACTGCATACACCTAATACCTGTTGTGTTTACTTAACTCACCTCATCACTGCACATAACTACCTGTAGTGTTGAGTGAACCCAGCTCACTGCATATACCTACTACCTGTTGTGTTGAGTGAACCCAGCTCACTGCATCCTACTACTACCTGTTGTGTTTACTTAACCCACCTCATCACTGCACATAACTACCTGTAGTGTTGAGTGAACCCAGCTCACTGCATACACCTACTACCTGTTGTGTTTACTTAACCCACCTCATCACTGCACATAACTACCTGTAGTGTTGAGTGAACCCAGCTCACTGCATACACCTAATACCTGTTGTGTTGAGTGAACCCAGCTCACTGCATCCTACTACTACCTGTTGTGTTTACTTAAGCCACCTCATCACTGCACATAACTACCTGTAGTGTTGAGTGAACCCAGCTCACTGCATATACCTACTACCTGTTGAGTGAACCCAGCTCACTGCATCCTACTACTACCTGTTGTGTTTACTTAACCCACCTCATCACTGCACATAACTACCTGTAGTGTTGAGTGAACCCAGCTCACTGCATATACCTACTACCTGTTGTGTTGAGTGAACCCACCTCACCACATCCTAGTACCTTTACTGTTCAGTGAACCCAGCTCACTGCATCCTACTACCTGTTGTGTTGAGTGAACCCACCTCACTGCATCCTAGTACCTTTACTGTTCAGTGAACCCAGCTCACTGCATATACCTAGCATCCCCCCGAGATGGACAAAATGGACAAACCAGGTAGAGGAAGAGGTAGAGGCAGACCCAGAGGAAGGCCACCAGGCACCGGCAGGTCTGTGCGAGGTGGTGTTGCTGTGATTTCGTGCGGACCTGCCCCAAAATACAGTGCTCAGAAGAAGGCACGTGCCATCACTTCCCAAAATCGTGAGGAGGTGATTGAGGATTTAACACAGAACACCTCATCTCCCGCAGCCACCAGCGCTACAACAAGCACCACATCCGCTGCATTTGACACTTTGCAGGAGTTATTTGGTGGTGGTGGTGGCGAAATCACCGATTCACAGCCACTACTGCAACAACAAGAAGAAGGCGCAGGTACACCACCTCCTACGTCTGAGTTAGGTGGCGATAGTATGGACATAATGTGTGTGGAGGGGGCTGATGAAACACCTGAAGTTGGTGCAGTTGAGGAGGTGTCTGAGGAAAGTGCAGCTGGCCAGGAGGATTATGATGACGATTATACGGATACCACATATGTTCCCGGTAGAGGAGATGACCAGGGGGACAGTTCAGCTATGGCCAGACAGCCAACATGCCCTTCAACGTCAGCTGCTGATGCCACCGTAGCGCCATCACCCCAGGGGGGCTCAGCGGTTTGGAAATTTTTTAACGTGTGTGTCTCAGATCGGAGCAAAGCCATCTGTTGTCTCTGCCAGCAAAAATTGAGCCGTGGAAAGGCCAACTCTCACGTAGGGACAAGTGCCTTATGAAGGCACCTGGAGAGAAGGCACAGAAAAGCAGCACCCTCAAAAGACAAGCCACGGAGAACAACCGCGGCAGCCGTCACAGGGGGCTTCTGCTGCTCCACGTTCCCATGGTATTGTTCGTGGCTGGGGGGAGGAAGAATGGCTACACTTAAACAATTTAAAAATACAACCATCTAAACTTTCAACCAATTTAAAGATACAACCATCTAAACTTTCACCCAATTTAAAAATACAACCATCTAAACTTTCAAACTATTTAAAAATACAACCATCTACATTTTCAAACAATTTACAAAAATGCCAACAAAACTTGCCCTCCGTAAAACATTCTTGGCAAATGCTTTCGACTTGGTTTGTCTTCCGCTGGCTCAAGGGTCCATCTGACCACAGATGTCTGGTCTGCAAAGCACGGTCAGGGCAGCTACAGCATGGGTCTCAGCAGGCTCCCACTTCGGGCCGGAATCCAACCTTCATTCCCCGCTGTGACAATGGCAATGGCAGACTTGCCCTCCATAACGGATTCCCGTTAAAGGATTTAAAGTTAATTCATTTCAAATACACATCGGGGCCTCGAAAGTCCGCCTCCTGTATTGTTATTTTTGGTCACTACCTCGGGGCGGGCGTGCATGCCTGCCTGCTGCCCTCCTTGGATGTGTAGTGGTAGCCGTTTCTCAGGCTCCACACCGGATTCCATCCCTCATTCCCCGGCCATTACCCGGGGTCACAAATGGCAGACTTGCTCGCCTCCATATGATTCTCGTGAAAGGAATGTGGTGTCATCTTTGCCCGCCATAACTGGTTCTCGTTCAAGGATTTAAAGTACATTCATTTCAAATACACAGCAGGGCCTCGAAAGTCCGCCTCCTGTATTGTTATTTTTGGTCACTACCTCGGGGTCACAATGGCAGACTTGCCCGCCTCCACAGGATTCTCATTGTAGCGGTACTGAACAAGTACACAGCAAGTAGAAAATGTAATTTAAAAACAAAACGTAAGCTTAACAATGCCATGGATAGTTGAGAAGGAAGTCACACATTACCTGACATCACTGAGTGAGGAAGAGCAATCTCGCCATGTTGCGCAGTAGTCCAGCATGGCCGTCACTACACAAACAGCTGTTTGCGGTGCGTTACACAGTGAGTTTGGTGTGTCAGTGTGAAGCAGTACTCTAATTACACTCCCTGATTGATGTATACACATGCAAGATGTTTTAAAGCACGTTAGGCCTGCAATTTAGCATTCAATGTGATTTCTGACCTTAAAACGCTGCTTTGTGTCACATGCAGATTTTTCCCCGGGACTTTTGGCATGTATCCCACTCCACCATGCCCCCCTCCAGGTGTTAGACCCCTTGAAACATCTTTTCCATCACTTTTGTGGCCAGCATAATTTTTTCTATTTTTCAAAGTTCGCCTCCCCATTGAAGTCTATTGCGGTTTGCGAACTTTTCAGTGAACCGAACCTTCCGCGGAAGTTCGCGAACCGAAAATCGGAGGTTCGCGACATCTCTAATGCTGGGCCAGTGGACACAATGTAGCTGCTGGGAGAGTCTGATTTTGATGGGACATGGTGGTAGATGAGCGCAGACAGGGCGGCCAGGCAGCATTCCCACAGCACACAATTGTTCCATCACTCCCATCACTAGATACTGCACAGAGCGCTGGGGAAGTCATGGCTGGAGAAGTGCAGCAGAACTGCAGAAGAGGATTAGTAACACGCCGCAGGAGGTCCAATACACTGGGCTCCGGAGGAGAACGCCTTCCCAGCGCCCGCTGCCACTCAGACCAGAGGAGCATCCAGCGGGGGTGTAAGCACCACACACAGCGCTGTGGAGGAGGCAGTCTGCAGGTAGGAGGGGAGCTCAGCCCATGCCTACAGCGCCTGGAACAGGAAAAATAGATATTTTCTGGTGCACCATTAAAAAGCACCGTAAACATAATTTACCGTTTTGAAGTGCCCTGCGCTATAATTTCCCCCCTGCACTTAAATAGAGGCTGTGCGCCACAATGTTGCACTTCAAAACGGTAAATTATGTTTACCATGCTTTTTAATGGTGCGCCAGAAAGTTTCCGTTGCTGTGTGCGCCATTTTTTCCTGCTCCGGCTGGGAGACTGTTGGAGGCACTTGGCAATATTAGGGTTGCCATTTGGTCTGTCTTTGGAACAAATAGCTTAAAGGAAACCAGAGATGAATGCTTTGGCAAAAAATAAACATATCCCCCGATAGATTTTTTCAAAATAAATACTATACCTGGTATTTTCGCTGCTCTGATGTACCGTTTTTTTTGTTACTAAAACTCCATGCAAAACACAGTTCATCAGAAAAGCATATTATTTAGTGGGCTGTGTGCAAAATGAAATCACCGTTTCTAAAAACCTCTTATGACTAACACATATAGATTTAAAAAACCTTCCTCTGGACTAGCAGCTCCTCCCATCTCATAACAGCTCTCTGTGATGCTGCAAGTATACAGAACAGGAAAGCAGAGCCAGAAGGGGGCAGGCTTGGGCTTGAAAAGACATCAGAGAAGAAAGACTCAGCTTTAATGATTCCTGAGTGAAGCCAGACTGAATGCTCAGTCGGGAATTTTATCAGAGCTGATAACAAGCAGGCTGAGCAGTGAAGGAGGAAACAGAGAGCAGGGTAGGCGTTTTCTCTAATGTTCCCGATATATATGGTAAAATACATGAGGGTGCTTCGTCTCTGGTACACTTCAACTTGGCATAGAATACGGCGTGTTAATGAAATGCAAATAATTCCACATTGGTGCAGGATTATGCAAATCTTGTATGCAAATTTATGTAGCTTGAAAATGGACAAAGCAATTTCTAACTAAACAGGTTTCGCTTGGTCCATCTTCAAGTTGCATAAATTTGTATACAGAATTTCCATAACCCTGCATCATCTCTGAATTATCTGCATCTCATTGACTCTCCCTAGCACTGAATTATGCACCACAGATGAGCAGACGCCAGAAAGTTCTGACACTGAACCACAGCGTCGAGCAAAGAAGATGCCTGATGGGTAAGATTAACCCCCCCCCACCCTTCGGCCACCCGCACAGCTGCTGTAATTAGTAAGATGAAATTCGAATAACCCTATTTGAATTTCATCCGAATTCGAAGTTAAGAGCATCCCTGACTGTAACCAAGAATTGAACTTCGTTCCAATCAGTAGTGGAGACCCCCTTTTCCACGAGAAAAATATATTCCTTTTCTCAAACAGATCAGGGGGCTCTGTATGGCTGATATTGTGGGGAAATACCTCCCATAGTGTGATGTCAGGACCAAGGTCCTGACTTCATACTGTGGGAACCTTGTTGCATTGTGGGAAATAACAGCTGTTTTACAAGTGCCAAAAAAGCAAGCAGCTTCTCCTTCCACTAGCATCACCTGCCAGCAGTAAAACTCACATGTGATAAATGTCAGACTGTAAATCAGTGTTTGCCCATTGAAAAATCTTTCCTCTCCCTGACTAAATAATTTATACAGAATTGTAAAAATGAAGCACATTTTCTTATTACATTTTCACTGGAGTTCCTCTAAGTCATCAGCACTCTTGCCTGCAGTTCTGATTCATGCTTGGGATTAATGTTCTGCATGGACTTGAATTATTGGCTGAGATGGCTGTAGTGTGTCTGCTATAAATATGCTTCAATGCAAGAACATATTACGTAATGAAGGCCTTGTAGACTGCCACCCTAGTGAAGGCCATGATAACTGGTTTGTAATGTTGTTGAAAGTTTATATCCTATTTTTAAAGAGGCACTTTAGTGATACTGTAGAAAATCAATAATTCATTTTTATTTTTTTTCCCTGGCTTCAGTATCAGAAACTCTATCTAAATATTGCTGTATTTTATTGGAATGTAGCCCTATCGCTCCCAGCGATGTCAAAGCCTAGGCTGTTTAGATATGTGGCGTTCTCCCAGAGCATTCAGGGAGACCAGTCTTCTTTAATTCTTGTTAATTTAGTTAGTATTTTACCCTTAAAAAAAAATAAAAACTAAAATAAAGGAGATGGTAAAAAGTTATTTCAGTACAGTTACTTTCACCTGCTGTTTAAACCTCTTATTTATCAAAGGAGCCATGTGCTGGTCTTTTTTTTTTTTAATAATCTCAGTTTAGTGCGGGAAGCAGATCCAAATGTTAAAAATAGGATCCGCCTCCACTTGGTAAAAAAAACCAAACTGATCCACGTTGCACTAAGTGGAACGCAGAGTCGGAACTTTGTACACCCTCCTGGACCGGACTAGGCTAGTCACTGCATCCGCTTCGCCAGTTTTGAATGCTGCTGTGACTTAATACGCCACTTGGCACCTGTACACAGTCCGGTGGCCGGCAGAAGCAAGGGATCTCCACTGGGCTGCAAAAGACCAATTGGAAGCCTCAGCAACTGGGGGATTCTCATTGGTTCATGGTGGTCCAATGAAATTTCTTCCTGTTGCTAGGCAGAATTGGTCCATTGTCTCCCATCTGCCCCTACCAGCCCCCGAGCTGAGTACCGAGGGACCAAGCGGCAGAGGAACACGTGAGTGGCAATGTGGGTGCAATTGGAGCAGACCAGTGAAGTTTGATGCAGTGGATGCAAAACTGATGGAACTTAACATGTCCGTTTTGCATCCGCTCTAGTGTGAACCGGCCCTTACACATTAGTTATAAGACCTGTTGCTGTTTCAGGATGAGGTGCCAGGATGCCATTGTGCCAAGAAGGTAGAATCTCTGGTTTAAAACATCCTTCACGCAAATCAAGCCTTTCAGCCCATGAGCTGTGGATAGGGTGTGAGAAACGTTACTTTGATTTAGTGGGGTTCATTATTTGTGTGTAGGAGAATGTATTTATAACCTTACCCTTGTCTGATAACTATATTTGCATTTCCAGGATGGACTAGCTATGCTTTGGGATCTGAATGAGGGGAAGCACCTGTACATTCTGGACAGCGGAGATGTCATCAATGCCCTTTGTTTCAGCCCCAACCGCTATTGGCTGTGTGCCGCCACAGGCCCCAGCATCAAGATCTGGGTATGGGTACAGATGAATGTTTCACTTGCAACTTTTTAGCTCTCTTGAAAGTCTTGTGTAACCTTTGCACAACTGAAGTAATTTGTGTTTAATGAAAACCATCCTTATGGTAAATATTTTACTTGCAGCCAGCTATAATGTCCCTAAATTGGCACTATTTTGTTTTTGGGAGTAAAATTGTATGAACAGAGCAAGGCAGCACAATCACAATCCTGTTTGCCAGTTTCTTAGCACGGTGGAGTGGCTGTTTTCTATAACCTTTAAAGAAAACCTGTAATGAGAAAAAGTTCCCCTGGGGGGTACTCACCTCGTGTGGGGGAACCCCCCCTCCTCGGTCCCACGGTGGCAACGATAAAGCTCCCCAAACAACGGGGATGTAAATATTTACCTTCCTGGCTCCAGCGCAGGCGCAGTATCGGCTCTCCACCTCGGAGATAGGCGGAAATAGCTGATCGCTGTCGGGCCGCTCTACTGCGCAAATGCAAGGCGCCTGCGCAGTAGAGCGGACAAAACAGATCGGCTATTTTTGCCTATTTCCGTGCGGAGAGCCGCAACAGCGCCCCCACTGCAGACAGGAAAGGTAAATAAATCAGCACTTGTCAGCCTTGTCGAGGGAGGATTCCGGGACACTTCGGTGGAGCCAGCGCTGGATTGCCTGCAGCTACAGCGGAGGGGGAAGCCTCATTGGGACTCTGAGGCTTCCCCTTACCGAGGTGAGTACCCCCAGGGGACTTTTTTTTGTTTTGTTACAGGTTTTCTTTAAAGTGGACCTAAATTAAAAATACAAGATTTCAGAAATAAAATCTATTTTCTAAATTATAATAATAAATAGCAGCCTTTTTTCAGCTGCATGATGACAAATATAAAATATTTTACATTTATAGGAGGGAACCCCTCCCTTCCTTTCATATTGCCGGGACTGAATCCGGCAAACTGGTGGAGTAGATGGTGTCCGGCAAAGGAGGAATTGCTAATGGCTGCCCCCTGTATAACCCCAGTTATGAAAAGAGAAGGGTGAAAAGCATGCACTGAAATGCTCAAAGGTTTATTTATCTTTGTATGTGTATGAGTGGTGCAACTAAATATTTTGAATTAAAAAAATGTTTAGTATGGGTCCGCTTTAAAGAGACTCCGTAACAAAAATTGCATCCTGTTTTTTATCATCCTACAAGTTCCAAAAGTTATTCTAATGTGTTCTGGCTTACTGCAGCACTTTCTACTAACACAGTCTCTGTAATAAATCAATGTATCTTTCCCCTGTCAGACTTGTCGGCCTGTGTCTGGAAGGCTGCCAAGTTCTTCAGTGTTGTGGTTCTGCTATGAACTCCCCTTTATGCACACTGCCTGTGTGTTATTTAGGATTAGAGCAGCTTCTCTCTTCTCTCTCTTATCTTTTACAAGCTGGATAAATCGTCCTCTGAGCTGGCTGGGCTTTCACATACTGAGGAATTACAAACAAGGGCAAAGCTGTTTGCAGGAAGAAAAGAGCAGCCTGAAACTTCAGTGCATGGGGGAAAGAAACACACAAATGATCTCTTGAGATTCAAAAGGAAGGCTGTATACAGCCTGCTTGTGTTTGGATGTATTTTCTATATGTGGACATACTGTACATCAACCTACTTCCTGTTTTGGTGGCCATTTTGTTTGTTTACAAACAAACTTTTAAAAACTGTTTTTAACCACTTTTAATGCGGCGAGGAGCGGCGAAATTGTGACAGAGGGTAATAGGAGATGTCCCCTAACGCACTGGTATGTTTACTTTTGAGCGATTTTAACAATACAGATTCTCTTTAAGGTTATGCTCTTTGCTAAAAAGAAAAGCTACGGAAGATGTTAGCATTATGTACAAGTGATTGTGTTTTGTTTATCTCTATAATAGAGCTACATTTGGTGGATTGTGTTGCCTTCAACAAAGCAGAATTTTTCTAAAATGTTAAAGTGGACCTGAACTCAGCACTTCCTCTCTGCTGTAAAAGTTGCGCAACAGCATAATAACCTTTAATGAAAACCTTTTTTGTTATAGCTGATAAAATCCTGCAATAAAGCTGCATTGTTTACTTCCTGCTTACATTGGAGCGGGTATAGGGTTAACATCCTGTGTTTAGATTGGCTGCTGTGACAGCAGAGATTCCTGACCTGACACAGCCAAGAGATCAAATTACAGTGGCGATTGGTCACAGATGAGGGGAAATTAGACTAGCTAAACTCTCTAAATACACACAGGGTACACTTCTCTGTTTTCCCATTTGTCCTGTGCAAGAGTTCATGTCTGCTTTAAGCAAATTCTTCTCCAATTGGAGCTGCAAAAATGTTTTGGTTTTTTTTTTAAAGATTTTTATATTTAAATATAAGCGGTTTACACTGTAACTCCAGGGGTACTACTGAGGGTTAGTCTTCCTGCTATGATGTATTCTACTATGCCATCTGAAGCTGCTTGCTGAAATCAGAGGCTGTTTCTGAGCAGTGACAGTCCTGACATGCATTGCTACTGTAGGACTTTCTGTATTGCTGACCTGCATGTTTTTCCCCATCACAGGATCTGGAGGGCAAGATTATTGTAGATGAGCTAAAGCAGGAAGTGATCAGTACAAGCAGCAATACATATACACACATATAATACATATGTGTGAAAAAATGATCGAGGCCCCAGCCGGCGGATGCGGTGTGTAGGGCGATGTGTGGTAAGACTGCCCGCTATGCTGCGCTCGTATACTCTACATACAGGGGGACACTGGGGGGCACATTCGGAGGAAGGGAGGGACAGTATTATCTTACACATCGCCCCACACACCGCATCTGCCGGCTGAGGCCTCGATCATTTTTTAACCTCGACTGCCTGTCGGGACACAAGGGAGGGTATCCCGGGACAGCGAGACCCCTCCCCTAACCCTGCAATAACTAAAAAATGTGATTTGCTATATATTTTTTGGAGTACCAGTATGTACTTTACTATATATTCAGTTTTCAAATGCAAATGTTGTTATTGCAAAATTGAGTGTTAAAGTGCAGATACAATTTCCAGAGGGACAGTGAGAACAGGTAGTCCATTTCCAACTGAAGAAGCAGTGGCCATAGTTTCAGAATACATTTGCTATTAGTGTAAGCACAAAGTAATGACTTCTACTGGGCACACTGTAAAGTGCCCTGTAGCTTAAAGCAAATCTAAAGCTAACCTGCGGATCCCAAAGAACCTTCCCAGTCCTCTCCGTGCCCTCTGTCCTACTGTCAGTCCATACCATTGGGACTCCTCAGAAGGCTTTGGAAGCACTTGAGTGCTTCCAAAGACAGGTGCATCTGTACTGTGCAAACACACTTCAGACCTGCTCTTTTTTGGAAGTACTCGCCAGGGATGGTGTATTTGACCAGTTGTTCAAGGAACTTTCACAAGGGCACAGCCCTGGCATACATACATCCCCATGGGGGATGACTTCTTCGCAGTGGGAGGGACGAGTACTTAATAAGTTGCATGCAAGCTATTACGGAAACCAACATCCTCCAATGGTAGACAGGTGCATTTTATTTGAATGCTGAGTGTGTATTTTATCCCACCAGTGGGGCTTACACTCTCAAGCAGGTAGTCATAAGGATGCAATCTGTTTTTAAGTAGCGCTGTTTCCTCGCCATGTACAAATGTAAGTAACTTTGGTCAGCTGCTCCCATGTAATAGCATTGCTTATTGATGTTTATGCAGAGCTTCTGTTTGGTTTCAAGGTGCGTTTGTAGTTTCTTGGGGGGGGCTCAGCGCAGCTCTGATTGGTGGCCATTCGGAGGCGGCCTGGTGATGCGCTGATCCACCTTTGCGCAATCTAGCATACATATAGTTCAGCTGCCAGGAGATTTGGGCACAGGGTAAAGCTGATAAACTGCTCACCCTGCTCCTGCACAAGTCCCGGCAGCACTAAGTAGTAATCCCCCTCCATGCTGCCATGGATAGTGGAGGAATGATGTAATTGTGCTTCCAGCTATTGCTGGTGGCCAAATTAGTGTTTTTATAGTAATTTGTGCTCAGACTTTTGACGGTGCCCAAATTACTCACTGAGCACCGCTATAGCCGTAATTCCTATTATGACCTATGGCTGTGCCAAATCTCCTGTGCTGTTAACAGCGATCCCAGCAGTGGACAGAGGATATGGAAAGAGGGATCCAGTAATGTTCTATGGCAGGGCTACCCAATAGGTCAATTACAATCTACCAGTAGATCGTGGCCTCTCGGCCACGTCTCGTTAAATAAATGTTGCGTCCGGCAGCTCATCATGTTTAGCTGCCGGCCGCTGGCCAATAAGGATGCAGGGGAGGAGAGGCGGCGAGGAGAGAGGCGGCGCGGCCACTTCATCATGGCTGGGGGTGAGCAGCGTGCGACCTGCGTGCTTGTAACGTGCCCGCCGCTGCCCCCAGCCATGACGTAGCCTCCCCTGCATCCTTATTGGCCAGCGGCCTGCCTGCCAGAGCGTTCCAGGAGTCCAGGACCCGCCAGATTGAGGTAGACACATACCTGGCTAACCTACGCTGCAGGCACATATACCTGGCTAACTTATGCTGCAGGCACATATACCTGGCTGACCTATACTGACACATTCCTGGCTAACCTACGCTGGATGCACATATACCTGGCTAACCTATACTGCACATATACCTGGCTAACCTATACTGCACATATACCTGGCTAACCTATACTGACACATTCCTAGCTAACCTACGCTGCAGGCACATATACCTGGCTAACCTATACTGCAAGCACATATACCTGGCTAACCTATACTGCAGGCACATATACCTGGCTAACCTATGCTGCAGGCACATATACCTGGCTAACCTATACTGCAGGCACATATACCTGGCTAACCTATACTGCAGGCACATATACCTGGCTAACCTATACTGCAGGCACATACACCTGGCTAACCTACGCTGCAGGCACATATACCTGGCTAACCTACGCTGCAGGCACATATACCTGGCTGACCTACACTGACACATTCCTGGCTAACCTACGCTGGATGCACATATATCTGGCTAACCTATACTGCAGGCACATATACCTGGCTAACCTACGATGCAGGAACATATACCTAGCTAACCTATACTGCAGGCACATATACCTGGCTAACCTATACTGCAGGCACATATACCTGGCTAACCTATACTGACACATTCCTGGCTAACCTATACTGCAGGTACATATACCTGGCTAACCTATACTGCAGGCACATATACCTGGCTGGCTAACCTATACTGCAGGCACATATACCTGGCTAACCTATTTTGCAGGCACATATACCTGGCTAACCTACGCTGCAGGCATATATACCTGGCTAACCCAAAAAATAGTACAAAGACAAACCAGTATATGCTGCTCAGAAACTGCACTTTATTTGGAGAATATTATATATTTGAAAAATTACACACACGCTCTATTTATTATTAATTATGTCAGAATATGAGCTGACATTAATAATTGTTTGGAGCCGCTGTTTTGGTGTTCAGAGCCGCCGCCATTACTACATGTGCAAGCCTGCACCTACTGAGCCTCTACTAGCCGCTATCAGCTACCACTTGCGACCATCTAAGCACTGGAAGTGCTATACCAATGCTTGATAAGATAAGTGCCGCCACTGTTTCTATCGACTTTTTGATTACAGTGCACTATCGTATACAACGCAGTGACTGTCAGCCGCTCCTGGCGGCATTCACGGCTGATGTGTGTTGCGACCTATGCATGTTAAAAGGATATGCATTCCACCTATAAGTAAGACAAGGGCTGTTAATGCTACTCTAGCAGTCCCAGAGCCTTGATGCACACCTGCCTATTACACAGTGACTGTCTGTCAGCCGTTTTTTATGGCAGTTATTGCTAATGTGCACTTGCGGGTCATATATGGACATGGGTCTTATCTCTAATCACTTGACCCTGCCACAGAGGAATACCAGTACTTGTCTACCAAAGCATTTTGTGCAACTGCGCTTTGATGGCTATATAAACAGCAAGAGGAAAACTGTCCATATAATACTGTTTGGATACAATGCACGGCCAGGTTGAAGTATGCAACATCCACCCTGGCTCCGATGCTTTATGAAACCGCTAAGCAAAGTATGTTAACCTGGATAGACTTTCTTGCCTCCAATCCAGTTACAATGAACAGTGCTTGAATACAGTAACCTCACATTTACAGAGTTCTTATGCTGTACAACAGTCCCGCATTTATCTATGGGCCACGAACTTTATTCATGGATAACCTATGCAATTATTATGGAGACTGTGCTGGATTTAACATCCATATTTTTTTGCAGGACTGAAACATTGCCTTATTGTGGTGCTGATATCCTTGTTCTCTGTGTTATACAGGCTCACGATTGTTTACATAGACAGCGGCTCTCAGCTATGATTTTTTTTAGATTGCTGGTATTTAATGTATTCTGTGAATAGACCCTACTACTGATCATATTGGTTGCACCTACTATCCTCTGTGAGTGGTCCTCAAATTAGTGGTTACATATACCTTCACTTATAGGTCCCTCACTTATACTCCAGGATATGGTGTTCCCAATAATATCCACTGCTATCCAACTTAATATTGTCCTTTGATTTATGTCATGTGCCTATAGTGGACAATACTGGTTCCGCCTTTCTGTAACCCTCTGTGAGTGGTTATGACTTGTTACTCACTTTTCCTTTCATTGCTCGGTCACCTCACGGGGGCAGATATAGGCGGTACTAGGTTGATCCCTACTCTGGTTTAGCCAATCTTGGACATTACTTGTTTAGACCCTTGATTAGACTATGGCCTATGCACTATTTGATCATATTGGTCATGTTTATCCGTGCACTCTGTGAGTGGTTATGACCATTTGGCACTAAATATAATTCGGTCTCCTCGCAGGGGTATGTATGGGTATTGCCAAGATAAACCTTCTGTTATATTTAGGCAATTGATTACGCCTGTTGTCTGCTTCCCATGAATGGTTATGATCATATTATCCTATACCATATTTTGGTCTCCTTCTGGGTTCACACATTTGGGCGTTATCTAAGGACTACTTTCCCTGATTGGCAGCTATTAGCAGTATGGATATATTTATCTAATGGTGATCTCCCTGTAGTGCCTAGCACAGTAGCAGCAATTTTGAATTGTATTAGTAACAATTAGTAATGTCAGCTCATATTCTGACACAATTAATAATAAATAGAGCGTGTGTGTAATTTTTCAAATATATAATATTCTCCAAATAAAGTGCAGTTTCTGAGCAGCATATACTGGTTTGTCTTTGTACTATTTTTTTGGTTGGTTTGTTTCGCTACCAGTGCTGGTAACAGCACACCACACACACTATACTACCATTTACATCTTTTTAATTTTTATCTAACATATACCTGGCTAACCTACGCTGCAGGCACATATACCTGGCTAACCTATACTGCAGGCACATATACCTGGCTAACCTATACTGCAGGCACATATGCCTGGCTAACCTATGCTGCAGGCACATATACCTGGCTAACCTACGCTGCAGGCACATATACCTGGCTAACCTACGCTGCAGGCACATATACCTGGCTAACCTATACTGCAGGCACATATGCCTGGCTAACCTATGCTGCAGGCACATATACCTGGCTAACCTATGCTGCAGGCACATCTACCTGGCTAACCTACGCTGCAGGCACATATAACTGGCTAACCTACGCTGCAGGCACATCTACTTGGCTAACCTACGCTGCAGGCACATATACCTGGCTAACCTATACTGCAGGCACATCTACCTGGTTAACCTATACTGACACATTCCTGGCTAACCTACGCTGCAGGCACATATACCTGGCTAACCTACGCAGGGGGGGGGGGAGAGTGTGCTTAGGATTTTAGACATTGGTAGATCCGAGCCGAAAAAGTGTGGGCACCCCTGCTCTATGGAATTCAGAGCCTTACCTCTCCGTAGGCGAGTATGCAGCATTTTTTTTTCTGGCTCACTTTACCATTTGAAAGGAGTAAAATGGCACAAATGCATTGTCGTTGATCAGGGCTCAATTTGACATTTTTAAGTACTGTAAAAGCAAGTGTCTAGGTTGTTTTGTTTTCCCCAAAAGCTGTGCAATTTTTTTTTTCACAAGCTTTCAGACCCTAAAAATCATCCCACTAGACAGATCTGTGGCAGCCCTGCACATTTACACAGCTTCCATGGATCCAACTCAGGATTACTGCTCTGAGCTGCGGATTTCCGTCCCGAGCCTGACTCGGGGTTACCGCTAAGGAGGTTAATACATATACATAGATTAGTAGAGCTTCACAATCGTATTTATTGTACACCTGGATTTTTTTTCTCTTGCTACACCAGGACTATATTATAAAATATCAATGGCCACTAGAGGGAGATGCTCGACAAATAAGATGTGTAAAGATCGTAATGCAAATAAAATATGAACTGCAAGCTGTTCCCTGGAAAATGGTTTCAGTAGCTCAAAATGTGCACTGTATTTGCTTTGATAATATAGATCTTTGTTCATAAATAAGGTCCACGTTTGTATAAAATGTAGTTTCTTTTTACTGCTCTTAGTAGAAAAATACTGAAGTAGCAGAAGCCACCATGAGGCATAAAAATGTCATTTTACACTTAGTACCACTCTTCATGCTGGTCTCTTCCACATACCTGCTGAGTTTACATTGATGCACCCTTCCCAGGAGCTGCATCTGGGCACACCTGTTGGTGCATACATCAGCACTTGAGGCATGTTGGGTTACAGAGCCCAGAAGAGGTGTGGAGTGGTGTTTGGCCTCTGCGGTGCTTTACTTTACCAGTAAAGTAGCTCATTGACCATCCATACTCGCCATACTTGAGGACTGAAACAAACACTATTGTTTTGTCGATCAGTTTAAAGGGAACCTAAACTGAGAAGGATATGGATTTTTCCTTTTAAAAAAATACCAGTTGCCTGACTCTCCTGCTGATCCTGTTACACTTTTAGCCACAGCCCCTCAACAAGCATGCAGGTCAGGTGCTCTGACTGACATCAGACTGGATTAGCTGCATGCTTGTTTCAGGTGTGTGATGCAACTACTACTGCAGCCAGAGATAGTTGGACTGCCAGGCAACTGGTATTGTTTAAAAGGAGACATCCATATCCCCTCTGTTAAGGTTCCCTTTAAAGAGACTCTGTAACAAAATGTTCAGCCTTATTTCTTCTATCCTATAAGTTCCTATACCTGTTCAAATGTGGTCTGGCTTACTGCAGCCTTTTCTAGTTGCACAGTGGCTGTATTATCTCTGCTATATAATCTAATCTTCTTTCCTCTGACCGCTTGAAATCAAAGGTGAATGAGGCTTACCGAAGGAGAGGGGTAAGAAGGAAGCGTGGTGTAGCCTGGAGGGAGCCATTCCTTCTTACCGTGCTTCCTACCCCTCTCCTTCGGTAAGCCTCATTCACCTTTGATTTCTAGCACTTACTGTCATTTCAGCTGGCTCCGTCCAGCCTCCTTCACCTTGGCACTGATCTATGCACTATTCTTCATACCCTCTTTCATTCACTGGGTCACTTTCTACTACTTGTATGTAATTTGCATCCTAGTCCTTTTTCCCTATGGGATTGTTTACACTATTTGCACGAGCACTTTAACTTGCCTTAGCAAAGTGGTGGTATATATATATATATATATATATATATATATAGATATATATATATATATATATATATATTTATTCATATCCATGTACCAATTATTTGCAATTGACGTTGGAAGCTTGAGTATTATTACACATGTATCATTAATTGTACAGTGATTGGTGTAATTCCTGGATTCATGTTTTAATTGATTTTATCATTTGGAACCTATTTTGTATCTAAAATAAAGCTTTGTTACCTTGAATTACGTGTGGTGCGGTTGTCATGGGGATGAGTCTTTAATTAATTTGGTGTTCAGTTCTGGGCACCACATTACAAAAAAGACATTGCCGTTTTAGAGCAGGTGCAGAGACGAGCAACAAAATTGATACGTGGGATGGAAGGTCTCACTTACCAAGAAAGGTTAGATAAACTGGGTTTATTTAGTCTAGAGAAAAGACGCCTTAGAGGGGATCTAATTAACATGTATAAATACATCAGAGGGCAATATAATAGCTTGGCGGATGAGCTTTTTGTCCCTAGGCCTTCTCAAAGGACTAGAGGACATGATCTGCGCATGGAGGAAAAACGTTTTAGCCATTTATTTAGGAAAGGGTTCTTTACAGTAAGAGTGATTAAGATGTGGAATGCATTGCCACAGGAAGTTGTTATGGCAAACTCTATACCTGCATTTAAAAGGGGCTTAGATGCTTTCCTTGTGTTGAAAGACATCCATGGCTACAATTACTAGGTAATGCCTAATGATGTTGATCCAGGGATTTTATCTGATTGCCATCTGGAGTCGGGAAGGAATTTTTCCCTTTTGGGGCTAATTGGACCATGCGTTGTAAGGGGTTTTTCGCCTTCCTCTGGATCAACAGGGATATGTGAGGGAGCAGGCTGGTGTTGTACTTCATACTGGTTGAACTCGATGGACGTATGTCTTTTTTCAACCAAAATAACTATGTAACTATGTAAAATGGAATTTGATGTCTGTTTTTAAGATGCATATATTTGAAATCAGAATTTGCATAATCATGCATCAACCTATTGACTCATCTCTAGTTAGGGGGAAAAAATTTAATTTTTCTGTCATTATCAGTTACCAATTTAATAAGTGCTGACCACGTCTCCCAAGATGTAAAGAGGGGCTTTGGGAAATCATCTGATTTTTCTGCTCAATGCACAAAGATGTAAAAAAAAAACAATTTTATTACATTCACCAGAGTTCAGTGATATGTATTGTATTACATTAAACAAGTTACAGCTTGTATAAAATTACTCTTAAGTAAACAGGTGGGTTTGAGTGTTAACCCATGTAACCACTGTCGACTCCTGTACCAGTTCTGCTTGATTTTTCAGATGCCCTTTGCTCATGAAATCAGTTAAGTTGTAGTCAGACTCCAAATGTAATATCAAATTAACATATACAGCAGTACTATACTCTGCACAACATCCTCATATTCACAACAGCCAAGCAGGAAGGGCATAGGTAAAGTGCACATATAATGCAGAGGTGTTTATTACCTGCAAAGCTGGTTCAGGTTGTGCATGAAGAATGTGTAATAGAGGAAGACCCTCATCCTCCTGCACTTGACTCTTAGGCCCAGAGCACACCAAAAACCTCTAGCAGATCTGCTAAACGCTAGAGATTTTTGAAGCAGATTTCAGAGTGATTTTAGGGATGTTTTCTAAACATGCCTAGCATTCTTAGAGCGTTTTTGTGTAGCACATTTCAAATATTGTTACAGTAAAGTTGTTACTGAACAGCTTCTGTAACAAAAACGCCTGGAAAACCGCTCTGATCTAGCGTTTTTCAGAGCGGTTTTCCACTTTCCTATACTTAACATTGAGGCAGAAACGCCTCAGAAATCTAAAAAATGCTGCATCCCCAGGTTTGCGTTTGTGGAAAAAAACAATCCGCTCTGGTGTGCACCATCCCATTCACTTTCATTAGCCAAGCGGTTTTCCCCCTGAAAGAGTCTTAAAAAACGCTCCAGAACTGCTCTGGTGTGCACCAGCCCTTAGATGTACCCACAGTTAGCTTGCCTAGGGCCTGATAATGTTCCTTGTTACTGTCTGCACACTGTGTGTAATCTAACCAAGGATACGTTTTTGATAGCTACTCAATAACTTGCGCTATAGTTGAAGTGCAACTTTAAAGAAAATCTGTAACAAAAAAACCTCCCCTGGGGGGTACTCACCTCGGGTGGGGGAAGCCTTCGGATCCTATGCAGGCTTCCTCTGTCCTCCTCGGTCCCACGGTGGTGGCGAAAATCCTCCCGGAGAGGCGGCGATGTAAATATTTACAGCAGTATCCGCTCCTTCCCACGGAGATAGGTGGAAATAGCCGATCTCCGTCAGGCCGCTCTACTGCGCAGGCGCAAGTCTGCAACAGCGCCCCTGCTGGAGCCTGGAAAGTTAAATATTGAACAGGCTTTCGGGTCTGTCGGGCCGCTGTTTGGAGGGCTGCAGCGAGACCCCCGTGGGACAGGATGGGGGAAGCCTCATTAGGATCCGGAGGCTTCCCTGTCCCCTGTTGAGTAGCGCTAGGGAACATTTTTCTTGTTACAGTGACTCTTTAAGCATTAGTATACTCCCCCCCCCCCAACACATTGTCTATTTAAGATCACTGGAACCCTGAATCAACTGGGTTCTGGTGCATAGATAATGCAGAGGCCTTCTTCTGGTAGGTTGCAGGGCTACACGCCAGAACCTAGCTGATGTGGAGTTCTGGTGAATCTTCTTATACAGATACGCCAGGACATTCACATTACACTGTTGGCTATCCTGGTTTGTCATTGCCAGAGTGTCAGATTCATGGCCAAAGGCATTTACCTAAGCTTTGGCAGTGATGAAATTCCTTTTATGTTGAATACTTTCAGGCTAGGTTCACAGTGGTGAGTTGGGTTCACTGTATTACAGGAAAGCAACGTAAGTCGCACTGTCTCTTATGCGACCTTTAGGTAGGATATGGTGAAGCATAAAGTCAATGAAAAGTATGCTTCACTGCCTCTGTGCAGGAACGCACTGCATACAGTGTTGGATCCCAATGCACTGCGAATTTTACATACTGTATACTCACTATTGCAGTGAGACTTTGTGTGAAGATGCTCCCATAAAGTCGCACCACAATGTCCCACCACAATATCCGGCTGTGAACCAAGCCTCAGTCACCAAAATGGTTATATGCAAATTAGGTGTTGAGGAGTATGTCGTGGTATGATAAAATATATGGCCACTAATGATCCAATCTTTTTCATCCAATCTTACCAAATCTATGTAGTAGAAAGGTAAACTGAGTGAATATACAGAATGGATAATTTAGGCAGTGCCCTTATATTACATCGAAATGGTAAGATTGGATGAAAAAGGTTGGATCATTAGTGGGCAACTAAACTGAGGAGTCGGATGAGCACAGTGCAATACAGGAAATGATGCAAGCTTTTGGGCATCACTAGAACTACAAGCCGTACAATATTGTGCAGTGTCCTCTTTCTGACCCCTCCCCATTCTAGCCTTCTCTGGCTGATTCCCAGTGGAAACTGAGTAATGCTGGGAATACACGATGAGATTTTTCAGTCAATTTATTGTCCGATCTTTTGATCGATTTTCCAATCTTTCTTATCTTCTCAATTTCCATTCACTTCTATGAGAAATCGATCAGAAAAACGATCAAAAATCAGATCAGTCATGTCGGAAATTATCTCTCAAATTGCATCTCCAATTTGATGCAATTTTTACATGCGACTGATTTTTTTTTTTTTTAATGCGATAAAGTCCTGCATACTGCGTTTTTTTTGTTTTTTGTCCTGCACGTCTTCTTCCTGTGTTGCTGGCATCCAGTAAAATGGTGACTTACAATGTAAAAGAAGCCTTACTGCTGTCATAGGGAAAACCCTTCTCTCATCTCACACTAAAAATAAAATCATTCACCCCGGTAAACCTGTACTCAGGATTCATCATTTTCAAGCAAATGGGAATAATGTGATGCATTTTTCAGGTATTTGGCAGATGAAATTCAGCAATCTTCATTCTGCAAATGTCATTAAAGTGGATCTGAGATGAAAAACTAAAACAAGTAACTTGTCTATATATCTCATTTAAAGTTTAGATAGTTTACACAGCAAATCTTGCTGCAAACAGCTTCAATAGAATATGATTATTTCTTCCTGTGATACGACAGCAGCCATTTTGTTTGTAACCATTACACACAGGCAAGCTTATCTGCATCTTCAGCACTCAGCCTGTGAAAAAAAAACGAATCCCCCCTCCTCCTCTCTCCTCCCCTCTGCCTCTGAAATCCCTGGTTAGTTATACCTCCCCCTCCTCCTGTCCAGACTGAGCTCCCATGAGCCCTTGCTACTGTCTGAAAATGCCAAGGCTCTCTGAAAAGCTGTGGGCGAGGCTTGTTTAGTTTATAGTGAATTAGAGCATTAAAACAAAATAAAAAAAAGTATTTGGCTTGAGGAATGCCCTATAAACGATAGGAAAGGCACACAATTATGCAATGAGTAAAAGTTCATCTCGGATACACTTTAACACAGAACTGAAGTTTTTACAAAACGAGCAGGCATTTTGTCAGTCTAGGTGTAAATGTTAAAGGGGTCATAAAAGCTTTTGCACTCTTGACTACTGAGGGGCTGCTTGTGATAGTTAGGGCTTCATTAAAGTGCGCCTCAGGCAAATAAAAATAAAGATACTGAAAATTAACCTGAGGTGAGAGGAATACGGAGGCTGCTATATTTCCTGTGAGGCTTTGTTTCCACTAGCTGCAACACGTCCTACAATACAAGAAGTGCGACGGCACTTCCTTTTCTGCGACTATGCTGCCAAATCCCAGAAGATGTGCAATGCACGGCTATGGGATTTGCTGCCACTCACATGAAAACTGACTGCAATGTCGGCTGAATCGCTATGGCAAGCAATTCGTATGGCGGCAGCATTATCCCCAATGGCAGAGATTCCTAGTGCTATTTGCTTGCAGGGAACTGTAGATTCGGCCCGGTTTCCACTCTAGTGGAAACGGGCCGTTGAACAATACAAGTTGCTTGGCAGCCCTGCTGATCTCTCTAGTCAGGAGTGTCTGAATTCTGCACCTGAAACACAAGCATGCAGCTAATCTTGTCAGATTTTTATCTAACACCTGATCTGCATGCTTGTTCAGGATTTATGGGTCAAAGTATCAAGATGGCCATACACTACTTGATTTGGTGGCCGATCGACCATCCGATTTGATAATTACCAAAACAGATGAATTTCTGTGCCACCAAAAGCATGCCTGATCAACTATGCTACCAATTTCAGGCTGAAATTGGACGCATGAATTAATCGGACATGCTGCAAAATGTTGGGACATTGTAGTAGATTTGATGTGCGGTGACGTGCATGATGCCTCTGGTGTATAAATGTGGCCCCCGCATGAGCATGTATACGTTACCTGTTCTATGTTGCCACTGCCTGGAGGGGAGGAACCATTATTCTCATTTCATTTCTTAATCTCTTCTCCCCTACTCTATCTTTTTATTACTTTTCCCCTCCTCGTCTGTTTTTATACTGTATCCACATGAACATCCATTTGGCATAGAGTTGAAATGCCAGCTCTTATTTATAACTCATCTGTATTAAAGGTGAACTGGAATCTGTAGCGTCCCTGGTATTCTACCACACAAAAAGCTGCAGGCCTGACAACACAGTAAGAACGCTATTTATCAAGATAATGAGAAAATGTACATAAAGGGAAGAAGGGAGACCTCACTGGCAAGTATGGTGTGATTTGCCTTCTTAAAGAGAACCTGTAACAAAAAAGTTCCCCTGGGGGGTACTCGCCTCGGGAGGGGGAAGCCTCAGGGTCCCAATGAGGCTTCCCCCACCCCTGTAGCTGCAGGCAGTCCAGCACTGGCTTCCCCGAAGTCTCCCGGAATCCTCCCTCGACAAGTCTGACGAGCGCTGATTTATTTGCCTTTCCTGGTTCCTGGGGCGACCATATACTTTCCCAATACTGGTCAGGTGAGGTTTTTGTCCAAAGTTCTAAATGCCTTGCAGTCTTTTGCAAAAGGAATGATTGTCCTTGGCGGAGACATTATTGTCCCATTATTAACCCTCGTTGACCCCTCCACAGGTAAATAAGTCATACCATATAGGTCTTTACGAGCTCTCAAATTTAAATCAAATAAACTTTTTCTAATGAATGCATGGCAGCTGCTTCATCCAAGTGGGAGAGACTGCACATATTACTCTGACCCTGCTCAAAAATACTCCACTTTGGGTTATTTATTCTTTACACAAGCAGACCTAGATTAGGTAGGGAAAGCTTCTATTGACAATATTGATATCTCAGATCAAGAGGCCTCTGTCATGTTCAGAATGTTGGAAAATGTTTCATGATTGGAAAAGCCTTTGGAGACGAGGAGGTTTGGGTGCAGCCGGACACCACCATAGGCCATAATAGGAATTACGGCTATAGCAGCGAAACACTGAGTAACTTTGGCGCCATCACAAGATGGAGCAGAAGTTACATTTTAAAACACTATTTATTATTATTATTTAGTATTTATATAGCGCCAACATATTACGCAGCGCTGTACAGTGTATATATATATATATATCTTGTCACTAACTGTCCCTCAAAGGAGCTCACAATCTAATCCCTACCATTGCCATATGTCTATATTATGTAGTGAACGTATTGTAGTCTAGGGCCAATTTTAGGGGGAGCCAATTAACTTATCCGTATGTTTTTGGAATGTGGGAGGAAACCGGAGTGCCCGGAGGAAACCCACACAGACACGGAGAGAACATACAAACTCTTTGCAGATAGTGCCCTGGCTGGGATTCGAACCAGGGACCCAGCGCTGCAAGGCGAGAGAGCTAACCACTACGCCACCGTGCTGCACCGTGCACCTTCCAGCAATTGCTAGAAGCCGATTTATATCATTCCCCACTATCCACTTGGACCTAGAGGGGGAATAGTAATTAACGTCACCAGAAACTTGTGCAGCAGCAGGATAACCCATACCAGCTGTATCCTGCGCCACAGTCTCCCAGGGGCCATTACATAGGTACACTTTGGAGTCACCTACAAACGCACTCAAGTGAGAAGCCTTATTCATATTCAGAGGGTGGGAAATATTTTACTCAGAATGGAAACCTTCATACACCCATGAAAATATACACTGGGAAGCAGGTTTTTTCATGTTCAGGGTGTGGGAAAGTTTTCTATGACAGAGGAAACTTTATAGACAACAAAAAATGCACACAGGTAGCAGACCGTATTCATGTTCAGAATTTTGTAAAGCACATGATAAGACAATACTAAAGAAAAAAAGAGAGAGACCGCTGCACTCACATGTATGACCAAAAGGGAGCAGGGAAATCAAATGCCAAAGTCCACGAGCAACCAGAAAAATCCCGCTGCACCAGTTGGTTGGGTGAAATAGAAAATCCTTTATTAGATCTGTTAATCCAACATCAGTATGGCAATAAAAAAGCTCACGCGTATCGGAGCATAAGGTGGCTCCTTAATCATAGCTTGCATACAAGAAAGTGTTCACAGGTTATATAATACATTAGGTCACACCCCTAGGGGTGTGAGCTCTAGTCTTAAAGATACAGACAACACAGTGTTTGTTAAAAGGTGATGCATGTCACCGTAATGTATATATAAAAGATCCTTACTTAAAAACAAGTACACACAGCAAGGCATCATGACAACCTACAAAAAATCTGCCCAGTATGAATAGTTATTGACATATTATATCTATTAGATAATACCCATCGTTATTTGTCATAAAATGTATTTAGATCTAGTCTGGAATTTAATCCTAGGGGGGAACGTGTCCCCAATTTCCAGATCCAGAAAGCTTCTCGTCTTAGAAGTCTCCCATAGATGTCACCTCCCCTCAAAGAACATGACACCCTTTCTATCCCATGGAACCTAAAGCTCGACATATTTCCCAAATGGGCATGAAAAAAATGTTTTGAAACGCTTGAGGCACGGGTGATATATGCAGCGTTCTTGAGACATCTCCCGGCCCCATGGTAATGTTCAGAAATTCTCTGGCGGAGAGGACGGGTGGTACATCCCACATACTGCATCCCACACTCCACACATATAACCAGATATACAACATTATGAGTGTGACAATTAATATACTGTCTAATGTCATAACTGGTATGCCTGGAGAGTGAGACGACCTCCCTTGTTTGTTCATGAACATTACAGAACCTACATGTGCTGTAGCCACATCTATAAGAGCCTAAGTACCTCAGCCAAGTGGGTCTGGGTCTATCGGCACTTTGGAATAAGCTAGGGGAGAGCTTAGCGCCCAAGGTGGGAGCGCGTCGTGAGGAAAACCCACAACCCTCCGCCAATACAGCTTGTAGTTTTGGATCTGAGTGAAGGACAGGCAAGTATTTTTTAATGGTTTTAACAATCTGGGTGTATTCCAGACTATATGAAGTAACAAAGTTTACACCCTTGTTTAATTGTCTGTTCCCACAGCCAGATCCAGAGGCCAGTAGATCGGATCTAGTCTTGCGTAAAACCCGATCCCTAGTCTCCAAAACTAAAGAATCCCGATATCCTCGATCCCTAAGTCTGGATTGTACCAGGTCCAATTCTTGTTTGATACTATTGGGATCTGAGCAGTTCCTTGCCGCTCTAATCATTTCTCCATATGGAATGGATCTTAGAGTGTGTCTTGGGTGGCAACTTGTGGCTAAAAGCAAAGAATTGCCCGCACATTCCTTCCTAAAAGTTCTGGTCAAAATTTCCCCCGTCGTAGCACAGCCAGTTAGATGTAGATCTAAAAAATCCACATCCGTGGCGTTGTAGGACATCGTAAAGGATAAATTTAGATCGTTGTCGTTGCAATACGACAGAAATTTGGGTACGTCCTCCTCAGATCCCCTCCAAACCAGCAGCAGATCATCTATATTTCTAGCGTACCAAAAAATGGACTCAGAAAAGGGATTGGACTCCCCAAAGATGCGGAGCTCCTCCCACCATCCCATGTACAAGTTTGCCAGGGATGGGGAGAACTTGGCTCCCATAGAAGCTCCGCATCTTTGGAGATAGTACACCCCATCAAACATAAAATAATTTCGGCTAAGTAGATGATCTACTGCTAGAAGGAGGAAGTCACAAGCAGTGGACGTAAATGATCCATATTTTCTAATATGAAAGTCTAGGGCTTTGAGGGCCAATTTGTGGGGAATTGAGGAGTATAAGGAAGCTACGTCCATTGTAACCCAAATAGAAGATTGGTCCCAATGTAAGGGTTCTAAACTAGATAGCAGATGGGTCGTATCACGCAAGAAGCCAGGTAAGCGGCGCACCAAAGGCTGGAGACACCCATCCACCCACTGGCCCAGACGCTCTCCCAGTGAGCCAATCCCAGCCACAATGGGACGGCCCCTGGGAGGAACATCTGCTTTGTGGATCTTAGGTAGGTGGTGAAAAATAGGTACAATGGGTGCCTCCACCAGAAGGTACTCCCGCTCCCTTTGGCTAAAAATGCCCAGCGAGACCCCCAAATCAAGTAGTTGCTGAAGTTCAGCTTTGAACCGTAGCGTGGGGTCACTGGGTAGGGCCTCATAGGTAGCCGTATCCTCCAGTTGCCGTAGTGCTTCCTGTTTGTAGGCAGATGAGTCTAGGACCACCACAGCCCCCCCTTTATCTGCGTTGCGAATAACTATCGCTTTGTTATTCTGGAGGGACTGCAGTGCCTCCTGCTCCTGCCGTGTCAAATCGGAAGCTGCCCTATTGACTTTGTTAATTCGCATGAGATCTCTTTCAACTAGGTCTTGAAAGGTATCGACAACCGAGGTTCTGGCCTGGACGGGGTAGAAACGGGGATTGGAGGTGACCACGGGGCCCAAGGCCGCCCCGGAGGCTGGGCCATCACTCATGCTGGACAAATGGTCCAACATGAGGATGAGAGAGGCCTCCTGGAAAGGAGGGATCTGCCCAACCTCCGGGGCGGAGACAAGGGGGGGCCCCGGGGTCACCCCCGGCCCACCCTCCACACCATCCAAGTCCCCTGCCTCCAAAAAATGTTTCCTCACCATTAGATTGCGGACGAATTTGTTCACATCTAGCATGGTGTTAAAAATGTCGAAGTGGTATGTGGGTGCATAAGATAAGCCTCTAGAGAGGAGAGAGATCTGGGCTTGGGAGAGTTCAATGCTGGACAGATTAATTACGTTGGAAGTGGTCAAAGAGTGAGCTATCTTCCGTTTCTTTCGACCTGCCCTCCTGGTCCGTTTCCGCCGGAGGGGCGGAAACGGACCAGGAGGGCAGGTCGAAAGAAACGGAAGATAGCTCACTCTTTGACCACTTCCAACGTAATTAATCTGTCCAGCATTGAACTCTCCCAAGCCCAGATCTCTCTCCTCTCTAGAGGCTTATCTTATGCACCCACATACCACTTCGACATTTTTAACACCATGCTAGATGTGAACAAATTCGTCCGCAATCTAATGGTGAGGAAACATTTTTTGGAGGCAGGGGACTTGGATGGTGTGGAGGGTGGGCCGGGGGTGACCCCGGGGGCCCCCCCTTGTCTCCGCCCCGGAGGTTGGGCAGATCCCTCCTTTCCAGGAGGCCTCTCTCATCCTCATGTTGGACCATTTGTCCAGCATGAGTGATGGCCCAGCCTCCGGGGCGGCCTTGGGCCCCGTGGTCACCTCCAATCCCCGTTTCTACCCCGTCCAGGCCAGAACCTCGGTTGTCGATACCTTTCAAGACCTAGTTGAAAGAGATCTCATGCGAATTAACAAAGTCAATAGGGCAGCTTCCGATTTGACACGGCAGGAGCAGGAGGCACTGCAGTCCCTCCAGAATAACAAAGCGATAGTTATTCGCAACGCAGATAAAGGGGGGGCTGTGGTGGTCCTAGACTCATCTGCCTACAAACAGGAAGCACTACGGCAACTGGAGGATACGGCTACCTATGAGGCCCTACCCAGTGACCCCACGCTACGGTTCAAAGCTGAACTTCAGCAACTACTTGATTTGGGGGTCTCGCTGGGCATTTTTAGCCAAAGGGAGCGGGAGTACCTTCTGGTGGAGGCACCCATTGTACCTATTTTTCACCACCTACCTAAGATCCACAAAGCAGATGTTCCTCCCAGGGGCCGTCCCATTGTGGCTGGGATTGGCTCACTGGGAGAGCGTCTGGGCCAGTGGGTGGATGGGTGTCTCCAGCCTTTGGTGCGCCGCTTACCTGGCTTCTTGCGTGATACGACCCATCTGCTATCTAGTTTAGAACCCTTACATTGGGACCAATCTTCTATTTGGGTTACAATGGACGTAGCTTCCTTATACTCCTCAATTCCCCACAAATTGGCCCTCAAAGCCCTAGACTTTCATATTAGAAAATATGGATCATTTACGTCCACTGCTTGTGACTTCCTCCTTCTAGCAGTAGATCATCTACTTAGCCGAAATTATTTTATGTTTGATGGGGTGTACTATCTCCAAAGATGCGGAGCTTCTATGGGAGCCAAGTTCTCCCCATCCCTGGCAAACTTGTACATGGGATGGTGGGAGGAGCTCCGCATCTTTGGGGAGTCCAATCCCTTTTCTGAGTCCATTTTTTGGTACGCTAGAAATATAGATGATCTGCTGCTGGTTTGGAGGGGATCTGAGGAGGACGTACCCAAATTTCTGTCGTATTGCAACGACAACAATCTAAATTTATCCTTTACGATGTCCTACAACGCCACGGATGTGGATTTTTTAGATCTACATCTAACTGGCTGTGCTACGACGGGGGAAATTTTGACCAGAACTTTTAGGAAGGAATGTGCGGGCAATTCTTTGCTTTTAGCCACAAGTTGCCACCCAAGACACACTCTAAGATCCATTCCATATGGAGAAATGATTAGAGCGGCAAGGAACTGCTCAGATCCCAATAGTATCAAACAAGAATTGGACCTGGTACAATCCAGACTTAGGGATCGAGGATATCGGGATTCTTTAGTTTTGGAGACTAGGGATCGGGTTTTACGCAAGACTAGATCCGATCTACTGGCCTCTGGATCTGGCTGTGGGAACAGACAATTAAACAAGGGTGTAAACTTTGTTACTTCATATAGTCTGGAATACACCCAGATTGTTAAAACCATTAAAAAATACTTGCCTGTCCTTCACTCAGATCCAAAACTACAAGCTGTATTGGCGGAGGGTTGTGGGTTTTCCTCACGACGCGCTCCCACCTTGGGCGCTAAGCTCTCCCCTAGCTTATTCCAAAGTGCCGATAGACCCAGACCCACTTGGCTGAGGTACTTAGGCTCTTATAGATGTGGCTACAGCACATGTAGGTTCTGTAATGTTCATGAACAAACAAGGGAGGTCGTCTCACTCTCCAGGCATACCAGTTATGACATTAGACAGTATATTAATTGTCACACTCATAATGTTGTATATCTGGTTATATGTGTGGAGTGTGGGATGCAGTATGTGGGATGTACCACCCGTCCTCTCCGCCAGAGAATTTCTGAACATTACCATGGGGCCGGGAGATGTCTCAAGAACGCTGCATATATCACCCGTGCCTCAAGCGTTTCAAAACATTTTTTTCATGCCCATTTGGGAAATATGTCGAGCTTTAGGTTCCATGGGATAGAAAGGGTGTCATGTTCTTTGAGGGGAGGTGACATCTATGGGAGACTTCTAAGACGAGAAGCTTTCTGGATCTGGAAATTGGGGACACGTTCCCCCCTAGGATTAAATTCCAGACTAGATCTAAATACATTTTATGACAAATAACGATGGGTATTATCTAATAGATATAATATGTCAATAACTATTCATACTGGGCAGATTTTTTGTAGGTTGTCATGATGCCTTGCTGTGTGTACTTGTTTTTAAGTAAGGATCTTTTATATATACATTACGGTGACATGCATCACCTTTTAACAAACACTGTGTTGTCTGTATCTTTAAGACTAGAGCTCACACCCCTAGGGGTGTGACCTAATGTATTATATAACCTGTGAACACTTTCTTGTATGCAAGCTATGATTAAGGAGCCACCTTATGCTCCGATACGCGTGAGCTTTTTTATTGCCATACTGATGTTGGATTAACAGATCTAATAAAGGATTTTCTATTTCACCCAACCAACTGGTGCAGCGGGATTTTTCTGGTTGCACATGATAAGACACACAGGTAAGAGGCCTCTGTCTTGGTCAGAATGTGGGAAAACTTTACATGATAGAAATCAGACACCTAAAAACTCACACAGGTGAGAAACCTTATTCATGTTCAGAGTTTGGGAAATGATTTACTCAGAATAGAAACCTTTATGGACATGTGAAAATACACACCGGGGAGCGGAACTTTTAAAGTTCAGAGTGCGGGAAAGATTTCTATGACAGAGGAAACTTTTATAGAAACCAAAAGACTCACACAGATGATAGACCATATTCATGTTCAGACTTTTATAAAGCACATGAGAAGACAAATATGTCAAGTTTTCCCACATTCTAACCATGACAGAGACCTCTTACCTGATAGAAAGAGCCTTCAGAGACACCTAAAAAAACTCACACAGGCGAGAAGCTGTATTCATGTTCAGAGTGTGGGAAATGTTTTACTCAAAAAGGAAACCTTATCAGATGAAAATACACTCTGGGGAGGAGACTTTTTGCTGTTCAGAGTGTGGGAAAGATTTCTATGACAGAGGAAAAAAACTCACCAAAAAACTCACACAGGTGACAGACCATATTCATGTTCAAAGTTTTGTAAAGCACGTGATAAGACACACAGGTAAGAGGCCTTTGTCATGTTCATAATGTGGGAAAACCTTACATGACAGAAATAGCCTTCAGAGACACCTAAAAATTCACAGAGGTGAGAAACCTTGTTCATGTTCAGAGGGTGGGAATTGTTTTACTCAGAATGGAAACCTTACTAGACACATGAGAATACACACTGGGGAGCGGCCTTTTTCCTTTTCAGAGTGCGGGAAAGATTTTTATGACAGAGGAAACATTCATAAACACCAAGAGACTCTCACAGGTGACAGATCGTATCCATGTTCAAACTTTTGTAATGCACACGATAAGACACAGAGGTAAGAGGCCTCTGTCGTTTAGAATGTGGGAAAACTTGTCATAATAGAAAGAGCCTTCAGAGACACCTAAGAAAACTCACAAAGGTGAGAAGCTGTATTCATGTTCAGAGTGTGGGAAACGTTTTACTCAGAATGGAAACCTTATCAGACAAATGAAAATACACTCTGGGGAGGAGACTTTTTCATGTTCAGAGTGGGGAAAAGATTTCTATAACAGATGAAACTTTTATAGACACCAAAAAACTCACACAGGTGACAGATCGTATTCATGTTCAGACTTTTGTAAAGCACATGATGAGACACAGAGGTAAGAAGCCTCTGTCATGTTCAGAATGTGGGAAAACGTTTCATGATTGAACATGAATAAGGTTTCTCACCTGTGTCAGTTTTTGTAGGTGTCACTGAAGGTTCTTTCTGAGGGTGGGAATGTTTTATTCAAGGTGGAAACCTTAATAGGCACATGAGAATACACATTGGGGCGCGGCCTTCTTTATGGTGAGAGTGCGGGAAAGTTTTCTATGACAGAGGAAACTTTCATAGACACCAACAGACTCAAACAGGTGACAAATCCTGTTCATGTTCAAACTTTTGTAAAGCACATGATAAGACAAACAGGTAAGAGGCCTCTGTCATGTTCAGAATGTGGGAAATGTTTACATGATAGAAAGAGCCTTCAGAGACACCTAAAAATTCACACTCGTGAGAAGCCTTATTCATGTTCAGAGTGTGGGAAATTATTTACTCAGAATGAAAACATCATGGACACGTGAGAAAACACACTGGAGAGAAGCCTTTTTGAAGTTTAGAGTGCAGGAAAGATTTCTATTATAAAGGAAACTTTCATAGACACCAAAAGACTCACACAGGTGACAGACCGTATTCATGTTCAGACTTTTGTAAAGCACATGATTAGACACGGAAGTAAGAGGCCTCTGTCATGTTTGGAATAATGTTGGGAAAACTTTACATGTTAGAAATAGCCTTCAGAGACACCTAAAAACTTTAACAGGCGAGAAACCTTATTTATGTTCAGAGGGTGGGAAATGTTTTACTCAGAATGGAAACTCTACTAGACACATGAGAATACACACTGGGGAGCGGCCTTATTCATATTCAGAGTGCGTGAAAGATTTTTATGACAGAGGAAACATTCATAAACACCAAGAGACTCACACAGGTGACAGATCGTATCCATGTTCAAACTTTTGTAATGCACACGATAAGACACAGAGGTAGGCGGCCTCTGTCATTCAGAATGTGGGAAAACTTTTCATAATAGAAAGAGCCTTCAGAGACACCTAAAATCTCACATAGGTGAGAAGCCCTGTTCATGTTTAGGGGGTGGGAAATGTTTTACTGAGAAAAAAACTCACAGAGGTGAGAAACCTTATTCATGTTCAGAGTGTGGGAAATGTTTAACTCAGAATGGAAACCTTAATAGACACATGAGAATACACAATGGGGTGCGGCCTTTTTCATGTTCAGAGTGGTGGAAAGTTTTCTATAACAGAAGAAACTTTCACAGACACCAAAAGACTCACACAGGTGACAGACTATATGTATGTTCAAACTTTTGTAATGTACATGATAAGAGAAACAGGTAAGAGGCCTCTGTCATATTTGGAATGCGGGAAAACTTTACATGATAGAAAGAGCCTTCAGAGACACCTAAAATCTCACATAGGTGAGAAGCCCTGTTCATGTTTAGGGGGTGGGAAATGTTTTACTGAGAAAGGAAACCTTAATAGACACGAGAGAATACACACTGGGGAGCGGCATTTTTCATGTTCAGAACGTGGGAAAGATTTCTACAATGGATGAAAGTTTCATAGACACAGAGTGTGGAAAAGTATTCTATGACAAATGCAACTTTCATAGACACCAAAAGACTCAAACAGGTGACAGACTGTAATTCATGTTCAAACTTTTGTAAAGCACCTAATTACATAGTTATTTGGGTTGAAAAAAGCCATACGTCTATCAAGTTCAACCAGAAAACAAAGTACAACACCAGCCTGCTCCCTCACATATCCTTGTTGATCCAGAGGTAGGTGAAAAACACTTACAAGGCATAGTCCAATTAGCCCTAAAATGGAAAAAATTCCTTCCCGACTCCACATGGCAATCAGATAAAATCTCTGGATCAACACCATTGGGCATTACCTAGTAATTATAGCCATGGATGTTTTTCAGTGCAAGAAAAGCATCTAAGCCCCCTTTAAATGCAGATTTAGAATTTGCCATAACTACTTCCTGTGGCAATGCGTTCCACATCTTAATCACTCTTACTGTAAAGAACCCTTTCTTAAGTAAATAGCTAAAACGTTTTACCTCCATGTGCAGATTTCTGAAGGCTTAGGGACAAAAAGCTCATACGCATCCACATGATAAGACACACAGGTAAGAGGCCTCTGTCATGTTCAGACTGTGGGAAAACTTTACATGATAGAGCCTTCAGAGACACCTAAAAACTCACACAGGCGAGAAGCCTTATTCATGTTCAGAGTGTGGGAAATGATTTACTCAGAATGGAAACCTTCATGGACATATGAGAATACACACTATGATAGAGGCAAATTTCATAGACAGCAAAAAACTCACACAGTTGACAAACCGTATTTATGTTCCGACTTTTGTACAGCACATGACAAGACACATGGGTAAGAGGACTCTGTCATATTCAGAATGTGGGAAAACTTTTCATGATAGAAAGAGCCTTCAGAGAATGGATGGGCCATTTATATGGATACACCTGATCTATGTATATTTCACCATTCACATAAAATTATGTACCCATATAAATAGCCAAATTAAGGTGTATCCATATAAATGGCCCACCCTGTACTGTGGCCTCCTCCTCCCCAATAGCCACCCTATTCCTCTCCAGATTTATTTTCTTTAACAGTTAGTGTGCAAAATCTGCACAGTGAATGTGAAGAAACAAATACGCCCAACTGCCACCGTCATACCAATTCACATGCACAACTCTTCTTCACCATGAAAAACACTTATCGACCGCCATCTGTAAGAAAACAGAAGTGAGACAACACAAAAAAGAGAAAACAACATACATGCATGTACACATACAATGGAAGATATAAAATATTACACATTGCAAAACTAAAGGATACTACTAGGTGGGCCATTTATATGGATACACCTGATCTATGTATACATCCCATATACAACATCATACCATCAATTTTTTTTGTTCCAACAACCTTGGAGTGATCTATCCAATGTGGGTTAGTGTCAGACCAATAGTGGTGTTTTAGTTTGTTAATTTCACCATTCACATAAAATTATGTACCCATATAAATAGCCAAATTAAGGTGTATCCATATGAATGGCCCACCCTGTACTGTGGCCTCCTCCTCCCCAATAGCCACCCTATTCCTCTCCAGATTTATTTTCTTTAACAGTTAGTGTGCAAAATCTGCACAGTGAATATGAAGAAACAAATACGCCCAACTGCCACCGTCATACCAATTCACATGCACAACTCTTCTTCACCATGAAAAACACTTGTCGACCGCCATCTGTAAGAAAACAGAAGAGAGGCAACACAAAAAAAGAGATACCAATTTACATTCATTACCACATACAATAACAGATATAAAATACTACCCATGAAATGCACACAAAGTGACCTGTAAAAAAAGATTGTTTATATATGCATACATATCATACTGAAAAAGAGAAAAAAAAAGTCAGACAAAAAGAGTAAGAAAGTTGCAAAAAGAAAGAACAAATACATGTTATAACAAACCCGATCCCAAACTCTTCTTCAACATGAAAAATATTTGTCGACCGCCATCTGTAAGAAAACAGAAGAGAGAAAACACAGAAAAAGAGAAAACAACATACATGCATGTACACTTACAATGGAAGATATAAAATATTACACATTGCAAAACTAAAGGATACTACAGGGTGGGCCATTTATATGGATAGACCTGATCTATGTATACACCCCATATACAACATCATACCATCAATTTTTTTGTTCCAACAGTCTTGGAGTGATCTATCCAATGTGGGTTAGTGTCAGACCAATAGTGGTGGTTTTGTTTGTTAATTTCACCATTCACATAATATTATGTACCCATATAAATAGACAAATGAAGGTGTATCCATATGAATGGCCCACCCTGTACTGTGGCCTCCTCCTCCCCAATAGCCACCCTATTCCTCTCCAGATTTATTTTAACAGTTAGTGTGCAAAATCTGCACAGTGAATGTGAGGAAACAAATACGCCCAACTGCCACCGTCATACCAATTCACATGCACAACTCTTCTTCACCATGAAAAACACTTGTCGACCGCCATCTGTAAGAAAACAGAAGTGAGTCAACACAAAAAAAGAGAAAACAACATACATGCATGTACACATACAATGGAAGATATACAATATTACACATTGCAAAACTAAAGGATACTACAGGGTGGGCCATTTATATGGATACACCTGATCTATGTATACACCCCATATACAACATCATACCATCAATTTTTTTTGTTCCAACAGTCTTGGAGTGATCTATCCAATGTGGGAAGTGTCAGACCAATAGTGGTGGTTTTGTTTGTTAATTTCACTATTCACATAATATTATGTACCCATATAAATAGCCAAATTAAGGTGTATCTATATGAATGGCCCACCCTGTACTGTGGCCTCCTCCTCCACAATAGCCACCGTATTCCTCTCCAGATTTATTTTAACAGTTAGTGTGCAAAATCTGCACAATGAATGTGAGGAAACAAATACGCCCAACTGCCACCGTCATACCAATTCACATGCACAACTCTTCTTCACCATGAAAAACACTTGTCGACCGCCATCTGTAAGAAAACAGAAGTGAGACAACACAAAAAAGAGAAAACAACATACATGCATGTACACATACAATGGAAGATATAAAATATTACACATTACAAAACTAAAGGATACTACAGGGTGGGCCATTTATATGGATACACCTGATCTATAAATACACCCCATATACAACATCATACCATTAATTTTTTTGTTCCAACAGTCTTAGAGTGATCTATCCAATGTGGGTTAGTGTCAGACCAATAGTGGTGGTTTTGTTTGTTAATTTCACTATTCACATAATATTATGTACCCATATAAATAGCCAAATTAAGGTGTATCCATATGAATGGCCCACCCTGTACTGTGGCCTCCTCCTCCACAATAGCCACCGTGTTCCTCTCCAGATTTATTTTAACAGTTAGTGTGCAAAATCTGCACAATGAATGTGAGGAAACAAATACGCCCAACTGCCACCGTCATACCAATTCACATGCACAACTCTTCTTCACCATGAAAAACACTTGTCGACGGGGGCGCATGCGCGGTGCGATCTAAGATGGCAGCATAGCCTGGGAGCTCCGCATGTAAGCTCGGATCCAAACGCTATTATATAACCTAATCTTCAGTGCTGACACCCGGAGTAAGCATCGACTGACTGGGGAAGTGATCCGCCACCGTTTTATGGGAAATAAAAGAGGAAAGAAGCGCGGAGCCAACAATACCCTCGATCGTTTCTTAGTGAAGCCTGGTCAACCTCCCCGCTCAAAGATGGCGTCTAAGAATATACAGACGGATCCTGCTTCAGGATACATCACAAAAGGAGTGCTTGAGGGATGTTTAGCTGAGCTTCACGAAAAGCTATCTAAATCAATGAAGGAGACGATTACAGAGGCCTTCACGGAATTAAAAGCAGAAGTTACCTCGGTTCTTTCCCGCACCGCCATTTTAGAGAAAGAGGTGACGACACTCCAGCAGCGTTGTGATTATCTGGAAGCAGAGAACAGCAAGCTGACAGACTCTGTCTACATACTACACCGGTCGATGGAGGACCAGGAGAACCGCGACAGAAGGCAAAATTTGAGACTCCGAGGAGTCCCGGAGTCAGTCCGACCGCAGGACATCAAACAGTATGTAACTGATCTATGTGTATCCCTATCCCCGGAGACCCCGAAGGAAATGTGGAGGCTTGACAGGGCTCACCGCGCACTAGGCCCTAGACCTGTCGGCGCTCCGTTACTGAAAGATATCATAGTACGGTTTCATTATTATGAGGCGAAGGAAATCATTGCATTAGCCACCAGAAACCTGCAATCCTATATGTTTCTGGACACAAAAATTCAACTACTGAGCGATATATCTCCAATCACATTGGCGAAACGCCGCAAACTTCGCCCAGTCACTACACTCCTTCGAGATAAAGGGATCCTGTATAGATGGGGTTACCCCTTCAAGCTAATTGTCGTGCAAGACGGTGTTTATCATGCAATATCAGATCCTGCGGACTCTGGTGATCTACTCAAAGGTCTGGGGCTCACTCTCCCAAATAGTTCAGAAAAAGAACCTTCTCAGGATGAAGATAACCCCCCTGTACTTTCTCCGGTGGTTTCCTCTCCTAAAGAGCAGAGAGACTCTGCTAGGGTGCCAGCAACTCCATAATTTTTTTCTTTTTTTTTTTTATTTACTTGTCTATATATGTTTATAGAAGGTTTATAGTTTAGGTTAAGATAATCAGAGCATTAAGAGATCCGGGCTGGGGAGTGTCTGGGTTATGGAACTGCTGTTAGGGTGAGTGTTCCATGCTCCCTCAACATGGGTATGAAGCGGGTCATACCCCATGGGATGCAAGGTTACATCCCAACGAATACAAGTTTTTGCTCTACCTGCAGGTACTAAGATTATTTTTTCTTGGATTTATAACAATACAGCTAACTGCAAGTGGGGCTACCCACCATTTTTCGGTGGGGTTTCTATTATTATTTTTTCTCTTTTTTCTTTTTTTCTCTTTGCTAAACTTCTCCTGTTATTTCTTTTCAATTCTTTCTTTCCCCTTCCTTGTTATCTCTAAGAGTCTGAGCAGCCCGAGTTCTCAGAAAGGATTGGACAAGTATCTAGGTCTTGGTTTCCTCTTGGATCATTGTGATATCAGACATAATTGCATCTCAATATTAGAAAATGGTTAAGTTTCTGACGCTGAACGCAAAAGGTCTCAATTCAGTACGTAAAAGATATCTTGCTTTAAGAGACCTGGAGCGTTCTAAAGCGGATTTCGTATTACTTCAGGAAACCAGATTCTCAAGATTAGGCCCCGGCCATCTTAAGAGTAGAAATTATCCACTCTCCTTCCTAGCGAGCGCTTCAACAAAAAAAGCGGGTGTTGCAATCCTGGTTAGACATAATTGCCCATTTGTAGTGTCTGATACCTACAGTGATCCGGGAGGAAGATTTATAATTATAAAGGGTTCACTGCATGGGACAAGGTTTCTTTTAGCATCTGTGTATGCTCCAAACAAAGGTCAAGTTGCTTTTATTGATAAAGTTTTTAGGAAAATCTCCTCCTTTAACTGTTCTAACGTCATAATAGGGGGGGATTTTAATATGGTTTGTTCACCCACCAGAGATAGGAAATCTACCGCTCTCCCGTTAAATTTCCCGGATATATGTAAATCATCTCAAAAATTCAGAGACTTATTAAAACATTATGGGTTTTTGGATGCCTGGAGAGTCCTCAATATTCTGGATTCTGATTATACATTTTACTCTCACAATCATGGTACATTCACCAGAATAGATTATTTTTTTATTTCCCCTACATTATTATCTACATTAAAAAAGGCCCATATTGGTCTCATATCTTGGTCAGACGATGCTCCTCTTGATATGGACCTTCATTTAGCTCATAACTTACAAATTCCCTCGTCATGGAAGCTTAATAATAGTCTGCTCACTGATGACTCCATCTCTGTAGAGATACTGGAAGCTATCCAGGAATTTTTTACCTACAATGAGGGTTCAGTTAGTTCCCAAGCAACTCTATGGGAGGCTCATAAGGCCACTGTTAGAGGGAAAATTATAGCCTTAGCCTCTAAACGGAAAAGAGAATCACGGCTAATTATTGATAATCTATATACTAAGCTAACAGCTTTAGAAGAATTTAAAAAAAAACCCTTCTCCAGAAATTTATAGTCAAGTACAGGACGCCCGAAAGGAACTTTCAGAGGTCCAATTTAAAAATGTAGAAAGATCCATTCTGTTCACACGTCAACTATTTTACGAAACAGGAAATAAAGCACATACATTACTAGCAAAAAAACTGAGGGACTTGAAAGCTAGAAATGCTGTTTTTGCTCTTAAAGACGATAAAGGGACCATTCAATATGACCTACGTATAATTGCAGACATTTTTAAAAAATATTTCACCTCTATTTATAATCTACATGATTCAAATTCCTCCCCAGTCCCACCCCTCAACAAAATTCAAAATTATCTGAGGAGTTGTGGCCTCTCCAGGTTATCTGAGACTCAAGCTTCATCCCTTCACATGCCCATTAACAGAGAGGAGTTATTATTGGTATTAAAAACCCTTAAACCACATAAGGCACCGGGTCCGGATGGATTTTCGGGAGCATATTATAAAAAATATGCAGATGTCCTTACCCCAAAATTGCTAGGCCTATACAATGCATTTTTATTATCTGAACAAATTCCCCCTTCTTTTTTACAATCACATATGGTAGTTATTCCCAAACCTCAAAAAGACCCTTTGGATTACAGGAGCTATAGTCCAATTTCCCTCCTAAATATAGACTTAAAATTTTTTACAAAAATCTTGGCCAATAGACTCTCAGTCCTTATGCCGGCATTGATCCATCCGGACCAGGTAGGCTTTATTAGAGGGAGGTACGCAGGAGATAATATAAGAAGAGCATTTAACATTGTTGACATTATAAACCATAAGCGTATACCATCAGTACTACTTAGCCTTGATGCAGAGAAGGCTTTTGACCGTTTGAGTTGGCCTTTTCTGTATCAATGTTTGTCCCAGATGGGATTCTCTGGTATCTTTTTAAATGTAATATTCAAGCTGTACTCCTCCCCTAAAGTAGCCCTTAAACTTCCATATTCAAACCCTCACAACTATTTCTCTATAACTAACGGTACACGTCAAGGTTGCCCCTTGTCTCCATTATTATTTGCATTATCTATTGAGCCATTGGCTGCCAGGATAAGGGGCAACCCTGACATATCGGGAATTTCCCACGGAGAATTCAACTACAAACTTTCATTGTTTGCAGACGATGTGTTACTATCGTTATCTAAACCCCTGTTATCTCTGCCCATCCTGCAAAAGGAACTGCAGGAATTTGGATTGTACTCAAATTATAAAATTAATGATTCAAAATCTGAAGTTATGTCTTTTTATTTAGCTCCCTCTGATCAGTTAACATTGAGAGATAATTATGCCTATAAATCACAATCAGATTCTCTAAAATATCTAGGAGTACTGATTCCCCGACAAACGAATGAGGCAGTACAGCTGAATATTATACCAATGATACAGAGAATCATTAGAGATCTTTCCAAATGGGATTCGTATCATATATCCTGGATTGGTAGGATGACTTCATTTAAGATGAATTCCCTCCCTAAATTGGTTTATTTAATGTCGGTAATGCCTTTATGGATACCACGCACTCTTTTTCAGCCTTTGCAAAAGAAATTATTCCATTTCATTTGGCATCACAGGCCTCCAAGAATTGCTCGTCGTATCCTTATGCTCCAAAGGCAATTTGGGGGCCTGTCTGTGCCGAACATATATAATTATTATATTGCGTGTCAAATCAGGCAAATGATAGCTTGGGGTTCAAAAACACCACATGCACCTTGGGCTCAGATGGAATTTCTGCAATTTGCACCTTGGCACCCTAGCTCTGCTCTGTTTCTTAGAGATAAAGCAGTGCCCCTTGGCACCAAAATTTTTACTTCTATTACAGTCAATATAAAGCTCTGGAACTATCTTGGCAGATCTATGACCTTACTCCCTAAGGACACAAGTCTTCAGCCAATTTTTGGTAATCCACGGTTTCTTCCAGGTCTGCTAGAAAAATCTTTCTTAAACTGGAAAGCAAATCAGGTACTATGGGTGGAGGACCTGTTGGATCCGTTTACAAATCAACTTTACTCTTTTGAAACCTTGATGGTAATCGTCTGCATATAGAGGATTCACACTTTCTGCAATATCAACAGATAAGAAGTTTTCTCCACACAATTTCATCTTCTTTGATATTTCCGGGCAAATCGGAGTTGGATCGTATATGGGAGATGGGCCCCACTTCTAAAGGCATTATTTCCCAATTGTATTCCTGGCTCAACAACCCAATTAAGGATGCACCGGACTTTCAATTAAAATATATGAAATACTGGGATGCTGAGTGTAATACTACCACTTCTCTTGAGGAGTGGACTAAGATCTGGTCGAACATAGCTAAAACATCACTCTGTGTAACTACTAAGGAGAACATATATAAAATTTTAATGTTGTGGTATAGAACTCCCGACCGTTTGCATAAATGTTATCATTCAGTCTCACCGTTATGTTGGCGAGATTGTGGTCAAATTGGTTCAATGTTTCATTTTTTCTGGGACTGCCCCAAAATACAAAAATATTGGGATATGATAAGAGATACCATACATTCACAGATAGATGTGGAGATTCCTAGGGATCCTTGGATATGTGTTTTGGGCAAACCTATTCCAAGGACTAGAACACATATCCAAGGATTGGTGAATCATTATTTGACTGCAGCAAGATGTTTGATTGCATTTCATTGGAAAGACTCCAAATGCCCAACAAAACAAGAATTTATGACAAGAGTTGCGAAGGTGTACAAACTAGAATATCTTTCGGCTCAATTATCTGATAATGTTCTCAGATTTAAAAAGGTGTGGGAAAGATCTCCACTTTATTTGGGTTGAATTAGACGAGAGATAATAGGACAGTGGCAATGGCCTCTAGACATTATGACATAATTAGGAAAAAGGCGGGCTCAGACTCTTTTCTTCTTTCTCTTCTTTTTCTTTCTTCCTTTCTGTCCTTTATTTTCCTTCTTTCTTTATTTTTCTTTCTACCTCTGTTTTCATTTTTCTTTCTAGTTTTAGTTTACAAAAAAAAAAATCTCTTGGGAAGTTCCCTGGATATTTTTTCTACCCCAGAGAACACATTAAGGAGAGAGACTAAATGGGTGAGGACCTCAGGTTCCGTTAGTCTCTCTATTTCATAGTAATATAAATTATTTGTATATATGTTGCTCTGGATCAAAGCTCAGTGAGTATATTACTTCATTGTATAAACGTTATACTCTGCACCATTTTTTTATTCTAAGTATACTTGTATGACATATACTACTTGCCCACTGTGCCTTTTGTATTGTTACATGCTATTACTTCTCAATAAAATGTGAGTAAAAAAAAAAAAAAAACACTTGTCGACCGCCATCTGTAAGAAAACAGAAGCGAGACAACACAAAAAAGAGAAAACAACATACATGCATGTACACATACAATGGAAGATATAAAATATTACACATTACAAAACTAAAGGATACTACAGGGTGGGCCATTTATATGGATACACCTGATCTATAAATACACCCCATATAAAACATCATACCATCAATTTTTTTGTTCCAACAACCTTGGAGTGATCTATCCAATGTGGGTTAGTGTCAGACCAATAGTGGTGGTTTTGTTTGTTAATTTCACCAGTCACATAAAATTATGTACCCATATAAATAGCCAACTTAAGGTGTATCCATATGAATGGCCCACCCAGTACTGTGGCCTCCTCCTCCCCAATAGCCACCCTATTCCTCTCCACATTTATTTTCTTTAACAGTTAGTGCGCAAAATCAGCACAGTGAATGTGAAGAAACAAATACGCCCAACTGCCACCGTCATACCAATTCACATGCACAACTCTTCTTCACCATGAAAAACACTTGTCGACCGCCATCTATAAGAAAACAGAAGAGAGACAACACAAAAAAAGAGATACCAATTTACATGCATTACCACATACAATAACAGATATAAAATACTACCCATGAAATGCACACAAAGTGACCTGTAAGAAAAGATTGTTTATATATGCATACATATCATACTGAAAAAGAGAAAAAAAGTCAGACAAAAAGAGTAAGAAAGTTGCAAAAAGAAAGAACAAATACATGTTATAACAAACCCGATCCCAAACTCTTCTTCAACATGAAAAATATTTGTCGACCGCCATCTGTAAGAAAACAGAAGAGAGAAAACACAGAGAAAGAGAAAACAACATACATGCATGTACACTTACAATGGAAGATATAAAATATTACACATTGTAAAACTAAAGGATACTACAGGGTGGGCCATTTATATGGATACACCTGATCTATGTATACACCCCATATACAACATCATACCATCAATTTTTTTGTTCCAACAGTCTTGGAGTGATCTATCCAATGTGGGTTAGTGTCAGACCAATAGTGGTGGTTTTGTTTGTTAATTTCACCATTCACATAAAATTATGTACCCATATAAATAGCCAAATTAAGGTGTATCCATATAAATGGCCCACCCTATACTGTGGCCTCCTACCTCCCCAATAGCCACCCTATTCCTCTCCAGATTTATTTTCTTTAACAGTTAGTGTGCAAAAATCTGCACAGTGAATGTGAAGAAACAAATACGCCCAACTACCACTGTCATACCAATTCACATGCACAACTCTTTTCCACCATGAAAAACACTTGTCGACTGCCATCTGTAAGAAAACAGAAGAGGGACAACACAAAAAAAGAGATTCCAATTTACATGCATTACCACATACAATAACAGATATAAAAAACTACCCATGAAATGCACATAAATTGACATGTAAAAAAAGATTGTTTATATATGGATACATATCATACTGAAAAAGAGAAAAAAAAGTCAGACAAAAAGAGTAAGAAAGTTGCAAAAAGAAAGAACAAATACATGTTATAACAAACCCGATCCCAAACTCTTCTTCAACATGAAAAATACTTGTCGACCGCCATCTGTAAGAAAACAGAAGAGAGAAAACACAGAAAAGTGAAAACAACATACATGCATGTACACTTACAATGGAAGATATAAAATATTACACATTGCAAAACTAAAGGATACTACAGGGTGGGCCATCTATATGGATACACCTGATCTATGTATACACCCCATATACAACATCATACCATCAATTTTTTTGTTCCAACAACCTTGGAGTGATCTATCCAATGTGGGTTAGTGTCAGACCAATAGTGGTGGTTTTGTTTGTTAATTTCACCATTCACATAATATTATGCACCCATATAAATAGCCAAATTAAGGTGTATCCATATGAATGGCCCACCCTGTACTGTGGCCTCCTCCTCCCCAATAGCCACCCTATTCCTCTCCAGATTTATTTTAACAGTTAGTGTGCAAAATCTGCACAGTGAATGTGAGGAAACAAATACGCCCAACTGCCACCGTCATAACAATTCACATGCACAACTCTTCTTCACCATGAAAAACACTTATCGACGCCATCTGTAAGAAAACAGAAGTGAGACAACACAAAAAAGAGAAAACAACATACATGCATGTACACATACAATGGAAGATATAAAATATTACACATTGCAAAACTAAAGGATACTACAGGGTGGGCCATTTATATGGATACACCTGATCTATGTATACACCCCATATACAACATCATACCATCATATTTTTTGTTCCAACAACCTTGGAGTGATCTATCCAATGTGGGTTAGTGTCAGACCAATAGTGGTGGTTTTGTTTGTTAATTTCACCATTCACATAAAATTATGTACCCATATAAATAGCCAAATTAAGGTGTATCCATATGAATGGCCCACCCTGTACTGTGGCCTCCTCCTCCCCAATAGCCACCCTATTCCTCTCCAGATTTATTTTCTTTAACAGTTAGTGTGCAAAATCTGCACAGTGAATATGAAGAAACAAATACGCCCAACTGCCACCGTCATACCAATTCCCATGCACAACTCTTCTTCACCATGAAAAACACTTGTCGACCGCCATCTGTAAGAAAACAGAAGTGAGACAACACAAAAAAGAGATACCAATTTACATGCATTACCACATACAATAACAGATATAAAATACTACCCATGAAATGCACACAAATTGACCTGTAAAAAAAGATTGTTTATATATGCATACATATCATACTGAAAAAGAGAAAAAAAAGTCAGACAAAAAGAGTAAGAAACTTGCAAAAAGAAAGAACAAATACATGTTATAACAAACCCGATCCCAAACTCTTCTTCAACATGAAAAATATTTGTCGACCGCCATCTGTAAGAAAACAGAAGAGAGAAAACACAGAAAAAGAGAAAACAACATACATGCATGTACACTTACAATGGAAGATATAAAATATTACACATTGCAAAACTAAAGGATACTACAGGGTGGGCCATTTATATGGATAGACCTGATCTATGTATACACCCCATATACAACATCATACCATAAATTTTTTTGTTCCAACAACCTTGGAGTGATCTATCCAATGTGGGTTAGTGTCAGACCAATAGTGGTGGTTTTGTTTGTTAATTTCACCATTCACATAATATTATGCACCCATATAAATAGCCAAATTAAGGTGTATCCATATGAATGGCCCACCCTGTACTGTGGCCTCCTCCTCCCCAATAGTCACCCTATTCCTCTCCAGATTTATTTTAACAGTTAGTGTGCAAAATCTGCACAGTGAATGTGAGGAAACAAATACGCCCAACTGCCACCGTCATAACAATTCACATGCACAACTCTTCTTCACCATGAAAAACACTTATCGACAGCCATCTGTAAGAAAACAGAAGTGAGACAACACAAAAAAGAGAAAACAACATACATGCATGTACACATACAATGGAAGATATAAAATATTACACATTGCAAAACTAAAGGATACTACAGGGTGGGCCATTTATATGGATACACCTGATCTATGTATACACCCCATATACAACATCATACCATCATATTTTTTGTTCCAACAACCTTGGAGTGATCTATCCAATGTGGGTTAGTGTCAGACCAATAGTGGTGGTTTTGTTTGTTAATTTCACCATTCACATAAAATTATGTACCCATATAAATAGCCAACTTAAGGTGTATCCATATAAATGGCCCACCCTGTACTGTGGCCTCCTCCTCCCCAATAGCCACCCTATTCCTCTCCACATTTATTTTCTTTAACAGTTAGTGTGCAAAATCTGCACAGTGAATGTGAAGAAACAAATACGCCCAACTGCCACCGTCATACCAATTCCCATGCACAACTCTTCTTCACCATGAAAAACACTTGTCGACCGCCATCTGTAAGAAAACAGAAGTGAGACAACACAAAAAAGAGAAAACAACATACATGCATGTACACATACAATGGAAGATATAAAATATTACACATTGCAAAACTAAAGGATACTACAGGGTGGGCCATTTATATGGATACACCTGATCTATGTATACACCCCATATACAACATCATACTATCAATTTTTTTGTTCCAACAGTCTTGGAGTGATCTATCCAATGTGGGTTAGTGTCAGACCAATAGTGGTGGTTTTGTTTGTTAATTTCACCATTCACATAATATTATGTACCCATATAAATAGCCAAATTAAGGTGTATCCATATGAATGGCCCACCCTGTACTGTGGCCTCCTCCTCCCCAATAGCCACCCTATTCCTCTCCAGATTTATTTTAACAGTTAGTGTGCAAAATCTGCACAGTTAATGTGAGGAAACAAATACGCCCAACTGCCACCGTCATACCAATTCACATGCACAACTCTTCTTCACCATGAAAAACACTTGTCGACCGCCATCTGTAATAAAACAGAAGTGAGACAACACAAAAAAGAGAAAACAACATACATGCATGTACACATACAATGGAAGATATAAAATATTACACATTACAAAACTAAAGGATACTACAGGGTGGGCCATTTATATGGATACACCTGATCTATGTATACACCCCATATACAACATCATACTATCAATTTTTTTGTTCCAACAGTCTTGGAGTGATCTATCCAATGTGGGTTAGTGTCAGACCAATAGTGGTGGTTTTGTTTGTTAATTTCACCATTCACATAATATTATGTACCCATATAAATAGCCAAATTAAGGTGTATCCATATGAATGGCCCACCCTGTACTGTGGCCTCCTCCTCCCCAATAGCCACCCTATTCCTCTCCAGATTTATTTTAACAGTTAGTGTGCAAAATCTGCACAGTGAATGTGAGGAAACAAATACGCCCAACTGCCACCGTCATACCAATTCACATGCACAACTCTTCTTCACCATGAAAAACACTTGTCGACCGCCATCTGTAAGAAAACAGAAGAGAGAAAACACAGAAAAAGAGAAAACAACATACATGCATGTACACTTACAATGGAAGATATAAAATATTACACATTGCAAAACTAAAGGATACTACAGGGTGGGCCATTTATATGGATACACCTGATCTATGTATACACCCCATATACAACATCATACCATCAATTTTTTTGTTCCAACAGTCTTGGAGTGATCTATCCAATGTGGGTTAGTGTCAGACCAATAGTGGTGGTTTTGTTTGTTAATTTCACCATTCACATAAAATTATGTACCCATATAAATAGCCAACTTAAGGTGTATCCATATAAATGGCCCACCCTTTACTGTGGCCTCCTCCTCCCCAATAGCCACCCTATTCCTCTCCACATTTATTTTCTTTAACAGTTAGTGTGCAAAATCTGCACAGTGAATGTGAAGAAACAAATACGCCCAACTGCCACCGTCATACCAATTCCCATGCACAACTCTTCTTCATCATGAAAAACACTTGTCGACCGCCATCTGTAAGAAAACAGAAGTGAGACAACACAAAAAAGAGATACCAATTTACATGCATTACCACATACAATAACAGATATAAAATACTACCCATGAAATGCACACAAATTGACCTGTAAAAAAAGATTGTTTATATATGCATACATATCATACTGAAAAAGAGAAAAAAAAGTCAGACAAAAAGAGTAAGAAAGTTGCAAAAAGAAAGAACAAATACATGTTATAACAAACCCAATCCCAAACTCTTCTTCAACATGAAAAATATTTGTCGACCGCCATCTGTAAGAAAACAGAAGAGAGAAAACACAGAAAAAGAGAAAACAACATACATGCATGTACACTTACAATGGAAGATATAAAATATTACACATTGCAAAACTAAAGGATACTACAGGGTGGGCCATTTATATGGATAGACCTGATCTATGTATACACCCCATATACAACATCATACCATAAATTTTTTTGTTCCAACAACCTTGGAGTGATCTATCCAATGTGGGTTAGTGTCAGACCAATAGTGGTGGTTTTGTTTGTTAATTTCACCATTCACATAATATTATGCACCCATATAAATAGCCAAATTAAGGTGTATCCATATGAATGGCCCACCCTGTACTGTGGCCTCCTCCTCCCCAATAGCCACCCTATTCCTCTCCAGATTTATTTTAACAGTTAGTGTGCAAAATCTGCACAGTGAATGTGAGGAAACAAATACGCCCAACTGCCACCGTCATAACAATTCACATGCACAACTCTTCTTCACCATGAAAAACACTTATCGACCGCCATCTGTAAGAAAACAGAAGTGAGACAACACAAAAAAGAGAAAACAACATACATGCATGTACACATACAATGGAAGATATAAAATATTACACATTGCAAAACTAAAGGATACTACAGGGTGGGCCATTTATATGGATACACCTGATCTATGTATACACCCCATATACAACATCATACCATCATATTTTTTGTTCCAACAACCTTGGAGTGATCTATCCAATGTGGGTTAGTGTCAGACCAATAGTGGTGGTTTTGTTTGTTAATTTCACCATTCACATAAAATTATGTACCCATATAAATAGCCAAATTAAGGTGTATCCATATGAATGGCCCACCCTGTACTGTGGCCTCCTCCTCCCCAATAGCCACCCTATTCCTCTCCAGATTTATTTTCTTTAACAGTTAGTGTGCAAAATCTGCACAGTGAATATGAAGAAACAAATACGCCCAACTGCCACCGTCATACCAATTCCCATGCACAACTCTTCTTCACCATGAAAAACACTTGTCGACCGCCATCTGTAAGAAAACAGAAGTGAGACAACACAAAAAAGAGATACCAATTTACATGCATTACCACATACAATAACAGATATAAAATACTACCCATGAAATGCACACAAATTGACCTGTAAAAAAAGATTGTTTATATATGCATACATATCATACTGAAAAAGAGAAAAAAAAGTCAGACAAAAAGAGTAAGAAAGTTGCAAAAAGAAAGAACAAATACATGTTATAACAAACCCGATCCCAAACTCTTCTTCAACATGAAAAATATTTGTCGACCGCCATCTGTAAGAAAACAGAAGAGAGAAAACACAGAAAAAGAGAAAACAACATACATGCATGTACACTTACAATGGAAGATATAAAATATTACACATTGCAAAACTAAAGGATACTACAGGGTGGGCCATTTATATGGATAGACCTGATCTATGTATACACCCCATATACAACATCATACCATCAATTTTTTTGTTCCAACAGTCTTGGAGTGATCTATCCAATGTGGGTTAGTGTCAGACCAATAGTGGTGGTTTTGTTTGTTAATTTCACCATTCACATAATATTATGTACCCATATAAATAGCCAAATTAAGGTGTATCCATATGAATGGCCCACCCTGTACTGTGGCCTCCTCCTCCCCAATAGTCACCCTATTTCTCTCCAGATTTATTTTAACAGTTAGTGTGCAAAATCTACACAGCGAATGTGAGGAAACAAATACGCCCAACTGCCACCGTCATACCAATTCACATGCACAACTCTTCTTCACCATGAAAAACACTTGTCGACCGCCATCTGTAATAAAACAGAAGTTAGACAACACAAAAAAGAGAAAACAACATACATGCATGTACACATACAATGGAAGATATAAAATATTACACATTGCAAAACTAAAGGATACTACAGGGTGGGCCATTTATATGGATACACCTGATCTATGTATACACCCCATATACAACATCATACTATCAATTTTTTTGTTCCAACAGTCTTGGAGTGATCTATCCAATGTGGGTTAGTGTCAGACCAATAGTGGTGGTTTTGTTTGTTAATTTCACCATTCACATAATATTATGTACCCATATAAATAGCCAAATTAAGGTGTATCCATATGAATGGCCCACCCTGTACTGTGGCCTCCTCCTCCCCAATAGCCACCCTATTCCTCTTCAGATTTATTTTAACAGTTAGTGTGCAAAATCTGCACAGTGAATGTGAGGAAACAAATACGCCCAACTGCCACCGTCATACCAATTCACATGCACAACTCTTCTTCACCATGAAAAACACTTGTCGACCGCCATCTGTAAGAAAACAGAAGAGAGACAGCACAAAAAAGAGAAAACAACATACATGCATGTACACATACAATGGAAGATATAAAATATTACACATTGCAAAACTAAAGGATACTACAGGGTGGGCCATTTATATGGATACACCTGATCTATGTATACACCCCATATACAACATCATACTATCAATTTTTTTGTTCCAACAGTCTTGGAGTGATCTATCCAATGTGGGTTAGTGTCAGACCAATAGTGGTGGTTTTGTTTGTTAATTTCACCATTCACATAATATTATGTACCCATATAAATAGCCAAATTAAGGTGTATCCATATGAATGGCCCACCCTGTACTGTGGCCTCCTCCTCCCCAATAGCCACCCTATTCCTCTCCAGATTTATTTTAACAGTTAGTGTGCAAAATCTGCACAGTTAATGTGAGGAAACAAATACGCCCAACTGCCACCGTCATACCAATTCACATGCACAACTCTTCTTCACCATGAAAAACACTTGTCGACCGCCATCTGTAATAAAACAGAAGTGAGACAACACAAAAAAGAGAAAACAACATACATGCATGTACACATACAATGGAAGATATAAAATATTACACATTACAAAACTAAAGGATACTACAGGGTGGGCCATTTATATGGATACACCTGATCTATGTATACACCCCATATACAACATCATACTATCAATTTTTTTGTTCCAACAGTCTTGGAGTGATCTATCCAATGTGGGTTAGTGTCAGACCAATAGTGGTGGTTTTGTTTGTTAATTTCACCATTCACATAATATTATGTACCCATATAAATAGCCAACTTAAGGTGTATCCATATAAATGGCCCACCCTGTACTGTGGCCTCCTCCTCCCCAATAGCCACCCTATTCCTCTCCACATTTATTTTCTTTAACAGTTAGTGTGCAAAATCTGCACAGTGAATGTGAAGAAACAAATATGCCCAACTGCCACCGTCATACCAATTCCCATGCACAACTCTTCTTCACCATGAAAAACACTTGTCGACCGCCATCTGTAAGAAAACAGAAGTGAGACAACACAAAAAAGAGATACCAATTTACATGCATTACCACATACAATAACAGATATAAAATACTACCCATGAAATGCACACAAATTGACCTGTAAAAAAAGATTGTTTATATATGCATACATATCATACTGAAAAAGAGAAAAAAAAGTCAGACAAAAAGAGTAAGAAAGTTGCAAAAAGAAAGAACAAATACATGTTATAACAAACCCGATCCCAAACTCTTCTTCAACATGAAAAATACTTGTCGACCGCCATCTGTAAAAAAACAGAAGAGAGAAAACACAGAAAAGTGAAAACAACATACATGCATGTACACTTACAATGGAAGATATAAAATATTACACATTGCAAAACTAAAGGATACTACAGGGTGGGCCATCTATATGGATACACCTGATCTATGTATACACCCCATATACAACATCATACCATCAATTTTTTTGTTCCAACAACCTTGGAGTGATCTATCCAATGTGGGTTAGTGTCAGACCAATAGTGGTGGTTTTGTTTGTTAATTTCACCATTCACATAATATTATGCACCCATATAAATAGCCAAATTAAGGTGTATCCATATGAATGGCCCACCCTGTACTGTGGCCTCCTCCTCCCCAATAGCCACCCTATTCCTCTCCAGATTTATTTTAACAGTTAGTGTGCAAAATCTGCACAGTGAATGTGAGGAAACAAATACGCCCAACTGCCACCGTCATAACAATTCACATGCACAACTCTTCTTCACCATGAAAAACACTTATCGACCGCCATCTGTAAGAAAACAGAAGTGAGACAACACAAAAAAGAGAAAACAACATACATGCATGTACACATACAATGGAAGATATAAAATATTACACATTGCAAAACTAAAGGATACTACAGGGTGGGCCATTTATATGGATACACCTGATCTATGTATACACCCCATATACAACATCATACCATCATATTTTTTGTTCCAACAACCTTGGAGTGATCTATCCAATGTGGGTTAGTGTCAGACCAATAGTGGTGGTTTTGTTTGTTAATTTCACCATTCACATAAAATTATGTACCCATATAAATAGCCAAATTAAGGTGTATCCATATGAATGGCCCACCCTGTACTGTGGCCTCCTCCTCCCCAATAGCCACCCTATTCCTCTCCAGATTTATTTTCTTTAACAGTTAGTGTGCAAAATCTGCACAGTGAATATGAAGAAACAAATACGCCCAACTGCCACCGTCATACCAATTCCCATGCACAACTCTTCTTCACCATGAAAAACACTTGTCGACCGCCATCTGTAAGAAAACAGAAGTGAGACAACACAAAAAAGAGATACCAATTTACATGCATTACCACATACAATAACAGATATAAAATACTACCCATGAAATGCACACAAATTGACCTGTAAAAAAAGATTGTTTATATATGCATACATATCATACTGAAAAAGAGAAAAAAAAGTCAGACAAAAAGAGTAAGAAAGTTGCAAAAAGAAAGAACAAATACATGTTATAACAAACCCGATCCCAAACTCTTCTTCAACATGAAAAATATTTGTCGACCGCCATCTGTAAGAAAACAGAAGAGAGAAAACACAGAAAAAGAGAAAACAACATACATGCATGTACACTTACAATGGAAGATATAAAATATTACACATTGCAAAACTAAAGGATACTACAGGGTGGGCCATTTATATGGATAGACCTGATCTATGTATACACCCCATATACAACATCATACCATCAATTTTTTTGTTCCAACAGTCTTGGAGTGATCTATCCAATGTGGGTTAGTGTCAGACCAATAGTGGTGGTTTTGTTTGTTAATTTCACCATTCACATAATATTATGTACCCATATAAATAGCCAAATTAAGGTGTATCCATATGAATGGCCCACCCTGTACTGTGGCCTCCTCCTCCCCAATAGTCACCCTATTTCTCTCCAGATTTATTTTAACAGTTAGTGTGCAAAATCTACACAGCGAATGTGAGGAAACAAATACGCCCAACTGCCACCGTCATACCAATTCACATGCACAACTCTTCTTCACCATGAAAAACACTTGTCGACCGCCATCTGTAATAAAACAGAAGTTAGACAACACAAAAAAGAGAAAACAACATACATGCATGTACACATACAATGGAAGATATAAAATATTACACATTGCAAAACTAAAGGATACTACAGGGTGGGCCATTTATATGGATACACCTGATCTATGTATACACCCCATATACAACATCATACTATCAATTTTTTTGTTCCAACAGTCTTGGAGTGATCTATCCAATGTGGGTTAGTGTCAGACCAATAGTGGTGGTTTTGTTTGTTAATTTCACCATTCACATAATATTATGTACCCATATAAATAGCCAAATTAAGGTGTATCCATATGAATGGCCCACCCTGTACTGTGGCCTCCTCCTCCCCAATAGCCACCCTATTCCTCTTCAGATTTATTTTAACAGTTAGTGTGCAAAATCTGCACAGTGAATGTGAGGAAACAAATACGCCCAACTGCCACCGTCATACCAATTCACATGCACAACTCTTCTTCACCATGAAAAACACTTGTCGACCGCCATCTGTAAGAAAACAGAAGAGAGACAGCACAAAAAAGAGAAAACAACATACATGCATGTACACATACAATGGAAGATATAAAATATTACACATTGCAAAACTAAAGGATACTACAGGGTGGGCCATTTATATGGATACACCTGATCTATGTATACACCCCATATACAACATCATACTATCAATTTTTTTGTTCCAACAGTCTTGGAGTGATCTATCCAATGTGGGTTAGTGTCAGACCAATAGTGGTGGTTTTGTTTGTTAATTTCACCATTCACATAATATTATGTACCCATATAAATAGCCAAATTAAGGTGTATCCATATGAATGGCCCACCCTGTACTGTGGCCTCCTCCTCCCCAATAGCCACCCTATTCCTCTCCAGATTTATTTTAACAGTTAGTGTGCAAAATCTGCACAGTTAATGTGAGGAAACAAATACGCCCAACTGCCACCGTCATACCAATTCACATGCACAACTCTTCTTCACCATGAAAAACACTTGTCGACCGCCATCTGTAATAAAACAGAAGTGAGACAACACAAAAAAGAGAAAACAACATACATGCATGTACACATACAATGGAAGATATAAAATATTACACATTACAAAACTAAAGGATACTACAGGGTGGGCCATTTATATGGATACACCTGATCTATGTATACACCCCATATACAACATCATACTATCAATTTTTTTGTTCCAACAGTCTTGGAGTGATCTATCCAATGTGGGTTAGTGTCAGACCAATAGTGGTGGTTTTGTTTGTTAATTTCACCATTCACATAATATTATGTACCCATATAAATAGCCAACTTAAGGTGTATCCATATAAATGGCCCACCCTGTACTGTGGCCTCCTCCTCCCCAATAGCCACCCTATTCCTCTCCACATTTATTTTCTTTAACAGTTAGTGTGCAAAATCTGCACAGTGAATGTGAAGAAACAAATATGCCCAACTGCCACCGTCATACCAATTCCCATGCACAACTCTTCTTCACCATGAAAAACACTTGTCGACCGCCATCTGTAAGAAAACAGAAGTGAGACAACACAAAAAAGAGATACCAATTTACATGCATTACCACATACAATAACAGATATAAAATACTACCCATGAAATGCACACAAATTGACCTGTAAAAAAAGATTGTTTATATATGCATACATATCATACTGAAAAAGAGAAAAAAAAGTCAGACAAAAAGAGTAAGAAAGTTGCAAAAAGAAAGAACAAATACATGTTATAACAAACCCGATCCCAAACTCTTCTTCAACATGAAAAATACTTGTCGACCGCCATCTGTAAAAAAACAGAAGAGAGAAAACACAGAAAAGTGAAAACAACATACATGCATGTACACTTACAATGGAAGATATAAAATATTACACATTGCAAAACTAAAGGATACTACAGGGTGGGCCATCTATATGGATACACCTGATCTATGTATACACCCCATATACAACATCATACCATCAATTTTTTTGTTCCAACAACCTTGGAGTGATCTATCCAATGTGGGTTAGTGTCAGACCAATAGTGGTGGTTTTGTTTGTTAATTTCACCATTCACATAATATTATGCACCCATATAAATAGCCAAATTAAGGTGTATCCATATGAATGGCCCACCCTGTACTGTGGCCTCCTCCTCCCCAATAGCCACCCTATTCCTCTCCAGATTTATTTTAACAGTTAGTGTGCAAAATCTGCACAGTGAATGTGAGGAAACAAATACGCCCAACTGCCACCGTCATAACAATTCACATGCACAACTCTTCTTCACCATGAAAAACACTTATCGACCGCCATCTGTAAGAAAACAGAAGTGAGACAACACAAAAAAGAGAAAACAACATACATGCATGTACACATACAATGGAAGATATAAAATATTACACATTGCAAAACTAAAGGATACTACAGGGTGGGCCATTTATATGGATACACCTGATCTATGTATACACCCCATATACAACATCATACCATCATATTTTTTGTTCCAACAACCTTGGAGTGATCTATCCAATGTGGGTTAGTGTCAGACCAATAGTGGTGGTTTTGTTTGTTAATTTCACCATTCACATAAAATTATGTACCCATATAAATAGCCAAATTAAGGTGTATCCATATGAATGGCCCACCCTGTACTGTGGCCTCCTCCTCCCCAATAGCCACCCTATTCCTCTCCAGATTTATTTTCTTTAACAGTTAGTGTGCAAAATCTGCACAGTGAATATGAAGAAACAAATACGCCCAACTGCCACCGTCATACCAATTCCCATGCACAACTCTTCTTCACCATGAAAAACACTTGTCGACCGCCATCTGTAAGAAAACAGAAGTGAGACAACACAAAAAAGAGATACCAATTTACATGCATTACCACATACAATAACAGATATAAAATACTACCCATGAAATGCACACAAATTGACCTGTAAAAAAAGATTGTTTATATATGCATACATATCATACTGAAAAAGAGAAAAAAAAGTCAGACAAAAAGAGTAAGAAAGTTGCAAAAAGAAAGAACAAATACATGTTATAACAAACCCGATCCCAAACTCTTCTTCAACATGAAAAATATTTGTCGACCGCCATCTGTAAGAAAACAGAAGAGAGAAAACACAGAAAAAGAGAAAACAACATACATGCATGTACACTTACAATGGAAGATATAAAATATTACACATTGCAAAACTAAAGGATACTACAGGGTGGGCCATTTATATGGATAGACCTGATCTATGTATACACCCCATATACAACATCATACCATAAATTTTTTTGTTCCAACAACCTTGGAGTGATCTATCCAATGTGGGTTAGTGTCAGACCAATAGTGGTGGTTTTGTTTGTTAATTTCACCATTCACATAATATTATGCACCCATATAAATAGCCAAATTAAGGTGTATCCATATGAATGGCCCACCCTGTACTGTGGCCTCCTCCTCCCCAATAGCCACCCTATTCCTCTCCAGATTTATTTTAACAGTTAGTGTGCAAAATCTGCACAGTGAATGTGAGGAAACAAATACGCCCAACTGCCACCGTCATAACAATTCACATGCACAACTCTTCTTCACCATGAAAAACACTTATCGACCGCCATCTGTAAGAAAACAGAAGTGAGACAACACAAAAAAGAGAAAACAACATACATGCATGTACACATACAATGGAAGATATAAAATATTACACATTGCAAAACTAAAGGATACTACAGGGTGGGCCATTTATATGGATACACCTGATCTATGTATACACCCCATATACAACATCATACCATCATATTTTTTGTTCCAACAACCTTGGAGTGATCTATCCAATGTGGGTTAGTGTCAGACCAATAGTGGTGGTTTTGTTTGTTAATTTCACCATTCACATAAAATTATGTACCCATATAAATAGCCAAATTAAGGTGTATCCATATGAATGGCCCACCCTGTACTGTGGCCTCCTCCTCCCCAATAGCCACCCTATTCCTCTCCAGATTTATTTTCTTTAACAGTTAGTGTGCAAAATCTGCACAGTGAATATGAAGAAACAAATACGCCCAACTGCCACCGTCATACCAATTCCCATGCACAACTCTTCTTCACCATGAAAAACACTTGTCGACCGCCATCTGTAAGAAAACAGAAGTGAGACAACACAAAAAAGAGATACCAATTTACATGCATTACCACATACAATAACAGATATAAAATACTACCCATGAAATGCACACAAATTGACCTGTAAAAAAAGATTGTTTATATATGCATACATATCATACTGAAAAAGAGAAAAAAAAGTCAGACAAAAAGAGTAAGAAAGTTGCAAAAAGAAAGAACAAATACATGTTATAACAAACCCGATCCCAAACTCTTCTTCAACATGAAAAATATTTGTCGACCGCCATCTGTAAGAAAACAGAAGAGAGAAAACACAGAAAAAGAGAAAACAACATACATGCATGTACACTTACAATGGAAGATATAAAATATTACACATTGCAAAACTAAAGGATACTACAGGGTGGGCCATTTATATGGATAGACCTGATCTATGTATACACCCCATATACAACATCATACCATCAATTTTTTTGTTCCAACAGTCTTGGAGTGATCTATCCAATGTGGGTTAGTGTCAGACCAATAGTGGTGGTTTTGTTTGTTAATTTCACCATTCACATAATATTATGTACCCATATAAATAGCCAAATTAAGGTGTATCCATATGAATGGCCCACCCTGTACTGTGGCCTCCTCCTCCCCAATAGTCACCCTATTTCTCTCCAGATTTATTTTAACAGTTAGTGTGCAAAATCTACACAGCGAATGTGAGGAAACAAATACGCCCAACTGCCACCGTCATACCAATTCACATGCACAACTCTTCTTCACCATGAAAAACACTTGTCGACCGCCATCTGTAATAAAACAGAAGTGAGACAACACAAAAAAGAGAAAACAACATACATGCATGTACACATACAATGGAAGATATAAAATATTACACATTGCAAAACTAAAGGATACTACAGGGTGGGCCATTTATATGGATACACCTGATCTATGTATACACCCCATATACAACATCATACTATCAATTTTTTTGTTCCAACAGTCTTGGAGTGATCTATCCAATGTGGGTTAGTGTCAGACCAATAGTGGTGGTTTTGTTTGTTAATTTCACCATTCACATAATATTATGTACCCATATAAATAGCCAAATTAAGGTGTATCCATATGAATGGCCCACCCTGTACTGTGGCCTCCTCCTCCCCAATAGCCACCCTATTCCTCTTCAGATTTATTTTAACAGTTAGTGTGCAAAATCTGCACAGTGAATGTGAGGAAACAAATACGCCCAACTGCCACCGTCATACCAATTCACATGCACAACTCTTCTTCACCATGAAAAACACTTGTCGACCGCCATCTGTAAGAAAACAGAAGAGAGACAGCACAAAAAAGAGAAAACAACATACATGCATGTACACATACAATGGAAGATATAAAATATTACACATTGCAAAACTAAAGGATACTACAGGGTGGGCCATTTATATGGATACACCTGATCTATGTATACACCCCATATACAACATCATACTATCAATTTTTTTGTTCCAACAGTCTTGGAGTGATCTATCCAATGTGGGTTAGTGTCAGACCAATAGTGGTGGTTTTGTTTGTTAATTTCACCATTCACATAATATTATGTACCCATATAAATAGCCAAATTAAGGTGTATCCATATGAATGGCCCACCCTGTACTGTGGCCTCCTCCTCCCCAATAGCCACCCTATTCCTCTCCAGATTTATTTTAACAGTTAGTGTGCAAAATCTGCACAGTTAATGTGAGGAAACAAATACGCCCAACTGCCACCGTCATACCAATTCACATGCACAACTCTTCTTCACCATGAAAAACACTTGTCGACCGCCATCTGTAATAAAACAGAAGTGAGACAACACAAAAAAGAGAAAACAACATACATGCATGTACACATACAATGGAAGATATAAAATATTACACATTACAAAACTAAAGGATACTACAGGGTGGGCCATTTATATGGATACACCTGATCTATGTATACACCCCATATACAACATCATACTATCAATTTTTTTGTTCCAACAGTCTTGGAGTGATCTATCCAATGTGGGTTAGTGTCAGACCAATAGTGGTGGTTTTGTTTGTTAATTTCACCATTCACATAATATTATGTACCCATATAAATAGCCAACTTAAGGTGTATCCATATAAATGGCCCACCCTGTACTGTGGCCTCCTCCTCCCCAATAGCCACCCTATTCCTCTCCACATTTATTTTCTTTAACAGTTAGTGTGCAAAATCTGCACAGTGAATGTGAAGAAACAAATATGCCCAACTGCCACCGTCATACCAATTCCCATGCACAACTCTTCTTCACCATGAAAAACACTTGTCGACCGCCATCTGTAAGAAAACAGAAGTGAGACAACACAAAAAAGAGATACCAATTTACATGCATTACCACATACAATAACAGATATAAAATACTACCCATGAAATGCACACAAATTGACCTGTAAAAAAAGATTGTTTATATATGCATACATATCATACTGAAAAAGAGAAAAAAAAGTCAGACAAAAAGAGTAAGAAAGTTGCAAAAAGAAAGAACAAATACATGTTATAACAAACCCAATCCCAAACTCTTCTTCAACATGAAAAATATTTGTCGACCGCCATCTGTAAGAAAACAGAAGAGAGAAAACACAGAAAAAGAGAAAACAACATACATGCATGTACACTTACAATGGAAGATATAAAATATTACACATTGCAAAACTAAAGGATACTACAGGGTGGGCCATTTATATGGATAGACCTGATCTATGTATACACCCCATATACAACATCATACCATCAATTTTTTTGTTCCAACAGTCTTGGAGTGATCTATCCAATGTGGGTTAGTGTCAGACCAATAGTGGTGGTTTTGTTTGTTAATTTCACCATTCACATAATATTATGTACCCATATAAATAGCCAAATTAAGGTGTATCCATATGAATGGCCCACCCTGTACTGTGGCCTCCTCCTCCCCAATAGCCACCCTATTTCTCTCCAGATTTATTTTAACAGTTAGTGTGCAAAATCTGCACAGCGAATGTGAGGAAACAAATACGCCCAACTGCCACCGTCATACCAATTCACATGCACAACTCTTCTTCACCATGAAAAACACTTGTCGACCGCCATCTGTAATAAAACAGAAGTGAGACAACACAAAAAAGAGAAAACAACATACATGCATGTTCACATACAATGGAAGATATAAAATATTACACATTGCAAAACTAAAGGATACTACAGGGTGGGCCATTTATATGGATACACCTGATCGATGTATACACCCCATATACAACATCATACTATCAATTTTTTTGTTCCAACAGTCTTGGAGTGATCTATCCAATGTGGGTTAGTGTCAGACCAATAGTGGTGGTTTTGTTTGTTAATTTCACCATTCACATAATATTATGTACCCATATAAATAGCCAAATTAAGGTGTATCCATATGAATGGCCCACCCTGTACTGTGGCCTCCTCCTCCCCAATAGCCACCCTATTCCTCTTCAGATTTATTTTAACAGTTAGTGTGCAAAATCTGCACAGTGAATGTGAGGAAACAAATACGCCCAACTGCCACCGTCATACCAATTCACATGCACAACTCTTCTTCACCATGAAAAACACTTGTCGACCGCCATCTGTAAGAAAACAGAAGAGAGACAGCACAAAAAAGAGAAAACAACATACATGCATGTACACATACAATGGAAGATATAAAATATTACACATTGCAAAACTAAAGGATACTACAGGGTGGGCCATTTATATGGATACACCTGATCTATGTATACACCCCATATACAACCCCATATCATAAATTTTTTTGTTCCAACAACCTTGGAGTAATCTATCCAATGTGGGTTAGTGTCAGACCAATAGTGGTGGTTTTGTTTGTTAATTTCACCATTCACATAAAATTATGTACCCATATAAATAGCCAACTTAAGGTGTATCCATATAAATGGCCCACCCTGTACTGTGGCCTCCTCCTCCCCAATAGCCACCCTATTCCTCTCCACATTTATTTTCTTTAACAGTTAGTGTGCAAAATCTGCACAGTGAATGTGAAGAAACAAATACGCCCAACTGCCACCGTCATACCAATTCCCATGCACAACTCTTCTTCACCATGAAAAACACTTGTCGACCGCCATCTGTAAGAAAACAGAAGTGAGACAACACAAAAAAGAGAAAACAACATACATGCATGTACACATACAATGGAAGATATAAAATATTACACATTGCAAAACTAAAGGATACTACAGGGTGGGCCATTTATATGGATACACCTGATCTATGTATACACCCCATATACAACATCATACTATCAATTTTTTTGTTCCAACAGTCTTGGAGTGATCTATCCAATGTGGGTTAGTGTCAGACCAATAGTGGTGGTTTTGTTTGTTAATTTCACCATTCACATAATATTATGTACCCATATAAATAGCCAAATTAAGGTGTATCCATATGAATGGCCCACCCTGTACTGTGGCCTCCTCCTCCCCAATAGCCACCCTATTCCTCTCCAGATTTATTTTAACAGTTAGTGTGCAAAATCTGCACAGTTAATGTGAGGAAACAAATACGCCCAACTGCCACCGTCATACCAATTCACATGCACAACTCTTCTTCACCATGAAAAACACTTGTCGACCGCCATCTGTAATAAAACAGAAGTGAGACAACACAAAAAAGAGAAAACAACATACATGCATGTACACATACAATGGAAGATATAAAATATTACACATTACAAAACTAAAGGATACTACAGGGTGGGCCATTTATATGGATACACCTGATCTATGTATACACCCCATATACAACATCATACTATCAATTTTTTTGTTCCAACAGTCTTGGAGTGATCTATCCAATGTGGGTTAGTGTCAGACCAATAGTGGTGGTTTTGTTTGTTAATTTCACCATTCACATAAAATTATGTACCCATATAAATAGCCAACTTAAGGTGTATCCATATAAATGGCCCACCCTTTACTGTGGCCTCCTCCTCCCCAATAGCCACCCTATTCCTCTCCACATTTATTTTCTTTAACAGTTAGTGTGCAAAATCTGCACAGTGAATGTGAAGAAACAAATACGCCCAACTGCCACCGTCATACCAATTCCCATGCACAACTCTTCTTCATCATGAAAAACACTTGTCGACCGCCATCTGTAAGAAAACAGAAGTGAGACAACACAAAAAAGAGATACCAATTTACATGCATTACCACATACAATAACAGATATAAAATACTACCCATGAAATGCACACAAATTGACCTGTAAAAAAAGATTGTTTATATATGCATACATATCATACTGAAAAAGAGAAAAAAAAGTCAGACAAAAAGAGTAAGAAAGTTGCAAAAAGAAAGAACAAATACATGTTATAACAAACCCGATCCCAAACTCTTCTTCAACATGAAAAATACTTGTCGACCGCCATCTGTAAGAAAACAGAAGAGAGAAAACACAGAAAAGTGAAAACAACATACATGCATGTACACTTACAATGGAAGATATAAAATATTACACATTGCAAAACTAAAGGATACTACAGGGTGGGCCATCTATATGGATACACCTGATCTATGTATACACCCCATATACAACATCATACCATCAATTTTTTTGTTCCAACAACCTTGGAGTGATCTATCCAATGTGGGTTAGTGTCAGACCAATAGTGGTGGTTTTGTTTGTTAATTTCACCATTCACATAATATTATGCACCCATATAAATAGCCAAATTAAGGTGTATCCATATGAATGGCCCACCCTGTACTGTGGCCTCCTCCTCCCCAATAGCCACCCTATTCCTCTCCAGATTTATTTTAACAGTTAGTGTGCAAAATCTGCACAGTGAATGTGAGGAAACAAATACGCCCAACTGCCACCGTCATAACAATTCACATGCACAACTCTTCTTCACCATGAAAAACACTTATCGACCGCCATCTGTAAGAAAACAGAAGTGAGACAACACAAAAAAGAGAAAACAACATACATGCATGTACACATACAATGGAAGATATAAAATATTACACATTGCAAAACTAAAGGATACTACAGGGTGGGCCATTTATATGGATACACCTGATCTATGTATACACCCCATATACAACATCATACCATCATATTTTTTGTTCCAACAACCTTGGAGTGATCTATCCAATGTGGGTTAGTGTCAGACCAATAGTGGTGGTTTTGTTTGTTAATTTCACCATTCACATAAAATTATGTACCCATATAAATAGCCAAATTAAGGTGTATCCATATGAATGGCCCACCCTGTACTGTGGCCTCCTCCTCCCCAATAGCCACCCTATTCCTCTCCAGATTTATTTTCTTTAACAGTTAGTGTGCAAAATCTGCACAGTGAATATGAAGAAACAAATACGCCCAACTGCCACCGTCATACCAATTCCCATGCACAACTCTTCTTCACCATGAAAAACACTTGTCGACCGCCATCTGTAAGAAAACAGAAGTGAGACAACACAAAAAAGAGATACCAATTTACATGCATTACCACATACAATAACAGATATAAAATACTACCCATGAAATGCACACAAATTGACCTGTAAAAAAAGATTGTTTATATATGCATACATATCATACTGAAAAAGAGAAAAAAAAGTCAGACAAAAAGAGTAAGAAAGTTGCAAAAAGAAAGAACAAATACATGTTATAACAAACCCGATCCCAAACTCTTCTTCAACATGAAAAATATTTGTCGACCGCCATCTGTAAGAAAACAGAAGAGAGAAAACACAGAAAAAGAGAAAACAACATACATGCATGTACACTTACAATGGAAGATATAAAATATTACACATTGCAAAACTAAAGGATACTACAGGGTGGGCCATTTATATGGATAGACCTGATCTATGTATACACCCCATATACAACATCATACCATAAATTTTTTTGTTCCAACAACCTTGGAGTGATCTATCCAATGTGGGTTAGTGTCAGACCAATAGTGGTGGTTTTGTTTGTTAATTTCACCATTCACATAATATTATGCACCCATATAAATAGCCAAATTAAGGTGTATCCATATGAATGGCCCACCCTGTACTGTGGCCTCCTCCTCCCCAATAGCCACCCTATTCCTCTCCAGATTTATTTTAACAGTTAGTGTGCAAAATCTGCACAGTGAATGTGAGGAAACAAATACGCCCAACTGCCACCGTCATAACAATTCACATGCACAACTCTTCTTCACCATGAAAAACACTTATCGACCGCCATCTGTAAGAAAACAGAAGTGAGACAACACAAAAAAGAGAAAACAACATACATGCATGTACACATACAATGGAAGATATAAAATATTACACATTGCAAAACTAAAGGATACTACAGGGTGGGCCATTTATATGGATACACCTGATCTATGTATACACCCCATATACAACATCATACCATCATATTTTTTGTTCCAACAACCTTGGAGTGATCTATCCAATGTGGGTTAGTGTCAGACCAATAGTGGTGGTTTTGTTTGTTAATTTCACCATTCACATAAAATTATGTACCCATATAAATAGCCAAATTAAGGTGTATCCATATGAATGGCCTACCCTGTACTGTGGCCTCCTCCTCCCCAATAGCCACCCTATTCCTCTCCAGATTTATTTTCTTTAACAGTTAGTGTGCAAAATCTGCACAGTGAATATGAAGAAACAAATACGCCCAACTGCCACCGTCATACCAATTCCCATGCACAACTCTTCTTCACCATGAAAAACACTTGTCGACCGCCATCTGTAAGAAAACAGAAGTGAGACAACACAAAAAAGAGATACCAATTTACATGCATTACCACATACAATAACAGATATAAAATACTACCCATGAAATGCACACAAATTGACCTGTAAAAAAAGATTGTTTATATATGCATACATATCATACTGAAAAAGAGAAAAAAAAGTCAGACAAAAAGAGTAAGAAAGTTGCAAAAAGAAAGAACAAATACATGTTATAACAAACCCGATCCCAAACTCTTCTTCAACATGAAAAATATTTGTCGACCGCCATCTGTAAGAAAACAGAAGAGAGAAAACACAGAAAAAGAGAAAACAACATACATGCATGTACACTTACAATGGAAGATATAAAATATTACACATTGCAAAACTAAAGGATACTACAGGGTGGGCCATTTATATGGATAGACCTGATCTATGTATACACCCCATATACAACATCATACCATCAATTTTTTTGTTCCAACAGTCTTGGAGTGATCTATCCAATGTGGGTTAGTGTCAGACCAATAGTGGTGGTTTTGTTTGTTAATTTCACCATTCACATAATATTATGTACCCATATAAATAGCCAAATTAAGGTGTATCCATATGAATGGCCCACCCTGTACTGTGGCCTCCTCCTCCCCAATAGTCACCCTATTTCTCTCCAGATTTATTTTAACAGTTAGTGTGCAAAATCTACACAGCGAATGTGAGGAAACAAATACGCCCAACTGCCACCGTCATACCAATTCACATGCACAACTCTTCTTCACCATGAAAAACACTTGTCGACCGCCATCTGTAATAAAACAGAAGTGAGACAACACAAAAAAGAGAAAACAACATACATGCATGTACACATACAATGGAAGATATAAAATATTACACATTGCAAAACTAAAGGATACTACAGGGTGGGCCATTTATATGGATACACCTGATCTATGTATACACCCCATATACAACATCATACTATCAATTTTTTTGTTCCAACAGTCTTGGAGTGATCTATCCAATGTGGGTTAGTGTCAGACCAATAGTGGTGGTTTTGTTTGTTAATTTCACCATTCACATAATATTATGTACCCATATAAATAGCCAAATTAAGGTGTATCCATATGAATGGCCCACCCTGTACTGTGGCCTCCTCCTCCCCAATAGCCACCCTATTCCTCTTCAGATTTATTTTAACAGTTAGTGTGCAAAATCTGCACAGTGAATGTGAGGAAACAAATACGCCCAACTGCCACCGTCATACCAATTCACATGCACAACTCTTCTTCACCATGAAAAACACTTGTCGACCACCATCTGTAAGAAAACAGAAGAGAGACAGCACAAAAAAGAGAAAACAACATACATGCATGTACACATACAATGGAAGATATAAAATATTACACATTGCAAAACTAAAGGATACTACAGGGTGGGCCATTTATATGGATACACCTGATCTATGTATACACCCCATATACAACATCATACTATCAATTTTTTTGTTCCAACAGTCTTGGAGTGATCTATCCAATGTGGGTTAGTGTCAGACCAATAGTGGTGGTTTTGTTTGTTAATTTCACCATTCACATAATATTATGTACCCATATAAATAGCCAAATTAAGGTGTATCCATATGAATGGCCCACCCTGTACTGTGGCCTCCTCCTCCCCAATAGCCACCCTATTCCTCTCCAGATTTATTTTAACAGTTAGTGTGCAAAATCTGCACAGTTAATGTGAGGAAACAAATACGCCCAACTGCCACCGTCATACCAATTCACATGCACAACTCTTCTTCACCATGAAAAACACTTGTCGACCGCCATCTGTAATAAAACAGAAGTGAGACAACACAAAAAAGAGAAAACAACATACATGCATGTACACATACAATGGAAGATATAAAATATTACACATTACAAAACTAAAGGATACTACAGGGTGGGCCATTTATATGGATACACCTGATCTATGTATACACCCCATATACAACATCATACTATCAATTTTTTTGTTCCAACAGTCTTGGAGTGATCTATCCAATGTGGGTTAGTGTCAGACCAATAGTGGTGGTTTTGTTTGTTAATTTCACCATTCACATAATATTATGTACCCATATAAATAGCCAACTTAAGGTGTATCCATATAAATGGCCCACCCTGTACTGTGGCCTCCTCCTCCCCAATAGCCACCCTATTCCTCTCCACATTTATTTTCTTTAACAGTTAGTGTGCAAAATCTGCACAGTGAATGTGAAGAAACAAATATGCCCAACTGCCACCGTCATACCAATTCCCATGCACAACTCTTCTTCACCATGAAAAACACTTGTCGACCGCCATCTGTAAGAAAACAGAAGTGAGACAACACAAAAAAGAGATACCAATTTACATGCATTACCACATACAATAACAGATATAAAATACTACCCATGAAATGCACACAAATTGACCTGTAAAAAAAGATTGTTTATATATGCATACATATCATACTGAAAAAGAGAAAAAAAAGTCAGACAAAAAGAGTAAGAAAGTTGCAAAAAGAAAGAACAAATACATGTTATAACAAACCCAATCCCAAACTCTTCTTCAACATGAAAAATATTTGTCGACCGCCATCTGTAAGAAAACAGAAGAGAGAAAACACAGAAAAAGAGAAAACAACATACATGCATGTACACTTACAATGGAAGATATAAAATATTACACATTGCAAAACTAAAGGATACTACAGGGTGGGCCATTTATATGGATAGACCTGATCTATGTATACACCCCATATACAACATCATACCATCAATTTTTTTGTTCCAACAGTCTTGGAGTGATCTATCCAATGTGGGTTAGTGTCAGACCAATAGTGGTGGTTTTGTTTGTTAATTTCACCATTCACATAATATTATGTACCCATATAAATAGCCAAATTAAGGTGTATCCATATGAATGGCCCACCCTGTACTGTGGCCTCCTCCTCCCCAATAGCCACCCTATTTCTCTCCAGATTTATTTTAACAGTTAGTGTGCAAAATCTGCACAGCGAATGTGAGGAAACAAATACGCCCAACTGCCACCGTCATACCAATTCACATGCACAACTCTTCTTCACCATGAAAAACACTTGTCGACCGCCATCTGTAATAAAACAGAAGTGAGACAACACAAAAAAGAGAAAACAACATACATGCATGTTCACATACAATGGAAGATATAAAATATTACACATTGCAAAACTAAAGGATACTACAGGGTGGGCCATTTATATGGATACACCTGATCGATGTATACACCCCATATACAACATCATACTATCAATTTTTTTGTTCCAACAGTCTTGGAGTGATCTATCCAATGTGGGTTAGTGTCAGACCAATAGTCGTGGTTTTGTTTGTTAATTTCACCATTCACATAATATTATGTACCCATATAAATAGCCAAATTAAGGTGTATCCATATGAATGGCCCACCCTGTACTGTGGCCTCCTCCTCCCCAATAGCCACCCTATTCCTCTTCAGATTTATTTTAACAGTTAGTGTGCAAAATCTGCACAGTGAATGTGAGGAAACAAATACGCCCAACTGCCACCGTCATACCAATTCACATGCACAACTCTTCTTCACCATGAAAAACACTTGTCGACCGCCATCTGTAAGAAAACAGAAGAGAGACAGCACAAAAAAGAGAAAACAACATACATGCATGTACACATACAATGGAAGATATAAAATATTACACATTGCAAAACTAAAGGATACTACAGGGTGGGCCATTTATATGGATACACCTGATCTATGTATACACCCCATATACAACCCCATATCATAAATTTTTTTGTTCCAACAACCTTGGAGTAATCTATCCAATGTGGGTTAGTGTCAGACCAATAGTGGTGGTTTTGTTTGTTAATTTCACCATTCACATAAAATTATGTACCCATATAAATAGCCAACTTAAGGTGTATCCATATAAATGGCCCACCCTGTACTGTGGCCTCCTCCTCCCCAATAGCCACCCTATTCCTCTCCACATTTATTTTCTTTAACAGTTAGTGTGCAAAATCTGCACAGTGAATGTGAAGAAACAAATACGCCCAACTGCCACCGTCATACCAATTCCCATGCACAACTCTTCTTCACCATGAAAAACACTTGTCGACCGCCATCTGTAAGAAAACAGAAGTGAGACAACACAAAAAAGAGAAAACAACATACATGCATGTACACATACAATGGAAGATATAAAATATTACACATTGCAAAACTAAAGGATACTACAGGGTGGGCCATTTATATGGATACACCTGATCTATGTATACACCCCATATACAACATCATACTATCAATTTTTTTGTTCCAACAGTCTTGGAGTGATCTATCCAATGTGGGTTAGTGTCAGACCAATAGTGGTGGTTTTGTTTGTTAATTTCACCATTCACATAATATTATGTACCCATATAAATAGCCAAATTAAGGTGTATCCATATGAATGGCCCACCCTGTACTGTGGCCTCCTCCTCCCCAATAGCCACCCTATTCCTCTCCAGATTTATTTTAACAGTTAGTGTGCAAAATCTGCACAGTTAATGTGAGGAAACAAATACGCCCAACTGCCACCGTCATACCAATTCACATGCACAACTCTTCTTCACCATGAAAAACACTTGTCGACCGCCATCTGTAATAAAACAGAAGTGAGACAACACAAAAAAGAGAAAACAACATACATGCATGTACACATACAATGGAAGATATAAAATATTACACATTACAAAACTAAAGGATACTACAGGGTGGGCCATTTATATGGATACACCTGATCTATGTATACACCCCATATACAACATCATACTATCAATTTTTTTGTTCCAACAGTCTTGGAGTGATCTATCCAATGTGGGTTAGTGTCAGACCAATAGTGGTGGTTTTGTTTGTTAATTTCACCATTCACATAATATTATGTACCCATATAAATAGCCAAATTAAGGTGTATCCATATGAATGGCCCACCCTGTACTGTGGCCTCCTCCTCCCCAATAGCCACCCTATTCCTCTCCAGATTTATTTTAACAGTTAGTGTGCAAAATCTGCACAGTGAATGTGAGGAAACAAATACGCCCAACTGCCACCGTCATACCAATTCACATGCACAACTCTTCTTCACCATGAAAAACACTTGTCGACCGCCATCTGTAAGAAAACAGAAGAGAGAAAACACAGAAAAAGAGAAAACAACATACATGCATGTACACTTACAATGGAAGATATAAAATATTACACATTGCAAAACTAAAGGATACTACAGGGTGGGCCATTTATATGGATACACCTGATCTATGTATACACCCCATATACAACATCATACCATCAATTTTTTTGTTCCAACAGTCTTGGAGTGATCTATCCAATGTGGGTTAGTGTCAGACCAATAGTGGTGGTTTTGTTTGTTAATTTCACCATTCACATAAAATTATGTACCCATATAAATAGCCAACTTAAGGTGTATCCATATAAATGGCCCACCCTTTACTGTGGCCTCCTCCTCCCCAATAGCCACCCTATTCCTCTCCACATTTATTTTCTTTAACAGTTAGTGTGCAAAATCTGCACAGTGAATGTGAAGAAACAAATACGCCCAACTGCCACCGTCATACCAATTCCCATGCACAACTCTTCTTCACCATGAAAAACACTTGTCGACCGCCATCTGTAAGAAAACAGAAGTGAGACAACACAAAAAAGAGATACCAATTTACATGCATTACCACATACAATAACAGATATAAAATACTACCCATGAAATGCACACAAATTGACCTGTAAAAAAAGATTGTTTATATATGCATACATATCATACTGAAAAAGAGAAAAAAAAGTCAGACAAAAAGAGTAAGAAAGTTGCAAAAAGAAAGAACAAATACATGTTATAACAAACCCAATCCCAAACTCTTCTTCAACATGAAAAATATTTGTCGACCGCCATCTGTAAGAAAACAGAAGAGAGAAAACACAGAAAAAGAGAAAACAACATACATGCATGTACACTTACAATGGAAGATATAAAATATTACACATTGCAAAACTAAAGGATACTACAGGGTGGGCCATTTATATGGATAGACCTGATCTATGTATACACCCCATATACAACATCATACCATCAATTTTTTTGTTCCAACAGTCTTGGAGTGATCTATCCAATGTGGGTTAGTGTCAGACCAATAGTGGTGGTTTTGTTTGTTAATTTCACCATTCACATAATATTATGTACCCATATAAATAGCCAAATTAAGGTGTATCCATATGAATGGCCCACCCTGTACTGTGGCCTCCTCCTCCCCAATAGCCACCCTATTTCTCTCCAGATTTATTTTAACAGTTAGTGTGCAAAATCTGCACAGCGAATGTGAGGAAACAAATACGCCCAACTGCCACCGTCATACCAATTCACATGCACAACTCTTCTTCACCATGAAAAACACTTGTCGACCGCCATCTGTAATAAAACAGAAGTGAGACAACACAAAAAAGAGAAAACAACATACATGCATGTACACATACAATGGAAGATATAAAATATTACACATTGCAAAACTAAAGGATACTACAGGGTGGGCCATTTATATGGATACACCTGATCTATGTATACACCCCATATACAACCCTATATCATACATTTTTTTGTTCCAACAACCTTGGAGTGATCTATCCAATGTGGGTTAGTGTCAGACCAATAGTGGTGGTTTTGTTTGTTAATTTCACCATTCACATAAAATTATGTACCCATATAAATAGCCAACTTAAGGTGTATCCATATAAATGGCCCACCCTGTACTGTGGCCTCCTCCTCCCCAATAGCCACCCTATTCCTCTCCACATTTATTTTCTTTAACAGTTAGTGTGCAAAATCTGCACAGTGAATGTGAAGAAACAAATACGCCCAACTGCCACCGTCATACCAATTCCCATGCACAACTCTTCTTCACCTTGAAAAACACTTGTCGACCGCCATCTGTAAGAAAACAGAAGTGAGATAACACAAAAAAGAGATACCAATTTACATGCATTACCACATACAATAACTGATATAAAATACTACCCATGAAATGCACACAAATTGACCTGTAAAAAAAGATTGTTTATATATGCATACATATCATACTGAAAAAGAGAAAAAAAAAGTCAGACAAAAAGAGTAAGAAAGTTGCAAAAAGAAAGAACAAATACATGTTATAACAAACCCGATCCCAAACTCTTCTTCAACATGAAAAATATTTGTCGACCGCCATCTGTAAGAAAACAGAAGAGAGAAAAAACAGAAAAAGAGAAAACAACATACATGCGTGTACACTTACAATGGAAGATATAAAATATTACACATTGCAAAACTAAAGGATACTACAGGGTGGGCCATTTATATGGACACCTGATCTATGTATACACCCCATATACAACATCATACCATTAATTTTTTTGTTCCAACAGTCTTGGAGTGATCTATCCAATGTGGGTTAGTGTCAGACCAATAGTGGTGGTTTTGTTTGTTAATTTCACCATTCACATAATATTATGTACCCATATAAATAGCCAAATTAAGGTGTATCCATATGAATGGCCCACCCTGTACTGTGGCCTCCTCCTCCCCAATAGCCACCCTATTCCTCTCCAGATTTATTTTAACAGTTAGTGTGCAAAATCTGCACAGTGAATGTGAGGAAACAAATACGCCCAACTGCCACCGTCATACCAATTCACATGCACAACTCTTCTTCACCATGAAAAACACTTGTCGACCGCCATCTGTAATAAAACAGAAGTGAGACAACACAAAAAAGAGAAAACAACATACATGCATGTACACATACAATGGAAAATATAAAATATTACACATTACAAAACTAAAGGATACTACAGGGTGTGCCATTTATATGGATACACCTGATCTATGTATACACCCCATATACAACATCATACTATCAATTTTTTTGTTCCAACAGTCTTGGAGTGATCTATCCAATGTGGGTTAGTGTCAGACCAATAGTGGTGGTTTTGTTTGTTAATTTCACCATTCACATAATATTATGTACCCATATAAATAGCCAAATTAAGGTGTATCCATATGAATGGCCCACCCTGTACTGTGGCCTCCTCCTCCCCAATAGCCACCCTATTCCTCTCCAGATTTATTTTAACAGTTAGTGTGCAAAATCTACACAGTGAATGTGAGGAAACAAATACGCCCAACTGCCACCGTCATACCAATTCACATGCACAACTCTTCTTCACCATGAAAAACACTTGTCGACCGCCATCTGTAAGAAAACAGAAGTGAGACAACACAAAAAAGAGAAAGCAACATACATGCATGTACACATACAATGGAAGATATAAAATATTACACATTGCATAACTAAAGGATACTACAGGGTGGGCCATTTATATGGATACACCTGATCTATGTATACACCCTATATACAACCCCATATCATAAATGTTTTTGTTCCAACAACCTTGGAGTGATCTATCCAATGTGGGTTAGTGTCAGACCAATAGTGGTGGTTTTGTTTGTTAATTTCACCATTCACATAAAATTATGTACCCATATAAATAGCCAACTTAAGGTGTATCCATATAAATGGCCCACCCTGTACTGTGGCCTCCTCCTCCCCAATAGCCACCCTATTCCTCTCCACATTTATTTTCTTTAACAGTTAGTGTGCAAAATCTGCACAGTGAATGTGAAGAAACAAATACGCCCAACTGCCACCGTCATACCAATTCCAATGCACAACTCTTCTTCACCATGAAAAACACTTGTCGACCGCCATCTGTAAGAAAACAGAAGTGAGACAACACAAAAAAGAGATACCAATTTACATGCATTACCACATACAATAACAGATATAAAATACTACCCATGAAATGCACACAAATTGACCTGTAAAAAAAGATTGTTTATATATGCATACATATCATACTGAAAAAGAGAAAAAAAAGTCAGACAAAAAGAGTAAGAAAGTTGCAAAAAGAAAGAACAAATACATGTTATAACAAACCCGATCCCAAACTCTTCTTCAACATGAAAAATATTTGTCGACCGCCATCTGTAAGAAAACAGAAGAGAGAAAACACAGAAAAAGAGAAAACAACATACATGCATGTACACTTACAATGGAAGATATAAAATATTACACATTGCAAAACTAAAGGATACTACAGGGTGGGCCATTTATATGGATACACCTGATCTATGTATACACCCCATATACAACATCATACCATCAATTTTTTTGTTCCAACAGTCTTGGAGTGATCTATCCAATGTGGGTTAGTGTCAGACCAATAGTGGTGGTTTTGTTTGTTAATTTCACCATTCACATAAAATTATGTACCCATATAAATAGCCAACTTAAGGTGTATCCATATAAATGGCCCACCCTTTACTGTGGCCTCCTCCTCCCCAATAGCCACCCTATTCCTCTCCACATTTATTTTCTTTAACAGTTAGTGTGCAAAATCTGCACAGTGAATGTGAAGAAACAAATACGCCCAACTGCCACCGTCATACCAATTCCCATGCACAACTCTTCTTCACCATGAAAAACACTTGTCGACCGCCATCTGTAAGAAAACAGAAGTGAGACAACACAAAGAAGAGATACCAATTTACATGCATTACCACATACAATAACAGATATAAAATACTACCCATGAAATGCACACAAATTGACCTGTAAAAAAAGATTGTTTATATATGCATACATATCATACTGAAAAAGAGAAAAAAAAGTCAGACAAAAAGAGTAAGAAAGTTGCAAAAAGAAAGAACAAATACATGTTATAACAAACCCGATCCCAAACTCTTCTTCAACATGAAAAATATTTGTCGACCGCCATCTGTAAGAAAACAGAAGAGAGAAAACACAGAAAAAGAGAAAACAACATACATGCATGTACACTTACAATGGAAGATATAAAATATTACACATTGCAAAACTAAAGGATACTACAGGGTGGGCCATTTATATGGATAGACCTGATCTATGTATACACCCCATATACAACATCATACCATCAATTTTTTTGTTCCAACAGTCTTGGAGTGATCTATCCAATGTGGGTTAGTGTCAGACCAATAGTGGTGGTTTTGTTTGTTAATTTCACCATTCACATAATATTATGTACCCATATAAATAGCCAAATTAAGGTGTATCCATATGAATGGCCCACCCTGTACTGTGGCCTCCTCCTCCCCAATAGCCACCCTATTTCTCTCCAGATTTATTTTAACAGTTAGTGTGCAAAATCTGCACAGCGAATGTGAGGAAACAAATACGCCCAACTGCCACCGTCATACCAATTCACATGCACAACTCTTCTTCTCCATGAAAAACACTTGTCGACCGCCATCTGTAATAAAACAGAAGTGAGACAACACAAAAAAGAGAAAACAACATACATGCATGTACACATACAATGGAAGATATAAAATATTACACATTGCAAAACTAAAGGATACTACAGGGTGGGCCATTTATATGGATACACCTGATCTATGTATACACCCCATATACAACATCATACTATCAATTTTTTTGTTCCAACAGTCTTGGAGTGATCTATCCAATGTGGGTTAGTGTCAGACCAATAGTGGTGGTTTTGTTTGTTAATTTCACCATTCACATAATATTATGTACCCATATAAATAGCCAAATTAAGGTGTATCCATATGAATGGCCCACCCTGTACTGTGGCCTCCTCCTCCCCAATAGCCACCCTATTCCTCTCCAGATTTATTTTAACAGTTAGTGTGCAAAATCTGCACAGTGAATGTGAGGAAACAAATACGCCCAACTGCCACCGTCATACCAATTCACATGCACAACTCTTCTTCACCATGAAAAACACTTGTCGACCGCCATCTGTAAGAAAACAGAAGTGAGACAACACAAAAAAGAGAAAACAACATACATGCATGTACACATACAATGGAAGATATAAAATATTACACATTGCAAAACTAAAGGATACTACAGGGTGGGCCATTTATATGGATACACCTGATCTATGTATACACCCCATATACAAAATCATACCATCAATTTTTTTGTTCCAACAGTCTTGGAGTGATCTATCCAATGTGGGTTAGTGTCAGACCAATAGTGGTGGTTTTGTTTGTTAATTTCACCATTCACATAAAATTATGTACCCATATAAATAGCCAACTTAAGGTGTATCCATATAAATGGCCCACCCTTTACTGTGGCCTCCTCCTCCCCAATAGCCACCCTATTCCTCTCCACATTTATTTTCTTTAACAGTTAGTGTGCAAAATCTGCACAGTGAATGTGAAGAAACAAATACGCCTAACTGCCACCGTCATACCAATTCCCATGCACAACTCTTCTTCACCATGAAAAACACTTGTCGACCGCCATCTGTAAGAAAACAGAAGTGAGACAACACAAAAAAGAGATACCAATTTACATGCATTACCACATACAATAACAGATATAAAATACTACCCATGAAATGCACACAAATTGACCTGTAAAAAAAGATTGTTTATATATGCATACATATCATACTGAAAAAGAGAAAAAAAAGTCAGACAAAAAGAGTAAGAAAGTTGCAAAAAGAAAGAACAAATACATGTTATAACAAACCCGATCCCAAACTCTTCTTCAACATGAAAAATATTTGTCGACCGCCATCTGTAAGAAAACAGAAGAGAGAAAACACAGAAAAAGAGAAAACAACATACATGCATGTACACTTACAATGGAAGATATAAAATATTACACATTGCAAAACTAAAGGATACTACAGGGTGGGCCATTTATATGGATACACCTGATTTATGTATACACCCCATATACAACATCATACCATCAATTTTTTTGTTCCAACAGTCTTGGAGTGATCTAACCAATGTGGGTTAGTGTCAGACCAATAGTGGTGGTTTTGTTTGTTAATTTCACCATTCACATAATATTATGTACCCATATAAATAGCCAAATTAAGGTGTATCCATATGAATGGCCCACCCTGTACTGTGGCCTCCTCCTCCCCAATAGCCACCCTATTCCTCTCCAGATTTATTTTAACAGTTAGTGTGCAAAATCTGCACAGCGAATGTGAGGAAACAAATACGCCCAACTGCCACCGTCATACCAATTCACATGCACAACTCTTCTTCACCATGAAAAACACTTGTCGACCGCCATCTGTAATAAAACAGAAGTGAGACAACACAAAAAAGAGAAAACAACATACATGCATGTACACATACAATGGAAGATATAAAATATTACACATTGCAAAACTAAAGGATACTACAGGGTGGGCCATTTATATGGATACACCTGATCTATGTATACACCCCATATACAACATCATACTATCAATTTTTTTGTTCCAACAGTCTTGGAGTGATCTATCCAATGTGGGTTAGTGTCAGACCAATAGTGGTGGTTTTGTTTGTTAATTTCACCATTCACATAATATTATGTACCCATATAAATAGCCAAATTAAGGTGTATCCATATGAATGGCCCACCCTGTACTGTGGCCTCCTCCTCCCCAATAGCCACCCTATTCCTCTCCAGATTTATTTTAACAGTTAGTGTGCAAAATCTGCACAGTGAATGTGAGGAAACAAATACGCCCAACTGCCACCGTCATACCAATTCACATGCACAACTCTTCTTCACCATGAAAAACACTTGTCGACCGCCATCTGTAAGAAAACAGAAGTGAGACAACACAAAAAAGAGAAAACAACATACATGCATGTACACATACAATGGAAGATATAAAATATTACACATTGCAAAACTAAAGGATACTACAGGGTGGGCCATTTGTATGGATACACCTGATCTATGTATACACCCCATATACAACCCCATATCATACATTTTTTTGTTCCAACAACCTTGGAGTGATCTATCCAATGTGGGTTAGTGTCAGACCAATAGTGGTGGTTTTGTTTGTTAATTTCACCATTCACATAAAATTATGTACCCATATAAATAGCCAACTTACGGTGTATCCATATAAATGGCCCACCCTGTACTGTGGCCTCCTCCTCCCCAATAGCCACCCTATTCCTCTCCACATTTATTTTCTTTAACAGTTAGTGTGCAAAATCTGCACAGTGAATGTGAAGAAACAAATACGCCCAACTGCCACCGTCATACCAATTCCCACGCACAACTCTTCTTCACCATGAAAAACACTTGTCGACCGCCATCTGTAAGAAAACAGAAGTGAGACAACACAAAAAAGAGATACCAATTTACATGCATTACCACATACAATAACAGATATAAAATACTACCCATGAAATGCACATAAATTGACCTGTAAAAAAAGATTGTTTATATATGCATACATATCATACTGAAAAAGAGAAAAAAAAGTCAGACAAAAAGAGTAAGAAAGTTGCAAAAAGAAAGAACAAATACATGTTATAACAAACCCGATGAAAAATATTTGTCGACCGCCATCTGTAAGAAAACAGAAGAGAGAAAACACAGAAAAAGAGAAAACAACATACATGCATGTACACTTACAATGGAAGATATAAAATATTACACATTGCAAAACTAAAGGATACTACAGGGTGGGCCATTTATATGGATAGACCTGATCTATGTATACACCCCATATACAACATCATACCATCAATTTTTTTGTTCCAACAGTCTTGGAGTGATCTATCCAATGTGGGTTAGTGTCAGACCAATAGTGGTGGTTTTGTTTGTTAATTTCACCATTCACATAATATTATGTACCCATATAAATAGCCAAATTAAGGTGTATCCATATGAATGGCCCACCCTGTACTGTGGCCTCCTCCTCCCCAATAGCCACCCTATTCCTCTCCAGATTTATTTTAACAGTTAGTGTGCAAAATCTGCACAGTGAATGTGAGGAAACAAATACGCCCAACTGCCACCGTCATACCAATTCACATGCACAACTCTTCTTCACCATGAAAAACACTTGTCGACCGCCATCTGTAAGAAAACAGAAGTGAGACAACACAAAAAAGAGAAAACAACATACATGCATGTACACATACAATGGAAGATATAAAATATTACACATTGCAAAACTAAAGGATACTACAGGGTGGGCCATTTATATGGATACACCTGATCTATGTATACACCCCATATACAAAATCATACCATCAATTTTTTTGTTCCAACAGTCTTGGAGTGATCTATCCAATGTGGGTTAGTGTCAGACCAATAGTGGTGGTTTTGTTTGTTAATTTCACCATTCACATAAAATTATGTACCCATATAAATAGCCAACTTAAGGTGTATCCATATAAATGGCCCACCCTTTACTGTGGCCTCCTCCTCCCCAATAGCCACCCTATTCCTCTCCACATTTATTTTCTTTAACAGTTAGTGTGCAAAATCTGCACAGTGAATGTGAAGAAACAAATACGCCTAACTGCCACCGTCATACCAATTCCCATGCACAACTCTTCTTCACCATGAAAAACACTTGTCGACCGCCATCTGTAAGAAAACAGAAGTGAGACAACACAAAAAAGAGATACCAATTTACATGCATTACCACATACAATAACAGATATAAAATACTACCCATGAAATGCACATAAATTGACCTGTAAAAAAAGATTGTTTATATATGCATACATATCATACTGAAAAAGAGAAAAAAAAGTCAGACAAAAAGAGTAAGAAAGTTGCAAAAAGAAAGAACAAATACATGTTATAACAAACCCGATGAAAAATATTTGTCGACCGCCATCTGTAAGAAAACAGAAGAGAGAAAACACAGAAAAAGAGAAAACAACATACATGCATGTACACTTACAATGGAAGATATAAAATATTACACATTGCAAAACTAAAGGATACTACAGGGTGGGCCATTTATATGGATAGACCTGATCTATGTATACACCCCATATACAACATCATACCATCAATTTTTTTGTTCCAACAGTCTTGGAGTGATCTATCCAATGTGGGTTAGTGTCAGACCAATAGTGGTGGTTTTGTTTGTTAATTTCACCATTCACATAATATTATGTACCCATATAAATAGCCAAATTAAGGTGTATCCATATGAATGGCCCACCCTGTACTGTGGCCTCCTCCTCCCCAATAGCCACCCTATTTCTCTCCAGATTTATTTTAACAGTTAGTGTGCAAAATCTGCACAGCGAATGTGAGGAAACAAATACGCCCAACTGCCACCGTCATACCAATTCACATGCACAACTCTTCTTCTCCATGAAAAACACTTGTCGACCGCCATCTGTAATAAAACAGAAGTGAGACAACACAAAAAAGAGAAAACAACATACATGCATGTACACATACAATGGAAGATATAAAATATTACACATTGCAAAACTAAAGGATACTACAGGGTGGGCCATTTATATGGATACACCTGATCTATGTATACACCCCATATACAACATCATACTATCAATTTTTTTGTTCCAACAGTCTTGGAGTGATCTATCCAATGTGGGTTAGTGTCAGACCAATAGTGGTGGTTTTGTTTGTTAATTTCACCATTCACATAATATTATGTACCCATATAAATAGCCAAATTAAGGTGTATCCATATGAATGGCCCACCCTGTACTGTGGCCTCCTCCTCCCCAATAGCCACCCTATTCCTCTCCAGATTTATTTTAACAGTTAGTGTGCAAAATCTGCACAGTGAATGTGAGGAAACAAATACGCCCAACTGCCACCGTCATACCAATTCACATGCACAACTCTTCTTCACCATGAAAAACACTTGTCGACCGCCATCTGTAAGAAAACAGAAGTGAGACAACACAAAAAAGAGAAAACAACATACATGCATGTACACATACAATGGAAGATATAAAATATTACACATTGCAAAACTAAAGGATACTACAGGGTGGGCCATTTATATGGATACACCTGATCTATGTATACACCCCATATACAAAATCATACCATCAATTTTTTTGTTCCAACAGTCTTGGAGTGATCTATCCAATGTGGGTTAGTGTCAGACCAATAGTGGTGGTTTTGTTTGTTAATTTCACCATTCACATAAAATTATGTACCCATATAAATAGCCAACTTAAGGTGTATCCATATAAATGGCCCACCCTTTACTGTGGCCTCCTCCTCCCCAATAGCCACCCTATTCCTCTCCACATTTATTTTCTTTAACAGTTAGTGTGCAAAATCTGCACAGTGAATGTGAAGAAACAAATACGCCTAACTGCCACCGTCATACCAATTCCCATGCACAACTCTTCTTCACCATGAAAAACACTTGTCGACCGCCATCTGTAAGAAAACAGAAGTGAGACAACACAAAAAAGAGATACCAATTTACATGCATTACCACATACAATAACAGATATAAAATACTACCCATGAAATGCACACAAATTGACCTGTAAAAAAAGATTGTTTATATATGCATACATATCATACTGAAAAAGAGAAAAAAAAGTCAGACAAAAAGAGTAAGAAAGTTGCAAAAAGAAAGAACAAATACATGTTATAACAAACCCGATCCCAAACTCTTCTTCAACATGAAAAATATTTGTCGACCGCCATCTGTAAGAAAACAGAAGAGAGAAAACACAGAAAAAGAGAAAACAACATACATGCATGTACACTTACAATGGAAGATATAAAATATTACACATTGCAAAACTAAAGGATACTACAGGGTGGGCCATTTATATGGATACACCTGATTTATGTATACACCCCATATACAACATCATACCATCAATTTTTTTGTTCCAACAGTCTTGGAGTGATCTAACCAATGTGGGTTAGTGTCAGACCAATAGTGGTGGTTTTGTTTGTTAATTTCACCATTCACATAATATTATGTACCCATATAAATAGCCAAATTAAGGTGTATCCATATGAATGGCCCACCCTGTACTGTGGCCTCCTCCTCCCCAATAGCCACCCTATTCCTCTCCAGATTTATTTTAACAGTTAGTGTGCAAAATCTGCACAGCGAATGTGAGGAAACAAATACGCCCAACTGCCACCGTCATACCAATTCACATGCACAACTCTTCTTCACCATGAAAAACACTTGTCGACCGCCATCTGTAATAAAACAGAAGTGAGACAACACAAAAAAGAGAAAACAACATACATGCATGTACACATACAATGGAAGATATAAAATATTACACATTGCAAAACTAAAGGATACTACAGGGTGGGCCATTTATATGGATACACCTGATCTATGTATACACCCCATATACAACATCATACTATCAATTTTTTTGTTCCAACAGTCTTGGAGTGATCTATCCAATGTGGGTTAGTGTCAGACCAATAGTGGTGGTTTTGTTTGTTAATTTCACCATTCACATAATATTATGTACCCATATAAATAGCCAAATTAAGGTGTATCCATATGAATGGCCCACCCTGTACTGTGGCCTCCTCCTCCCCAATAGCCACCCTATTCCTCTCCAGATTTATTTTAACAGTTAGTGTGCAAAATCTGCACAGTGAATGTGAGGAAACAAATACGCCCAACTGCCACCGTCATACCAATTCACATGCACAACTCTTCTTCACCATGAAAAACACTTGTCGACCGCCATCTGTAAGAAAACAGAAGTGAGACAACACAAAAAAGAGAAAACAACATACATGCATGTACACATACAATGGAAGATATAAAATATTACACATTGCAAAACTAAAGGATACTACAGGGTGGGCCATTTGTATGGATACACCTGATCTATGTATACACCCCATATACAACCCCATATCATACATTTTTTTGTTCCAACAACCTTGGAGTGATCTATCCAATGTGGGTTAGTGTCAGACCAATAGTGGTGGTTTTGTTTGTTAATTTCACCATTCACATAAAATTATGTACCCATATAAATAGCCAACTTACGGTGTATCCATATAAATGGCCCACCCTGTACTGTGGCCTCCTCCTCCCCAATAGCCACCCTATTCCTCTCCACATTTATTTTCTTTAACAGTTAGTGTGCAAAATCTGCACAGTGAATGTGAAGAAACAAATACGCCCAACTGCCACCGTCATACCAATTCCCATGCACAACTCTTCTTCACCATGAAAAACACTTGTCGACCGCCATCTGTAAGAAAACAGAAGTGAGACAACACAAAAAAGAGATACCAATTTACATGCATTACCACATACAATAACAGATATAAAATACTACCCATGAAATGCACATAAATTGACCTGTAAAAAAAGATTGTTTATATATGCATACATATCATACTGAAAAAGAGAAAAAAAAGTCAGACAAAAAGAGTAAGAAAGTTGCAAAAAGAAAGAACAAATACATGTTATAACAAACCCGATGAAAAATATTTGTCGACCGCCATCTGTAAGAAAACAGAAGAGAGAAAACACAGAAAAAGAGAAAACAACATACATGCATGTACACTTACAATGGAAGATATAAAATATTACACATTGCAAAACTAAAGGATACTACAGGGTGGGCCATTTATATGGATAGACCTGATCTATGTATACACCCCATATACAACATCATACCATCAATTTTTTTGTTCCAACAGTCTTGGAGTGATCTATCCAATGTGGGTTAGTGTCAGACCAATAGTGGTGGTTTTGTTTGTTAATTTCACCATTCACATAATATTATGTACCCATATAAATAGCCAAATTAAGGTGTATCCATATGAATGGCCCACCCTGTACTGTGGCCTCCTCCTCCCCAATAGCCACCCTATTCCTCTCCAGATTTATTATAACAGTTAGTGTGCAAAATCTGCACAGTGAATGTGAGGAAACAAATACGCCCAACTGCCACCGTCATACCAATTCACATGCACAACTCTTCTTCACCATGAAAAACACTTGTCGACCGCCATCTGTAAGAAAACTGAAGTGAGACAACACAAAAAAGAGAAAACAACATACATGCATGTACACATACAATGGAAGATATAAAATATTACACATTGCAAAACTAAAGGATACTACAGGGTGGGCCATTTATATGGATACACCTGATCTATGTATACACCCCATATACAAAATCATACCATCAATTTTTTTGTTCCAACAGTCTTGGAGTGATCTATCCAATGTGGGTTAGTGTCAGACCAATAGTGGTGGTTTTGTTTGTTAATTTCACCATTCACATAAAATTATGTACCCATATAAATAGCCAACTTAAGGTGTATCCATATAAATGGCCCACCCTTTACTGTGGCCTCCTCCTCCCCAATAGCCACCCTATTCCTCTCCACATTTATTTTCTTTAACAGTTAGTGTGCAAAATCTGCACAGTGAATGTGAAGAAACAAATACGCCTAACTGCCACCGTCATACCAATTCCCATGCACAACTCTTCTTCACCATGAAAAACACTTGTCGACCGCCATCTGTAAGAAAACAGAAGTGAGACAACACAAAAAAGAGATACCAATTTACATGCATTACCACATACAATAACAGATATAAAATACTACCCATGAAATGCACACAAATTGACCTGTAAAAAAAGATTGTTTATATATGCATACATATCATACTGAAAAAGAGAAAAAAAAGTCAGACAAAAAGAGTAAGAAAGTTGCAAAAAGAAAGAACAAATACATGTTATAACAAACCCGATGAAAAATATTTGTCGACCGCCATCTGTAAGAAAACAGAAGAGAGAAAACACAGAAAAAGAGAAAACAACATACATGCATGTACACTTACAATGGAAGATATAAAATATTACACATTGCAAAACTAAAGGATACTACAGGGTGGGCCATTTATATGGATACACCTGATTTATGTATACACCCCATATACAACATCATACCATCAATTTTTTTGTTCCAACAGTCTTGGAGTGATCTAACCAATGTGGGTTAGTGTCAGACCAATAGTGGTGGTTTTGTTTGTTAATTTCACCATTCACATAATATTATGTACCCATATAAATAGCCAAATTAAGGTGTATCCATATGAATGGCCCACCCTGTACTGTGGCCTCCTCCTCCCCAATAGCCACCCTATTCCTCTCCAGATTTATTTTAACAGTTAGTGTGCAAAATCTGCACAGCGAATGTGAGGAAACAAATACGCCCAACTGCCACCGTCATACCAATTCACATGCACAACTCTTCTTCACCATGAAAAACACTTGTCGACCGCCATCTGTAATAAAACAGAAGTGAGACAACACAAAAAAGAGAAAACAACATACATGCATGTACACATACAATGGAAGATATAAAATATTACACATTGCAAAACTAAAGGATACTACAGGGTGGGCCATTTATATGGATACACCTGATCTATGTATACACCCCATATACAACATCATACTATCAATTTTTTTGTTCCAACAGTCTTGGAGTGATCTATCCAATGTGGGTTAGTGTCAGACCAATAGTGGTGGTTTTGTTTGTTAATTTCACCATTCACATAATATTATGTACCCATATAAATAGCCAAATTAAGGTGTATCCATATGAATGGCCCACCCTGTACTGTGGCCTCCTCCTCCCCAATAGCCACCCTATTCCTCTCCAGATTTATTTTAACAGTTAGTGTGCAAAATCTGCACAGTGAATGTGAGGAAACAAATACGCCCAACTGCCACCGTCATACCAATTCACATGCACAACTCTTCTTCACCATGAAAAACACTTGTCGACCGCCATCTGTAAGAAAACAGAAGTGAGACAACACAAAAAAGAGAAAACAACATACATGCATGTACACATACAATGGAAGATATAAAATATTACACATTGCAAAACTAAAGGATACTACAGGGTGGGCCATTTATATGGATACACCTGATCTATGTATACACCCCATATACAACCCCATATCATAAATTTTTTTGTTCCAACAACCTTGGAGTGATCTATCCAATGTGGGTTAGTGTCAGACCAATAGTGGTGGTTTTGTTTGTTAATTTCACCATTCACATAAAATTATGTACCCATATAAATAGCCAACTTACGGTGTATCCATATAAATGGCCCACCCTGTACTGTGGCCTCCTCCTCCCCAATAGCCACCCTATTCCTCTCCACATTTATTTTCTTTAACAGTTAGTATGCAAAATCTGCACAGTGAATGTGAAGAAACAAATACACCCAACTGCCACCGTCATACCAATTCCCATGCACAACTCTTCTTCACCATGAAAAACACTTGTCGACCGCCATCTGTAAGAAAACAGAAGTGAGACAACACAAAAAAGAGATACCAATTTACATGCATTACCACATACAATAACAGATATAAAATACTACCCATGAAATGCACATAAATTTACCTGTGAAAAAAGATTGTTTATATATGCATACATATCATACTGAAAAAGAGAAAAAAAAGTCAGACAAAAAGAGTAAGAAAGTTGCAAAAAGAAAGAACAAATACATGTTATAACAAACCCGATGAAAAATATTTGTCGACCGCCATCTGTAAGAAAACAGAAGAGAGAAAACACAGAAAAAGAGAAAACAACATACATGCATGTACCCTTACAATGGAAGATATAAAATATTACACATTGCAAAACTAAAGGATACTACAGGGTGGGCCATTTATATGGATACACCTGATTTATGTATACACCCCATATACAACATCATACCATCAATTTTTTTGTTCCAACAGTCTTGGAGTGATCTAACCAATGTGGGTTAGTGTCAGACCAATAGTGGTGGTTTTGTTTGTTAATTTCACCATTCACATAATATTATGTACCCATATAAATAGCCAAATTAAGGTGTATCCATATGAATGGCCCACCCTGTACTGTGGCCTCCTCCTCCCCAATAGCCACCCTATTTCTCTCCAGATTTATTTTAACAGTTAGTGTGCAAAATCTGCACAGCGAATGTGAGGAAACAAATACGCCCAACTGCCACCGTCATACCAATTCACATGCACAACTCTTCTTCACCATGAAAAACACTTGTCAACCGCCATCTGTAATAAAACAGAAGTGAGACAACACAAAAAAGAGAAAACAAAATACATGCATGTACACATAAAATGGAAGATATATAAAATTACACATTACAAAACTAAAGGATACTACAGGGTGGGCCATTGATATGGATACACCTGATCTATGTATACACCCCATATACAACATCATACTATCAATTTTTTTGTTCCAACAGTCTTGGAGTGATCTATCCAATGTGGGTTAGTGTCAGACCAATAGTGGTGGTTTTGTTTGTTAATTTCACCATTCACATAATATTATGTACCCATATAAATAGCCAAATTAAGGTGTATCCATATGAATGGCCCACCCTGTACTGTGGCCTCCTCCTCCCCAATAGCCACCCTATTCCTCTCCAGATTTATTTTAACAGTTAGTGTGCAAAATCTGCACAGTGAATGTGAGGAAACAAATACGCCCAACTGCCACCGTCATACCAATTCACATGCACAACTCTTCTTCACCATGAAAAACACTTGTCGACCGCCATCTGTAAGAAAACAGAAGTGAGACAACACAAAAAAGAGAAAACAAAATACATGCATGTACACATAAAATGGAAGATATAAAATATTACACATTACAAAACTAAAGGATACTACAGGGTGGGCCATTTATATGGATACACCTGATCTATGTATACACCCCATATACAACCCCATATCATAAATTTTTTTGTTCCAACAACCTTGGAGTGATCTATCCAATGTGGGTTAGTGTCAGACCAATAGTGGTGGTTTTGTTTGTTAATTTCACCATTCACATAAAATTATGTACCCATATAAATAGCCAACTTAAGGTGTATCCATATAAATGGCCCACCCTGTACTGTGGCCTCCTCCTCCCCAATAGCCACCCTATTCCTCTCCACATTTATTTTCTTTAACAGTTAGTGTGCAAAATCTGCACAGTGAATGTGAAGAAACAAATACGCCCAACTGCCACCGTCATACCAATTCCCATGCACAACTCTTCTTCACCATGAAAAACACTTGTTGACCGCCATCTGTAAGAAAACAGAAGTGAGACAACACAAAAAAGAGATACCAATTTACATGCATTACCACATACAATAACAGATATAAAATACTACCCATGAAATGCACACAAATTGACCTGTAAAAAAAGATTGTTTATATATGCATACATATCATACTGAAAAAGAGAAAAAAAAGTCAGACAAAAAGAGTAAGAAAGTTGCAAAAAGAAAGAACAAATACATGTTATAACAAACCCGATCCCAAACTCTTCTTCAACATGAAAAATATTTGTCGACCGCCATCTGTAAGAAAACAGAAGAGAGAAAACACAGAAAAAGAGAAAACAACATACATGCATGTACACTTACAATGGAAGATATAAAATATTACACATTGCAAAACTAAAGGATACTACAGGGTGGGCCATTTATATGGATACACCTGATTTATGTATACACCCCATATACAACATCATACCATCAATTTTTTTGTTCCAACAGTCTTGGAGTGATCTATCCAATGTGGGTTAGTGTCAGACCAATAGTGGTGGTTTTGTTTGTTAATTTCACCATTCACATAAAATTATGTACCCATATAAATAGCCAACTTAAGGTGTATCCATATAAATGGCCCACCCTTTACTGTGGCCTCCTCCTCCCCAATAGCCACCCTATTCCTCTCCACATTTATTTTCTTTAACAGTTAGTGTGCAAAATCTGCACAGTGAATGTGAAGAAACAAATACGCCCAACTGCCACCGTCATACCAATTCCCATGCACAACTCTTCTTCACCATGAAAAACACTTGTCGACCGCCATCTGTAAGAAAACAGAAGTGAGACAACACAAAAAAGAGATACCAATTTACATGCATTACCACATACAATAACAGATATAAAATACTACCCATGAAATGCACACAAATTGACCTGTAAAAAAAGATTGTTTATATATGCATACATATCATACTGAAAAAGAGAAAAAAAAGTCAGACAAAAAGAGTAAGAAAGTTGCAAAAAGAAAGAACAAATACATGTTATAACAAACCCGATCCCAAACTCTTCTTCAACATGAAAAATATTTGTCGACCGCCATCTGTAAGAAAACAGAAGAGAGAAAACACAGAAAAAGAGAAAACAACATACATGCATGTACACTTACAATGGAAGATATAAAATATTACACATTGCAAAACTAAAGGATACTACAGGGTGGGCCATTTATATGGATAGACCTGATCTATGTATACACCCCATATACAACATCATACCATCAATTTTTTTGTTCCAACAGTCTTGGAGTGATCTATCCAATGTGGGTTAGTGTCAGACCAATAGTGGTGGTTTTGTTTGTTAATTTCACCATTCACATAATATTATGTACCCATATAAATAGCCAAATTAAGGTGTATCCATATGAATGGCCCACCCTGTACTGTGGCCTCCTCCTCCCCAATAGCCACCCTATTCCTCTCCAGATTTATTTTAACAGTTAGTGTGCAAAATCTGCACAGTGAATGTGAGGAAACAAATACGCCCAACTGCCACCGTCATACCAATTCACATGCACAACTCTTCTTCACCATGAAAAACACTTGTCGACCGCCATCTGTAAGAAAACAGAAGTGAGACAACACAAAAAAGAGAAAACAACATACATGCATGTACACATACAATGGAAGATATAAAATATTACACATTGCAAAACTAAAGGATACTACAGGGTGGGCCATTTATATGGATACACCTGATCTATGTATACACCCCATATACAACCCCATATCATAAATTTTTTTGTTCCAACAACCTTGGAGTGATCTATCCAATGTGGGTTAGTGTCAGACCAATAGTGGTGGTTTTGTTTGTTAATTTCACCATTCACATAAAATTATGTACCCATATAAATAGCCAACTTACGGTGTATCCATATAAATGGCCCACCCTGTACTGTGGCCTCCTCCTCCCCAATAGCCACCCTATTCCTCTCCACATTTATTTTCTTTAACAGTTAGTATGCAAAATCTGCACAGTGAATGTGAAGAAACAAATACACCCAACTGCCACCGTCATACCAATTCCCATGCACAACTCTTCTTCACCATGAAAAACACTTGTCGACCGCCATCTGTAAGAAAACAGAAGTGAGACAACACAAAAAAGAGATACCAATTTACATGCATTACCACATACAATAACAGATATAAAATACTACCCATGAAATGCACATAAATTTACCTGTGAAAAAAGATTGTTTATATATGCATACATATCATACTGAAAAAGAGAAAAAAAAGTCAGACAAAAAGAGTAAGAAAGTTGCAAAAAGAAAGAACAAATACATGTTATAACAAACCCGATGAAAAATATTTGTCGACCGCCATCTGTAAGAAAACAGAAGAGAGAAAACACAGAAAAAGAGAAAACAACATACATGCATGTACCCTTACAATGGAAGATATAAAATATTACACATTGCAAAACTAAAGGATACTACAGGGTGGGCCATTTATATGGATACACCTGATTTATGTATACACCCCATATACAACATCATACCATCAATTTTTTTGTTCCAACAGTCTTGGAGTGATCTAACCAATGTGGGTTAGTGTCAGACCAATAGTGGTGGTTTTGTTTGTTAATTTCACCATTCACATAATATTATGTACCCATATAAATAGCCAAATTAAGGTGTATCCATATGAATGGCCCACCCTGTACTGTGGCCTCCTCCTCCCCAATAGCCACCCTATTTCTCTCCAGATTTATTTTAACAGTTAGTGTGCAAAATCTGCACAGCGAATGTGAGGAAACAAATACGCCCAACTGCCACCGTCATACCAATTCACATGCACAACTCTTCTTCACCATGAAAAACACTTGTCAACCGCCATCTGTAATAAAACAGAAGTGAGACAACACAAAAAAGAGAAAACAAAATACATGCATGTACACATAAAATGGAAGATATATAAAATTACACATTACAAAACTAAAGGATACTACAGGGTGGGCCATTGATATGGATACACCTGATCTATGTATACACCCCATATACAACATCATACTATCAATTTTTTTGTTCCAACAGTCTTGGAGTGATCTATCCAATGTGGGTTAGTGTCAGACCAATAGTGGTGGTTTTGTTTGTTAATTTCACCATTCACATAATATTATGTACCCATATAAATAGCCAAATTAAGGTGTATCCATATGAATGGCCCACCCTGTACTGTGGCCTCCTCCTCCCCAATAGCCACCCTATTCCTCTCCAGATTTATTTTAACAGTTAGTGTGCAAAATCTGCACAGTGAATGTGAGGAAACAAATACGCCCAACTGCCACCGTCATACCAATTCACATGCACAACTCTTCTTCACCATGAAAAACACTTGTCGACCGCCATCTGTAAGAAAACAGAAGTGAGACAACACAAAAAAGAGAAAACAAAATACATGCATGTACACATAAAATGGAAGATATAAAATATTACACATTACAAAACTAAAGGATACTACAGGGTGGGCCATTTATATGGATACACCTGATCTATGTATACACCCCATATACAACCCCATATCATAAATTTTTTTGTTCCAACAACCTTGGAGTGATCTATCCAATGTGGGTTAGTGTCAGACCAATAGTGGTGGTTTTGTTTGTTAATTTCACCATTCACATAAAATTATGTACCCATATAAATAGCCAACTTAAGGTGTATCCATATAAATGGCCCACCCTGTACTGTGGCCTCCTCCTCCCCAATAGCCACCCTATTCCTCTCCACATTTATTTTCTTTAACAGTTAGTGTGCAAAATCTGCACAGTGAATGTGAAGAAACAAATACGCCCAACTGCCACCGTCATACCAATTCCCATGCACAACTCTTCTTCACCATGAAAAACACTTGTTGACCGCCATCTGTAAGAAAACAGAAGTGAGACAACACAAAAAAGAGATACCAATTTACATGCATTACCACATACAATAACAGATATAAAATACTACCCATGAAATGCACACAAATTGACCTGTAAAAAAAGATTGTTTATATATGCATACATATCATACTGAAAAAGAGAAAAAAAAGTCAGACAAAAAGAGTAAGAAAGTTGCAAAAAGAAAGAACAAATACATGTTATAACAAACCCGATCCCAAACTCTTCTTCAACATGAAAAATATTTGTCGACCGCCATCTGTAAGAAAACAGAAGAGAGAAAACACAGAAAAAGAGAAAACAACATACATGCATGTACACTTACAATGGAAGATATAAAATATTACACATTGCAAAACTAAAGGATACTACAGGGTGGGCCATTTATATGGATACACCTGATTTATGTATACACCCCATATACAACATCATACCATCAATTTTTTTGTTCCAACAGTCTTGGAGTGATCTATCCAATGTGGGTTAGTGTCAGACCAATAGTGGTGGTTTTGTTTGTTAATTTCACCATTCACATAAAATTATGTACCCATATAAATAGCCAACTTAAGGTGTATCCATATAAATGGCCCACCCTTTACTGTGGCCTCCTCCTCCCCAATAGCCACCCTATTCCTCTCCACATTTATTTTCTTTAACAGTTAGTGTGCAAAATCTGCACAGTGAATGTGAAGAAACAAATACGCCCAACTGCCACCGTCATACCAATTCCCATGCACAACTCTTCTTCACCATGAAAAACACTTGTCGACCGCCATCTGTAAGAAAACAGAAGTGAGACAACACAAAAAAGAGATACCAATTTACATGCATTACCACATACAATAACAGATATAAAATACTACCCATGAAATGCACACAAATTGACCTGTAAAAAAAGATTGTTTATATATGCATACATATCATACTGAAAAAGAGAAAAAAAAGTCAGACAAAAAGAGTAAGAAAGTTGCAAAAAGAAAGAACAAATACATGTTATAACAAACCCGATCCCAAACTCTTCTTCAACATGAAAAATATTTGTCGACCGCCATCTGTAAGAAAACAGAAGAGAGAAAACACAGAAAAAGAGAAAACAACATACATGCATGTACACTTACAATGGAAGATATAAAATATTACACATTGCAAAACTAAAGGATACTACAGGGTGGGCCATTTATATGGATAGACCTGATCTATGTATACACCCCATATACAACATCATACCATCAATTTTTTTGTTTCAACAGTCTTGGAGTGATCTATCCAATGTGGGTTAGTGTCAGACCAATAGTGGTGGTTTTGTTTGTTAATTTCACCATTCACATAAAATTATGTACCCATATAAATAGCCAACTTAAGGTGTATCCATATAAATGGCCCACCCTTTACTGTGGCCTCCTCCTCCCCAATAGCCACCCTATTCCTCTCCACATTTATTTTCTTTAACAGTTAGTGTGCAAAATCTGCACAGTGAATGTGAAGAAACAAATACGCCCAACTGCCACCGTCATACCAATTCCCATGCACAACTCTTCTTCACCATGAAAAACACTTGTCGACCGCCATCTGTAAGAAAACAGAAGTGAGACAACACAAAAAAGAGATACCAATTTACATGCATTACCACATACAATAACAGATATAAAATACTACCCATGAAATGCACACAAATTGACCTGTAAAAAAAGATTGTTTATATATGCATACATATCATACTGAAAAAGAGAAAAAAAAGTCAGACAAAAAGAGTAAGAAAGTTGCAAAAAGAAAGAACAAATACATGTTATAACAAACCCAATCCCAAACTCTTCTTCAACATGAAAAATATTTGTCGACCGCCATCTGTAAGAAAACAGAAGAGAGAAAACACAGAAAAAGAGAAAACAACATACATGCATGTACACTTACAATGGAAGATATAAAATATTACACATTGCAAAACTAAAGGATACTACAGGGTGGGCCATTTATATGGATAGACCTGATCTATGTATACACCCCATATACAACATCATACCATCAATTTTTTTGTTCCAACAGTCTTGGAGTGATCTATCCAATGTGGGTTAGTGTCAGACCAATAGTGGTGGTTTTGTTTGTTAATTTCACCATTCACATAATATTATGTACCCATATAAATAGCCAAATTAAGGTGTATCCATATGAATGGCCCACCCTGTACTGTGGCCTCCTCCTCCCCAATAGCCACCCTATTCCTCTCCAGATTTATTTTAACAGTTAGTGTGCAAAATCTGCACAGCGAATGTGAGGAAACAAATACGCCCAACTGCCACCGTCATACCAATTCCCATGCACAACTCTTCTTCACCATGAAAAACACTTGTCGACCGCCATCTGTAATAAAACATAAGTGAGACAACACAAAAAAGAGAAAACAACATACATGCATGTACACATACAATGGAAGATATAAAATATTACACATTGCAAAACTAAAGGATACTACAGGGTGGGCCATTTATATGGATACACCTGATCTATGTATACACCCCATATACAACATCATACTATCAATTTTTTTGTTCCAACAGTCTTGGAGTGATCTATCCAATGTGGGTTAGTGTCAGACCAATAGTGGTGGTTTTGTTTGTTAATTTCACCATTCACATAATATTATGTACCCATATAAATAGCCAAATTAAGGTGTATCCATATGAATGGCCCACCCTGTACTGTGGCCTCCTCCTCCCCAATAGCCACCCTATTCCTCTCCAGATTTATTTTAACAGTTAGTGTGCAAAATCTGCACAGTGAATGTGAGGAAACAAATACGCCCAACTGCCACCGTCATACCAATTCACATGCACAACTCTTCTTCACCATGAAAAACACTTGTCGACCGCCATCTGTAAGAAAACAGAAGTGAGACAACACAAAAAAGAGAAAACAACATACATGCATGTACACATACAATGGAAGATATAAAATATTACACATTGCAAAACTAAAGGATACTACAGGGTGGGCCATTTATATGGATACACCTGATCTATGTATACACCCCATATACAACCCCATATCATACATTTTTTTGTTCCAACAACCTTGGAGTGATCTATCCAATGTGGGTTAGTGTCAGACCAATAGTGGTGGTTTTGTTTGTTAATTTCACCATTCACATAAAATTATGTACCCATATAAATAGCCAACTTAAGGTGTATCCATATAAATGGCCCACCCTGTACTGTGGCCTCCTCCTCCCCAATAGCCACCCTATTCCTCTCCACATTTATTTTCTTTAACAGTTAGTGTGCAAAATCTGCACAGTGAATGTGAAGAAACAAATACGCCCAACTGCCACCGTCATACCAATTCCCATGCACAACTCTTCTTCACCATGAAAAACACTTGTCGACCGCCATCTGTAAGAAAACAGAAGTGAGACAACACAAAAAAGAGATACCAATTTACATGCATTACCACATACAATAGCAGATATAAAATACTACCCATGAAATGCACACAAATTGACCTGTAAAAAAAGATTGTTTATATATGCATACATATCATACTGAAAAAGAGAAAAAAAAGTCAGACAAAAAGAGTAAGAAAGTTGCAAAAAGAAAGAACAAATACATGTTATAACAAACCCGATCCCAAACTCTTCTTCAACATGAAAAATATTTGTCGACCGCCATCTGTAAGAAAACAGAAGTGAGACAACACAAAAAAGAGATACCAATTTACATGCATTACCACATACAATAACAGATATAAAATACTACCCATGAAATGCACACAAATTGACCTGTAAAAAAAGATTGTTTATATATGCATACATATCATACTGAAAAAGAGAAAAAAAAGTCAGACAAAAAGAGTAAGAAAGTTGCAAAAAGAAAGAAAAAATACATGTTATAACAAACCCGATCCCAAACTCTTCTTCAACATGAAAAATATTTGTCGACCGCCATCTGTAAGAAAACAGAAGAGAGAAAACACAGAAAAAGAGAAAACAACATACATGCATGTACACTTACAATGGAAGATATAAAATATTACACATTGCAAAACTAAAGGATACTACAGGGTGGGCCATTTATATGGATACACCTGATCTATGTATACACCCCATATACAACATCATACCATCAATTTTTTTGTTCCAACAGTCTTGGAGTGATCTATCCAATGTGGGCTAGTGTCAGACCAATAGTGGTGGTTTTGTTTGTTAATTTCACCATTCACATAATATTATGTACCCATATAAATAGCCAAATTAAGGTGTATCCATATGAATGGCCCACCCTGTACTGTGGCCTCCTCCTCCCCAATAGCCACCCTATTTCTCTCCAGATTTATTTTAACAGTTAGTGTGCAAAATCTGCACAGCGAATGTGAGGAAACAAATACGCCCAACTGCCACCGTCATACCAATTCACATGCACAACTCTTCTTCTCCATGAAAAACACTTGTCGACCGCCATCTGTAATAAAACAGAAGTGAGACAACACAAAAAAGAGAAAACAACATACATGCATGTACACATACAATGGAAGATATAAAATATTACACATTGCAAAACTAAAGGATACTACAGTGTGGGCCATTTATATGGATACACCTGATCTATGTATACACCCCATATACAACATCATACTATCAATTTTTTTGTTCCAACAGTCTTGGAGTGATCTATCCAATGTGGGTTAGTGTCAGACCAATAGTGGTGGTTTTGTTTGTTAATTTCACCATTCACATAATATTATGTACCCATATAAATAGCCAAATTAAGGTGTATCCATATGAATGGCCCACCCTGTACTGTGGCCTCTTCCTCCTCAATAGCCACCCTATTCCTCTCCAGATTTATTTTAACAGTTAGTGTGCAAAATCTGCACAGTGAATGTGAGGAAACAAATACGCCCAACTGCCACCGTCATACCAATTCACATGCACAACTCTTCTTCACCATGAAAAACACTTGTCGACCGCCATCTGTAAGAAAACAGAAGTGAGACAACACAAAAAAGAGAAAACAACATACATGCATGTACACATACAATGGAAGATATAAAATATTACACATTGCAAAACTAAAGGATACTACAGGGTGGGCCATTTATATGGATACACCTGATCTATGTATACACCCCATATACAACCCCATATCATACATTTTTTTGTTACAACAACCTTGGAGTGATCTATCCAATGTGGGTTAGTGTCAGACCAATAGTGGTGGTTTTGTTTGTTAATTTCACCATTCACATAAAATTATGTACCCATATAAATAGCCAACTTAAGGTGTATCCATATAAATGGCCCACCCTGTACTGTGGCCTCCTCCTCCCCAATAGCCACCCTATTCCTCTCCATATTTATTTTCTTTAACAGTTAGTGTGCAAAATCTGCACAGTGAATGTGAAGAAACAAATACGCCCAACTGCCACCGTCATACCAATTCCCATGCACAACTCTTCTTCACCATGAAAAACACTTGTCGACCGCCATCTGTAAGAAAACAGAAGTGAGACAACACAAAAAAGAGATACCAATTTACATGCATTACCACATACAATAACAGATATAAAATACTACCCATGAAATGCACACAAATTGACATGTAAAAAAAGATTGTTTATATATGCATACATATCATACTGAAAAAGAGAAAAAAAAGTCAGACAAAAAGAGTAAGAAAGTTGCAAAAAGAAAGAACAAATACATGTTATAACAAACCCGATCCCAAACTCTTCTTCAACATGAAAAATATTTGTCGACCGCCATCTGTAAGAAAACAGAAGAGAGAAAACACAGAAAAAGAGAAAACAACATACATGCATGTACACTTACAATGGAAGATATAAAATATTACACATTGCAAAACTAAAGGATACTACAGGGTGGGCCATTTATATGGATACACCTGATCTATGTATACACCCCATTTACAAAATCATACCATCAATTTTTTTGTTCCAACAGTCTTGGAGTGATCTATCCAATGTGGGTTAGTGTCAGACCAATAGTGGTGGTTTTGTTTGTTAATTTCACCATTCACATAAAATTATGTACCCATATAAATAGCCAACTTAAGGTGTATCCATATAAATGGCCCTCCCTTTACTGTGGCCTCCTCCTCCCCAATAGCCACCCTATTCCTCTCCACATTTATTTTCTTTAACAGTTAGTGTGCAAAATCTGCACAGTGAATGTGAAGAAACAAATACGCCCAACTGCCACCGTCATACCAATTCCCATGCACAACTCTTCTTCACCATGAAAAACACTTGTCGACCGCCATCTGTAAGAAAACAGAAGTGAGACAAAACAAAAAAGAGATACCAATTTACATGCATTACCACATACAATAACAGATATAAAATACTACCCATGAAATGCACACAAATTGACATGTAAAAAAAGATTGTTTATATATGCATACATATCATACTGAAAAAGAGAAAAAAAAGTCAGACAAAAAGAGTAAGAAAGTTGCAAAAAGAAAGAACAAATACATGTTATAACAAACCCGATCCCAAACTCTTCTTCAACATGAAAAATATTTGTCGACCGCCATCTGTAAGAAAACAGAAGAGAGAAAACACAGAAAAAGAGAAAACAACATACATGCATGTACACTTACAATGGAAGATATAAAATATTACACATTGCAAAACTAAAGGATACTACAGGGTGGGCCATTTATATGGATAGACCTGATCTATGTATACACTCCATATACAACATCATACCATCAATTTTTTTGTTCCAACAGTCTTGGAGTGATCTATCCAATGTGGGTTAGTGTCAGACCAATAGTGGTGGTTTTGTTTGTTAATTTCACCATTCACATAATATTATGTACCCATATAAATAGCCAAATTAAGGTGTATCCATATGAATGGCCCACCCTGTACTGTGGCCTCCTCCTCCCCAATAGCCACCCTATTCCTCTCCAGATTTATTTTAACAGTTAGTGTGCAAAATCTGCACAGTGAATGTGAGGAAACAAATACGCCCAACTGCCACCGTCATACCAATTCACATGCACAACTCTTCTTCACCATGAAAAACACTTGTCGACCGCCATCTGTAAGAAAACAGAAGTGAGACAACACAAAAAAGAGAAAACAACATACATGCATGTACACATACAATGGAAGATATAAAATATTACACATTGCAAAACTAAAGGATACTACAGGGTGGGCCATTTATATGGATACACCTGATCTATGTATACACCCCATATACAACCCCATATCATACATTTTTTTGTTACAACAACCTTGGAGTGATCTATCCAATGTGGGTTAGTGTCAGACCAATAGTGGTGGTTTTGTTTGTTAATTTCACCATTCACATAAAATTATGTACCCATATAAATAGCCAACTTAAGGTGTATCCATATAAATGGCCCACCCTGTACTGTGGCCTCCTCCTCCCCAATAGCCACCCTATTCCTCTCCATATTTATTTTCTTTAACAGTTAGTGTGCAAAATCTGCACAGTGAATGTGAAGAAACAAATACGCCCAACTGCCACCGTCATACCAATTCCCATGCACAACTCTTCTTCACCATGAAAAACACTTGTCGACCGCCATCTGTAAGAAAACAGAAGTGAGACAACACAAAAAAGAGATACCAATTTACATGCATTACCACATACAATAACAGATATAAAATACTACCCATGAAATGCACACAAATTGACCTGTAAAAAAAGATTGTTTATATATGCATACATATCATACTGAAAAAGAGAAAAAAAAAGTCAGACAAAAAGAGTAAGAAAGTTGCAAAAAGAAAGAACAAATACATGTTATAACAAACCCGATCCCAAACTCTTCTTCAACATGAAAAATATTTGTCGATCGCCATCTGTAAGAAAACAGAAGAGAGAAAACACAGAAAAAGAGAAAACAACATACATGCATGTACACTTACAATGGAAGATATAAAATATTACACATTGCAAAACTAAAGGATACTACAGGGTGGGCCATTTATATGGATACACCTGATCTATGTATACACCCCATATACAAAATCATACCATCAATTTTTTTGTTCCAACAGTCTTGGAGTGATCTATCCAATGTGGGTTAGTGTCAGACCAATAGTGGTGGTTTTGTTTGTTAATTTCACCATTCACATAAAATTATGTACCCATATAAATAGCCAACTTAAGGTGTATCCATATAAATGGCCCTCCCTTTACTGTGGCCTCCTCCTCCCCAATAGCCACCCTATTCCTCTCCACATTTATTTTCTTTAACAGTTAGTGTGCAAAATCTGCACAGTGAATGTGAAGAAACAAATACGCCCAACTGCCACCGTCATACCAATTCCCATGCACAACTCTTCTTCACCATGAAAAACACTTGTCGACCGCCATCTGTAAGAAAACAGAAGTGAGACAACACAAAAAAGAGATACCAATTTACATGCATTACCACATACAATAACAGATATAAAATATTACCTATGAAATGCACACAAATTGACATGTAAAAAAAGATTGTTTATATATGCATACATATCATACTGAAAAAGAGAAAAAAAAGTCAGACAAAAAGAGTAAGAAAGTTGCAAAAAGAAAGAACAAATACATGTTATAACAAACCCGATCCCAAATTCTTCTTCAACATGAAAAATATTTGTCGACCGCCATCTGTAAGAAAACAGAAGAGAGAAAACACAGAAAAAGAGAAAACAACATACATGCATGTACACTTACAATGGAAGATATAAAATATTACACATTGCAAAACTAAAGGATACTACAGGGTGGGCCATTTATATGGATAGACCTGATCTATGTATACACCCCATATACAACATCATACCATCAATTTTTTTGTTCCAACAGTCTTGGAGTGATCTATCCAATGTGGGTTAGTGTCAGACCAATAGTGGTGGTTTTGTTTGTTAATTTCACCATTCACATAATATTATGTACCCATATAAATAGCCAAATTAAGGTGTATCCATATGAATGGCCCACCCTGTACTGTGGCCTCTTCCTCCTCAATAGCCACCCTATTCCTCTCCAGATTTATTTTAACAGTTAGTGTGCAAAATCTGCACAGTGAATGTGAGGAAACAAATACGCCCAACTGCCACCGTCATACCAATTCACATGCACAACTCTTCTTCACCATGAAAAACACTTGTCGACCGCCATCTGTAAGAAAACAGAAGTGAGACAACACAAAAAAGAGAAAACAACATACATGCATGTACACATACAATGGAAGATATAAAATATTACACATTGCAAAACTAAAGGATACTACAGGGTGGGCCATTTATATGGATACACCTGATCTATGTATACACCCCATATACAACCCCATATCATACATTTTTTTGTTACAACAACCTTGGAGTGATCTATCCAATGTGGGTTAGTGTCAGACCAATAGTGGTGGTTTTGTTTGTTAATTTCACCATTCACATAAAATTATGTACCCATATAAATAGCCAACTTAAGGTGTATCCATATAAATGGCCCTCCCTTTACTGTGGCCTCCTCCTCCCCAATAGCCACCCTATTCCTCTCCACATTTATTTTCTTTAACAGTTAGTGTGCAAAATCTGCACAGTGAATGTGAAGAAACAAATACGCCCAACTGCCACCGTCATACCAATTCCCATGCACAACTCTTCTTCACCATGAAAAACACTTGTCGACCGCCATCTGTAAGAAAACAGAAGTGAGACAAAACAAAAAAGAGATACCAATTTACATGCATTACCACATACAATAACAGATATAAAATACTACCCATGAAATGCACACAAATTGACATGTAAAAAAAGATTGTTTATATATGCATACATATCATACTGAAAAAGAGAAAAAAAAGTCAGACAAAAAGAGTAAGAAAGTTGCAAAAAGAAAGAACAAATACATGTTATAACAAACCCGATCCCAAACTCTTCTTCAACATGAAAAATATTTGTCGACCGCCATCTGTAAGAAAACAGAAGAGAGAAAACACAGAAAAAGAGAAAACAACATACATGCATGTACACTTACAATGGAAGATATAAAATATTACACATTGCAAAACTAAAGGATACTACAGGGTGGGCCATTTATATGGATAGACCTGATCTATGTATACACTCCATATACAACATCATACCATCAATTTTTTTGTTCCAACAGTCTTGGAGTGATCTATCCAATGTGGGTTAGTGTCAGACCAATAGTGGTGGTTTTGTTTGTTAATTTCACCATTCACATAATATTATGTACCCATATAAATAGCCAAATTAAGGTGTATCCATATGAATGGCCCACCTTGTACTGTGGCCTCCTCCTCCCCAATAGCCACCCTATTCCTCTCCAGATTTATTTTAACAGTTAGTGTGCAAAATCTGCACAGTGAATGTGAGGAAACAAATACGCCCAACTGCCACCGTCATACCAATTCACATGCACAACTCTTCTTCACCATGAAAAACACTTGTCGACCGCCATCTGTAAGAAAACAGAAGTGAGACAACACAAAAAAGAGAAAACAACATACATGCATGTACACATACAATGGAAGATATAAAATATTACACATTGCAAAACTAAAGGATACTACAGGGTGGGCCATTTATATGGATACACCTGATCTATGTATACACCCCATATACAACCCCATATCATACATTTTTTTGTTCCAACAACCTTGGAGTGATCTATCCAATGTGGGTTAGTGTCAGACCAATAGTGGTGGTTTTGTTTGTTAATTTCACCATTCACATAAAATTATGTACCCATATAAATAGCCAACTTAAGGTGTATCCATATAAATGGCCCACCCTGTACTGTGGCCTCCTCCTCCCCAATAGCCACCCTATTCCTCTCCATATTTATTTTCTTTAACAGTTAGTGTGCAAAATCTGCACAGTGAATGTGAAGAAACAAATACGCCCAACTGCCACCGTCATACCAATTCCCATGCACAACTCTTCTTCACCATGAAAAACACTTGTCGACCGCCATCTGTAAGAAAACAGAAGTGAGACAACACAAAAAAGAGATACCAATTTACATGCATTACCACATACAATAACAGATATAAAATACTACCCATGAAATGCACACAAATTGACCTGTAAAAAAAGATTGTTTATATATGCATACATATCATACTGAAAAAGAGAAAAAAAAAGTCAGACAAAAAGAGTAAGAAAGTTGCAAAAAGAAAGAACAAATACATGTTATAACAAACCCGATCCCAAACTCTTCTTCAACATGAAAAATATTTGTCGATCGCCATCTGTAAGAAAACAGAAGAGAGAAAACACAGAAAAAGAGAAAACAACATACATGCATGTACACTTACAATGGAAGATATAAAATATTACACATTGCAAAACTAAAGGATACTACAGGGTGGGCCATTTATATGGATACACCTGATCTATGTATACACCCCATATACAAAATCATACCATCAATTTTTTTGTTCCAACAGTCTTGGAGTGATCTATCCAATGTGGGTTAGTGTCAGACCAATAGTGGTGGTTTTGTTTGTTAATTTCACCATTCACATAAAATTATGTACCCATATAAATAGCCAACTTAAGGTGTATCCATATAAATGGCCCTCCCTTTACTGTGGCCTCCTCCTCCCCAATAGCCACCCTATTCCTCTCCACATTTATTTTCTTTAACAGTTAGTGTGCAAAATCTGCACAGTGAATGTGAAGAAACAAATACGCCCAACTGCCACCGTCATACCAATTCCCATGCACAACTCTTCTTCACCATGAAAAACACTTGTCGACCGCCATCTGTAAGAAAACAGAAGTGAGACAACACAAAAAAGAGATACCAATTTACATGCATTACCACATACAATAACAGATATAAAATATTACCTATGAAATGCACACAAATTGACATGTAAAAAAAGATTGTTTATATATGCATACATATCATACTGAAAAAGAGAAAAAAAAGTCAGACAAAAAGAGTAAGAAAGTTGCAAAAAGAAAGAACAAATACATGTTATAACAAACCCGATCCCAAATTCTTCTTCAACATGAAAAATATTTGTCGACCGCCATCTGTAAGAAAACAGAAGAGAGAAAACACAGAAAAAGAGAAAACAACATACATGCATGTACACTTACAATGGAAGATATAAAATATTACACATTGCAAAACTAAAGGATACTACAGGGTGGGCCATTTATATGGATAGACCTGATCTATGTATACACCCCATATACAACATCATACCATCAATTTTTTTGTTCCAACAGTCTTGGAGTGATCTATCCAATGTGGGTTAGTGTCAGACCAATAGTGGTGGTTTTGTTTGTTAATTTCACCATTCACATAAAATTATGTACCCATATAAATAGCCAACTTAAGGTGTATCCATATAAATGGCCCACCCTTTACTGTGGCCTCCTCCTCCCCAATAGCCACCCTATTCCTCTCCACATTTATTTTCTTTAACAGTTAGTGTGCAAAATCTGCACAGTGAATGTGAAGAAACAAATACGCCCAACTGCCACCGTCATACCAATTCCCATGCACAACTCTTCTTCACCATGAAAAACACTTGTCGACCGCCATCTGTAAGAAAACAGAAGTGAGACAACACAAAAAAGAGATACCAATTTACATGCATTACCACATACAATAACAGATATAAAATACTACCCATGAAATGCACACAAATTGACATGTAAAAAAAGATTGTTTATATATGCATACATATCATACTGAAAAAGAGAAAAAAAAGTCAGACAAAAAGAGTAAGAAAGTTGCAAAAAGAAAGAACAAATACATGTTATAACAAACCCGATCCCAAACTCTTCTTCAACATGAAAAATATTTGTCGACCGCCATCTGTAAGAAAACAGAAGAGAGAAAACACAGAAAAAGAGAAAACAACATACATGCATGTACACTTACAATGGAAGATATAAAATATTACACATTGCAAAACTAAAGGATACTACAGGGTGGGCCATTTATATGGATACACCTGATTTATGTATACACCCCATATACAACATCATACCATCAATTTTTTTGTTCCAACAGTCTTGGAGTGATCTAACCAATGTGGGTTAGTGTCAGACCAATAGTGGTGGTTTTGTTTGTTAATTTCACCATTCACATAATATTATGTACCCATATAAATAGCCAAATTAAGGTGTATCCATATGAATGGCCCACCCTGTACTGTGGCCTCCTCCTCCCCAATAGCCACCCTATTCCTCTCCAGATTTATTTTAACAGTTAGTGTGCAAAATCTGCACAGCGAATGTGAGGAAACAAATACGCCCAACTGCCACCGTCATACCAATTCACATGCACAACTCTTCTTCACCATGAAAAACACTTGTCGACCGCCATCTGTAATAAAACAGAAGTGAGACAACACAAAAAAGAGAAAACAACATACATGCATGTACACATACAATAGAAGATATAAAATATTACACATAGCAAAACTAAAGGATACTACAGGGTGGGCCATTTATATGGATACACCTGATCTATGTATACACCCCATATACAACATCATACTATCAATTTTTTTGTTCCAACAGTCTTGGAGTGATCTATCCAATGTGGGTTAGTGTCAGACCAATAGTGGTGGTTTTGTTTGTTAATTTCACCATTCACATAATATTATGTACCCATATAAATAGCCAAATTAAGGTGTATCCATATGAATGGCCCACCCTGTACTGTGGCCTCCTCCTTCCCAATAGCCACCCTATTCCTCTCCAGATTTATTTTAACAGTTAGTGTGCAAAATCTGCACAGTGAATGTGAGGAAACAAATACGCCCAACTGCCACCGTCATACCAATTCACATGCACAACTCTTCTTCACCATGAAAAACACTTGTCGACCGCCATCTGTAAGAAAACAGAAGTGAGACAACACAAAAAAGAGAAAACAACATACATGCATGTACACATACAATGGAAGATATAAAATATTACACATTGCAAAACTAAAGGATACTACAGGGTGGGCCATTTATATGGATACACCTGATCTATGTATACACCCCATATACAACCCCATATCATACATTTTTTTGTTCCAACAACCTTGGAGTGATCTATCCAATGTGGGTTAGTGTCAGACCAATAGTGGTGGTTTTGTTTGTTAATTTCACCATTCACATAAAATTATGTACCCATATAAATAGCCAACTTAAGGTGTATCCATATAAATGGCCCACCCTGTACTGTGGCCTCCTCCTCCCCAATAGCCACCCTATTCCTCTCCACATTTATTTTCTTTAACAGTTAGTGTGCAAAATCTGCACAGTGAATGTGAAGAAACAAATACGCCCAACTGCCACCGTCATACCAATTCCCATGCACAACTCTTCTTCACCATGAAAAACACTTGTCGACCGCCATCTGTAAGAAAACAGAAGTGAGACAACACAAAAAAGAGATACCAATTTACATGCATTACCACATACAATAACAGATATAAAATACTACCCATGAAATGCACACAAATTGACATGTAAAAAAAGATTGTTTATATATGCATACATATCATACTGAAAAAGAGAAAAAAAAGTCAGACAAAAAGAGTAAGAAAGTTGCAAAAAGAAAGAACAAATACATGTTATAACAAACCCGATCCCAAACTCTTCTTCAACATGAAAAATATTTGTCGACCGCCATCTGTAAGAAAACAGAAGAGAGAAAACACAGAAAAAGAGAAAACAACATACATGCATGTACACTTACAATGGAAGATATAAAATATTACACATTGCAAAACTAAAGGATACTACAGGGTGGGCCATTTATATGGATACACCTGATCTATGTATACACCCCATATACAACATCATACCATCAATTTTTTTGTTCCAACAGTCTTGGAGTGATCTATCCAATGTGGGTTAGTGTCAGACCAATAGTGGTGGTTTTGTTTGTTAATTTCACCATTCACATAAAATTATGTACCCATATAAATAGCCAAATTAAGGTGTATCCATATGAATGGCCCACCCTGTACTGTGGCCTCCTCCTCCCCAATAGCCACCCTATTCCTCTCCAGATTTATTTTAACAGTTAGTGTGCAAAATCTGCACAGCGAATGTGAGGAAACAAATACGCCCAACTGCCACCGTCATACCAATTCACATGCACAACTCTTCTTCACCATGAAAAACACTTGTCGACCGCCATCTGTAATAAAACAGAAGTGAGACAACACAAAAAAGAGAAAACAACATACATGCATGTACACATACAATAGAAGATATAAAATATTACTCATTGCAAAACTAAAGGATACTACAGGGTTGGCCATTTATATGGATACACCTGATCTATGTATACACCCCATATACAACATCATACTATCAATTTTTTTGTTCCAACAGTCTTGGAGTGATCTATCCAATGTGGGTTAGGGTCAGACCAATAGTGGTGGTTTTGTTTGTTAATTTCACCATTCACATAATATTATGTACCCATATAAATAGCCAAATTAAGGTGTATCCATATGAATGGCCCACCCTGTACTGTGGCCTCCTCCTCCCCAATAGCCACCCTATTCCTCTCCAGATTTATTTTAACAGTTAGTGTGCAAAATCTGCACAGTGAATGTGAGGAAACAAATACGCCCAACTGCCACCGTCATACCAATTCACATGCACAACTCTTCTTCACCATGAAAAACACTTGTCGACCGCCATCTGTAAGAAAACAGAAGTGAGACAACACAAAAAAGAGAAAACAACATACATGCATGTACACATACAATGGAAGATATAAAATATTACACATTGCAAAACTAAAGGATACTACAGGGTGGGCCATTTATATGGATACACCTGATCTATGTATACACCCCATATACAACCCCATATCATACATTTTTTTGTTCCAACAACCTTGGAGTGATCTATCCAATGTGGGTTAGTGTCAGACCAATAGTGGTGGTTTTGTTTGTTAATTTCACCATTCACATAAAATTATGTACCCATATAAATAGCCAACTTACGGTGTATCCATATAAATGGCCCACCCTGTACTGTGGCCTCCTCCTCCCCAATAGCCACCCTATTCCTCTCCACATTTATTTTCTTTAACAGTTAGTATGCAAAATCTGCACAGTGAATGTGAAGAAACAAATACACCCAACTGCCACCGTCATACCAATTCCCATGCACAACTCTTCTTCACCATGAAAAACACTTGTCGACCGCCATCTGTAAGAAAACAGAAGTGAGACAACACAAAAAAGAGATACCAATTTACATGCATTACCACATACAATAACAGATATAAAATACTACCCATGAAATGCACATAAATTGACCTGTAAAAAAGATTGTTTATATATGCATACATATCATACTGAAAAAGAGAAAAAAAAGTCAGACAAAAAGAGTAAGAAAGTTGCAAAAAGAAAGAACAAATACATGTTATAACAAACCCGATCCCAAACTCTTCTTCAACATGAAAAATATTTGTCGACCGCCATCTGTAAGAAAACAGAAGAGAGAAAACACAGAAAAAGAGAAAACAACATACATGCATGTACACTTACAATGGAAGATATAAAATATTACACATTGCAAAACTAAAGGATACTACAGGGTGGGCCATTTATATGGATACACCTGATCTATGTATACACCCCATATACAAAATCATACCATCAATTTTTTTGTTCCAACAGTCTTGGAGTGATCTATCCAATGTGGGTTAGTGTCAGACCAATAGTGGTGGTTTTGTTTGTTAATTTCACCATTCACATAAAATTATGTACCCATATAAATAGCCAACTTAAGGTGTATCCATATAAATGGCCCACCCTTTACTGTGGCCTCCTCCTCCCCAATAGCCACCCTATTCCTCTCCACATTTATTTTCTTTAACAGTTAGTGTGCAAAATCTGCACAGTGAATGTGAAGAAACAAATACGCCCAACTGCCACCGTCATACCAATTCCCATGCACAACTCTTCTTCACCATGAAAAACACTTGTCGACCGCCATCTGTAAGAAAACAGAAGTGAGACAACACAAAAAAGAGATACCAATTTACATGCATTACCACATACAATAACAGATATAAAATACTACCCATGAAATGCACACAAATTGACATGTAAAAAAAGATTGTTTATATATGCATACATATCATACTGAAAAAGAGAAAAAAAAGTCAGACAAAAAGAGTAAGAAAGTTGCAAAAAGAAAGAACAAATACATGTTATAACAAACCCGATCCCAAACTCTTCTTCAACATGAAAAATATTTGTCGACCGCCATCTGTAAGAAAACAGAAGAGAGAAAACACAGAAAAAGAGAAAACAACATACATGCATGTACACTTACAATGGAAGATATAAAATATTACACATTGCAAAACTAAAGGATACTACAGGGTGGGCCATTTATATGGATACACCTGATTTATGTATACACCCCATATACAACATCATACCATCAATTTTTTTGTTCCAACAGTCTTGGAGTGATCTAACCAATGTGGGTTAGTGTCAGACCAATAGTGGTGGTTTTGTTTGTTAATTTCACCATTCACATAATATTATGTACCCATATAAATAGCCAAATTAAGGTGTATCCATATGAATGGCCCACCCTGTACTGTGGCCTCCTCCTCCCCAATAGCCACCCTATTCCTCTCCAGATTTATTTTAACAGTTAGTGTGCAAAATCTGCACAGCGAATGTGAGGAAACAAATATGCCCAACTGCCACCGTCATACCAATTCACATGCAAAACTCTTCTTCACCATGAAAAACACTTGTCGACCGCCATCTGTAATAAAACAGAAGTGAGACAACACAAAAAAGAGAAAACAACATACATGCATGTACACATACAATAGAAGATATAAAATATTACACATAGCAAAACTAAAGGATACTACAGGGTGGGCCATTTATATGGATACACCTGATCTATGTATACACCCCATATACAACATCATACTATCAATTTTTTTGTTCCAACAGTCTTGGAGTGATCTATCCAATGTGGGTTAGTGTCAGACCAATAGTGGTGGTTTTGTTTGTTAATTTCACCATTCACATAATATTATGTACCCATATAAATAGCCAAATTAAGGTGTATCCATATGAAGGGCCCACCCTGTACTGTGGCCTCCTCCTCCCCAATAGCCACCCTATTCCTCTCCAGATTTATTTTAACAGTTAGTGTGCAAAATCTGCACAGTGAATGTGAGGAAACAAATACGCCCAACTGCCACCGTCATACCAATTCACATGCACAACTATTCTTCACCATGAAAAACACTTGTCGACCGCCATCTGTAAGAAAACAGAAGTGAGACAACACAAAAAAGAGAAAACAACATACATGCATGTACACATACAATGGAAGATATAAAATATTACACATTGCAAAACTAAAGGATACTACAGGGTGGGCCATTTATATGGATACACCTGATCTATGTATACACCCCATATACAACCCCATATCATACATTTTTTTGTTCCAACAACCTTGGAGTGATCTATCCAATGTGGGTTAGTGTCAGACCAATAGTGGTGGTTTTGTTTGTTAATTTCACCATTCACATAAAATTATGTACCCATATAAATAGCCAACTTAAGGTGTATCCATATAAATGGCCCACCCTGTACTGTGGCCTCCTCCTCCCCAATAGCCACCCTATTCCTCTCCACATTTATTTTCTTTAACAGTTAGTGTGCAAAATCTGCACAGTGAATGTGAAGAAACAAATACGCCCAACTGCCACCGTCATACCAATTCCCATGCACAACTCTTCTTCACCATGAAAAACACTTGTCGACCGCCATCTGTAAGAAAACAGAAGTGAGACAAAACAAAAAAGAGATACCAATTTACATGCATTACCACATACAATAACAGATATAAAATACTACCCATGAAATGCACACAAATTGACATGTAAAAAAAGATTGTTTATATATGCATACATATCATACTGAAAAAGAGAAAAAAAAGTCAGACAAAAAGAGTAAGAAAGTTGCAAAAAGAAAGAACAAATACATGTTATAACAAACCCGATCCCAAACTCTTCTTCAACATGAAAAATATTTGTCGACCGCCATCTGTAAGAAAACAGAAGAGAGAAAACACAGAAAAAGAGAAAACAACATACATGCATGTACACTTACAATGGAAGATATAAAATATTACACATTGCAAAACTAAAGGATACTACAGGGTGGGCCATTTATATGGATACACCTGATCTATGTATACACCCCATATACAAAATCATACCATCAATTTTTTTGTTCCAACAGTCTTGGAGTGATCTATCCAATGTGGGTTAGTGTCAGACCAATAGTGGTGGTTTTGTTTGTTAATTTCACCATTCACATAAAATTATGTACCCATATAAATAGCCAACTTAAGGTGTATCCATATAAATGGCCCACCCTTTACTGTGGCCTCCTCCTCCCCAATAGCCACCCTATTCCTCTCCACATTTATTTTCTTTAACAGTTAGTGTGCAAAATCTGCACAGTGAATGTGAAGAAACAAATACGCCCAACTGCCACCGTCATACCAATTCCCATGCACAACTCTTCTTCACCATGAAAAACACTTGTCGACCGCCATCTGTAAGAAAACAGAAGTGAGACAACACAAAAAAGAGATACCAATTTACATGCATTACCACATACAATAACAGATATAAAATACTACCCATGAAATGCACACAAATTGACATGTAAAAAAAGATTGTTTATATATGCATACATATCATACTGAAAAAGAGAAAAAAAAGTCAGACAAAAAGAGTAAGAAAGTTGCAAAAAGAAAGAACAAATACATGTTATAACAAACCCGATCCCAAACTCTTCTTCAACATGAAAAATATTTGTCGACCGCCATCTGTAAGAAAACAGAAGAGAGAAAACACAGAAAAAGAGAAAACAACATACATGCATGTACACTTACAATGGAAGATATAAAATATTACACATTGCAAAACTAAAGGATACTACAGGGTGGGCCATTTATATGGATAGACCTGATCTATGTATACACCCCATATACAACATCATACCATCAATTTTTTTGTTCCAACAGTCTTGGAGTGATCTATCCAATGTGGGTTAGTGTCAGACCAATAGTGGTGGTTTTGTTTGTTAATTTCACCATTCACATAAAATTATGTACCCATATAAATAGCCAAATTAAGGTGTATCCATATGAATGGCCCACCCTGTACTGTGGCCTCCTCCTCCCCAATAGCCACCCTTTTCCTCTCCAGATTTATTTTAACAGTTAGTGTGCAAAATCTGCACAGCGAATGTGAGGAAACAAATACGCCCAACTGCCACCGTCATACCAATTCACATGCACAACTCTTCTTCACCATGAAAAACACTTGTCGACCGCCATCTGTAATAAAACAGAAGTGAGACAACACAAAAAAGAGAAAACAACATACATGCATGTACACATACAATAGAAGATATAAAATATTACACATTGCAAAACTAAAGGATACTACAGGGTTAGCCATTTATATGGATACACCTGATCTATGTATACACCCCATATACAACATCATACTATCAATTTTTTTGTTCCAACAGTCTTGGAGTGATCTATCAAATGTGGGTTAGGGTCAGACCAATAGTGGTGGTTTTGTTTGTTAATTTCACCATTCACATAATATTATGTACCCATATACATAGCCAAATTAAGGTGTATCCATATGAATGGCCCACCCTGTACTGTGGCCTCCTCCCCCCCCAATAGCCACCCTATTCGTCTCCAGATTTATTTTAACAGTTAGTGTGCAAAATCTGCACAGTGAATGTGAGGAAACAAATACGCCCAACTGCCACCGTCATACCAATTCACATGCACAACTCTTCTTCACCATGAAAAACACTTGTCGACCGCCATCTGTAAGAAAACAGAAGTGAGACAACACAAAAAAGAGAAAACAACATACATGCATGTACACATACAATGGAAGATATAAAATATTACACATTGCAAAACTAAAGGATACTACAGGGTGGGCCATTTATATGGATACACCTGATCTATGTATACACCCCATATACAACCCCATATCATACATTTTTTTGTTCCAACAACCTTGGAGTGATCTATCCAATGTGGGTTAGTGTCAGACCAATAGTGGTGGTTTTGTTTGTTAATTTCACCATTCACATAAAATTATGTACCCATATAAATAGCCAACTTACGGTGTATCCATATAAATGGCCCACCCTGTACTGTGGCCTCCTCCTCCCCAATAGCCACCCTATTCCTCTCCACATTTATTTTCTTTAACAGTTAGTATGCAAAATCTGCACAGTGAATGTGAAGAAACAAATACACCCAACTGCCACCGTCATACCAATTCCCATGCACAACTCTTCTTCACCATGAAAAACACTTGTCGACCGCCATCTGTAAGAAAACAGAAGTGAGACAACACAAAAAAGAGATACCAATTTACATGCATTACCACATACAATAACAGATATAAAATACTACCCATGAAATGCACATAAATTGACCTGTAAAAAAAGATTGTTTATATATGCATACATATCATACTGAAAAAGAGAAAAAAAAGTCAGACAAAAAGAGTAAGAAAGTTGCAAAAAGAAAGAACAAATACATGTTATAACAAACCCGATGAAAAATATTTGTCGACCGCCATCTGTAAGAAAACAGAAGAGAGAAAACACAGAAAAAGAGAAAACAACATACATGCATGTACACTTACAATGGTAGATATAAAATATTACACATTGCAAAACTAAAGGATACTACAGGGTGGGCCATTTATATGGATACACCTGATTTATGTATACACCCCATATACAACATCATACCATCAATTTTTTTGTTCCAACAGTCTTGGAGTGATCTAACCAATGTGGGTTAGTGTCAGACCAATAGTGGTGGTTTTGTTTGTTAATTTCACCATTCACATAATATTATGTACCCATATAAATAGCCAAATTAAGGTGTATCCATATGAATGGCCCACCCTGTACTGTGGCCTCCTCCTCCCCAATAGCCACCCTATTCCTCTCCAGATTTATTTTAACAGTTAGTGTGCAAAATCTGCACAGCGAATGTGAGGAAACAAATACGCCCAACTGCCACCGTCATACCAATTCCCATGCACAACTCTTCTTCACCATGAAAAACACTTGTCGACCGCCATCTGTAAGAAAACAGAAGTGAGACAACACAAAAAAGAGAAAACAAAATACATGCATGTACACATAAAATGGAAGATATAAAATATTACACATTACAAAACTAAAGGATACTACAGGGTGGGCCATTGATATGGATACACCTGATCTATGTATACACCCCATATACAACATCATACTATCAATTTTTTTGTTCCAACAGTCTTGGAGTGATCTATCCAATGTGGGTTAGTGTCAGACCAATAGTGGTGGTTTTGTTTGTTAATTTCACCATTCACATAATATTATGTACCCATATAAATAGCCAAATTAAGGTGTATCCATATGAATGGCCCACCCTGTACTGTGGCCTCCTCCTCCCCAATAGCCACCCTATTCCTCTCCAGATTTATTTTAACAGTTAGTGTGCAAAATCTGCACAGTGAATGTGAGGAAACAAATACGCCCAACTGCCACCGTCATACCAATTCACATGCACAACTCTTCTTCACTATGAAAAACACTTGTCGACCGCCATCTGTAAGAAAACAGAAGTGAGACAACACAAAAAAGAGAAAACAACATACATGCATGTACACATACAATGGAAGATATAAAATATTACACATTGCAAAACTAAAGGATACTACAGGGTGGGCCATTTATATGGATACACCTGATCTATGTATACACCCCATATACAACCCCATATCATACATTTTTTTGTTCCAACAACCTTGGAGTGATCTATCCAATGTGGGTTAGTGTCAGACCAATAGTGGTGGTTTTGTTTGTTAATTTCACCATTCACATAAAATTATGTACCCATATAAATAGCCAACTTACGGTGTATCCATATAAATGGCCCACCCTGTACTGTGGCCTCCTCCTCCCCAATAGCCACCCTATTCCTCTCCACATTTATTTTCTTTAACAGTTAGTGTGCAAAATCTGCACAGTGAATGTGAAGAAACAAATACACCCAACTGCCACCGTCATACCAATTCCCATGCACAACTCTTCTTCACCATGAAAAACACTTGTCGACCGCCATCTGTAAGAAAACAGAAGTGAGACAACACAAAAAAGAGATACCAATTTACATGCATTACCACATACAATAACAGATATAAAATACTACCCATGAAATGCACATAAATTGACCTGTAAAAAAAGATTGTTTATATATGCATACATATCATACTGAAAAAGAGAAAAAAAAAGTCAGACAAAAAGAGTAAGAAAGTTGCAAAAAGAAAGAACAAATACATGTTATAACAAACCCGATGAAAAATATTTGTCGACCGCCATCTGTAAGAAAACAGAAGAGAGAAAACACAGAAAAAGAGAAAACAACATACATGCATGTACACATACAATAGAAGATATAAAATATTACACATAGCAAAACTAAAGGATACTACAGGGTGGGCCATTTATATGGATACACCTGATCTATGTATACACCCCATATACAAAATCATACCATCAATTTTTTTGTTCCAACAGTCTTGGAGTGATCTATCCAATGTGGGTTAGTGTCAGACCAATAGTGGTGGTTTTGTTTGTTAATTTCACCATTCACATAAAATTATGTACCCATATAAATAGCCAACTTAAGGTGTATCCATATAAATGGCCCACCCTTTACTGTGGCCTCCTCCTCCCCAATAGCCACCCTATTCCTCTCCACATTTATTTTCTTTAACAGTTAGTGTGCAAAATCTGCACAGTGAATGTGAAGAAACAAATACGCCCAACTGCCACCGTCATACCAATTCCCATGCACAACTCTTCTTCACCATGAAAAACACTTGTCGACCGCCATCTGTAAGAAAACAGAAGTGAGACAACACAAAAAAGAGATACCAATTTACATGCATTACCACATACAATAACAGATATAAAATACTACCCATGAAATGCACACAAATTGACATGTAAAAAAAGATTGTTTATATATGCATACATATCATACTGAAAAAGAGAAAAAAAAGTCAGACAAAAAGAGTAAGAAAGTTGCAAAAAGAAAGAACAAATACATGTTATAACAAACCCGATCCCAAACTCTTCTTCAACATGAAAAATATTTGTCGACCGCCATCTGTAAGAAAACAGAAGAGAGAAAACACAGAAAAAGAGAAAACAACATACATGCATGTACACTTACAATGGAAGATATAAAATATTACACATTGCAAAACTAAAGGATACTACAGGGTGGGCCATTTATATGGATAGACCTGATCTATGTATACACCCCATATACAACATCATACCATCAATTTTTTTGTTCCAACAGTCTTGGAGTGATCTATCCAATGTGGGTTAGTGTCAGACCAATAGTGGTGGTTTTGTTTGTTAATTTCACCATTCACATTAAATTATGTACCCATATAAATAGCCAAATTAAGGTGTATCCATATGAATGGCCCACCCTGTACTGTGGCCTCCTCCTCCCCAATAGCCACCCTTTTCCTCTCCAGATTTATTTTAACAGTTAGTGTGCAAAATCTGCACAGCGAATGTGAGGAAACAAATACGCCCAACTGCCACCGTCATACCAATTCACATGCACAACTCTTCTTCACCATGAAAAACACTTGTCGACCGCCATCTGTAATAAAACAGAAGTGAGACAACACAAAAAAGAGAAAACAACATACATGCATGTACACATACAATAGAAGATATAAAATATTACACATTGCAAAACTAAAGGATACTACAGGGTTGGCCATTTATATGGATACACCTGATCTATGTATACACCCCATATACAACATCATACTATCAATTTTTTTGTTCCAACAGTCTTGGAGTGATCTATCAAATGTGGGTTAGGGTCAGACCAATAGTGGTGGTTTTGTTTGTTAATTTCACCATTCACATAATATTATGTACCCATATACATAGCCAAATTAAGGTGTATCCATATGAATGGCCCACCCTGTACAGTGGCCTCCTCCCCCCCAATAGCCACCCTATTCGTCTCCAGATTTATTTTAACAGTTAGTGTGCAAAATCTGCACAGTGAATGTGAGGAAACAAATACGCCCAACTGCCACCGTCATACCAATTCACATGCACAACTCTTCTTCACCATGAAAAACACTTGTCGACCGCCATCTGTAAGAAAACAGAAGTGAGACAACACAAAAAAGAGAAAACAACATACATGCATGTACACATACAATGGAAGATATAAAATATTACACATTGCAAAACTAAAGGATACTACAGGGTGGGCCATTTATATGGATACACCTGATCTATGTATACACCCCATATACAACCCCATATCATACATTTTTTTGTTCCAACAACCTTGGAGTGATCTATCCAATGTGGGTTAGTGTCAGACCAATAGTGGTGGTTTTGTTTGTTAATTTCACCATTCACATAAAATTATGTACCCATATAAATAGCCAACTTACGGTGTATCCATATAAATGGCCCACCCTGTACTGTGGCCTCCTCCTCCCCAATAGCCACCCTATTCCTCTCCACATTTATTTTCTTTAACAGTTAGTATGCAAAATCTGCACAGTGAATGTGAAGAAACAAATACACCCAACTGCCACCGTCATACCAATTCCCATGCACAACTCTTCTTCACCATGAAAAACACTTGTCGACCGCCATCTGTAAGAAAACAGAAGTGAGACAACACAAAAAAGAGATACCAATTTACATGCATTACCACATACAATAACAGATATAAAATACTACCCATGAAATGCACATAAATTGACCTGTAAAAAAAGATTGTTTATATATGCATACATATCATACTGAAAAAGAGAAAAAAAAGTCAGACAAAAAGAGTAAGAAAGTTGCAAAAAGAAAGAACAAATACATGTTATAACAAACCCGATCCCAAACTCTTCTTCAACATGAAAAATATTTGTCGACCGCCATCTGAAAGAAAACAGAAGAGAGAAAACACAGAAAAAGAAAAAACAACATACATGCATGTACACTTACAATGGAAGATATAAAATATTACACATTGCAAAACTAAAGGATACTACAGGGTGGGCCATTTATATGGATACACCTGATTTATGTATACACCCCATATACAACATCATACCATCAATTTTTTTGTTCCAACAGTCTTGGAGTGATCTAACCAATGTGGGTTAGTGTCAGACCAATAGTGGTGGTTTTGTTTGTTAATTTCACCATTCACATAATATTATGTACCCATATAAATAGCCAAATTAAGGTGTATCCATATGAATGGCCCACCCTGTACTGTGGCCTCCTCCTCCCCAATAGCCATTCTATTCCTATCCAGATTTATTTTAACAGTTAGTGTGCAAAATCTGCACAGCGAATGTGAGGAAACAAATACGCCCAACTGCCACCGTCATACCAATTCACATGCACAACTCTTCTTCACCATGAAAAACACTTGTCGACCGCCATCTGTAATAAAACAGAAGTGAGACAACACAAAAAAGAGAAAACAACATACATGCATGTACACATACAATGGAAGATATAAAATATTACACATTACAAAACTAAAGGATACTACAGGGTGGGCCATTTATATGGATACACCTGATCTATGTATACACCCCATATACAACATCATACTATCAATTTTTTTGTTCCAACAGTCTTGGAGTGATCTATCCAATGTGGGTTAGTGTCAGACCAATAGTGGTGGTTTTGTTTGTTAATTTCACCATTCACATAATATTATGTACCCATATAAATAGCCAAATTAAGGTGTATCCATATGAATGGCCCACCCTGTACTGTGGCCTCCTCCTCCCCAATAGCCACCCTATTCCTCTCCACATTTATTTTCTTTAACAGTTAGTGTGCAAAATCTGCACAGTGAATGTGAAGAAACAAATACGCCCAACTGCCACCGTCATACCAATTCCCATGCACAACTCTTCTTCACCATGAAAAACACTTGTCGACCGCCATCTGTAAGAAAACAGAAGTGAGACAACACAAAAAAGAGATACCAATTTACATGCATTACCACATACAATAATAGATATAAAATACTACCCATGAAATGCACACAAATTGACCTGTAAAAAAAAGATTGTTTATATATGCATACATATCATACTGAAAAAGAGAAAAAAAAGTCAGACAAAAAGAGTAAGAAAGTTGCAAAAAGAAAGAACAAATACATGTTATAACAAACCCGATCCCAAACTCTTCTTCAACATGAAAAATATTTGTCGACCGCCATCTGTAATAAAACAGAAGTGAGACAACACAAAAAAGAGAAAACAACATACATGCATGTACACATACAATGGAAGATATAAAATATTACACATTGCAAAACTAAAGGATACTACAGGGTGGGCCATTTATATGGATACACCTGATCTATGTATACACCCCATATACAACATCATACTATCAATTTTTTTGTTCCAACAGTCTTGGAGTGATCTATCCAATGTGGGTTAGTGTCAGACCAATAGTGGTGGTTTTGTTTGTTAATTTCACCATTCACATAATATTATGTACCCATATAAATAGCCAAATGAAGGTGTATCCATATGAATGGCCCACCCTGTACTGTGGCCTCCTCCTCCCCAATAGCCACCCTATTCCTCTCCAGATTTATTTTAACAGTTAGTGTGCAAAATCTGCACAGTGAATGTGAGGAAACAAATACACCCAACTGCCACCGTCATACCAATTCACATGCACAACTCTTCTTCACTATGAAAAACACTTGTCGACCGCCATCTGTAAGAAAACAGAAGTGAGACAACACAAAAAAGAGAAAACAACATACATGCATGTACACATACAATGGAAGATATAAAATATTACACATTGCAAAACTAAAGGATACTACAGGGTGGGCCATTTATATGGATACACCTGATTTATGTATACACCCCATATACAACATAATACCATCAATTTTTTTGTTCCAACAGTCTTGGAGTGATCTATCCAATGTGGGTTAGTGTCAGACCAATAGTGGTGGTTTTGTTTGTTAATTTCACCATTCACATAATATTATGTACCCATATAAATAGCCAAATTAAGGTGTATCCATATGAATGGCCCACCCTGTACTGTGGCCTCCTCCTCCCCAATAGCCACCCTATTCCTCTCCAGATTTATTTTAACAGTTAGTGTGCAAAATCTGCACAGCGAATGTGAGGAAACAAATACGCCCAACTGCCACCGTCATACCAATTCACATGCACAACTCTTCTTCACCATGAAAAACACTTGTCGACCGCCATCTGTAATAAAACAGAAGTGAGACAACACAAAAAAGAGAAAACAACATACATGCATGTACACATACAATGGAAGATATAAAATATTACACATTGCAAAACTAAAGGATACTACAGGGTGGGCCATTTATATGGATACACCTGATCTATGTATACACCCCATATACAACATCATACTATCAATTTTTTTGTTCCAACAGTCTTGGAGTGATCTATCCAATGTGGGTTAGTGTCAGACCAATAGTGGTGGTTTTGTTTGTTAATTTCACCATTCACATAATATTATGTACCCATATAAATAGCCAAATTAAGGTGTATCCATATGAATGGCCCACCCTGTACTGTGGCCTCCTCCTCCCCAATAGCCACCCTATTCCTCTCCACATTTATTTTCTTTAACAGTTAGTGTGCAAAATCTGCACAGTGAATGTGAAGAAACAAATACGCCCAACTGCCACCGTCATACCAATTCCCATGCACAACTCTTCTTCACCATGAAAAACACTTGTCGACCGCCATCTGTAAGAAAACAGAAGTGAGACAACACAAAAAAGAGATACCAATTTACATGCATTACCACATACAATAATAGATATAAAATACTACCCATGAAATGCACACAAATTGACCTGTAAAAAAAAGATTGTTTATATATGCATACATATCATACTGAAAAAGAGAAAAAAAAGTCAGACAAAAAGAGTAAGAAAGTTGCAAAAAGAAAGAACAAATACATGTTATAACAAACCCGATCCCAAACTCTTCTTCAACATGAAAAATATTTGTCGACCGCCATCTGTAATAAAACAGAAGTGAGACAACACAAAAAAGAGAAAACAACATACATGCATGTACACATACAATGGAAGATATAAAATATTACACATTGCAAAACTAAAGGATACTACAGGGTGGGCCATTTATATGGATACACCTGATCTATGTATACACCCCATATACAACATCATACTATCAATTTTTTTGTTCCAACAGTCTTGGAGTGATCTATCCAATGTGGGTTAGTGTCAGACCAATAGTGGTGGTTTTGTTTGTTAATTTCACCATTCACATAATATTATGTACCCATATAAATAGACAAATTAAGGTGTATCCATATGAATGGCCCACCCTGTACTGTGGCCTCCTCCTCCCCAATAGCCACCCTATTCCTCTCCAGATTTATTTTAACAGTTAGTGTGCAAAATCTGCACAGTGAATGTGAGGAAACAAATACACCCAACTGCCACCGTCATACCAATTCACATGCACAACTCTTCTTCACTATGAAAAACACTTGTCGACCGCCATCTGTAAGAAAACAGAAGTGAGACAACACAAAAAAGAGAAAACAACATACATGCATGTACACATACAATGGAAGATATAAAATATTACACATTGCAAAACTAAAGGATACTACAGGGTGGGCCATTTATATGGATACACCTGATTTATGTATACACCCCATATACAACATAATACCATCAATTTTTTTGTTCCAACAGTCTTGGAGTGATCTATCCAATGTGGGTTAGTGTCAGACCAATAGTGGTGGTTTTGTTTGTTAATTTCACCATTCACATAATATTATGTACCCATATAAATAGCCAAATTAAGGTGTATCCATATGAATGGCCCACCCTGTACTGTGGCCTCCTCCTCCCCAATAGCCACCCTATTCCTCTCCAGATTTATTTTAACAGTTAGTGTGCAAAATCTGCACAGCGAATGTGAGGAAACAAATACGCCCAACTGCCACCGTCATACCAATTCACATGCACAACTCTTCTTCACCATGAAAAACACTTGTCGACCGCCATCTGTAATAAAACAGAAGTGAGACAACACAAAAAAGAGAAAACAACATACATGCATGTACACATACAATGGAAGATATAAAATATTACACATTGCAAAACTAAAGGATACTACAGGGTGGGCCATTTATATGGATACACCTGATCTATGTATACACCCCATATACAACATCATACTATCAATTTTTTTGTTCAAACAGTCTTGGAGTGATCTATCCAATGTGGGTTAGTGTCAGACCAATAGTGGTGGTTTTGTTTGTTAATTTCACCATTCACATAATATTATGTACCCATATAAATAGCCAAATTAAGGTGTATCCATATGAATGGCCCACCCTGTACTGTGGCCTCCTCCTCCCCAATAGCCACCCTATTCCTCTTCAGATTTATTTTAACAGTTTGTGTGCAAAATCTGCACAGTGAATGTGAGGAAACAAATACGCCCAACTGCCACCGTCATACCAATTCACATGCACAACTCTTCTTCACCATGAAAAACACTTGTCGACCGCCATCTGTAAGAAAACAGAAGTGAGACAACACAAAAAAGAGAAAACAACATACATGCATGTACACATACAATGGAAGATATAAAATATTACACATTGCAAAACTAAAGGATACTACAGGGTGGGCCATTTATATGGATACACCTGATCTATGTATACACCCCATATACAACCCCATATCATAAATTTTTTTGTTCCAACAACCTTGGAGTGATCTATCCAATGTGGGTTAGTGTCAGACCAATAGTGGTGGTTTTGTTTGTTAATTTCACCATTCACATAAAATTATGTACCCATATAAATAGCCAACTTACGGTGTATCCATATAAATGGCCCACCCTGTACTGTGGCCTCCTCCTCCCCAATAGCCACCCTATTCCTCTCCACATTTATTTTCTTTAACAGTTAGTGTGCAAAATCTGCACAGTGAATGTGAAGAAACAAATACGCCCAACTGCCACCGTCATACCAATTCCCATGCACAACTCTTCTTCACCATGAAAAACACTTGTCGACCGCCATCTGTAAGAAAACAGAAGTGAGACAACACAAAAAAGAGATACTAATTTACATGCATTACCACATACAATAATAGATATAAAATACTACCCATGAAATGCAAACAAATTGACCTGTAAAAAAAGATTGTTTATATATGCATACATATCATACTGAAAAAGAGAAAAAAAAGTCAGACAAAAAGAGTAAGAAAGTTGCAAAAAGAAAGAACAAATACATGTTATAACAAACCCGATCCCAAACTCTTCTTCAACATGAAAAATATTTGTCGACCGCCATCTGTAAGAAAACAGAAGAGAGAAAACACAGAAAAAGAAAAAACAACATACATGCATGTACACTTACAATGGAAGATATAAAATATTACACATTGCAAAACTAAAGGATACTACAGGGTGGGCCATTTATATGGATACACCTGATTTATGTATACACCCCATATACAACATCATACCATCAATTTTTTTGTTCCAACAGTCTTGGAGTGATCTAACCAATGTGGGTTAGTGTCAGACCAATAGTGGTGGTTTTGTTTGTTAATTTCACCATTCACATAATATTATGTACCCATATAAATAGCCAAATTAAGGTGTATCCATATGAATGGCCCACCCTGTACTGTGGCCTCCTCCTCCCCAATAGCCATTCTATTCCTCTCCAGATTTATTTTAACAGTTAGTGTGCAAAATCTGCACAGCGAATGTGAGGAAACAAATACGCCCAACTGCCACCGTCATACCAATTCACATGCACAACTCTTCTTCACCATGAAAAACACTTGTCGACCGCCATCTGTAATAAAACAGAAGTGAGACAACACAAAAAAGAGAAAACAACATACATGCATGTACACATACAATGGAAGATATAAAATATTACACATTACAAAACTAAAGGATACTACAGGGTGGGCCATTTATATGGATACACCTGATCTATGTATACACCCCATATACAACATCATACTATCAATTTTTTTGTTCCAACAGTCTTGGAGTGATCTATCCAATGTGGGTTAGTGTCAGACCAATAGTGGTGGTTTTGTTTGTTAATTTCACCATTCACATAAAATTATGTACCCATATAAATAGCCAACTTACGGTGTATCCATATAAATGGCCCACCCTGTACTGTGGCCTCCTCCTCCCCAATAGCCACCCTATTCCTCTCCACATTTATTTTCTTTAACAGTTAGTGTGCAAAATCTGCACAGTGAATGTGAAGAAACAAATACGCCCAACTGCCACCGTCATACCAATTCCCATGCACAACTCTTCTTCACCATGAAAAACACTTGTCGACCGCCATCTGTAAGAAAACAGAAGTGAGACAACACAAAAAAGAGATACCAATTTACATGCATTACCACATACAATAATAGATATAAAATACTACCCATGAAATGCAAACAAATTGACCTGTAAAAAAAGATTGTTTATATATGCATACATATCATACTGAAAAAGAGAAAAAAAAGTCAGACAAAAAGAGTAAGAAAGTTGCAAAAAGAAAGAACAAATACATGTTATAACAAACCCGATCCCAAACTCTTCTTCAACATGAAAAATATTTGTCGACCGCCATCTGTAAGAAAACAGAAGAGAGAAAACACAGAAAAAGAGAAAACAACATACATGCATGTACACTTACAATGGAAGATATAAAATATTACACATTGCAAAACTAAAGGATACTACAGGGTGGGCCATTTATATGGATACACCTGATCTATGTATACACCCCATATACAACATCATACCATCATTTTTTTTGTTCCAACAGTCTTGGAGTGATCTATCCAATGTGGGTTAGTGTCAGACCAATAGTGGTGGTTTTGTTTGTTAATTTCACCATTCACATAAAATTATGTACCCATATAAATAGCCAACTTAAGGTGTATCCATATAAATGGCCCACCCTTTACTGTGGCCTCCTCCCCCCCAATAGCCACCCTATTCCTCTCCACATTTATTTTCTTTAACAGTTAGTGTGCAAAATCTGCACAGTGAATGTGAAGAAACAAATACGCCCAACTGCCACCGTCATACCAATTCCCATGCACAACTCTTCTTCACCATGAAAAACACTTGTCGACCGCCATCTGTAAGAAAACAGAAGTGAGACAACACAAAAAAGAGATACCAATTTACATGCATTACCACATACAATAACAGATATAAAATACTACTCATGAAATGCACACAAATTGACCTGTAAAAAAAGATTGTTTATATATGCATACATATCATACTGAAAAAGAGAAAAAAAAGTCAGACAAAAAGAGTAAGAAAGTTGCAAAAAGAAAGAACAAATACATGTTATAACAAACCCGATCCCAAACTCTTCTTCAACATGAAAAATATTTGTCGACCGCCATCTGTAATAAAACAGAAGTGAGACAACACAAAAAAGAGAAAACAACATACATGCATGTACACATACAATGGAAGATATAAAATATTACACATTGCAAAACTAAAGGATACTACAGGGTGGGCCATTTATATGGATACACCTGATCTATGTATACACCCCATATACAACATCATACTATCAATTTTTTTGTTCCAACAGTCTTGGAGTGATCTATCCAATGTGGGTTAGTGTCAGACCAATAGTGGTGGTTTTGTTTGTTAATTTCACCATTCACATAATATTATGTACCCATATAAATAGACAAATTAAGGTGTATCCATATGAATGGCCCACCCTGTACTGTGGCCTCCTCCTCCCCAATAGCCACCCTATTCCTCTCCAGATTTATTTTAACAGTTAGTGTGCAAAATCTGCACAGTGAATGTGAGGAAACAAATACACCCAACTGCCACCGTCATACCAATTCACATGCACAACTCTTCTTCACTATGAAAAACACTTGTCGACCGCCATCTGTAAGAAAACAGAAGTGAGACAACACAAAAAAGAGAAAACAACATACATGCATGTACACATACAATGGAAGATATAAAATATTACACATTGCAAAACTAAAGGATACTACAGGGTGGGCCATTTATATGGATACACCTGATTTATGTATACACCCCATATACAACATAATACCATCAATTTTTTTGTTCCAACAGTCTTGGAGTGATCTATCCAATGTGGGTTAGTGTCAGACCAATAGTGGTGGTTTTGTTTGTTAATTTCACCATTCACATAATATTATGTACCCATATAAATAGCCAAATTAAGGTGTATCCATATGAATGGCCCACCCTGTACTGTGGCCTCCTCCTCCCCAATAGCCACCCTATTCCTCTCCAGATTTATTTTAACAGTTAGTGTGCAAAATCTGCACAGCGAATGTGAGGAAACAAATACGCCCAACTGCCACCGTCATACCAATTCACATGCACAACTCTTCTTCACCATGAAAAACACTTGTCGACCGCCATCTGTAATAAAACAGAAGTGAGACAACACAAAAAAGAGAAAACAACATACATGCATGTACACATACAATGGAAGATATAAAATATTACACATTGCAAAACTAAAGGATACTACAGGGTGGGCCATTTATATGGATACACCTGATCTATGTATACACCCCATATACAACATCATACTATCAATTTTTTTGTTCAAACAGTCTTGGAGTGATCTATCCAATGTGGGTTAGTGTCAGACCAATAGTGGTGGTTTTGTTTGTTAATTTCACCATTCACATAATATTATGTACCCATATAAATAGCCAAATTAAGGTGTATCCATATGAATGGCCCACCCTGTACTGTGGCCTCCTCCTCCCCAATAGCCACCCTATTCCTCTTCAGATTTATTTTAACAGTTTGTGTGCAAAATCTGCACAGTGAATGTGAGGAAACAAATACACCCAACTGCCACCGTCATACCAATTCACATGCACAACTCTTCTTCACTGTGAAAAACACTTGTCGACCGCCATCTGTAAGAAAACAGAAGTGAGACAACACAAAAAAGAGAAAACAACATACATGCATGTACACATACAATGGAAGATATAAAATATTACACATTGCAAAACTAAAGGATACTACAGGGTGGGCCATTTATATGGATACACCTGATTTATGTATACACCCCATATACAACATCATACCATCAATTTTTTTGTTCCAACAGTCTTGGAGTGATCTATCCAATGTGGGTTAGTGTCAGACCAATAGTGGTGGTTTTGTTTGTTAATTTCACCATTCACATAATATTATGTACCCATATAAATAGCCAAATTAAGGTGTATCCATATGAATGGCCCACCCTGTACTGTGGCCTCCTCCTCCCCAATAGCCACCCTATTCCTCTCCAGATTTATTTTAACAGTTAGTGTGCAAAATCTGCACAGCGAATGTGAGGAAACAAATACGCCCAACTGCCACCGTCATACCAATTCACATGCACAACTCTTCTTCACCATGAAAAACACTTGTCGACCGCCATCTGTAATAAAACAGAAGTGAGACAACACAAAAAAGAGAAAACAACATACATGCATGTACACATACAATGGAAGATATAAAATATTACACATTGCAAAACTAAAGGATACTACAGGGTGGGCCATTTATATGGATACACCTGATCTATGTATACACCCCATATACAACATCATATCATACATTTTTTTGTTCCAACAACCTTGGAGTGATCTATCCAATGTGGGTTAGTGTCAGACCAATAGTGGTGGTTTTGTTTGTTAATTTCACCATTCACATAATATTATGTACCCATATAAATAGCCAAATTAAGGTGTATCCATATGAATGGCCCACTCTGTACTGTGGCCTCCTCCTCCCCAATAGCCACCCTATTCCTCTCCACATTTATTTTCTTTAACAGTTAGTGTGCAAAATCTGCACAGTGAATGTGAAGAAACAAATACGCCCAACTGCCACCGTCATACCAATTCCCATGCACAACTCTTCTTCACCATGAAAAACACATGTCGACCGCCATCTGTAAGAAAACAGAAGTGAGACAACACAAAAAAGAGATACCAATTTACATGCATTACCACATACAATAATAGATATAAAATACTACCCATGAAATGCACACAAATTGACCTGTAAAAAAAGATTGTTTATATATGCATACATATCATACTGAAAAAGAGAAAAAAAAGTCAGACAAAAAGAGTAAGAAAGTTGCAAAAAGAAAGAACAAATACATGTTATAACAAACCCGATCCCAAACTCTTCTTCAACATGAAAAATATTTGTCGACCGCCATCTGTAAGAAAACAGAAGAGAGAAAACACAGAAAAAGAAAAAACAACATACATGCATGTACACTTACAATGGAAGATATAAAATATTACACATTGCAAAACTAAAGGATACTACAGGGTGGGCCATTTATATGGATACACCTGATTTATGTATACACCCCATATACAACATCATACCATCAATTTTTTTGTTCCAACAGTCTTGGAGTGATCTAACCAATGTGGGTTAGTGTCAGACCAATAGTGGTGGTTTTGTTTGTTAATTTCACCATTCACATAATATTATGTACCCATATAAATAGCCAAATTAAGGTGTATCCATATGAATGGCCCACCCTGTACTGTGGCCTCCTCCTCCCCAATAGCCATTCTATTCCTCTCCAGATTTATTTTAACAGTTAGTGTGCAAAATCTGCACAGCGAATGTGAGGAAACAAATACGCCCAACTGCCACCGTCATACCAATTCACATGCACAACTCTTCTTCACCATGAAAAACACTTGTCGACCGCCATCTGTAATAAAACAGAAGTGAGACAACACAAAAAAGAGAAAACAACATACATGCATGTACACATACAATGGAAGATATAAAATATTACACATTACAAAACTAAAGGATACTACAGGGTGGGCCATTTATATGGATACACCTGATCTATGTATACACCCCATATACAACATCATACTATCAATTTTTTTGTTCCAACAGTCTTGGAGTGATCTATCCAATGTGGGTTAGTGTCAGACCAATAGTGGTGGTTTTGTTTGTTAATTTCACCATTCACATAAAATTATGTACCCATATAAATAGCCAACTTACGGTGTATCCATATAAATGGCCCACCCTGTACTGTGGCCTCCTCCTCCCCAATAGCCACCCTATTCCTCTCCACATTTATTTTCTTTAACAGTTAGTGTGCAAAATCTGCACAGTGAATGTGAAGAAACAAATACGCCCAACTGCCACCGTCATACCAATTCCCATGCACAACTCTTCTTCACCATGAAAAACACTTGTCGACCGCCATCTGTAAGAAAACAGAAGTGAGACAACACAAAAAAGAGATACCAATTTACATGCATTACCACATACAATAATAGATATAAAATACTACCCATGAAATGCAAACAAATTGACCTGTAAAAAAAGATTGTTTATATATGCATACATATCATACTGAAAAAGAGAAAAAAAAGTCAGACAAAAAGAGTAAGAAAGTTGCAAAAAGAAAGAACAAATACATGTTATAACAAACCCGATCCCAAACTCTTCTTCAACATGAAAAATATTTGTCGACCGCCATCTGTAAGAAAACAGAAGAGAGAAAACACAGAAAAAGAGAAAACAACATACATGCATGTACACTTACAATGGAAGATATAAAATATTACACATTGCAAAACTAAAGGATACTACAGGGTGGGCCATTTATATGGATACACCTGATCTATGTATACACCCCATATACAACATCATACCATCATTTTTTTTGTTCCAACAGTCTTGGAGTGATCTATCCAATGTGGGTTAGTGTCAGACCAATAGTGGTGGTTTTGTTTGTTAATTTCACCATTCACATAAAATTATGTACCCATATAAATAGCCAACTTAAGGTGTATCCATATAAATGGCCCACCCTTTACTGTGGCCTCCTCCCCCCCAATAGCCACCCTATTCCTCTCCACATTTATTTTCTTTAACAGTTAGTGTGCAAAATCTGCACAGTGAATGTGAAGAAACAAATACGCCCAACTGCCACCGTCATACCAATTCCCATGCACAACTCTTCTTCACCATGAAAAACACTTGTCGACCGCCATCTGTAAGAAAACAGAAGTGAGACAACACAAAAAAGAGATACCAATTTACATGCATTACCACATACAATAACAGATATAAAATACTACTCATGAAATGCACACAAATTGACCTGTAAAAAAAGATTGTTTATATATGCATACATATCATACTGAAAAAGAGAAAAAAAAGTCAGACAAAAAGAGTAAGAAAGTTGCAAAAAGAAAGAACAAATACATGTTATAACAAACCCGATCCCAAACTCTTCTTCAACATGAAAAATATTTGTCGACCGTCATCTGTAAGAAAACAGAAGAGAGAAAACACAGAAAAAGAGAAAACAACATACATGCATGTACACTTACAATGGAAGATATAAAATATTACACATTGCAAAACTAAAGGATACTACAGGGTGGGCCATTTATATGGATACACCTGATTTATGTATACACCCCATATACAACATCATACCATCAATTTTTTTGTTCCAACAGTCTTGGAGTGATCTAACCAATGTGGGTTAGTGTCAGACCAATAGTGGTGGTTTTGTTTGTTAATTTCACCATTCACATAATATTATGTACCCATATAAATAGCCAAATTAAGGTGTATCCATATGAATGGCCCACCCTGTACTGTGGCCTCCTCCTCCCCAATAGCCACGCCACCCTATTCCTCTCCAGATTTATTTTAACAGTTAGTGTGCAAAATCTGCACAGCGAATGTGAGGAAACAAATACGCCCAACTGCCACCGTCATACCAATTCACATGCACAACTCTTCTTCACCATGAAAAACACTTGTCGACCGCCATCTGTAATAAAACAGAAGTGAGACAACACAAAAAAGAGAAAACAAAATACATGCATGTACACATACAATGGAAGATATAAAATATTACACATTACAAAACTAAAGGATACTACAGGGTGGGCCATTTATATGGATACACCTGATCTATGTATACACCCCATATACAACATCATACTATCAATTTTTTTGTTCCAACAGTCTTGGAGTGATCTATCCAATGTGGGTTAGTGTCAGACCAATAGTGGTGGTTTTGTTTGTTAATTTCACCATTCACATAAAATTATGTACCCATATAAATAGCCAACTTACGGTGTATCCATATAAATGGCCCACCCTGTACTGTGGCCTCCTCCTCCCCAATAGCCACCCTATTCCTCTCCACATTTATTTTCTTTAACAGTTAGTGTGCAAAATCTGCACAGTGAATGTGAAGAAACAAATACACCCAACTGCCACCGTTATACCAATTCCCATGCACAACTCTTCTTCACCATGAAAAACACTTGTCGACCGCCATCTGTAAGAAAACAGAAGTGAGACAACACAAAAAAGAGATACCAATTTACATGCATTACCACATACAATAACAGATATAAAATACTACCCATGAAATGCACACAAATTGACCTGTAAAAAAAGATTGTTTATATATGCATACATATCATACTGAAAAAGAGATAAAAAGTCAGACAAAAAGAGTAAGAAAGTTGCAAAAAGAAAGAACAAATACATGTTATAACATACCCGATCCCAAACTCTTCTTCAACATGAAAAATATTTGTCGACCGCCATCTGTAAGAAAACAGAAGAGAGATAACACAGAAAAAGAGAAAACAACATACATGCATGTACACTTACAATGGAAGATATACAATATTACACATTGCAAAACTAAAGGATACTACAGGGTGGGCCATTTATATGGATACACCTGATTTATGTATACACCCCATATACAACATCATACCATCAATTTTTTTGTTCCAACAGTCTTCGAGTGATCTATACAATGTGGGTTAGTGTCAGACCAATAGTGGTGGTTTTGTTTGTTAATTTCACCATTCACATAATATTATGTACCCTTATAAATAGCCAAATTAAGGTGTATCCATATGAATGGCCCACCCTGTACTGTGGCCTCCTCCTCCCCAATAGCCACCCTATTCCTCTCCAGATTTATTTTAACAGTTAGTGTGCAAAATCTGCACAGTGAATGTGAGGAAACAAATACGCCCAACTGCCACCGTCATACCAATTCACATGCACAACTCTTCTTCACCATGAAAAACACTTGTCGACCGCCATCTGTAATAAAACAGAAGTGAGACAACACAAAAAAGAGACAACAACATACATGCATGTACACATACAATGGAAGATATAAAATATTACACATTACAAAACTAAAGGATACTACAGGGTGGGCCATTTATATGGATACACCTGATCTATGTATACACCCCATATACAACATCATACTATCAATTTTTTTGTTCCAACAGTCTTGGAGTGATCTATCCAATGTGGGTTAGTGTCAGACCAATAGTGGTGGTTTTGTTTGTTAATTTCACCATTCACATAATATTATGTACCCATATAAATAGCCAAATTAAGGTGTATCCATATGAATGGCCCACCCTGTACTGTGGCCTCCTCCTCCCCAATAGCCACCCTATTCCTCTCCAGATTAATTTTAACAGTTAGTGTGCAAAATCTGCACAGTGAATGTGAGGAAACAAATACGCCCAACTGCCACCGTCATACCAATTCACATGCACAACTCTTCTTCACCATGAAAAACACTTGTCGACCGCCATCTGTAAGAAAAAAGAAGTGAGACAACACAAAAAAGAGAAAACAACATACATGCATGTACACATACAATGGAAGATATAAAATATTACACATTGCAAAACTAAAGGATACTACAGGGTGGGCCATTTATATGGATACACCTGATCTATGTATACACCCCATATACAACCCCATATCATAAATTTTTTTGTTCCAACAACCTTGGAGTGATCTATCCAATGTGGGTTAGTGTCAGACCAATAGTGGTGGTTTTGTTTGTTAATTTCACCATTCACATAAAATTATGTACCCATATAAATAGCCAACTTAAGGTGTATCCATATAAATGGCCCACCCTTTACTGTGGCCTCCTCCTCCCCAATAGCCACCCTATTCCTCTCCACATTTATTTTCTTTAACAGTTAGTGTGCAAAATCTGCACAGTGAATGTGAAGAAACAAATACGCCCAACTGCCACCGTCATACCAATTCCCATGCACAAATCTTCTTCACCATGAAAAACACTTGTCGACCGCCATCTGTAAGAAAACAGAAGTGAGACAACACAAAAAAGAGATACCAATTTACATGCATTATCACATACAATAACAGATATAAAATACTACTCATGAAATGCACACAAATTGACCTGTAAAAAAAGATTGTTTATATATGCATACATATCATACTGAAAAAGAAAAAAAAAAGTCAGACAAAAAGAGTAAGAAAGTTGCAAAAAGAAAGAACAAATACATGTTATAACAAACCCGATCCCAAACTCTTCTTCAACATGAAAAATATTTGTCGACCGCCATCTGTAAGAAAACAGAAGAGAGAAAACACAGAAAAAGAGAAAACAACATACATGCATGTACACTTACAATGGAAGATATAAAATATTACACATTGCAAAACTAAAGGATACTACAGGGTGGGCCATTTATATGGATACACCTGATTTATGTATACACCCCATATACAACATCATACCATCAATTTTTTTGTTCCAACAGTCTTGGAGTGATCTAACCAATGTGGGTTAGTGTCAGACCAATAGTGGTGGTTTTGTTTGTTAATTTCACCATTCACATAAAATTATGTACCCATATAAATAGCCAACTTAAGGTGTATCCATAAAAATGGCCCACCCTGTACTGTGGCCTCCTCCTCCCCAATAGCCACCCTATTCCTCTCCACATTTATTTTCTTTAACAGTTAGTGTGCAAAATCTGCACAGTGAATGTGAAGAAACAAATACGCCCAACTGCCACCGTCATACCAATTCCCATGCACAACTCTTCTTCACCATGAAAAACACTTGTCGACCGCCATCTGTAAGAAAACAGAAGTGAGACAACACAAAAAAGAGATACCAATTTACATGCATTACCACATACAATAACAGATATAAAATACTACCCATGAAATGCACACAAATTGACCTGTAAAAAAAGATTGTTTATATATGCATACATATCATACTGAAAAAGAGAAAAAAAAGTCAGACAAAAAAAGTAAGAAAGTTGCAAAAAGAAAGAACAAATACATGTTATAACAAACCCGATCCCAAACTCTTCTTCAACATGAAAAATATTTGTCGACCGCCATCTGTAAGAAAACAGAAGAGAGAAAACACAGAAAAAGAGAAAACAACATACATGCATGTACACTTACAATGGAAGATATAAAATATTACACATTGCAAAACTAAAGGATACTACAGGGTGGGCCATTTATATGGATACACCTGATCTATGTATACACCCCATATACAACATCATACCATCAATTTTTTTGTTCCAACAGTCTTGGAGTGATCTATCCAATGTGGGTTAGTGTCAGACCAATAGTGGTGGTTTTGTTTGTTAATTTCACCATTCACATAATATTATGTACCCATATAAATAGCCAAATTAAGGTGTATCCATATGAATGGCCCACCCTGTACTGTGGCCTCCTCCTCCCCAATAGCCACCCTATTCCTCTCCAGATTTATTTTAACAGTTAGTGTGCAAAATCTGCACAGTGAATGTGAGGAAACAAATACGCCCAACTGCCACCGTCATACCAATTCACATGCACAACTCTTCTTCACCATGAAAAACACTTGTCGACCGCCATCTGTAATAAAACAGAAGTGAGACAACACAAAAAAAGAGAAAACAACATACATGCATGTACACATACAATGGAAGATATAAAATATTACACATTACAAAACTAAAGGATACTACAGGGTGGGCCATTTATATGGATACACCTGATCTATGTATACACCCCATATACAACATCATACTATCAATTTTTTTGTTCCAACAGTCTTGGAGTGATCTATCCAATGTGGGTTAGTGTCAGACCAATAGTGGTGGTTTTGTTTGTTAATTTCACCATTCACATAATATTATGTACCCATATAAATAGCCAAATTAAGGTGTATCCATATGAATGGCCCACCCTGTACTGTGGCCTACTCCTCCCCAATAGCCACCCTATTCCTCCCTAGATTTATTTTAACAGTTAGTGTGCAAAATCTGCACAGTGAATGTGAGGAAACAAATACGCCCAACTGCCACCGTCATACCAATTCACATGCACAACTCTTCTTCACCATGAAAAACACTTGTCGACCGCCATCTGTAAGAAAACAGAAGTGAGACAACACAAAAAAGAGAAAACAACATACATGCATGTACACATACAATGGAAGATATAAAATATTACACATTGCAAAACTAAAGGATACTACAGGGTGGGCCATTTATATGGATACACCTGATCTATGTATACACCCCATATACAACCCCATATCATACATTTTTTTTGTTCCAACAACCTTGGAGTGATCTATCCAATGTGGGTTAGTGTTAGACCAATAGTGGTGGTTTTGTTTGTTAATTTCACCATTCACATAAAATTATGTACCCATATAAATAGCCAGCTTAAGGTGTATCCATATAAATGGCCCACCCTGTACTGTGGCCTCCTCCTCCCCAATAGCCACCCTATTCCTCTCCACATTTATTTTCTTTAACAGTTAGTGTGCAAAATCTGCACAGTGAATGTGAAGAAACAAATACGCCCAACTGCCACCGTCATACCAATTCCCATGCACAACTCTTCTTCACCATGAAAAACACTTGTCGACTGCCATCTGTAAGAAAACAGAAGTGAGACAACACAAAAAAGAGATACCAATTTACATGCATTACCACATACAATAACAGATATAAAATACTACCCATGAAATGCACACAAATTGACCTGTAAAAAAAGATTGTTTATATATGCATACATATCATACTGAAAAAGAGAAAAAAAAGTCAGACAAAAAGAGTAAGAAAGTTGCAAAAAGAAAGAACAAATACATATTATAACAAAACCGATCCCAAACTCTTCTTCAACATGAAAAATATTTGTCGACCGCCATCTGTAAGAAAACAGAAGAGAGAAAACACAGAAAAAGAGAAAACAACATACATGCATGTACACTTACAATGGAAGATATAAAATATTACACATTGCAAAACTAATGGATACTACAGGGTGGGCCATTTATATGGATACACCTGATCTATGTATACACCCCATGTACAACATCATACTATCAATTTTTTTGTTCCAACAGTCTTGGAGTGATCTATCCAATGTGGGTTAGTGTCAGACCAATAGTGGTGGTTTTGTTTGTTAATTTCACCATTCACATACTATTATGTACCCATATAAATAGCCAAATTAAGGTGTATCCATATGAATGGCCCACCCTGTACTGTGGCCTCCTCCTCCCCAATAGCCACCCTATTCCTCTCCAAATTTATTTTAACAGTTAGTGTGCAAAATCTGCACAGTGAATGTGAGGAAACAAATACGCCCAACTGCCACCGTCATACCAATTCACATGCACAACTCTTCTTCACCATGAAAAACACTTGTCAACCGCCATCTGTAAGAAAACAGAAGTGAGACAACACAAAAAAGAGAAAACAACATACATGCATGTACACATACAATGGAAGATATAAAATATTACACATTGCAAAACTAAAGGATACTACAGGGTGGGCCATTTATATGGATACACCTGATCTATGTATACACCCCATATACAACCCCATATCATACATTTTTTTGTTCCAACAACCTTGGAGTGATCTATCCAATGTGGGTTAGTGTCAGACCAATAGTGGTGGTTTTGTTTGTTAATTTCACCATTCACATAAAATTATGTACCCATATAAATAGCCAACTTAAGGTGTATCCATATAAATGGCCCACCCTTTACTGTGGCCTCCTCCTCCCCAATAGCCACCCTATTCCTCTCCACATTTATTTTCTTTAACAGTTAGTGTGCAAAATCTGCACAGTGAATGTGAAGAAACAAATACGCCCAACTGCCACCGTCATACCAATTCCCATGCACAACTCTTCTTCACCATGAAAAACACTTGTCGACCGCCATCTGTAAGAAAACAGAAGTGAGACAACACAAAAAAGAGATACCAATTTACATGCATTACCACATACAATAACAGATATAAAATACTACTCATGAAATGCACACAAATTGACCTGTAAAAAAAGATTGTTTATATATGCATACATATCATACTGAAAAAGAGAAAAAAAAGTCAGACAAAAAGAGTAAGAAAGTTGCAAAAAGAAAGAACAAATACATGTTATAACAAACCCGATCCCAAACTCTTCTTCAACATGAAAAATATTTGTCGACCGCCATCTGTAAGAAAACAGAAGAGAGAAAACACAGAAAAAGAGAAAACAACATACATGCATGTACACTTACAATGGAAGATATAAAATATTACACATTGCAAAACTAAAGGATACTACAGGGTGGGCCATTTATATGTATACACCTGATTTATGTATACACCCCATATACAACATCATACCATCAATTTTTTTGTTCCAACAGTCTTGGAGTGATCTAACCAATGTGGGTTAGTGTCAGACCAATAGTGGTGGTTTTGTTTGTTAATTTCACCATTCACATAATATTATGTACCCATATAAATAGCCAAATTAAGGTGTATCCATATGAATGGCCCACCCTGTACTGTGGCCTCCTCCTCCCCAATAGCCACCCTATTCCTCTCCAGATTTATTTTAACAGTTAGTGTGCAAAATCTGCACAGCGAATGTGAGGAAACAAATATGCCCAACTGCCACCGTCATACCAATTCACATGCACAACTCTTCTTCACCATGAAAAACACTTGTCGACCGCCATCTGTAATAAAACAGAAGTGAGACAACACAAAAAAGAGAAAACAACATACATGCATGTACACATACAATGGAAGATATAAAATATTACACATTGCAAAACTAAAGGATACTACAGGGTGGGCCATTTATATGGATACACCTGATCTATGTATACACCCCATATACAACATCATACTATCAATTTTTTTGTTCCAACAGTCTTGGAGTGATCTATCCAATGTGGGTTAGTGTCAGACCAATAGTGGTGGTTTTGTTTGTTAATTTCACCATTCACATAAAATTATGTACCCATATAAATAGCCAACTTAAGGTGTATCCATATAAATGGCCCACCCTGTACTGTGGCCTCCTCCTCCCCAATAGCCACCCTATTACTCTCCACATTTATTTTCTTTAACAGTTAGTGTGCAAAATCTGCACAGTGAATGTGAAGAAACAAATACGCCCAACTGCCACCGTCATACCAATTCCCATGCACAACTCTTCTTCACCATGAAAAACACTTGTCGACCGCCATCTGTAAGAAAACAGAAGTGAGACAACACAAAAAAGAGATACCAATTTACATGCATTACCACATACAATAACAGATATAAAATACTACCCATGAAATGCACACAAATTGACCTGTAAAAAAAGATTGTTTATATATGCATACATATCATACTGAAAAAGAGAAAAAAAAGTCAGACAAAAAGAGTAAGAAAGTTGCAAAAAGAAAGAACAAATACATGTTATAACAAACCCGATCCCAAACTCTTCTTCAACATGAAAAATATTTGTCGACCGCCATCTGTAAGAAAACAGAAGAGAGAAAACACAGAAAAAGAGAAAACAACATACATGCATGTACACTTACAATGGAAGATATAAAATATTACACATTGCAAAACTAAAGGATACTACAGGGTGGGCCATTTATATGGATACACCTGATCTATGTATACACCCCATATACAACATCATACCATCAATTTTTTTGTTCCAACAGTCTTGGAGTGATCTATCCAATGTGGGTTAGTGTCAGACCAATAGTGGTGGTTTTGTTTGTTAATTTCACCATTCACATAATATTATGTACCCATATAAATAGCCAAATTAAGGTGTATCCATATGAATGGCCCACCCTGTACTGTGGCCTCCTCCTCCCCAATAGCCACCCTATTCCTCTCCAGATTTATTTTAACAGTTAGTGTGCAAAATCTGCACAGCGAATGTGAGGAAACAAATACGCCCAACTGCCACCGTCATATTAATTCACATGCACAACTCTTCTTCACCATGAAAAACACTTGTCGACCGCCATCTATAATAAAACAGAAGTGAGACAACACAAAAAAGAGAAAACAACATACATGCATGTACACATACAATGGAAGATATAAAATATTACACATTGCAAAACTAAAGGATACTACAGGGTGGGCCATTTATATGGATACACCTGATCTATGTATACACCCCATATACAACATCATACTATCAATTTTTTTGTTCCAACAGTCTTGGAGTGATCTATCCAATGTGGGTTAGTGTCAGACCAATAGTGGTGGTTTTGTTTGTTAATTTCACCATTCACATAATATTATGTACCCATATAAATAGCCAAATTAAGGTGTATCCATATGAATGGCCCACCCTGTACTGTGGCCTCCTCCTCCCCAATAGCCACCCTATTCCTCTCCAGATTTATTTTAACAGTTAGTGTGCAAAATCTGCACAGTGAATGTGAGGAAACAAATACGCCCAACTGCCACCGTCATACCAATTCACATGCACAACTCTTCTTCACCATGAAAAACACTTGTCGACCGCCATCTGTAAGAAAACAGAAGTGAGACAACACAAAAAAGAGAAAACAACATACATGCATGTACACATACAATGGAAGATATAAAATATTACACATTGCAAAAGTAAAGGATACTACAGGGTGGGCCATTTATATGGATACACCTGATCTATGTATACACCCCATATACAACCCCATATCATACATTTTTTTGTTCCAACAACCTTGGAGTGATCTATCCAATGTGGGTTAGTGTCAGACCAATAGTGGTGGTTTTGTTTGTTAATTTCACCATTCACATAAAATTATGTACCCATATAAATAGCCAACTTACGGTGTATCCATATAAATGGCCCACCCTGTACAGGGCCTCCTCCTCCCCAATAGCCACCCTTTTCCTCTCCACATTTATTTTCTTTAACAGTTAGTGTGCAAAATCTGCACAGTGAATGTGAAGAAACAAATATGCCCAACTGCCACCGTCATACCAATTCCCATGCACAACTCTTCTTCACCATGAAAAACACTTGACGACCGCCATCTGTAAGAAAACAGAAGTGAGACAACACAAAAAAGAGATACCAATTTACATGCATTACCACATACAATAACAGATATAAAATACTACCCATGAAATGCACACAAATTGACCTGTAAAAAAATATTTTTTATATATGCATACATATCATACTGAAAAAGAGAAAAAAAAGTCAGACAAAAAGAGTAAGAAAGTTGCAAAAAGAAAGAACAAATACATGTTATAACAAACCCGATCCCAAACTCTTCTTCAACATGAAAAATATTTGTCGACCGCCATCTGTAAGAAAACAGAAGAGAGAAAACACAGAAAAAGAGAAAACAACATACATGCATGTACACATACAATGGAAGATATAAAATATTACACATTGCAAAACTAAAGGATACTACAGGGTGGGCCATTTATATGGATACACCTGATCTATGTATACACCCCATATACAACATCATACCATCAATTTTTTTGTTCCAACAGTCTTGGAGTGATCTATCCAATGTGGGTTAGTGTCAGACCAATAGTGGTGGTTTTGTTTGTTAATTTCACCATTCACATAATATTATGTACCACTACCCATATAAATAGCCAAATTAAGGTGTATCCATATGAATGGCCCACCCTGTACTGTGGCCTCCTCCTCCCCAATAGCCACCCTATTCCTCTCCAGATTTATTTTAACAGTTAGTGTGCAAAATCTGCACAGCGAATGTGAGGAAACAAATACGCCCAACTGCCACCGTCATACCAATTCACATGCACAACTCTTCTTCACCATGAAAAACACTTGTCGACTGCCATCTGTAATAAAACAGAAGTGAGACAACACAAAAAAGAGAAAACAACATACATGCATGTACACATACAATGGAAGATATAAAATATTACACATTGCAAAACTAAAGGATACTACAGGGTGGGCCATTTATATGGATACACCTGATCTATGTATACACCCCATATACAACATCATACTATCAATTTTTTTGTTCCAACAGTCTTGGAGTGATCTATCCAATGTGAGTTAGTGTCAGACCAATAGTGGTGGTTTTGTTTGTTAATTTCACCATTCACATAATATTATGTACCCATATAAATAGCCAAATTAAGGTGTATCCATATGAATGGCCCACCCTGTACTGTGGCCTCCTCCTCCCCAATAGCCACCCTATTCCTCTCCAGATTTATTTTAACAGTTAGTGTGCAAAATCTGCACAGTGAATGTGAGGAAACAAATACGCCCAACTGCCACCGTCATACCAATTCACATGCACAACTCTTCTTCACCATGAAAAACACTTGTCGACCGCCATCTGTAAGAAAACAGAAGTGAGACAACACAAAAAAGAGAAAACAACATACATGCATGTACACATACAATGGAAGATATAAAATATTACACATTGCAAAAGTAAAGGATACTACAGGGTGGGCCATTTATATGGATACACCTGATCTATGTATACACCCCATATACAACCCCATATCATACATTTTTTTGTTCCAACAGTCTTGGAGTGATCTAACCAATGTGGGTTAGTGTCAGACCAATAGTGGTGGTTTTGTTTGTTAATTTCACCATTCACATAATATTATGTACCCATATAAATAGCCAAATTAAGGTGTATCCATATGAATGGCCCACCCTGTACTGTGGCCTCCTCCTCCCCAATAGCCACCCTATTCCTCTCCACATTTATTTTCTTTAACAGTTAGTGTGCAAAATCTGCACAGTGAATGTGAAGAAACAAATACGCCCAACTGCCACCGTCATACCAATTCCCATGCACAACTCTTCTTCACCATGAAAAACACTTGTAGACCGCCATCTGTAAGAAAACAGAAGTGAGACAACACAAAAAAGAGATACCAATTTACATGCATTACCACATACAATAATAGATATAAAATACTACCCATGAAATGCACACAAATTGACCTGTAAAAAAAGATTGTTTATATACGCATACATATCATACTGAAAAAGAGAAAAAAAAAGTCAGACAAAAAGAGTAAGAAAGTTGCAAAAAGAAAGAACAAATACATGTTATAACAAACCCGATCCCAAACTCTTCTTCAACATGAAAAATATTTGTCGACCGCCATCTGTAAGAAAACAGAAGAGAGAAAACACAGAAAAAGAGAAAACAACATACATGCATGTACACTTACAATGGAAGATATAAAATATTACACATTGCAAAACTAAAGGATACTACAGGGTGGGCCATTTATATGGATACACCTGATTTATGTATACACCCCATATACAACATCATACCATCAATTTTTTTGTTCCAACAGTCTTGGAGTGATCTAACCAATGTGGGTTAGTGTCAGACCAATAGTGGTGGTTTTGTTTGTTAATTTCACCATTCACATAATATTATGTACCCATATAAACAGCCCAATTAAGGTGTAACCATATGAATGGCCCACCCTGTACTGTGGCCTCCTCCTCCCCAATAGCCACCCTATTCCTCTCCAGATTTATTTTAACAGTTAGTGTGCAAAATCTGCACAGCGAATGTGAGGAAACAAATACGCCCAACTGCCACCGTCATATTAATTCACATGCACAACTCTTCTTCACCATGAAAAACACTTGTCGACCGCCATCTATAATAAAACAGAAGTGAGACAACACAAAAAAAGAGAAAACAACATACATGCATGTACACATACAATGGAAGATATAAAATATTACACATTGCAAAACTAAAGGATACTACAGGGTGGGCCATTTATATGGATACACCTGATCTATGTATACACCCCATATACAACATCATACTATCAATTTTTTTGTTCCAACAGTCTTGGAGTGATCTATCCAATGTGGGTTAGTGTCAGACCAATAGTGGTGGTTTTGTTTGTTAATTTCACCATTCACATAATATTATGTACCCATATAAATAGCCAAATTAAGGTGTATCCATATGAATGGCCCACCCTGTACTGTGGCCTCCTCCTCCCCAATAGCCACCCTATTCCTCTCCAGATTTATTTTAACAGTTAGTGTGCAAAATCTGCACAGTGAATGTGAGGAAACAAATACGCCCAACTGCCACCGTCATACCAATTCACATGCACAACTCTTCTTCACCATGAAAAACACTTGTCGACCGCCATCTGTAAGAAAACAGAAGTGAGACAACACAAAAAAGAGAAAACAACATACATGCATGTACACATACAATGGAAGATATAAAATATTACACATTGCAAAAGTAAAGGATACTACAGGGTGGGCCATTTATATGGATACACCTGATCTATGTATACACCCCATATACAACCCCATATCATACATTTTTTTGTTCCAACAACCTTGGAGTGATCTATCCAATGTGGGTTAGTGTCAGACCAATAGTGGTGGTTTTGTTTGTTAATTTCACCATTCACATAAAATTATGTACCCATATAAATAGCCAACTTACGGTGTATCCATATAAATGGCCCACCCTGTACAGGGCCTCCTCCTCCCCAATAGCCACCCTTTTCCTCTCCACATTTATTTTCTTTAACAGTTAGTGTGCAAAATCTGCACAGTGAATGTGAAGAAACAAATACGCCCAACTGCCACCGTCATACCAATTCCCATGCACAACTCTTCTTCACCATGAAAAACACTTGACGACCGCCATCTGTAAGAAAACAGAAGTGAGACAACACAAAAAAGAGATACCAATTTACATGCATTACCACATACAATAACAGATATAAAATACTACCCATGAAATGCACACAAATTGACCTGTAAAAAAATATTTTTTATATATGCATACATATCATACTGAAAAAGAGAAAAAAAGTCAGACAAAAAGAGTAAGAAAGTTGCAAAAAGAAAGAACAAATACATGTTATAACAAACCCGATCCCAAACTCTTCTTCAACATGAAAAATATTTGTCGACCGCCATCTGTAAGAAAACAGAAGAGAGAAAACACAGAAAAAGAGAAAACAACATACATGCATGTACACTTACAATGGAAGATATAAAATATTACACATTGCAAAACTAAAGGATACTACAGGGTGGGCCATTTATATGGATACACCTGATTTATGTATACACCCCATATACAACATCATACCATCAATTTTTTTGTTCCAACAGTCTTGGAGTGATCTAACCAATGTGGGTTAGTGTCAGACCAATAGTGGTGGTTTTGTTTGTTAATTTCACCATTCACATAATATTATGTACCCATATAAACAGCCCAATTAAGGTGTAACCATATGAATGGCCCACCCTGTACTGTGGCCTCCTCCTCCCCAATAGCCACCCTATTCCTCTCCAGATTTATTTTAACAGTTAGTGTGCAAAATCTGCACAGCGAATGTGAGGAAACAAATACGCCCAACTGCCACCGTCATATTAATTCACATGCACAACTCTTCTTCACCATGAAAAACACTTGTCGACCGCCATCTATAATAAAACAGAAGTGAGACAACACAAAAAAGAGAAAACAACATACATGCATGTACACATACAATGGAAGATATAAAATATTACACATTGCAAAACTAAAGGATACTACAGGGTGGGCCATTTATATGGATACACCTGATCTATGTATACACCCCATATACAACATCATACTATCAATTTTTTTGTTCCAACAGTCTTGGAGTGATCTATCCAATGTGGGTTAGTGTCAGACCAATAGTGGTGGTTTTGTTTGTTAATTTCACCATTCACATAATATTATGTACCCATATAAATAGCCAAATTAAGGTGTATCCATATGAATGGCCCACCCTGTACTGTGGCCTCCTCCTCCCCAATAGCCACCCTATTCCTCTCCAGATTTATTTTAACAGTTAGTGTGCAAAATCTGCACAGTGAATGTGAGGAAACAAATACGCCCAACTGCCACCGTCATACCAATTCACATGCACAACTCTTCTTCACCATGAAAAACACTTGTCGACCGCCATCTGTAAGAAAACAGAAGTGAGACAACACAAAAAAGAGAAAACAACATACATGCATGTACACATACAATGGAAGATATAAAATATTACACATTGCAAAAGTAAAGGATACTACAGGGTGGGCCATTTATATGGATACACCTGATCTATGTATACACCCCATATACAACCCCATATCATACATTTTTTTGTTCCAACAACCTTGGAGTGATCTATCCAATGTGGGTTAGTGTCAGACCAATAGTGGTGGTTTTGTTTGTTAATTTCACCATTCACATAAAATTATGTACCCATATAAATAGCCAACTTACGGTGTATCCATATAAATGGCCCACCCTGTACAGGGCCTCCTCCTCCCCAATAGCCACCCTTTTCCTCTCCACATTTATTTTCTTTAACAGTTAGTGTGCAAAATCTGCACAGTGAATGTGAAGAAACAAATACGCCCAACTGCCACCGTCATACCAATTCCCATGCACAACTCTTCTTCACCATGAAAAACACTTGACGACCGCCATCTGTAAGAAAACAGAAGTGAGACAACACAAAAAAGAGATACCAATTTACATGCATTACCACATACAATAACAGATATAAAATACTACCCATGAAATGCACACAAATTGACCTGTAAAAAAATATTTTTTATATATGCATACATATCATACTGAAAAAGAGAAAAAAAGTCAGACAAAAAGAGTAAGAAAGTTGCAAAAAGAAAGAACAAATACATGTTATAACAAACCCGATCCCAAACTCTTCTTCAACATGAAAAATATTTGTCGACCGCCATCTGTAAGAAAACAGAAGAGAGAAAACACAGAAAAAGAGAAAACAACATACATGCATTTACACTTACAATGGAAGATATAAAATATTACACATTGCAAAACTAAAGGATACTACAGGGTGGGCCATTTATATGGATACACCTGATCTATGTATACACCCCATATACAACATCATACCATCAATTTTTTTGTTCCAACAGTCTTGGAGTGATCTATCCAATGTGGGTTAGTGTCAGACCAATAGTGGTGGTTTTGTTTGTTAATTTCACCATTCACATAATATTATGTACCACTACCCATATAAATAGCCAAATTAAGGTGTATCCATATGAATGGCCCACCCTGTACTGTGGCCTCCTCCTCCCCAATAGCCACCCTATTCCTCTCCAGATTTATTTTAACAGTTAGTGTGCAAAATCTGCACAGCGAATGTGAGGAAACAAATACGCCCAACTGCCACCGTCATACCAATTCACATGCACAACTCTTCTTCACCATGAAAAACACTTGTCGACTGCCATCTGTAATAAAACAGAAGTGAGACAACACAAAAAAGAGAAAACAACATACATGCATGTACACATACAATGGAAGATATAAAATATTACACATTGCAAAACTAAAGGATACTACAGGGTGGGCCATTTATATGGATACACCTGATCTATGTATACACCCCATATACAACATCATACTATCAATTTTTTTGTTCCAACAGTCTTGGAGTGATCTATCCAATGTGAGTTAGTGTCAGACCAATAGTGGTGGTTTTGTTTGTTAATTTCACCATTCACATAATATTATGTACCCATATAAATAGCCAAATTAAGGTGTATCCATATGAATGGCCCACCCTGTACTGTGGCCTCCTCCTCCCCAATAGCCACCCTATTCCTCTCCAGATTTATTTTAACAGTTAGTGTGCAAAATCTGCACAGTGAATGTGAGGAAACAAATACGCCCAACTGCCACCGTCATACCAATTCACATGCACAACTCTTCTTCACCATGAAAAACACTTGTCGACCGCCATCTGTAAGAAAACAGAAGTGAGACAACACAAAAAAGAGAAAACAACATACATGCATGTACACATACAATGGAAGATATAAAATATTACACATTGCAAAAGTAAAGGATACTACAGGGTGGGCCATTTATATGGATACACCTGATCTATGTATACACCCCATATACAACCCCATATCATACATTTTTTTGTTCCAACAGTCTTGGAGTGATCTAACCAATGTGGGTTAGTGTCAGACCAATAGTGGTGGTTTTGTTTGTTAATTTCACCATTCACATAATATTATGTACCCATATAAATAGCCAAATTAAGGTGTATCCATATGAATGGCCCACCCTGTACTGTGGCCTCCTCCTCCCCAATAGCCACCCTATTCCTCTCCACATTTATTTTCTTTAACAGTTAGTGTGCAAAATCTGCACAGTGAATGTGAAGAAACAAATACGCCCAACTGCCACCGTCATACCAATTCCCATGCACAACTCTTCTTCACCATGAAAAACACTTGTCGACCGCCATCTGTAAGAAAACAGAAGTGAGACAACACAAAAAAGAGATACCAATTTACATGCATTACCACATACAATAATAGATATAAAATACTACCCATGAAATGCACACAAATTGACCTGTAAAAAAAGATTGTTTATATACGCATACATATCATACTGAAAAAGAGAAAAAAAAAGTCAGACAAAAAGAGTAAGAAAGTTGCAAAAAGAAAGAACAAATACATGTTATAACAAACCCGATCCCAAACTCTTCTTCAACATGAAAAATATTTGTCGACCGCCATCTGTAAGAAAACAGAAGAGAGAAAACACAGAAAAAGAGAAAACAACATACATGCATGTACACTTACAATGGAAGATATAAAATATTACACATTGCAAAACTAAAGGATACTACAGGGTGGGCCATTTATATGGATACACCTGATTTATGTATACACCCCATATACAACATCATACCATCAATTTTTTTGTTCCAACAGTCTTGGAGTAATCTAACCAATGTGGGTTAGTGTCAGACCAATAGTGGTGGTTTTGTTTGTTAATTTCACCATTCACATAATATTATGTACCCATATAAATAGCCAACTTAAGGTGTATCCATATAAATGGCCCACCCTTTACTGTGGCCTCCTCCTCCCCAATAGCCACCCTATTCCTCTCCAGATTTATTTTAACAGTTAGTGTGCAAAATCTGCACAGCGAATGTGAGGAAACAAATACGCCCAACTGCCACCGTCATACCAATTCACATGCACAACTCTTCTTCACCATGAAAAACACTTGTCGACCGCCATCTGTAATAAACCGAAGTGAGACAACACAAAAAAGAGATACCAATTTACATGCATTACCACATACAATAACAGATATAAAATACTACCCATGAAATGCACACAAATTGACCTGTAAAAAAAGATTATTTATATATGCATACATATCATACTGAAAAAGAGAAAAAAAAGTCAGACAAAAAGAGTAAGAAAGTTGCAAAAAGAAAGAACAAATACATGTTATAACAAACCCGATCCCAAACTCTTCTTCAACATGAAAAATATTTGTCGACCGCCATCTGTAAGAAAACAGAAGAGAGAAAACACAGAAAAAGAGAAAACAACATACATGCATGTACACTTACAATGGAAGATATAAAATATTACACATTGCAAAACTAAAGGATACTACAGGGTGGGCCATTTATATGGATACACCTGATTTATGTATACACCCCATATACAACATCATACCATACATGTTTTTGTTCCAACAGTCTTGGAGTGATCTAACCAATGTGGGTTAGTGTCAGACCAATAGTGGTGGTTTTGTTTGTTAATTTCACCATTCACATAATATTATGTACCCATATAAATAGCCAAATTAAGGTGTATCCATATGAATGGCCCACCCTGTACTGTGGCCTCCTCCTCCCCAATAGCCACCCTATTCCTCTCCAGATTTATTTTAACAGTTAGTGTGCAAAATCTGCACAGCGAATGTGAGGAAACAAATATGCCCAACTGCCACCGTCAAACCAATTCACATGCACAACTCTTCTTCACCATGAAAAACACTTGTCGACCGCCATCTGTAATAAAACAGAAGTGAGACAACACAAAAAAGAGAAAACAACATACATGCATGTACACATACAATGGAAGATATAAAATATTACACATTGCAAAACTAAAGGATACTACAGGGTGGGCCATTTATATGGATACACCTGATCTATGTATACACCCCATATACAACATCATACCATCAATTTTTTTGTTCCAACAGTCTTGGAGTGATCTATCCAATGTGGGTTAGTGTCAGACCAATAGTGGTGGTTTTGTTTGTTAATTTCACCATTCACATAATATTATGTACCCATATAAATAGCCAAATTAAGGTGTATCCATATGAATGGCCCACCCTGTACTGTGGCCTCCTCCTCCCCAATAGCCACCCTATTCCTCTCCAGATTTATTTTAACAGTTAGTGTGCAAAATCTGCACAGTGAATGTGAGGAAACAAATACGCCCAACTGCCACCGTCATACCAATTCACATGCACAACTCTTCTTCACCATGAAAAACACTTGTCGACCGCCATCTGTAATAAAACAGAAGTGAGACAACACAAAAAAGAGAAAACAACATACATGCATGTACACATACAATGGAAGATATAAAATATTACACATTACAAAACTAAAGGATACTACAGGGTGGGCCATTTATATGGATACACCTGATCTATGTATACACCCCATATACAACCCCATATCATACATTTTTTTGTTCCAACAACCTTGGAGTGATCTATCCAATGTGGGTTAGTGTCAGACCAATAGTGGTGGTTTTGTTTGTTAATTTCACCATTCACATAAAATTATGTACCCATATAAATAGCCAACTTACGGTGTATCCATATAAATGGCCCACCCTGTACAGGGCCTCCTCCTCCCCAATAGCCACCCTTTTCCTCTCCACATTTATTTTCTTTAACAGTTAGTGTGCAAAATCTGCACAGTGAATGTGAAGAAACAAATACGCCCAACTGCCACCGTCATACCAATTCCCATGCACAACTCTTCTTCACCATGAAAAACACTTGTCGACCGCCATCTGTAAGAAAACAGAAGTGAGACAACACAAAAAAGAGATACCAATTTACATGCATTACCACATACAATAATAGATATAAAATACTACCCATGAAATGCACACAAATTGACCTGTAAAAAAAGATTGTTTATATATGCATACATATCATACTGAAAAAGAGAAAAAAAAGTCAGACAAAAAGAGTAAGACAGTTGCAAAAAGAAAGAACAAATACATGTTATAACAAACCCGATCCCAAACTCTTCTTCAACATGAAAAATGTTTGTCGACCGCCATCTGTAAGAAAACAGAAGAGAGAAAACACAGAAAAAGAGAAAACAACATACATGCATGTACACTTACAATGGAAGATATAAAATATTACACATTGCAAAACTAAAGGATACTACAGGGTGGGCCATTTATATGGATACACCTGATCTATGTATACACCCCATGTACAACATCATACTATCATTTTTTTTGTTCCAACAGTCTTGGAGTGATCTATCCAATGTGGGTTAGTGTCAGACCAATAGTGGTGGTTTTGTTTGTTAATTTCACCATTCACATACTATTATGTACCCATATAAATAGCCAAATTAAGGTGTATCCATATGAATGGCCCACCCTGTACTGTGGCCTCCTCCTCCCCAATAGCCACCCTATTCCTCTCCAGATTTATTTTAACAGTTAGTGTGCAAAATCTGCACAGTGAATGTGAGGAAACAAATACGCCCAACTGCCACCGTCATACCAATTCACATGCACAACTCTTCTTCACCATGAAAAACACTTGTCGACCGCCATCTGTAAGAAAACAGAAGTGAGACAACACAAAGAAGAGAAAACAACATACATGCATGTACACATACAATGGAAGATATAAAATATTACACATTGCAAAACTAAAGGATACTACAGGGTGGGCCATTTATATGGATACACCTGATCTATGTATACACCCCATATACAACCCCATATCATACATTTTTTTGTTCCAACAACCTTGGAGTGATCTATCCAATGTGGGTTAGTGTCAGACCAATAGTGGTGGTTTTGTTTGTTAATTTCACCATTCACATAAAATTATGTACCCATATAAATAGCCAACTTAAGGTGTATCCATATAAATGGCCCACCCTGTACTGTGGCCTCCTCCTCCCCAATAGCCACCCTATTCCTCTCCACATTTATTTTCTTTAACAGTTAGTGTGCAAAATCTGCACAGTGAATGTGAAGAAACAAATACGCCCAACTGCCACCGTCATACCAATTCCCATGCACAACTCTTCTTCACCATGAAAAACACTTGTCGACCGCCATCTGTAAGAAAACAGAAGTGAGACAACACAAAAAAGAGATACCAATTTACACGCATTACCACATACAATAATAGATATAAAATACTACCCATGAAATGCACACAAATTGACCTGTAAAAAAAGATTGTTTATATATGCATACATATCATACTGAAAAAGAGAAAAAAAAGTCAGACAAAAAGAGTAAGAAAGTTGCAAAAAGAAAGAACAAATACATGTTATAACAAACCCGATCCCAAACTCTTCTTCAACATGAAAAATATTTGTCGACCGCCATCTGTAAGAAAACAGAAGAGAGAAAACACAGAAAAAGAGAAAACAACATACATGCATGTACACTTACAATGGAAGATATAAAATATTACACATTGCAAAACTAAAGGATACTACAGGGTGGGCCATTTATATGGATACACCTGATCTATGTATACACCCCATATACAACATCATACCATCAATTTTTTTGTCCCAACAGTCTTGGAGTGATCTATCCAATGTGGGTTAGTGTCAGACCAATAGTGGTGGTTTTGTTTGTTAATTTCACCATTCACATAAAATTATGTACCCATATAAATAGCCAACTTAAGGTGTATCCATATAAATGGCCCACCCTTTACTGTGGCCTCCTCCTCCCCAATAGCCACCCTATTCCTCTCCACATTTATTTTCTTTAACAGTTAGTGTGCAAAATCTGCACAGTGAATGTGAAGAAACAAATACGCCCAACTGCCACCGTCATACCAATTCCCATGCACAACTCTTCTTCACCATGAAAAACACTTGTCGACCGCCATCTGTAAGAAAACAGAAGTGAGACAACACAAAAAAGAGATACCAATTTACATGCATTACCACATACAATAACAGATATAAAATACTACTCATGAAATGCACACAAATTGACCTGTAAAAAAAGATTGTTTATATATGCATACATATCATACTGAAAAAGAGAAAAAAAAGTCAGACAAAAAGAGTAAGAAAGTTGCAAAAAGAAAGAACAAATACATGTTATAACAAACCCGATCCCAAACTCTTCTTCAACATGAAAAATATTTGTCGACCGCCATCTGTAAGAAAACAGAAGAGAGAAAACACAGAAAAAGAGAAAACAACATACATGCATGTACACTTACAATGGAAGATATAAAATATTACACATTGCAAAACTAAAGGATACTACAGGGTGGGCCATTTATATGGATACACCTGATCTATGTATACACCCCATATACAACATCATACCATCAATTTTTTTGTTCCAACAGTCTTGGAGTGATCTATCCAATGTGGGTTAGTGTCAGACCAATAGTGGTGGTTTTGTTTGTTAATTTCACCATTCACATAATATTATGTACCCATATAAATAGCCAAATTAAGGTGTATCCATATGAATGGCCCACCCTGTACTGTGGCCTCCTCCTCCCCAATAGCCACCCTATTCCTCTCCAGATTTATTTTAACAGTTAGTGTGCAAAATCTGCACAGCGAATGTGAGGAAACAAATACGCCCAACTGCCACCGTCATATTAATTCACATGCACAACTCTTCTTCACCATGAAAAACACTTGTCGACCGCCATCTATAATAAAACAGAAGTGAGACAACACAAAAAAGAGAAAACAACATACATGCATGTACACATACAATGGAAGATATAAAATATTACACATTGCAAAACTAAAGGATACTACAGGGTGGGCCATTTATATGGATACACCTGATCTATGTATACACCCCATATACAACATCATACTATCAATTTTTTTGTTCCAACAGTCTTGGAGTGATCTATCCAGTGTGGGTTAGTGTCAGACCAATAGTGGTGGTTTTGTTTGTTAATTTCACCATTCACATAATATTATGTACCCATATAAATAGCCAAATTAAGGTGTATCCATATGAATGGCCCACCCTGTACTGTGGCCTCCTCCTCCCCAATAGCCACCCTATTCCTCTCCAGATTTATTTTAACAGTTAGTGTGCAAAATCTGCACAGTGAATGTGAGGAAACAAATACGCCCAACTGCCACCGTCATACCAATTCACATGCACAACTCTTCTTCACCATGAAAAACACTTGTCGACCGCCATCTGTAAGAAAACAGAAGTGAGACAACACAAAAAAGAGAAAACAACATACATGCATGTACACATACAATGGAAGATATAAAATATTACACATTGCAAAAGTAAAGGATACTACAGGGTGGGCCATTTATATGGATACACCTGATCTATGTATACACCCCATATACAACCCCATATCATACATTTTTTTGTTCCAACAACCTTGGAGTGATCTATCCAATGTGGGTTAGTGTCAGACCAATAGTGGTGGTTTTGTTTGTTAATTTCACCATTTACATAAAATTATGTACCCATATAAATAGCCAACTTACGGTGTATCCATATAAATGGCCCACCCTGTACAGGGCCTCCTCCTCCCCAATAGCCACCCTTTTCCTCTCCACATTTATTTTCTTTAACAGTTAGTGTGCAAAATCTGCACAGTGAATGTGAAGAAACAAATACGCCCAACTGCCACCGTCATACCAATTCCCATGCACAACTCTTCTTCACCATGAAAAACACTTGACCACCGCCATCTGTAAGAAAACAGAAGTGAGACAACACAAAAAAGAGATACCAATTTACATGCATTACCACATACAATAACAGATATAAAATACTACCCATGAAATGCACACAAATTGACCTGTAAAAAAATATTTTTTATATATGCATACATATCATACTGAAAAAGAGAAAAAAAAGTCAGACAAAAAGAGTAAGAAAGTTGCAAAAAGAAAGAACAAATACATGTTATAACAAACCCGATCCCAAACTCTTCTTCAACATGAAAAATATTTGTCGACCGCCATCTGTAAGAAAACAGAAGAGAGAAAACACAGAAAAAGAGAAAACAACATACATGCATGTACACTTACAATGGAATATATAAAATATTACACATTGCAAAACTAAAGGATACTACAGGGTGGGCCATTTATATGGATACACCTGATCTATGTATACACCCCATATACAACATCATACCATCAATTTTTTTGTTCCAACAGTCTTGGAGTGATCTATCCAATGTGGGTTAGTGTCAGACCAATAGTGGTGGTTTTGTTTGTTAATTTCACCATTCACATAATATTATGTACCCATATAAATAGCCAAATTAAGGTGTATCCATATGAATGGCCCACCCTGTACTGTGGCCTCCTCCTCCCCAATAGCCACCCTATTCCTCTCCAGATTTATTTTAACAGTTAGTGTGCAAAATCTGCACAGCGAATGTGAGGAAACAAATACGCCCAACTGCCACCGTCATACCAATTCACATGCACAACTCTTCTTCACCATGAAAAACACTTGTCGACTGCCATCTGTAATAAAACAGAAGTGAGACAACACAAAAAAGAGAAAACAACATACATGCATGTACACATACAATGGAAGATATAAAATATTACACATTGCAAAACTAAAGGATACTACAGGGTGGGCCATTTATATGGATACACCTGATCTATGTATACACCCCATATACAACATCATACTATCAATTTTTTTGTTCCAACAGTCTTGGAGTGATCTATCCAATGTGGGTTAGTGTCAGACCAATAGTGGTGGTTTTGTTTGTTAATTTCACCATTCACATAATATTATGTACCCATATAAATAGCCAAATTAAGGTGTATCCATATGAATGGCCCACCCTGTACTGTGGCCTCCTCCTCCCCAATAGCCACCCTATTCCTCTCCAGATTTATTTTAACAGTTAGTGTGCAAAATCTGCACAGTGAATGTGAGGAAACAAATACGCCCAACTGCCACCGTCATACCAATTCACATGCACAACTCTTCTTCACCATGAAAAACACTTGTCGACCGCCATCTGTAAGAAAACAGAAGTGAGACAACACGAAAAAGAGAAAACAACATACATGCATGTACACATACAATGGAAGATATAAAATATTACACATTGCAAAAGTAAAGGATACTACAGGGTGGGCCATTTATATGGATACACCTGATCTATGTATACACCCCATATACAACCCCATATCATACATTTTTTTGTTCCAACAGTCTTGGAGTGATCTAACCAATGTGGGTTAGTGTCAGACCAATAGTGGTGGTTTTGTTTGTTAATTTCACCATTCACATAATATTATGTACCCATATAAATAGCCAAATTAAGGTGTATCCATATGAATGGCCCACCCTGTACTGTGGCCTCCTCCTCCCCAATAGCCACCCTATTCCTCTCCACATTTATTTTCTTTAACAGTTAGTGTGCAAAATCTGCACAGTGAATGTGAAGAAACAAATACGCCCAACTGCCACCGTCATACCAATTCCCATGCACAACTCTTCTTCACCATGAAAAACACTTGTCGACCGCCATCTGTAAGAAAACAGAAGTGAGACAACACAAAAAAGAGATACCAATTTACATGCATTACCACATACAATAATAGATATAAAATACTACCCATGAAATGCACACAAATTGACCTGTAAAAAAAGATTGTTTATATATGCATACATATCATACTGAAAAAGAGAAAAAAAAAGTCAGACAAAAAGAGTAAGAAAGTTGCAAAAAGAAAGAACAAATACATGTTATAACAAACCCGATCCCAAACTCTTCTTCAACATGAAAAATATTTGTCGACCGCCATCTGTAAGAAAACAGAAGAGAGAAAACACAGAAAAAGAGAAAACAACATACATGCATGTACACTTACAATGGAAGATATAAAATATTACACATTGCAAAACTAAAGGATACTACAGGGTGGGCCATTTATATGGATACACCTGATCTATGTATACACCCCATATACAACATCATACCATCAATTTTTTTGTTCCAACAGTCTTGGAGTGATCTATCCAATGTGGGTTAGTGTCAGACCAATAGTGGTGGTTTTGTTTGTTAATTTCACCATTCACATAAAATTATGTACCCATATAAATAGCCAACTTAAGGTGTATCCATATAAATGGCCCACCCTTTACTGTGGCCTCCTCCTCCCCAATAGCCACCCTATTCCTCTCCACATTTATTTTCTTTAACAGTTAGTGTGCAAAATCTGCACAGTGAATGTGAAGAAACAAATACGCCCAACTGCCACCGTCATACCAATTCCCATGCACAACTCTTCTTCACCATGAAAAACACTTGTCGACCGCCATCTGTAAGAAAACAGAAGTGAGACAACACAAAAAAGAGATACCAATTTACATGCATTACCACATACAATAACAGATATAAAATACTACTCATGAAATGCACACAAATTGACCTGTAAAAAAAGATTGTTTATATATGCATACATATCATACTGAAAAAGAGAAAAAAAAGTCAGACAAAAAGAGTAAGAAAGTTGCAAAAAGAAAGAACAAATACATGTTATAACAAACCCGATCCCAAACTCTTCTTCAACATGAAAAATATTTGTCGACCGCCATCTGTAAGAAAACAGAAGAGAGAAAACACAGAAAAAGAGAAAACAACATACATGCATGTACACTTACAATGGAAGATATAAAATATTACACATTGCAAAACTAAAGGATACTACAGGGTGGGCCATTTATATGGATACACCTGATCTATGTATACACCCCATATACAACATCATACCATCAATTTTTGTGTTCCAACAGTCTTGGAGTGATCTATCCAATGTGGGTTAGTGTCAGACCAATAGTGGTGGTTTTGTTTGTTAATTTCACCATTCACATAATATTATGTACCCATATAAATAGCCAAATTAAGGTGTATCCATATGAATGGCCCACCCTGTACTGTGGCCTCCTCCTCCCCAATAGCCACCCTATTCCTCTCCAGATTTATTTTAACAGTTAGTGTGCAAAATCTGCACAGCGAATGTGAGGAAACAAATACGCCCAACTGCCACCGTCATATTAATTCACATGCACAACTCTTCTTCACCATGAAAAACACTTGTCGACCGCCATCTATAATAAAACAGAAGTGAGACAACACAAAAAAGAGAAAACAACATACATGCATGTACACATACAATGGAAGATATAAAATATTACACATTGCAAAACTAAAGGATACTACAGGGTGGGCCATTTATATGGATACACCTGATCTATGTATACACCCCATATACAACATCATACTATCAATTTTTTTGTTCCAACAGTCTTGGAGTGATCTATCCAATGTGGGTTAGTGTCAGACCAATAGTGGTGGTTTTGTTTGTTAATTTCACCATTCACATAATATTATGTACCCATATAAATAGCCAAATTAAGGTGTATCCATATGAATGGCCCACCCTGTACTGTGGCCTCCTCCTCCCCAATAGCCACCCTATTCCTCTCCAGATTTATTTTAACAGTTAGTGTGCAAAATCTGCACAGTGAATGTGAGGAAACAAATACGCCCAACTGCCACCGTCATACCAATTCACATGCACAACTCTTCTTCACCATGAAAAACACTTGTCGACCGCCATCTGTAAGAAAACAGAAGTGAGACAACACAAAAAAGAGAAAACAACATACATGCATGTACACATACAATGGAAGATATAAAATATTACACATTGCAAAAGTAAAGGATACTACAGGGTGGGCCATTTATATGGATACACCTGATCTATGTATACACCCCATATACAACCCCATATCATACATTTTTTTGTTCCAACAACCTTGGAGTGATCTATCCAATGTGGGTTAGTGTCAGACCAATAGTGGTGGTTTTGTTTGTTAATTTCACCATTCACATAAAATTATGTACCCATATAAATAGCCAACTTACGGTGTATCCATATAAATGGCCCACCCTGTACAGGGCCTCCTCCTCCCCAATAGCCACCCTTTTCCTCTCCACATTTATTTTCTTTAACAGTTAGTGTGCAAAATCTGCACAGTGAATGTGAAGAAACAAATACGCCCAACTGCCACCGTCATACCAATTCCCATGCACAACTCTTCTTCACCATGAAAAACACTTGACGACCGCCATCTGTAAGAAAACAGAAGTGAGACAACACAAAAAAGAGATACCAATTTACATGCATTACCACATACAATAACAGATATAAAATACTACCCATGAAATGCACACAAATTGACTTGTAAAAAAATATTTTTTATATATGCATACATATCATACTGAAAAAGAGAAAAAAAAGTCAGACAAAAAGAGTAAGAAAGTTGCAAAAAGAAAGAACAAATACATGTTATAACAAACCCGATCCCAAACTCTTCTTCAACATGAAAAATATTTGTCGACCGCCATCTGTAAGAAAACAGAAGAGAGAAAACACAGAAAAAGAGAAAACAACATACATGCATGTACACTTACAATGGAAGATATAAAATATTACACATTGCAAAACTAAAGGATACTACAGGGTGGGCCATTTATATGGATACACCTGATCTATGTATACACCCCATATACAACATCATACCATCAATTTTTTTGTTCCAACAGTCTTGGAGTGATCTATCCAATGTGGGTTAGTGTCAGACCAATAGTGGTGGTTTTGTTTGTTAATTTCACCATTCACATAATATTATGTACCCATATAAATAGCCAAATTAAGGTGTATCCATATGAATGGCCCACCCTGTACTGTGGCCTCCTCCTCCCCAATAGCCACCCTATTCCTCTCCAGATTTATTTTAACAGTTAGTGTGCAAAATCTGCACAGCGAATGTGAGGAAACAAATACGCCCAACTGCCACCGTCATACCAATTCACATGCACAACTCTTCTTCACCATGAAAAACACTTGTCGACTGCCATCTGTAATAAAACAGAAGTGAGACAACACAAAAAAGAGAAAACAACATACATGCATGTACACATACAATGGAAGATATAAAATATTACACATTGCAAAACTAAAGGATACTACAGGGTGGGCCATTTATATGGATACACCTGATCTATGTATACACCCCATATACAACATCATACTATCAATTTTTTTGTTCCAACAGTCTTGGAGTGATCTATCCAATGTGGGTTAGTGTCAGACCAATAGTGGTGGTTTTGTTTGTTAATTTCACCATTCACATAATATTATGTACCCATATAAATAGCCAAATTAAGGTGTATCCATATGAATGGCCCACCCTGTACTGTGGCCTCCTCCTCCCCAATAGCCACCCTATTCCTCTCCAGATTTATTTTAACAGTTAGTGTGCAAAATCTGCACAGTGAATGTGAGGAAACAAATACGCCCAACTGCCACCGTCATACCAATTCACATGCACAACTCTTCTTCACCATGAAAAACACTTGTCGACCGCCATCTGTAAGAAAACAGAAGTGAGACAACACAAAAAAGAGAAAACAACATACATGCATGTACACATACAATGGAAGATATAAAATATTACACATTGCAAAAGTAAAGGATACTACAGGGTGGGCCATTTATATGGATACACCTGATCTATGTATACACCCCATATACAACCCCATATCATACATTTTTTTGTTCCAACAGTCTTGGAGTGATCTAACCAATGTGGGTTAGTGTCAGACCAATAGTGGTGGTTTTGTTTGTTAATTTCACCATTCACATAATATTATGTACCCATATAAATAGCCAAATTAAGGTGTATCCATATGAATGGCCCACCCTGTACTGTGGCCTCCTCCTCCCCAATAGCCACCCTATTCCTCTCCACATTTATTTTCTTTAACAGTTAGTGTGCAAAATCTGCACAGTGAATGTGAAGAAACAAATACGCCCAACTGCCACCGTCATACCAATTCCCATGCACAACTCTTCTTCACCATGAAAAACACTTGTCGACCGCCATCTGTAAGAAAACAGAAGTGAGACAACACAAAAAAGAGATACCAATTTACATGCATTACCACATACAATAATAGATATAAAATACTACCCATGAAATGCACACAAATTGACCTGTAAAAAAAGATTGTTTATATATGCATACATATCATACTGAAAAAGAGAAAAAAAAAGTCAGACAAAAAGAGTAAGAAAGTTGCAAAAAGAAAGAACAAATACATGTTATAACAAACCCGATCCCAAACTCTTCTTCAACATGAAAAATATTTGTCGACCGCCATCTGTAAGAAAACAGAAGAGAGAAAACACAGAAAAAGAGAAAACAACATACATGCATGTACACTTACAATGGAAGATATAAAATATTACACATTGCAAAACTAAAGGATACTACAGGGTGGGCCATTTATATGGATACACCTGATTTATGTATACACCCCATATACAACATCATACCATCAATTTTTTTGTTCCAACAGTCTTGGAGTGATCTAACCAATGTGGGTTAGTGTCAGACCAATAGTGGTGGTTTTGTTTGTTAATTTCACCATTCACATAATATTATGTACCCATATAAACAGCCCAATTAAGGTGTAACCATATGAATGGCCCACCCTGTACTGTGGCCTCCTCCTCCCCAATAGCCATCCTATTCCTCTCCAGATTTATTTTAACAGTTAGTGTGCAAAATCTGCACAGCGAATGTGAGGAAACAAATACGCCCAACTGCCACCGTCATACCAATTCACATGCACAACTCTTCTTCACCATGAAAAACACTTGTCGACCGCCATCTGTAAGAAAACAGAAGAGAGAAAACACAGAAAAAGAGAAAACAACATACATGCATGTACACTTACAATGGAAGATATAAAATATTACACATTGCAAAACTAAAGGATACTACAGGGTGGGCCATTTATATGGATACACCTGATTTATGTATACACCCCATATACAACATCATACCATCAATTTTTTTGTTCCAACAGTCTTGGAGTGATCTAACCAATGTGGGTTAGTGTCAGACCAATAGTGGTGGTTTTGTTTGTTAATTTCACCATTCACATAATATTATGTACCCATATAAATAGCCAAATTAAGGTGTATCCATATGAATGGCCCACCCTGTACTGTGGCCTCCTCCTCCCCAATAGCCACCCTATTCCTCTCCAGATTTATTTTAACAGTTAGTGTGCAAAATCTGCACAGCGAATGTGAGGAAACAAATATGCCCAACTGCCACCGTCATACCAATTCACATGCACAACTCTTCTTCACCATGAAAAACACTTGTCGACCGCCATCTGTAATAAAACAGAAGTGAGACAACACAAAAAAGAGAAAACAACATACATGCATGTACACATACAATGGAAGATATAAAATATTACACATTGCAAAACTAAAGGATACTACAGGGTGGGCCATTTATATGGATACACCTGATCTATGTATACACCCCATATACAACATCATACTATCAATTTTTTTGTTCCAACAGTCTTGGAGTGATCTATCCAATGTGGGTTAGTGTCAGACCAATAGTGGTGGTTTTGTTTGTTAATTTCACCATTCACATAAAATTATGTACCCATATAAATAGCCAACTTAAGGTGTATCCATATAAATGGCCCACCCTGTACTGTGGCCTCCTCCTCCCCAATAGCCACCCTATTCCTCTCCACATTTATTTTCTTTAACAGTTAGTGTGCAAAATCTGCACAGTGAATGTGAAGAAACAAATACGCCCAACTGCCACCGTCATACCAATTCCCATGCACAACTCTTCTTCACCATGAAAAACACTTGTCGACCGCCATCTGTAAGAAAACAGAAGTGAGACAACACAAAAAAGAGATACCAATTTACATGCATTACCAAATACAATAACAGATATAAAATACTACCCATGAAATGCACACAAATTGACCTGTAAAAAAAGATTGTTTATATATGCATACATATCATACTGAAAAAGAGAAAAAAAAGTCAGACAAAAAGAGTAAGAAAGTTGCAAAAAGAAAGAACAAATACATGTTATAACAAACCCGATCCCAAACTCTTCTTCAACATGAAAAATATTTGTCGACCGCCATCTGTAAGAAAACAGAAGAGAGAAAACACAGAAAAAGAGAAAACAACATACATGCATGTACACTTACAATGGAAGATATAAAATATTACACATTGCAAAACTAAAGGATACTACAGGGTGGGCCATTTATATGGATACACCTGATCTATGTATACACCCCATATACAACATCATACCATCAATTTTTTTGTTCCAACAGTCTTGGAGTGATCTATCCAATGTGGGTTAGTGTCAGACCAATAGTGGTGGTTTTGTTTGTTAATTTCACCATTCACATAATATTATGTACCCATATAAATAGCCAAATTAAGGTGTATCCATATGAATGGCCCACCCTGTACTGTGGCCTCCTCCTCCCCAATAGCCACCCTATTCCTCTCCAGATTTATTTTAACAGTTAGTGTGCAAAATCTGCACAGCGAATGTGAGGAAACAAATACGCCCAACTGCCACCGTCATACCAATTCACATGCACAACTCTTCTTCACCATGAAAAACACTTGTCGACCGCCATCTGTAATAAAACAGAAGTGAGACAACACAAAAAAGAGAAAACAACATACATGCATGTACACATACAATGGAAGATATAAAATATTACACATTGCAAAACTAAAGGATACTACAGGGTGGGCCATTTATATGGATACACCTGATCTATGTATACACCCCATATACAACATCATACTATCAATTTTTTTGTTCCAACAGTCTTGGAGTGATCTATCCAATGTGGGTTAGTGTCAGACCAATAGTGGTGGTTTTGTTTGTTAATTTCACCATTCACATAAAATTATGTACCCATATAAATAGCCAACTTAAGGTGTATCCATATAAATGGCCCACCCTGTACTGTGGCCTCCTCCTCCCCAATAGCCACCCTATTCCTCTCCACATTTATGTTCTTTAACAGTTAGTGTGCAAAATCTGCACAGTGAATGTGAAGAAACAAATACGCCCAACTGCCACCGTCATACCAATTCCCATGCACAACTCTTCTTCACCATGAAAAACACTTGTCGACCGCCATCTGTAAGAAAACAGAAGTGAGACAACACAAAAAAAGAGATACCAATTTACATGCATTACCACATACAATAACAGATATAAAATACTACCCATGAAATGCACACAAATTGACCTGTAAAAAAAGATTGTTTATATATGCATACATATCATACTGAAAAAGAGAAAAAAAAGTCAGACAAAAAGAGTAAGAAAGTTGCAAAAAGAAAGAACAAATACATGTTATAACAAACCCGATCCCAAACTCTTCTTCAACATGAAAAATATTTGTCGACCGCCATCTGTAAGAAAACAGAAGAGAGAAAACACAGAAAAAGAGAAAACAACATACATGCATGTACACTTACAATGGAAGATATAAAATATTACACATTGCAAAACTAAAGGATACTACAGGGTGGGCCATTTATATGGATACACCTGATCTATGTATACACCCCATATACAACATCATACCATCAATTTTTTTGTTCCAACAGTCTTGGAGTGATCTATCCAATGTGGGTTAGTGTCAGACCAATAGTGGTGGTTTTGTTTGTTAATTTCACCATTCACATAATATTATGTACCCATATAAATAGCCAAATTAAGGTGTATCCATTTGAATGGCCCACCCTGTACTGTGGCCTCCTCCTCCCCAATAGCCACCCTATTCCTCTCCAGATTTATTTTAACAGTTAGTGTGCAAAATCTGCACAGTGAATGTGAGGAAACAAATACGCCCAACTGCCACCGTCATACCAATTCACATGCACAACTCTTCTTCACCATGAAAAACACTTGTCGACCGCCATCTGTAAGAAAACAGAAGTGAGACAACACAAAAAAGAGAAAACAACATACATGCATGTACACATACAATGGAAGATATAAAATATTACACATTGCAAAAGTAAAGGATACTACAGGGTGGGCCATTTATATGGATACACCTGATCTATGTATACACCCCATATACAACCCCATATCATACATTTTTTTGTTCCAACAACCTTGGAGTGATCTATCCAATGTGGGTTAGTGTCAGACCAATAGTGGTGGTTTTGTTTGTTAATTTCACCATTCACATAAAATTATGTACCCATATAAATAGCCAACTTACGGTGTATCCATATAAATGGCCCACCCTGTACAGGGCCTCCTCCTCCCCAATAGCCACCCTTTTCCTCTCCACATTTATTTTCTTTAACAGTTAGTGTGCAAAATCTGCACAGTGAATGTGAAGAAACAAATACGCCCAACTGCCACCGTCATACCAATTCCCATGCACAACTCTTCTTCACCATGAAAAACACTTGACGACCGCCATCTGTAAGAAAACAGAAGTGAGACAACACAAAAAAGAGATACCAATTTACATGCATTACCACATACAATAACAGATATAAAATACTACCCATGAAATGCACACAAATTGACCTGTAAAAAAATATTTTTTATATATGCATACATATCATACTGAAAAAGAGAAAAAAAAGTCAGACAAAAAGAGTAAGAAAGTTGCAAAAAGAAAGAACAAATACATGTTATAACAAACCCGATCCCAAACTCTTCTTCAACATGAAAAATATTTGTCGACCGCCATCTGTAAGAAAACAGAAGAGAGAAAACACAGAAAAAGAGAAAACAACATACATGCATGTACACTTACAATGGAAGATATAAAATATTACACATTGCAAAACTAAAGGATACTACAGGGTGGGCCATTTATATGGATACATCTGATCTATGTATACACCCCATATACAACATCATACCATCAATTTTTTTGTTCCAACAGTCTTGGAGTGATCTATCCAATGTGGGTTAGTGTCAGACCAATAGTGGTGGTTTTGTTTGTTAATTTCACCATTCACATAATATTATGTACCCATATAAATAGCCAAATTAAGGTGTATCCATTTGAATGGCCCACCCTGTACTGTGGCCTCCTCCTCCCCAATAGCCACCCTATTCCTCTCCAGATTTATTTTAACAGTTAGTGTGCAAAATCTGCACAGTGAATGTGAGGAAACAAATACGCCCAACTGCCACCGTCATACCAATTCACATGCACAACTCTTCTTCACCATGAAAAACACTTGTCGACCGCCATCTGTAAGAAAACAGAAGTGAGACAACACAAAAAAGAGAAAACAACATACATGCATGTACACATACAATGGAAGATATAAAATATTACACATTGCAAAAGTAAAGGATACTACAGGGTGGGCCATTTATATGGATACACCTGATCTATGTATACACCCCATATACAACCCCATATCATACATTTTTTTGTTCCAACAACCTTGGAGTGATCTATCCAATGTGGGTTAGTGTCAGACCAATAGTGGTGGTTTTGTTTGTTAATTTCACCATTCACATAAAATTATGTACCCATATAAATAGCCAACTTACGGTGTATCCATATAAATGGCCCACCCTGTACAGGGCCTCCTCCTCCCCAATAGCCACCCTTTTCCTCTCCACATTTATTTTCTTTAACAGTTAGTGTGCAAAATCTGCACAGTGAATGTGAAGAAACAAATACGCCCAACTGCCACCGTCATACCAATTCCCATGCACAACTCTTCTTCACCATGAAAAACACTTGACGACCGCCATCTGTAAGAAAACAGAAGTGAGACAACACAAAAAAGAGATACCAATTTACATGCATTACCACATACAATAACAGATATAAAATACTACCCATGAAATGCACACAAATTGACCTGTAAAAAAATATTTTTTATATATGCATACATATCATACTGAAAAAGAGAAAAAAAAGTCAGACAAAAAGAGTAAGAAAGTTGCAAAAAGAAAGAACAAATACATGTTATAACAAACCCGATCCCAAACTCTTCTTCAACATGAAAAATATTTGTCGACCGCCATCTGTAAGAAAACAGAAGAGAGAAAACACAGAAAAAGAGAAAACAACATACATGCATGTACACTTACAATGGAAGATATAAAATATTACACATTGCAAAACTAAAGGATACTACAGGGTGGGCCATTTATATGGATACACCTGATCTATGTATACACCCCATATACAACATCATACCATCATTTTTTTTGTTTCAACAGTCTTGGAGTGATCTATCCAATGTGGGTTAGTGTCAGACCAATAGTGGTGGTTTTGTTTGTTAATTTCACCATTCACATAATATTATGTACCCATATAAATAGCCAAATTAAGGTGTATCCATATGAATGGCCCACCCTGTACTGTGGCCTCCTCCTCCCCAATAGCCACCCTATTCCTCTCCAGATTTATTTTAACAGTTAGTGTGCAAAATCTGCACAGCGAATGTGAGGAAACAAATACGCCCAACTGCCACCGTCATACCAATTCACATGCACAACTCTTCTTCACCATGAAAAACACTTGTCGACTGCCATCTGTAATAAAACAGAAGTGAGACAACACAAAAAAGAGAAAACAACATACATGCATGTACACATACAATGGAAGATATAAAATATTACACATTGCAAAACTAAAGGATACTACAGGGTGGGCCATTTATATGGATACACCTGATCTATGTATACACCCCATATACAACATCATACTATCAATTTTTTTGTTCCAACAGTCTTGGAGTGATCTATCCAATGTGGGTTAGTGTCAGACCAATAGTGGTGGTTTTGTTTGTTAATTTCACCATTCACATAATATTATGTACCCATATAAATAGCCAAATTAAGGTGTATCCATATGAATGGCCCACCCTGTACTGTGGCTTCCTCCTCCCCAATAGCCACCCTATTCCTCTCCAGATTTATTTTAACAGTTAGTGTGCAAAATCTGCACAGTGAATGTGAGGAAACAAATACGCCCAACTGCCACCGTCATACCAATTCACATGCACAACTCTTCTTCACCATGAAAAACACTTGTCGACCGCCATCTGTAAGAAAACAGAAGTGAGACAACACAAAAAAGAGAAAACAACATACATGCATGTACACATACAATGGAAGATATAAAATATTACACATTGCAAAAGTAAAGGATACTACAGGGTGGGCCATTTATATGGATACACCTGATCTATGTATACACCCCATATACAACCCCATATCATACATTTTTTTGTTCCAACAGTCTTGGAGTGATCTAACTAATGTGGGTTAGTGTCAGACCAATAGTGGTGGTTTTGTTTGTTAATTTCACCATTCACATAATATTATGTACCCATATAAATAGCCAAATTAAGGTGTATCCATATGAATGGCCCACCCTGTACTGTGGCCTCCTCCTCCCCAATAGCCACCCTATTCCTCTCCACATTTATTTTCTTTAACAGTTAGTGTGCAAAATCTGCACAGTGAATGTGAAGAAACAAATACGCCCAACTGCCACCGTCATACCAATTCCCATGCACAACTCTTCTTCACCATGAAAAACACTTGTCGACCGCCATCTGTAAGAAAACAGAAGTGAGACAACACAAAAAAGAGATACCAATTTACATGCATTACCACATACAATAATAGATATAAAATACTACCCATGAAATGCACACAAATTGACCTGTAAAAAAAGATTGTTTATATATGCATACATATCATACTGAAAAAGAGAAAAAAAAGTCAGACAAAAAGAGTAAGAAAGTTGCAAAAAGAAAGAACAAATACATGTTATAACAAACCCGATCCCAAACTCTTCTTCAACATGAAAAATATTTGTCGACCGCCATCTGTAGGAAAACAGAAGAGAGAAAACACAGAAAAAGAGAAAACAACATACATGCATGTACACTTACAATGGAAGATATAAAATATTACACATTGCAAAACTAAAGGATACTACAGGGTGGGCCATTTATATGGATACACCTGATTTATGTATACACCCCATATACAACATCATACCATCAATTTTTTTGTTCCAACAACCTTGGAGTGATCTAACCAATGTGGGTTAGTGTCAGACCAATAGTGGTGGTTTTGTTTGTTAATTTCACCATTCACATAATATTATGTACCCATATAAACAGCCCAATTAAGGTGTAACCATATGAATGGCCCACCCTGTACTGTGGCCTCCTCCTCCCCAATAGCCACCCTATTCCTCTCCAGATTTATTTTAACAGTTAGTGTGCAAAATCTGCACAGCGAATGTGAGGAAACAAATACGCCCAACTGCCACCGTCATACCAATTCACATGCACAACTCTTCTTCACCATGAAAAACACTTGTCGACCGCCATCTGTAATAAAACAGAAGTGAGACAACACAAAAAAGAGAAAACAACATACATGCATGTACACATACAATGGAAGATATAAAATATTACACATTGCAAAACTAAAGGATACTACAGGGTGGGCCATTTATATGGATACACCTGATCTATGTATACACCCCATATACAACATCATACTATCAACTTTTTTTGTTCCAACAGTCTTGGAGTGATCTATCCAATGTGGGTTAGTGTCAGACCAATAGTGGTGGTTTTGTTTGTTAATTTCACCATTCACATAATATTATGTACCCATATAAATAGCCAAATTAAGGTGTATCCATATGAATAGCCCACCCTGTACTGTGGCCTCCTCCTCCCCAATAGCCACCCTATTCCTCTCCAGATTTATTTTAACAGTTAGTGTGCAAAATCTGCACAGTGAATGTGAGGAAACAAATACACCCAACTGCCACCATCATACCAATTCACATGCACAACTCTTCTTCACTATGAAAAACACTTGTCGACCGCCATCTGTAAGAAAACAGACGTGAGACAACACAAAAAAGAGAAAACAACATACATGCATGTACACATACAATGGAAGATATAAAATATTACACATTGCAAAACTAAAGGATACTACAGGGTGGGCCATTTATATGGATACACCTGATCTATGTATACACCCCATATACAACCCCATATCATACATTTTTTTGTTCCAACAACCTTGGAGTGATCTATCCAATGTGGGTTAGTGTCAGACCAATAGTGGTGATTTTGTTTGTTAATTTCACCATTCACATAATATTATGTACCCATATAAATAGCCAAATTAAGGTGTATCCATATGAATGGCCCACCCTGTACTGTGGCCTTCCTTCTCCCCAATAGCCACCCTATTCCTCTCCACATTTATTTTCTTTAACAGTTAGTGTGCAAAATCTGCACAGTGAATGTGAAGAAACAAATACGCCCAACTGCCACCGTCATACCAATTCCCATGCACAACTCTTCTTCACCATGAAAAACACTTGTCGACCGCCATCTGTAATAAACCGAAGTGAGACAACACAAAAAAGAGATACCAATTTACATGCATTACCACATACAATAACAGATATAAAATACTACCCATGAAATGCACACAAATTGACCTGTAAAAAAAGATTATTTATATATGCATACATATCATACTGAAAAAGAGAAAAAAAAGTCAGACAAAAAGAGTAAGAAAGTTGCAAAAAGAAAGAACAAATACATGTTATAACAAACCCGATCCCAAACTCTTCTTCAACATGAAAAATATTTGTCGACCGCCATCTGTAAGAAAACAGAAGAGAGAAAACACAGAAAAAGAGAAAACAACATACATGCATGTACCCTTACAATGGAAGATATAAAATATTACACATTGCAAAACTAAAGGATACTACAGGGTGGGCCATTTATATGGATACACCTGATTTATGTATACACCCCATATACAACATCATACCATCAATTGTTTTGTTCCAACAGTCTTGGAGTGATCTATCCAATGTGGGTTAGTGTCAGACCAATAGTGGTGGTTTTGTTTGTTAATTTCACCATTCACATAATATTATGTACCCATATAAATAGCCAAATTAAGGTGTATCCATATGAATGGCCCACCCTGTACTGTGGCCTCCTCCTCCCCAATAGCCACCCTATTCCTCTCCAGATTTATTTTAACAGTTAGTGTGCAAAATCTGCACAGTGAATATGAAGAAACAAATACGCCCAACTGCCACCGTCATACCAATTCACATGCACAACTCTTCTTCACCATGAAAAACACTTGTCGACCGCCATCTGTAAGAAAACAGAAGAGAGGCAACACAAAAAAAGAGATACCAATTTACATGCATTACCACATACAATAACAGATATAAAATACTACCCATGAAATGCACACAAAGTGACCTGTAAAAAAAGATTGTTTATATATGCATACATATCATACTGAAAAAGAGAAAAAAAAGTCAGACAAAAAGAGTAAGAAAGTTGCAAAAAGAAAGAACAAATACATGTTATAACAAACCCGATCCCAAACTCTTCTTCACCATGAAAAACACTTGTCGACCGCCATCTGTAAGAAAACAGAAGTGAGACAACACAAAAAAGAGAAAACAACATACATGCATGTACACATACAATGGAAGATATAAAATATTACACATTGCAAAACTAAAGGATACTACAGGGTGGGCCATTTATATGGATACACCTGATCTATGTATACACCCCATATACAACCCCATATCATACATTTTTTTGTTCCAACAACCTTGGAGTGATCTATCCAATGTGGGTTAGTGTCAGACCAATAGTGGTGGTTTTGTTTGTTAATTTCACCATTCACATAATATTATGTACCCATATAAATAGCCAAATTAAGGTGTATCCATATGAATGGCCCACCCTGTACTGTGGCCTCCTCCTCCCCAATAGCCACCCTATTCCTCTCCACATTTATTTTCTTTAACAGTTAGTGTGCAAAATCTGCACAGTGAATGTGAAGAAACAAATACGCCCAACTGCCAACGTCATACCAATTCCCATGCACAACTCTTCTTCACCATGAAAAACACTTGTCGACCGCCATCTGTAAGAAAACAGAAGTGAGACAACACAAAAAAGAGATACCAATTTACATGCATTACCACATACAATAATAGATATAAAATACTACCCATGAAATGCACACAAATTGACCTGTAAAAAAAGATTGTTTATATATGCATACATATCATACTGAAAAAGAGAAAAAAAAGTCAGACAAAAAGAGTAAGAAAGTTGCAAAAAGAAAGAACAAATACATGTTATAACAAACCCGATCCCAAACTCTTCTTCAACATGAAAAATATTTGTCGACCGCCATCTGTAAGAAAACAGAAGAGAGAAAACACAGAAAAAGAGAAAACAACATACATGCATGTACACTTACAATGGAAGATATAAAATATTACACATTGCAAAACTAAAGGATACTACAGGGTGGGCCATTTATATGGATACACCTGATCTATGTATACACCCCATATACAACATCATACCATCAATTTTTTTGTTCCAACAACCTTGGAGTGATCTATCCAATGTGGGTTAGTGTCAGACCAATAGTGGTGGTTTTGTTTGTTAATTTCACCATTCACATAAAATTATGTACCCATATAAATAGCCAAATTAAGGTGTATCCATATGAATGGCCCACCCTGTACTGTGGCCTCCTCCTCCCCAATAGCCACCCTATTCCTCTCCAGATTTATTTTCTTTAACAGTTAGTGTGCAAAATCTGCACAGTGAATATGAAGAAACAAATACGCCCAACTGCCACCGTCATACCAATTCACATGAACAACTCTTCTTCACCATGAAAAACATTTGTCGACCGCCATCTGTAAGAAAACAGAAGAGAGGCAACACAAAAAAAGAGATACCAATTTACATGCATTACCACATACAATAACAGATAAAAAATACTACCCATGAAATGCACACAAAGTGACCTGTAAAAAAAGATTGTTTATATATGCATACATATCATACTGAAAAAGAGAAAAAAAAGTCAGACAAAAAGAGTAAGAAAGTTGCAAAAAGAAAGAACAAATACATGTTATAACAAACCCGATCCCAAACTCTTCTTCACCATGAAAAACACTTGTCGACCGCCATCTGTAAGAAAACAGAAGTGAGACAACACAAAGAAGAGAAAACAACATACATGCATGTACACATACAATGGAAGATATAAAATATTACACATTGCAAAACTAAAGGATACTACAGGGTGGGCCATTTATATCGATACACCTGATCTATGTATACACCCCATATACAACATCATACTATCAATTTTTTTGTTCTAACAGTCTTGGAGTGATCTATCCAATGTGGGTTAGTGTCAGACCAATAGTGGTGGTTTTGTTTGTTAATTTCACCATTCACATAATATTATGTACCCATATAAATAGCCAAATTAAGGTGTATCCATATGAATGGCCCACCCTGTACTGTGGCCTCCTCCTCCCCAATAGCCACCCTATTCCTCTCCACATTTATTTTCTTTAACAGTTAGTGTGCAAAATCTGCACAGTGAATATGAAGAAACAAATACGCCCAACTGCCACTGTCATACCAATTCCCATGCACAACTCTTCTTCACCATGAAAAACACTTGTCGACCGCCATCTGTAAGAAAACAGAAGTGAGACAACACAAAAAAGAGATACCAATTTACATGCATTACCACATACAATAATAGATATAAAATACTACCCATGAAATGCACACAAATTGACCTGTAAAAAAAGATTGTTTATATATGCATACATATCATACTGAAAAAGAGAAAAAAAAAGTCAGACAAAAAGAGTGAGAAAGTTGCAAAAAGAAAGAACAAATACATGTTATAACAAACCCGATCCCAAACTCTTCTTCAACATGAAAAATATTTGTCGACCGCCATCTGTAAGAAAACAGAAGAGAGAAAACACAGAAAAAGAGAAAACAACATACATGCATGTACACTTACAATGGAAGATATAAAATATTACACATTGCAAAACTAAAGGATACTACAGGGTGGGCCATTTATATGGATACACCTGATTTATGTATACACCCCATATACAACATCATACCATCAATTTTTTTGTTCCAACAGTCTTGGAGTGATCTAACCAATGTGGGTTAGTGTCAGACCAATAGTGGTGGTTTTGTTTGTTAATTTCACCATTCACATAATATTATGTACCCATATAAATAGCCAAATTAAGGTGTAACCATATGAATGGCCCACCCTGTACTGTGGCCTCCTCCTCCCCAATAGCCACCCTATTCCTCTCCAGATTTATTTTAACAGTTAGTGTGCAAAATCTGCACAGCGAATGTGAGGAAACAAATACGCCCAACTGCCACCGTCATACCAATTCACATGCACAACTCTTCTTCACCATGAAAAACACTTGTCGACCGCCATCTGTAATAAAACAGAAGTGAGACAACACAAAAAAGAGAAAACAACATACATGCATGTACACATACAATGGAAGATATAAAATATTACACATTGCAAAACTAAAGGATACTACAGGGTGGGCCATTTATATGGATACACCTGATCTATGTATACACCCCATATACAACATCATACTATCAATTTTTTTTTGTTCCAACAGTCTTGGAGTGATCTATCCAATGTGGGTTAGTGTCAGACCAATAGTGGTGGTTTTGTTTGTTAATTTCACCATTCACATAATATTATGTACCCATATAAATAGCCAAATTAAGGTGTATCCATATGAATAGCCCACCCTGTACTGTGGCCTCCTCCTCCCCAATAGCCACCCTATTCCTCTCCAGATTTATTTTAACAGTTAGTGTGCAAAATCTGCACAGTGAATGTGAGGAAACAAATACACCCAACTGCCAACGTCATACCAATTCACATGCACAACTCTTCTTCACTATGAAAAACACTTGTCGACCGCCATCTGTAAGAAAACAGAAGTGAGACAACACAAAAAAGAGAAAACAACATACATGCATGTACACATACAATGGAAGATATAGAATATTACACATTGCAAAACTAAAGGATACTACAGGGTGGGCCATTTATATGGATACACCTGATCTATGTATACACCCCATATACAACCCCATATCATACATTTTTTTGTTCCAACAACCTTGGAGTGATCTATCCAATGTGGGTTAGTGTCAGACCAATAGTGGTGGTTTTGTTTGTTAATTTCACCATTCACATAATATTATGTACCCATATAAATAGCCAAATTAAGGTGTATCCATATGAATGGCCCACCCTGTACTGTGGCCTCCTCCTCCCCAATAGCCACCCTATTCCTCTCCACATTTATTTTCTTTAACAGTTAGTGTGCAAAATCTGCACAGTGAATGTGAAGAAACAAATACGCCCAACTGCCAACGTCATACCAATTCCCATGCACAACTCTTCTTCACCATGAAAAACACTTGTCGACCGCCATCTGTAAGAAAACAGAAGTGAGACAACACAAAAAAGAGATACCAATTTACATGCATTACCACATACAATAATAGATATAAAATACTACCCATGAAATGCACACAAATTGACCTGTAAAAAAAGATTGTTTATATATGCATACATATCATACTGAAAAAGAGAAAAAAAAGTCAGACAAAAAGAGTAAGAAAGTTGCAAAAAGAAAGAACAAATACATGTTATAACAAACCCGATCCCAAACTCTTCTTCAACATGAAAAATATTTGTCGACCGCCATCTGTAAGAAAACAGAAGAGAGAAAACACAGAAAAAGAGAAAACAACATACATGCATGTACACTTACAATGGAAGATATAAAATATTACACATTGCAAAACTAAAGGATACTACAGGGTGGGCCATTTATATGGATACACCTGATCTATGTATACACCCCATATACAACATCATACCATCAATTTTTTTGTTCCAACAACCTTGGAGTGATCTATCCAATGTGGGTTAGTGTCAGACCAATAGTGGTGGTTTTGTTTGTTAATTTCACCATTCACATAAAATTATGTACCCATATAAATAGCCAAATTAAGGTGTATCCATATGAATGGCCCACCCTGTACTGTGGCCTCCTCCTCCCCAATAGCCACCCTATTCCTCTCCAGATTTATTTTCTTTAACAGTTAGTGTGCAAAATCTGCACAGTGAATATGAAGAAACAAATACGCCCAACTGCCACCGTCATACCAATTCACATGAACAACTCTTCTTCACCATGAAAAACATTTGTCGACCGCCATCTGTAAGAAAACAGAAGAGAGGCAACACAAAAAAAAAAATACCAATTTACATGCATTACCACATACAATAACAGATATAAAATACTACCCATGAAATGCACACAAAGTGACCTGTAAAAAAAGATTGTTTATATATGCATACATATCATACTGAAAAAGAGAAAAAAAAGTCAGACAAAAAGAGTAAGAAAGTTGCAAAAAGAAAGAACAAATACATGTTATAACAAACCCGATCCCAAACTCTTCTTCACCATGAAAAACACTTGTCGACCGCCATCTGTAAGAAAACAGAAGTGAGACAACACAAAAAAGAGAAAACAACATACATGCATGTACACATACAATGGAAGATATTAAATATTACACATTGCAAAACTAAAGGATACTACAGGGTGGGCCATTTATATCGATACACCTGATCTATGTATACACCCCATATACAACATCATACTATCAATGTTTTTGTTCCAACAGTCTTGGAGTGATCTATCCAATGTGGGTTAGTGTCAGACCAATAGTGGTGGTTTTGTTTGTTAATTTCACCATTCACATAATATTATGTACCCATATAAATAGCCAAATTAAGGTGTATCCATATGAATGGCCCACCCTGTACTGTGGCCTCCTCCTCCCCAATAGCCACCCTATTCCTCTCCAGATTTATTTTAAAAGTTAGTGTGCAAAATCTGCACAGTGAATGTGAGGAAACAAATACGCCCAACTGCCACCGTCATACCAATTCACATGCACAACTCTTCTTCACCATGAAAAACACTTGTCGACCGCCATCTGTAAGAAAACAGAAGAGAGACAACACAAAAAAGAGAAAACAACATACATGCATGTACACATACAATGGAAGATATAAAATATTACACATTGCAAAACTAAAGGATACTACAGGGTGGGCCATTTATATGGATACACCTGATCTATGTATACACCCCATATACAACCCCATATCATAAATTTTTTTGTTCCAACAACCTTGGAGTAATCTATCCAATGTGGGTTAGTGTCAGACTAATAGTGGTGGTTTTGTTTGTTAATTTCACCATTCACATAAAATTATGTACCCATATAAATAGCCAACTTAAGGTGTATCCATATAAATGGCCCACCCTGTACTGTGGCCTCCTCCTCCCCAATAGCCACCCTATTCCTCTCCAGATTTATTTTCTTTAACAGTTAGTGTGCAAAATCTGCACAGTGAATATGAAGAAACAAATACGCCCAACTGCCACCGTCATACCAATTCACATGCACAACTCTTCTTCACCATGAAAAACACTTGTCGACCGCCATCTGTAAGAAAACAGAAGAGAGGCAACACAAAAAAAGAGATACCAATTTACATGCATTACCACATACAATAACAGATATAAAATACTACCCATGAAATGCACACAAAGTGACCTGTAAAAAAAGATTGTTTATATATGCATACATATCATACTGAAAAAGAGAAAAAAAAGTCAGACAAAAAGAGTAAGAAAGTTGCAAAAAGAAAGAACAAATACATGTTATAACAAACCCGATCCCAAACTCTTCTTCACCATGAAAAACACTTGTCGACCGCCATCTGTAAGAAAACAGAAGTGAGACAACACAAAAAAGAGAAAACAACATACATGCATGTACACATACAATGGAAGATATAAAATATTACACATTGCAAAACTAAAGGATACTACAGGGTGGGCCATTTATATCGATACACCTGATCTATGTATACACCCCATATACAACATCATACTATCAATTTTTTTGTTCCAACAGTCTTGGAGTGATCTATCCAATGTGGGTTAGTGTCAGACCAATAGTGGTGGTTTTGTTTGTTAATTTCACCATTCACATAATATTATGTACCCATATAAATAGCCAAATTAAGGTGTATCCATATGAATGGCCCACCCTGTACTGTGGCCTCCTCCTCCCCAATAGCCACCCTATTCCTCTCCAGATTTATTTTAAAAGTTAGTGTGCAAAATCTGCACAGTGAATGTGAGGAAACAAATACGCCCAACTGCCACCTTCATACCAATTCACATGCACAACTCTTCTTCACCATGAAAAACACTTGTCGACCGCCATCTGTAAGAAAACAGAAGAGAGACAACACAAAAAAGAGAAAACAACATACATGCATGTACACATACAATGGAAGATATAAAATATTACACATTGCAAAACTAAAGGATACTACAGGGTGGGCCATTTATATGGATACACCTGATCTATGTATACACCCCATATACAACCCCATATCATACATTTTTTTGTTCCAACAACCTTGGAGTGATCTATCCAATGTGGGTTAGTGTCAGACCAATAGTGGTGGTTTTGTTTGTTAATTTCACCATTCACATAAAATTATGTACCCATATAAATAGCCAACTTAAGGTGTATCCATATAAATGGCCCACCCTGTACTGTGGCCTCCTCCTCCCCAATAGCCACCCTATTCCTCTCCAGATGTATTTTCTTTAACAGTTAGTGTGCAAAATCTGCACAGTGAATGTGAAGAAACAAATACGCCCAACTGCCACCGTCATACCAATTCACATGCACAACTCTTCTTCACCATGAAAAACACTTGTCGACCGCCATCTGTAAGAAAACAGAAGAGAGACAACACAAAAAAGAAATACCAATTTACATGTATTACCACATACAATAACAGATATAAAATAATACCCATGAAATGCACACAAATTGACCTGTAAAAAAAGTTTGTTTATATATGCATACATATCATACTGAAAAAAAGAAAAAAAAGTCGGACAAAAAGAGTAAGAAGGTTGCAAAAAGAATGAAAAAATACATGTTATAACAAACCCGATCCCAAACTCTTCTTCAACATGAAAAATACTTGTCGACCGCCATCTGTAAGAAAACAGAAGAGAGAAAACACAGAAAAAAAGAAAACAACATACATGCATGTACACTTACAATGGAAGATATAAAATATTACACATTGCAAAACTAAAGGATACTACAGGGTGGGCCATTTATATGGATACACCTGATCTATGTATACACCCCATATACAACATCATACCATCAATTTTTTTGTTCCAACAGTCTTGGAGTGATCTAACCAATGTGGGTTAGTGTCAGACCAATAGTGGTGGTTTTGTTTGTTAATTTCACCATTCACATAAAATTATGTACCCATATAAATAGCCAAATTAAGGTGTATCCATATGAATGGCCCACCGTGTACTGTGGCCTTCTCCTCCCCAATAGCCACCCTATTCCTCTCCAGATTTATTTTCTTTAACAGTTAGTGTGCAAAAATCTGCACAGTGAATGTGAAGAAACAAATATGCCCAACTACCACTGTCATACCAATTCACATGCACAACTCTTCTCCACCATGAAAAACACTTGTCGACCGCCATCTGTAAGAAAACAGAAGAGGGACAACACAAAAAAAGAGATACCAATTTACATGCATTACCACATACAATACCAGATATAAAATACTACCCATGAAATGCACACAAAGTGACCTGTAAAAAAAGATTGTTTATATATGCATACATATCATACTGAAAAAGAGAATAAAAAAGTCAGACAAAAAGAGTAAGAAAGTTGCAAGAAGAAAGAACAAATACATGTTATAACAAACTTGATCCCAAACTCTTCTTCAACATGAAAAATACTTGTCGACCGCCATCTGTAAGAAAACAGAAGAGAGAAAACACAGAAAAAAAGAAAACAACATACATGCATGTACACTTACAATGGAAGATATAAAATATTACACATTGCAAAACTAAAGGATACTACATGGTGGGTCATTTATATGGATACACCTGATCTATGTATACACCCCATATACAACATCATACCATCATTTTTTTTGTTCCAACAGGCTTGGAGTGATCTATCCAATGTGGGTTAGTGTCAGACCAATAGTGGTGGTTTTGTTTGTTAATTTCACCATTCACATAAAATTATGTACCCATATAAATAGCCAAATTAAGGTGTATCCATATGAATGGCCCACCCTGTACTGTGGCCTTCTCCTCCCCAATAGCCACCCTATTCCTCTCCAGATTTATTTTCTTTAACAGTTAGTGTGCAAAAATCTGCACAGTGAATGTGAAGAAACAAATATGCCCAACTACCACTGTCATACCAATTCACATGCACAACTCTTCTCCACCATGAAAAACACTTGTCGACCGCCATCTGTAAGAAAACAGAAGAGGGACAACACAAAAAAAGAGATACCAATTTACATGCATTACCACATACAATAACAGATATAAAATACTACCCATGAAATGCACACAAAGTGACCTGTAAAAAAAGATTGTTTATATATGCATACATATCATACTGAAAAAGAGAATAAAAAAGTCAGACAAAAAGAGTAAGAAAGTTGCAAGAAGAAAGAACAAATACATGTTATAACAAACTTGATCCCAAACTCTTCTTCAACATGAAAAATACTTGTCGACCGCCATCTGTAAGAAAACAGAAGAGAGAAAACACAGAAAAAAAGAAAACAACATACATGCATGTACACTTACAATGGAAGATATAAAATATTACACATTGCAAAACTAAAGGATACTACATGGTGGGTCATTTATATGGATACACCTGATCTATGTATACACCCCATATACAACATCATACCATCATTTTTTTTGTTCCAACAGGCTTGGAGTGATCTATCCAATGTGGGTTAGTGTCAGACCAATAGTGGTGGTTTTGTTTGTTAATTTCACCATTCACATAAAATTATGTACCCATATAAATAGCCAAATTAAGGTGTATCCATATGAATGGCCCACCCTGTACTGTGGCCTTCTCCTCCCCAATAGCCACCCTATTCCTCTCCAGATTTATTTTCTTTAACAGTTAGTGTGCAAAAATCTGCACAGTGAATGTGAAGAAACAAATATGCCCAACTACCACTGTCATACCAATTCACATGCACAACTCTTCTCCACCATGAAAAACACTTGTCGACCGCCATCTGTAAGAAAACAGAAGAGGGACAACACAAAAAAAGAGATACCAATTTACATGCATTACCACATACAATAACAGATATAAAATACTACCCATGAAATGCACACAAAGTGACCTGTAAAAAAAGATTGTTTATATATGCATACATATCATACTGAAAAATAGAATAAAAAAAGTCAGACAAAAAGAGTAAGAAAGTTGCAAGAAGAAAGAACAAATACATGTTATAACAAACCCGATCCCAAACTCTTCTTCAACATGAAAAATACTTGTCGACCGCCATCTGTAAGAAAACAGAAGAGAGAAAACACAGAAAAAAAGAAAACAACATACATGCATGTACACTTACAATGGAAGATATAAAATATTACACATTGCAAAACTAAAGGATACTACATGGTGGGCCATTTATATGGATACACCTGATCTATGTATACACCCCATATACAACATCATACCATCAATTTTTTTGTTCCAACAGTCTTGGAGTGATCTATCCAATGTGGGTTAGTGTCAGACCAATAGTGGTGGTTTTGTTTGTTAATTTAACCAGTCACATAAAATTATGTACCCATATAAATAGCCAAATTAAAGTGTATCCATATAAATGGCCCACCCTGTACTGTGGCCTCCTCCTCCCCAATAGCCACCCTATTCCTCTCCACATTTATTTTCTTTCACAGTTAGTGTGCAAAATCTGCACAGTGAATGTGAAGAAACAAATACGCCCAACTGCCACCGCCATACCAATTCACATGCACAACTCTTCTTCAGCATGAAAAACACTTGTCGACCGCCATCTGTAAGAAAACAGAAGAGAGACAACACAAAAAAAAGAGATACCAATTTACATGTATTACCACATACAATAACAGATATAAAATACTACCCATTGTACATAATGTGACAAATAGATTCTTTATCGACTCATCAATCTCTCTAGAAAATGGATGACATTAAAGTTGTGAGCTGGAACGTGAGAGGGCTCTCAGACCCTACCAAACGCCAATCTGTACTTTCCTCAATGCTCAAGCAGGGTCCAGCTATATACTGTCTGCAAGAAACCCACCTGACCCCCCAAACAACTCATTTACTCTCCAAAAGATGGGCATCCCACACCTATCACGCGACGTCACGTATACTTCTTATTCTAGAGGAGTATCTGTCATAATTCATAGTAAAGTTCAATTCAAACCTATTAAGATATATATTGATCCGGATGGAAAATTCATAATTATTCATGGTCTATTCAACTCCTTTGAGTTCGTTCTTGTAGCATTATACATACCTCCACCTTTCTCACCTTCCAGCCTCCAATCAATAATAGATCATTTAAGTGACAAAATGCATGTTCCAATGGTTTGGATATGGGATTATAATATGTTCCTAGATCAAAAACTGGACAGGCTTAGATCACGGGCTCAGCCCAGTCAATTATCCTCGTTAGCAAGGCTTACAAATGAATTAGGCTTAATGGAAATTTGGCGCAGTCTGCATCCCAATGAACAAGCTTACTCATGCTATAGCAGAACCCATATGACACTTTCAAGAATAGATCTAGCATTTTGTAACACCCAAATGATGCCTAAAATACTTGAAGTAAAATACCTGGTAAGATCACTATCAGATCATACTCCCTTAGAGTTAATAATATCCAATCCAAAAGGTAAACCTAAATATCAGATGCCCTGGAAACTAAACCCCCACTGGCTCTCATTAATCACTACATACAATGTCATTATAGAAGAGGTTGCAATCTTTTTTAGATATAATAATGATCCAAATACTATATTATGGGCCTGGGATGCTTTCAAGGCCTTTCTTAGAGGGGTGTTTATAAGAGAAATAAATAAAATCCGTTCTAAAACAAGGGAACATGAGTCAATGCTATCCAATAAAGTGGGTGCTCAAGAGGCGATGTTTATTGAAGATCCTACGGAGATTAATAGGCTGGCCTGGACACAGGCACAGGATCTGTTGAATCAGCATTTAATTAGTAAAGCAAACCATAAACGCTTTTTTCAAAGGCAAGCTTTTTTTGAACAAGGCGACCAGACTGGCCATCTCTTATCTGTGATTACTAAAACACAAGCTCCACTATGCTATATCTCTGCATTAAAAACCCCAAAAGGAGACTTAGTAACTGACACCCCCAACATCTTAGGGGAATTGCATCGCTTTTATTCTAATTTATACTCCTCCAGAGTTACCTACTCGATTGCAGAATTGACTCATTATCTGGAATCTATTCCCCTACTGCAACTTAATGATAATAATAGAGCGATATTAGAATCACCTGTATTCTTGACGAGATCGAAATCGCAGTAGCCTCTTTCCCAAATGGCAAAGCTCCAGGGAGTGATGGTCTCCCTCTAGAAATCTATAAAAGATTTTCTGAATCCCTTCTACCTAAACTACTCCAGGTATTTAACGCAAGTTATGAGAAAGAATCCCTTCCCCCATCAATGTCAGAGGCAATTATTGTACTATTACCAAAGCCTGGGAAAGATACACTCCTAGCGGAATCATATACACCTATTTCACTTTTAACTTCTGACGTAAAAATCCTGGCGAAGGTTCTGGCAAACCGTCTAGCGAAAGTAATCACCAGTATAATCAAACCTGATCAATCAGGATTTATACCATCTAAATCGACAGCGATCAATATCCGGGCCTACTTAAATATGCAATTACCAGCAGATACTACAGGTGATAGAGCTATTCTTTCGCTGGACATTGCCAAGGCTTTCGACAGTGTGGAATGGCAGTACCTATACGCAGTTCTTGAGAGAATGAGCTTTGGCCCACGTTTTCTGAGATGGGTACAGATTTTATATAAAGCTCCCCTTGCAAGTTTGCGAACAAATGACGCTATCTCCCCAAAATTTCAGTTAAAAAGAGGCACTAGGCAAGGCTGTCCCCTGTCGCCACTATTATTTGCAATAGCCATAGAACCACTGGCGGTACTAATTAGAAGTAATGATCAGATACATGGATTTAGATACGGTGACCTGGAGGAAAAGATTGCCTTATACGCAGACGACACCTTACTATTTTTACAAGATACAACAGATTCTCTAAAGTGCACTATGGATGCTTTGTCGGCCTTTGGGAGATATTCTGGCCTGACGGTCAATTGGGATAAATCGTGTCTTCTCCCGGTTGACCGCCAGACGGTGTCTCTGCCTGAGGGCTGTACGGGAATCCAACTGGTTACCTCATTCAAATACTTAGGTATATGCATCACACCAGATATAAATCTATTCGAATCCCTTAATGTAACACCACTTCTAAATAAAATACGCCAGAAGTTAAAAACCTGGTCTAAATTACCTCTTTCACCAGTTGCTAGAGTGAATTTATTGAAAATGGTGACAATGCCACAACTTCTATACATACTACATAATGCTCCAATCTGGCTCCATCTTAAGCTGTTCAAGACCATTGAAAAAATCTTTAGGGATTTTATTTGGGGGCAGGGAAGGGTAAAGATCAAACTGCAATACTTACAATACCCGAAAGACGAAGGTGGGCTAGCAGTTCCCAATGCATGGGTATATTATTTGGCCTCCCAGACTCAGCATATAGTGGGATGGGGAACGGAAGATATGATTGACTCTACAAGATCTTTAATCGATAAATTTTTAGGATTTAACTCTGTCTATGCTGCATTAGAGGCAGGGATACCAAAAACCCTATGCTCACAAGCTCCTACATTAGCATTGATGCAAAAGACATGGGATAGAATTAGAACTATGCAGGGAGTAAATGGGATCACTGCCTACTCCCCTCTCGATAGAAATACCCGTCTCCCGGAACTTCAGGGCCTTATTTTCCTTAAGATATGGGCTAAAAATGGTATGACTTTTCTGGCACAGGCTCTTGAGAGGTCCTCTCTCCGTCCTCCACAGGACATAGTGTCCCAGATGGGGACAAGTTGTTCCCCCTTATTTAACCTTTAGTATATGCAACTTAAACATGCACTATCAAAGCAACAGCAATCGCAGTCCTTAGATGTTAACCCAGCGCCTATTTTCAATTTAATCAGCCAATCCAATAGCAGGAGTGGATTTATTTCTTCATGCTATGCCTTAATCCTTAAGTTATTCTTAGAAAAATTTCCCCTTAAATGCTATGGAAGCTGGGTAAAAGATCTTGGTAATATAACAGCGGAGCAATGGTCAGATATTCTACAAAATATACCTCTTATGTCAACAAATGCTTCCCAAAAAATGTCCCAACTAAATATTCTATATAGGACTTTGTTAACCCCTGTGAGAATGCAGAAAATGCGTTTTAAAGAAGCTCCTACCTGTACAAGATGCTTTAGAGATCATGGCGACCTACTGCACATGTTATGGCATTGCCCCAAATTACATAGATACTGGAAAGCGGTGTTAGATACAGTGGATATTGTTGTTGGACAAAAGGTCCCTCGTACGATTAAAGTATGTATTCTGGGTTTACTGTCAGATTTAACACTAGATGAACATGTGCAGATCTTATTACATCACCTCTTATTCGAGGCAAGGAAGCTCATATTAATGCTCTGGATTAGTCCCGCCACTCCTAGGGTAGAAATGTGGATATCCCAGGTTAACTCTTATCTAAAACTAGAAAAATTGATCTATATGCATAGAGGGGCGCCTCAAAAATTTAAAAAGATATGGGCATCCTGGTTAGATACCCCAGGATTGCGAGATCTAGAACTTGTAAGGGCTCGACTATTTGCACAATTAATGTGATCTTTGCCATGTAACAAAGAAAAGTTGTATTGTTATTCCCTTTTCTTTATTCTTAAGGATAATAGTTCAATATATGTTTCTATTTAACCTCTTAAGGACTATCGAAGGGCTATGCTCATATCTAGAGGTCACATGTTATTTGTTCTACTTCTAAGCTTAAATGTTTGGCACTGCTGTACTGAAAACTCTGAATAGTTTTGTTAAGCTGTTGACTGTTTATATTGCTGTTTTAATAAAGGCTGTTTTAAAAAAAAAAAATACTACCCATGAAATGCACACAAAGTGACCTGTAATAAAAGATTGTTTATATATGCATACATATCATACTGAAAAAGAGAAAAAAAGTCAAACAAAAAGAGTAAGAAAGTTGCAAGGAGAAAGAACAAATACATGTTATAAAAAATCTGATGCCAAACTCCTCTTAAACATGAAAAACACTTGTCAACCACCATCTGTAAAAAAACAGAAGAGAGACAACACAAAAAAGAGATACCAACTTACATGCATGAACACATTCAACAACAGATATAAAATACTACCCATGAAATGCGCACAGTGACCTGTAAAATAAAAAGTTCATATATGCATACTTGTTATACTGGAAAAGAGAATAAAATCAAACAAAAAGTGGAAGAAAGTTGCAAGGAGACAGAGCAAACACATGTTTTGTGATAACAAACCCAATGCCAAACTCTTCTTCACCATGAAAAATACTAGTCGAAACCCCATCTGTAAAAAAACAGAAGACAGACAACACAGAAAAAGAGATACCATCTAACATGCATTAACATATACAATGACAAATATAAAATCTACACATGAAATACGCACAAAATGACCAGTCAAAAAGTAAGGATTATATATGCTTACATATTATACTGGAAAAGAGAGTAAAAAACAAACAAAAAGTGCAAGAAAGTTGCAAGAAGACAGACAACAGAGAAAAAGTGATACCAACTTACATGCATTAACACATACAAAGAGAGATATAAAATACTACACATGAAATGTTATAACAGATCCCAGATTTCCGGTCGGAAAAAGACCTAGAGCCAGAGCCCGTTTTTAAGCGGGCTTGGATCTACTAGTGGAAGATATAAAACATTACACATGGCAAAGGTACAACGTGACCTGTAAAAACGATCCTTCATATTTGCATACATATTGCACTGGAAAAGAGAAAAAAGGACAGACAAAATGTGTAAGAAAGTTGTAAGTAGAAACAACAAATACATGTTATAACAAATCCCATTCCCCTCTCTTCTTCAACATAAAAATACTTCTCAGGGGGCGCTTGCGCACGGCTGACTAAGATGGACGCTTAGTCTCAAAGCTGCGCGAGTACAGGGAGACAATTAGCTATTAACACTGCTTTACTCGCTTCACCATTCTTTCAAAACGCAACAGGGGCAATCGGAGCGCCCGGGGCCTTCCGACTCCCGAGCCAACACCGGGGCTACAAATTCGCCAAGTACGCCGGCAGGATCACCTAAGATGGCGCCTGGCGCGGACCACGAGGCTGACATACAATTCGAAAACAGCCAGGACATGTTTCCCCATGCGGACTTACCAGCAAGCAAGTCACCCTCTCTTGCCAGAGCAGCTTACGCTGGAGGAACTCAGAGACATCATACGCCAGGAAATCATTGGTGCTAACAAACAACTGGGCTGCGAGCTTCTCCATGAAATCAGACAGGTGGGTCATCGCACGTCTGCCATTGAGGGAAGATTAGACAACGCTACAATAGTGCTGGAAGGGCATGAGGAAGAAATGGAGTCCCTCAAATCAGAGATCCGCACACTGCATGATAAAATGGAGGACTCTGAAAACAGATTGAGAAGGAAAAACCTTAGAGTGCGCGGAATCCCTGAAACTATTCAAGATTTGGGGGGGTTCATTACCGCGCTATTTCAGGAACTGATCCCGAACTTACCAGTCGATCAACTAGAAATGGACCGCGTTCATAGGGCCCTCTCACGCCCACTCCTTAACGGTCTGCCAAGAGATATCATTCTTAAAATGCATCATTATCTTACCAAAGAGAGACTACTCCAAGCTGCGAGAAACAAGCCGGACCTCTCCTTCCAGGGGCATAAGTACCAACTATATGCAGACTTGGCCCCCACCACACTGGCTAAGCGAAAAGAGCTGCGCCCTTATCTTGCTACCTTGAGGAATAAGGGAGTCAAATGGAGCTTTCCTTTTCAACTTAATTTCCACTGGCAGGAACAACAGCACTCCATCCGCAACATTGATGAAGCCAGGGAGTGCTTTCATCTTCTGGACTTTCCGCTGCCTCCCCAGCCTTCTCAGTCACAGAGCTCCCCTAAGCGTACAGCCGACTCCCAAGCACAACCGGATTGGGCCGGCTCTGCATCACCTAAAGAACAGAGACCCCCTAAGAAACGGTCTCAAGCCCTAAAGGAATTATCGTCTCAGGTGTTCCAGAAAGTACAATGATCTGCAAGTTAAGTACTTCATATTGCTAAATGCGCTTTTTCTCCCGCCATTGCGGCCTAGTGGCCCAGCCTGCCTTGATTAACTTCCATAGACGAGCCATGTGCTTCCCTATGTAACTGTGGGCCCATGCGGAGTCTAAGCTAAGTGACTCGTTTTATGTCCGGACCCTATCCACCTTTTCAAGCTCACGGAGTACCACTATATACTGACAGCATTAGCAAAAGATATACTCTTGCTCTCATTTTCTGGGCCCTCTGCCCTGGTTAATATGAGCCTGTTGGCCCCTTCAGATGGCTGTCTACCGCGATTTCCACCATAAACTGGCGCAGTTGTTATGCTTTTCTTTTCTGTTTACAGTGTTGCACAGACACACGTATGTTCAATGTTTACCCGTTGGAATCTAACTGTCCTCTTTTGAATTTCAATTTTGTGTATTTCTATGCCACATGTCTAAATTTCATAGGTGCCAATAGCCTGTACCTTTATACTAAACCTAAGCTTTATGAAAAGAGCTATGTGGGGCTATAATAGCATTCAGATTGTTATGTGTTAACAGACCCTCCGGGCTTGCCATTGCTGTACTTTCACTTAAGGAGCTAGCTTAGGGGGGTTAGAATGGCGCACACAGGGTATCTCTCTCATCCAGCAGACTTAAAGGTGGCTATAGTGGGCTCCTAGACATACTGCCCACGTAGCATCACGCTGACAGGTTGGTCGCTGCTACCCTGCTCCCCGGGGTCACACATCTATTTGTATATTCTATTTACATTTATGGCTGGTGGGTGCCCGCGGGGAGCTGGTGGTATAGATGTCCTGGAATCAAGGTGTTTAGGAAATATTATTTTGCTTTAACCTGTTCACTACTATGGCTTATTGACATATAGATTTCATGCCTAGTTATCTGAACTGAAGGGCTGGGTTGGTCCTCTGGTAGCAAGTGAAAATTTTGGCGACCTCCTTTTCATCGGGGTCCCTCTCACCCCTCGGGGACGCCCACATGGGTCAATGTTACGCACGCCGTCTCTGCCTTTCACTGGGCCAGGTCCGCTACTGGGGCATTTCCCCTTGTGGGCTGCCGTGGGGGGCTGGCGGGTTAATGAATGCTAGTTTTCCCAGGGTTGTTATTTTGTGGGTGTTGTCGCTTCCCCCGCCCCCCGGGGGCGCTCGCGTGTAATGTTACACATGCTGTCCTGGCCTTGTGTGTGCCGTCCGCCACTGCGGCATTTCCCTCCTGCGGGTCGCCCTTGGGGGACTGGGGCGATGACTGTATCACCGAGCGGGTTTGATTTGCAGAGATGAACCAGACTTGAGATTTATGATGTACTATAATCTTTATCCCTAACCGATTGCACAGGCAATAAGGATTGCGGATAGAGCGGTGTACTTTGAATCTAGCCACCCTTGAACCGCTCCCAGGGCCGGCCCGCTCATGAGGCGGGGTGAAACTTTTGCCTCAGGCAGCACATTTCTAGGGGCGGCATCCACCCGTCGGTGGGTGCGGGGGGCCGCCCGCCGAGCTGGAGGGGTAGCGGGCAGGACGGGGGTATTGGGCCTAGCGGCGGGGAGGGGGGTCGGACCCCCCCCTCCCTCGCCTGGGTCCCCTGTCCTCTGCTCCCCTCCAGCCTTAAATAGATCAGAAGCGCTACTCGTAAGAGGCAGTGAGCGGGGAGGACTCACCTCTTCCTCGATCCGGCGTGCGCTCCACTGACGTCACTTCCTGCAACGCCACCCACTGTATTGTAAGTGGACGGCGTTGCAGGAAGTGACGTCAGTGGAGCGCATGCTGGATCGAGCGAGGAAGAGGTGAGTCCTCCCCGCCCACTGCCTCTTACGAGTAGCGCTTCTGATCTATTTAAGGCTGGAGGGGAGCGGAGGACGGGGGACCCAGGCGAGAGAGGGGGGGTCCGACCCCCTCCCCGCCGCTAGGCCCAATACCTGGTCCTGCCCGCTACCCCTCCAGCTCGGCAGCGCCCCCCCCCCACGGGGGCGGGGGGGGGGCGGGGGCGGCAGCAATAATTTTTTCAAAATTTGCCTCAGGCGGCAAAAAGTCTAGGGCCGGCCCTGACCTCTCCCGTCACTTTTTGTGCTCCCGCACGCACCCGACGAGTGCTACATGGTTGGCACCCCACGGGCGCAATTTGATGCTACCCAGCATCTCCTTAAACTCCAGAGGGTTTCTGTTTACTGGATAACCCTCTTTGTTCTGTCTTATACTATCCTACTAAACTACATAGAAAAAGAGAAAACAACTTGTCTTACATGCATTATCACATACAATGACAGATATAAAATACTACACATGAAATTCCTACAATGTCACCTGTGAAAAAAGATGGTTCACATTGCATGTTTATATTATACTGGAAAAGTGAATTAATGAGGGACAAAAAAAGGAAGAAAGTTTAAAGGAGAAGAAACAAATACATGTTTTAACAATTCACATGCCCAACTCTTTTACAACATGAAAAATACTTGTTGAACACTATCTGTAAGAGAACAGTAGAGAGACAACACAGAGATGAATAATCCCTCTTCCATGTAGACAAACATATGCCAAACACAGGAAACAAATGCACTGTCCAAGACAGTGCTTGCCTTTTAAATGGGTCCACAGGCAGTGGACAGGACAGCGCAGGTGCGGCAGGACCTGGAGGCCATATTAATTGGGGAAGCTGAGGACGACCCGGGGGATCGGGTCGGGACCCCACTGGAGACTGGTAGTTCCACATAAGACACGGCGGAATGAAACGGGGGGGGGGGGGGGGCTGATGGTGTCCCCTAAGGATGATAAATAGCTAGGGATATTTAACTTTTTTGCCTTGTAAGTCCTTTAACTCTTCTTCAACATGAAAAATACTTGTTGAGCCCCATCTGTACAGGCTCAGACACACTATCAGCGCTTCTCTGAGCGCTCTTTGGCCTCCATAGTTTTCTGAGAGCTTTTTAAAAAACACTCATATTGACTTACATTAAAATTGCGGTAAAATCTTGGTAAAATCGTGTTTGCGGTAAAATATGCAATTTTACTGCAATCGCGATTTTACCATGAATCCTAAGAGAACAGAAGTGAAACAACATAGCAAAGAACAATCCATCTTGCATGTATAAACACATATAATGACACTTATAAAATATTACACAGTGCATGCGTACAATGTTATCTGTAAATAAAGACGGTTCATATAGCATATATACCATACTAGAAAAAAAGAATGAAAGGGAGACAAAGAGTGGAAGAAAGTTGAAAGAAGGAGGAACAAATACATTTTTTAGGCCCCGTTCACATCACAAACGCGGATGGCCATGCGTGCGGAACGCGTGCGGACCACAACGCGTACGAACGCACGCCATCCGCGTTTGTGTGCGTTGCGTGGCTGATCCCATCACTGAAAAGTGAATGGGACAGCCATGCGTTTTTACAAAAAATGCATGCAGCATGCGTTCCCGGACCGCACAGGTCCGGAACGCATGCAGTGTGAACATCAGACATTGCACTCTATGCAATGTCTGATGTCGTGCGTGTCGGCCACCTGCACGCGTTTCCAAAACGCGGCTGGAAACGCGTGCAGTGTGAACGGGGCATAAACTGTTCACATGCCCAACTCTTCTTTAACATAAAAAATACTTGTTGAACCCCATCTGAAAGAGAATAGAAGAGAGACAACACAGAAATGGACAATCCATCTTATATGTATACATATACAATGTCAGATATAAAATACTACATCCAGTGGCGGACGACGGACGTAGGCCTGTGCTGTCTGTGCAGCCTCACAGGGGCTCTATGTCATGTGGGGCCCATTCAAATCCATCAGTCAGGCCCAGATCATCCTCTAGGTTTGTGTATGTTGGCAGATTGTGTGCTTCTCTGAGGACAGTGAATGACATGACTATGCACTCTGTAATGTGCTGCAGAAGATGTCGGTGCTATATAAATACATAATTATAGTATGGAAGAACATTAGTCCATGAGAATGGTAGAGGTTAGAATGTGAGCTGCTCTTACGACAGTCAGTGACATGACTATGCACTCTGTAATGTGCTGCAGAAGATGTCAGTGCTATATAAATACATAATTATAGTATGGAAGGACATTAATCCATGAGAATGGTAGTGGTTAAAGTGTGAGCTCCTCTGAGGACAGTCAGTGACATGACTATGTACTCTGTAATGTGCTGCAGAAGATGTCAGTGCTATATAAATACATAATTATAGTATGGAAGGACATTAATACATGAGAATGGTAGTGGTTAGAGTGTGAGCTCCACTGAGGACAGTCAGTGACATGACTATGTACTCTGTAATGTGCTGCAGAAGATGTCAGTGCTATATAAATACATAATTATAGTATGGAAGGACATTAGACCATGAGTATGGTAGAGGTTAGAGTGTGAGCTCCTCTGAGGACAGTCAGTGACATGACTATGTACTCTGTAATGTGCTGCAGAAGATGTCAGTGCTATATAAATACATAATTATAGTATGGAAGGACATTAGACCATGAGTATGGTAGAGGTTAGAGTGTGAGCTCCTCTGAGGACAGTCAGTGACATGACTATGTACTCTGTAATGTGCTGCAGAAGATGTCAGTGCTTGATAAATACATAATTATAGTATGGAAGGACATTAGACCATGAGTATGGTAGAGGTTAGAGTGTGAGCTCCTCTGAGGACAGTCAGTGACATGACTATGCACTCTGTAATGTGCTGCAGAAGATGTCAGTGCTATATAAATACATAATAATAATAATAATAATAATATGGTAGGACATTAGACTACTCTGTAAAGGGACCGTGGAAGATAACAGTGCTAAATAATAACAATAAAAGGTTTTTGTCCATTTATATTTTTAAAAGTTTGGATCTATGACACTGCTGCATGGGGAGCAGTGATAATTGCTTGTGGCCTAGTCAAGAACAAGATATAATGAAATGGAAAATATGTGCAACATTAATACAGTGCTTACAGATTGTAACTTAGGTTCACATACTTTTATATTATTGACACTATTTCAATTGATGCATGCACTTACATGGAATCCCATACATTTATTCTGCACAGGGGCCCACTGTTGGCTTTGTCCGTCACTGACTAAACATGGCGTTCCTACAATGTGATCTGAAGAAAAAAGGGTAAGGCTTCTGAGGATGGATGGGGAGAGAGAGGTGCTTATTAACAGCCTGTAAGGGACCAAACGGCTTTTTAACCACTTCCCGACCGCTGTATGTACAATTGGCGGCCGGGAAGTGGACCCCGCAAGGACCGCCGCATGTACAAATGGCCGCGGTCCTTGTACGGGCATGGGCGGAGCGATCGCGTCATTCGTGACGCGATCCTCTGCCGGGGACTGGCTCCACCCCCCTCGCGCTGTAACCCGCCGGCCGTTCGGAAGCGCCGGCGGGTTACTAGCACCCGGATCGCTGCATACAAAGTGTATAATACACTTTGTAATGTATACAAAGTGTATTATACAGGCTGCCTCCTGCCCTGGTGGTCCCAGTGTCTGAGGGACCACCAGAGCAGGCTGCAGCCACCCTAGTCTGCGCCCAAGCACACTGTTTCCCCCCCCCCCTGCCCCCTGATCGCCCACAGCACCCCTCAGACCCCCCCCCCCAGACCACTGTTTGCACCCAATCACCCCCCTAATCACCCATCAATCACTCCCTGTCACTATCTGTCAACGCTATTTTTTTTTATTCCCTAAACTGCCCCCTACTCCCTCCTGATCACCCCCCACCCCTCACATTCTCCCCAGAACCCCCCCCCCCTGTGTACTGTATGCATCTATCTCCCTGATCACCTGTCAATCACCCATCAATCACCCCCTGTCACTGCCACCCATCAATCAGCCTCTAACCTGCCCCTTGCGGGCAATCTGATCACCCACCCACAGCAATAGATCGCCCGCAGATCCGACGTCAGATCACCTCCCAAGTATAATGTTTACATCTGTTCTCTACTCTAAACACCCACTAATTACCCATCAATCACCCATCAATCACCCCCTATCACCACCTGTCACTGTTACCCATCAGATCAGACCCTAATCTGCCCCTTGTGGGCACCCAATCACCCGCCTACACGCTCAGATTGCCCTCAGACCCCCCCCCTTATCAATTCGCCACTGCCATATTTACATCTGTTCTTCCCTGTAATAACCCACTGATCACCTGTCAATCACCCCCTGTCACTGCCACCCATCAATCACCCCCTGTCACTGCCACCCATCAATCAGACCCTAACCTGCCCCTTGCGGGCAATCTGATCACCCACCCACACCAATATATCGCCCGCAGATCCAAAGTCAGATCACCTCCCAAGTGCAGTGTTTACATCTGTTCTCTACCCTAAACACCCACTAATTACCCATCAATCACCCCCTGTCACTGCTACCCATCAGATTAGACCCCTATCTTCCCCTAGGGCACTCAATCACCCGCCCACACCCTCAGAATGCCCTCAGACCCCAGCCCTGATCACCTCGCCAGTGCATTGCTTGCGTCTATTCCCCCCTCTAATCACACCTAGAGACACCCATCAATCACCTCCTGTCACCCCCTAGCACACCTACCCATCAGATCAGGCCCTAATTTGCCCCGTGTGGGCTCCTGATCACTCGGCCAAACCCTCAGATGCCCTTCAGACCCCCTTCCGATCACCTCCCCAGTGCATTGATTGCATCTATTTTCCCCTCTAACCACCCCCTGAGACACCGATCAATCACCTCCTGTCACCCCCCCTAGCACTCCTATCCATCAGATCAGGCCCAATACAACCTGTCATCTAAAAGGCCACCCTGCTTATTACCAGTTCCACAAAATTCGCCACCTCATAGACCACCTGTCATCAAAATCTGCAGATGCCCCTGAACAGTCATTTTGAGACATTTGGTTTCCAGACTACTCACGGTTTTGGGCCCGTAAAATGCCAAGGCAGTATAGGAACCCCACAAGTGACCCCATTTTAGAAAAAAGACACCACAAGGTATTCTGTTAGGTGTATGATGAGTTCATAGAGTTTATTTTTTGTCAAAAGTTAGCGGAAATTGATTCTTATTGTTTTTTTTTCCCAAAGTGTCATTTTTCACTAACTTGTGACAAAAAATAAAATCTTCTATGAACTCGCCATACACCTAACGGAATACCTTGGGGTGTCTTCTTTCTAAAATGGGGTCACTTGTTGGGTTCCTATACTGCCCTGGCATTTTAGGGGCCCTAAACCGTGAGGAGTAGTCTAGAAAACAAATGCCTCAAAATGTCCTGTGAATAGGACGTTGGGCCCCTTAGCGCACCTAGGCTGCAAAAAAGTGTCACATGTGGTACCGCCGTACTCAGGAGAAGTAGTATAATGTGTTTTGGGGTGTATTTTTACACATACCCATGCTGGGTGGGAGAAATATCTCTGTAAATGACAATTGTTTGATTTTTTTTACACACAATTGTCCATTTACAGAGATATTTCTCCCACTCAGCATGGGTATGTGTAAAAATACACCCCAAAACACATTATACTACTTCTTCTGAGTACGGCGATACCACATGTGTGGCACTTTTTTGCACCCTAACTGCGCTAAGGGGCCCAAAGTCCAATGAGTACCTTTAGGATTTCACAGGTCATTTTTGTTTCAAGACTACTCCTCACGGTTTAGGGCCCCTAAAATCTTCTATGAACTCACCATACTCCTAATGGAATACCTTGGGGTGTCTTCTTTCTAAAATAGGGTCATTAGTGGGGTTCCTATACTGCCCTGGCATTTTAGGGGCCCTAAACCGTGAGGAGTAGTCTTGAAACAAAAATGACCTGTGAAATCCTAAAGGTACTCATTGGACTTTGGGCCCCTTAGCGCAGTTAGGGTGCAAAAAAGTGCCACACATGTGGTATCGCCGTACTCGGGAGAAGTAGTATAATGTGTTTTGGGGTGTATTTTTACACATACCCATGGTGAGTGGGAGAAATATCTCTGTAAATGGACAATTGTGTGTAAAAAAAAAAATCAAACAATTGTCATTTACAGAGATATTTCTCCCACCCAGCATGGGTATGTGTAAAAATACACCTCAAAACACATTATACTACTTCTCCTGGGTACGGCAATACCATGTGTGGCACTTTTTTGCAGCCTAACTGCGCTAAGGGGCCCAAAGTCCAATGAGCACCTTTAGGCTTTACAGGGGAGCTTACAAATTAGCACCCCCAAAATGCGAGGACAGTAAACACACCCCACAAATGACCCCATTTTGGAAAGTAGACACTTCAAGGTATTCAGAGAGGGGCATGGTGAGTCCGTGGCAGATTTCATTTTTTTTTTTGTCACAAGTTAGCAGAAATTGAAACTTTTTTTTTTTCTTGTCACAAACTGTCATTTTCCGCTACCTTGTGACAAAAAATAATATCTTCTATGAACTCACTATGCCTCTGAGTGAATAATTTGGGATGTCTTCTTTCCAAAATGGGGTCATTTGGGGGGTATTTATACTATCCTGGAATTCTAGCCCCTCATGAAACATGACAGGTGGTCAGAAAAGTCAGAGATGCTTGAAAATAGGAAAATTCACTTTTTGCACCATAGTTTGTAAACGCTATAACTTTTACCCAAACCAATAAATATAGGTTGAATGGGTTTTTTTTTTAATCAAAAACATGTTTGTCCACAATTTTCGAGCTGCATGTATACAGAAATTTTACTTTATTTGAAAAATGTCAGCACAGAAAGTTAAAAAAATCATTTTTTTTGCCAAAATTCATGTCTTTTTTGATGAATATAATAAAAAGTAAAAATCGCAGAAGCAATCAAATAGCACCAAAAGAAAGCTTAATTAGTGACAAGAAAAGGAGCCAAAATTAATTTAGGTGGTAGGTTGTATGAGCGAGCAATAAACGTGAAAGCTGCAGTGGTCTGAATGGAAAAAAAGGGTCTGGTCCTTAAGGGGGGTAAAGCCCACGGTCCTCAAGTGGTTAAATCGCTAGAGTAATGTAAACTATATGGTAGAGATCTCACTGTTGTGATTGTCGAAGATTTGCGGTAAACGCAAATGCGATACATGCAGCATTTTTTTGGCGAATTTTAGAGCTATCATAATTGCAATGTATTTAAAACGTGAATCACAATTGCAAAAATGTACTGTAAAAAATATACGATAATCGCAAAAAAAGCCAGCGTCTTGCAATCCCCAGTGTGAACAGGGCTTAAGGGAGAGTGTAAGGCTAATGAGGATTCTGGGGGTAGATAGGGAGAAAGGGTCAGGCCAATTTCTAGGCTTCAAGCCGGAAGGAGGAAGTGTGCGGTAGTGACTTATGGGTAACTAACCCCCTCTCTCCCAGCCGCACAGCTAAGGCAATTAAGCCTCATTTAAATCACAAATTCGAGTCCTTAGGGACTCGTGAGCTCCATGCCTGGTGAGAGTTATATGGAGGCTGCATATTTATTTCCTTATAAGCAATATCAGATGCCTGGCTATCCTGCTGATCCTCTGCCTCTAATTCATTTAGCCATAGCCCCTGAACAAGCATGCAGCAGATCAGGTGTTTCTGACATTATTGTCAGATCTGACAAGATTAGCTGCATGCTTGTTTCTGATGCAGATTCAAACACTACTGCAGATATATAGATTAGCAGGGCTGCCAGGCAATATGTATTGTTTAAAAGGAAATAAATATGGCAGCATCCACTTACCTCTCACTACAGTTGTCCTTTAAGTTACCTGGGGCTTCTACCAGTTACCTGCAGCGGAAAGACCAATACTCCGGTCCCCCGCAGTGTCCTCCTTTCGTTCTAATGAGCCGCCCTGGTCCGTGAGCCTCCTAATCGTGCTCCCATGGACGAGAGCGCTCTGCATATGTGCAATATGAAAAATAATGTACTGCACATGCAGAATGCTGTCGCCAGCGTTTTGCGATTTTGTGAGTGATTTGTATTTTAGCTCTTACCTGCGCGTTAGTTTTTTTTGTTTTTTTTTACAGCGCTTTTCTAAGTGCTTTTGCAGATCAATTCAGGAAATGAACTCTTTGATCCAGAAAATAATAAATACTATGTATTTATTCTTAAAAGCGCTCGGGAAATCGCTATACAAAGCGTATTTTCAAGCGCTTTGCGATTTTCCTATACCTTCCATTGAGGCAAATCGCCCCCAAAATGGTATAGGCATCGATTTGGTGAGTGGATTGGAATCGAACTGCTCATATGTGAACACTCTCATAGGGAATCATTGCACAAAAGCTTTTTAGGGCGATTTTGAAAATTGCCGGTGCTTAAAAAATCCCAAAAATCCCAAAAGAAAAACATTTCCAAAAGTGCCCAAGCTTTTAAAGTGAACCTTTTTTTTTTTTAGATTTCAGTTCTGTTTTGAAGGGAACCTTATCTCAAAATTGTTTTACTTACCTGGGGCTTCTACCAGCCCCCTGCAGCCGCCCTGTGCCCTCAACATGCTGGAGCAATGCTCCATTCCCCCGCTGCAGCTAAGTTTCGTTTTTCGGCGACTGTGCAGTCGCCAAGCTACTGCACCTGCGTGGCACTGGCTGCGCGCATCCTTCTCTATCACACTGCTGTCCTGCGCATGCGCAATAAGAGAAATCAGGGTTGGCGACGTGAGCGAGAATGTGTGTCTAGGGCCATGCAGGCACAGTGGCTGGGCGATGAAACTTAGCCGCTGGGGGGACTAGAGCATCGTTTTAGGATGTCAAAGGCACAGGCGACTGCAGTGGGCTGGTAGAAGTCCCAGGTTACTGAAAATCCTTTTTTATTTTTTCTCCTTAAAGGGGAACTGAAGTAAGAGGTATACGGAGGCTGCCATATTTATTTCCTTTTAATCAATACCAGTTGCCTGGCAGCCCTGCTGGTCTATTTCTCTGCAGTAGTATCTGAATAACACCAGAAACAAGCATGCAGCTATTCTTGTCAGCTCTGACTTTAAAGTCTGAAACACCTGATCTGCTGTATGCTTGTTCAGGGGCTATGGCTAATAGTATTAGAGGCAGAGGATCAGCTGGGCTGACAGGCAACTGATATTGAATAAAAGGAAATACATTTGGCAGCCTCCATATACCTCTTACTTCAGTTCCCCTTTCATTTGTGTTAAAGGGCAACTGAAGCAAGAGGGATATCGTGGCTGACATATTCATTTCCGTTTTTTAATAATACACTTTGCCTGGCTTCTCGCTGATCCTCTGCCTCTAATACTTTTAGCCATAGACCCTGAAAAAGCATGCAGCAGATCTAGTGTTTCTGACATTATTGTCAGTTCTGACAAGATTAGCTGCACGCTTGATTCTGGTGTGATTCAGACACTTCAGCAGCCAAATAGATCAGCAGGGCTGCCAGGCAATGTGTATTGTTTAAAAGGAAATAATTATGGCAGCATCCATACTCTTCTCCTTTCAGTTCCTCTTTAGGCAGGGAACACACTTGACTGTTTTCGTGCGCGTTTTCTGCACAGAAAAACTGAGAACTCATGTTAATCAATGTGCTAGTACACACTTACTGTGTTGTTCGCGTGCAGAAAAAAAACTGACATTCTGCATCATGACTCAGCACATTTTGGCAGTTTTTTCTATGAATTACATCAGCTGCTGTAAAAAACGCATGCGTTTTCCTGCATAGAAACACACTTGGTGTGCAGAAAAAGTATGTAGAAAAACGCGCGCGGAAATCTGAAAGTCAAGTGTGTTCCCTGCCTCACGGTTCCCTATAACCTCACTGCTCCAGGTTCGCAGCCTGCTTCACATATGCAAAGGACGGTGAAGGTGGAGCTTAACGGCCCTTGGGGCGGGGCTTATCACAGCCAAATGGGGGGAGCGGGAATGCTTTTCGATTTGGAGGCGGGGTTTTGCAGCTGCTGGAGGGGAATGTCTGGCTGTTCAGGACAAAGTCTGGCCCTGGAAAAGACCCTGATCACGTATTATTGCTACCAAAAGGAATTTACATCTTTTTGTTTATAAGTAATATCAGCCCAGCATACCTCCCAACTTTCTGAGATGAGAAAGAGGGACACTTAGGCCACGCCCCTGCCACACCCCAGATCATGCCCCGTCACACCCCTAGTCATGCACACCATAAAGATTTCATAAGAAAAATATGTTGTTTTAAAATTCAAATCACACTGGTCCTTTCTACCCTGGTTCATTTTCCTTCATACTAACATTGAAATTAAGAAATACATCAATCTAAAGGATGGGAATGTCAATCAAACACATTTTTCAGTAGCGAAATGTACATCTTTACATAGAAAAAGGGACAAAGAAGTCCTGAAAGAGGGACAAATGAGGAGGAAAGAGGGACAGGGCTCCCAAAGAGGAGTCCGTCCCTCTGAAAGAGGAACAGTTGGGAGCTATGGCCCAGGATGAGCGTCAAAACGCCTTCAACTCATTTCTGTTCTCAGAAATCTGGTTCTATGGCATCCATACTACAATCACAGTTTAATTTCTACTACCGGCCGCTAGGGGGAGCTCCAGGATGTAGCCGTCTCTACTGTCAGGGCACTGGGCAGCCGCTCTCTCTATGACTGCTTGTTCCTGGACCGGTGTATGTCGGGTCTGAGAGCTCCTGGTTATCGGGGATACGGAGAGAGAAGTCGCACGTCTGTCTCCTCTGCTGCCGGCGGTGCTCTGTCTGCGAGGAGAACGCGTGCCAGTATGACGTCATGGCAGCTATTGTGACGTCATGGCAGTTATTGTGACACGAGTGCAGGTGGGCATCACGAGAACCGCTGAGGATCGCACCTGCAGTGACATGTGACTACTGCCCATCTGCTATTGCTATGCCATGCTAGTGGATGGAGGTGAGGAAATATGTACAACAGGAAGGTGAGGGAATGTGCTGTGCTGTATATACTGCTGTACGTGCATCATGCAGCTATGTACTCAGTGGTATGCACATGCCTATCCACACTACAATTTAGATTGGCCAATTTTACCACTGCTATGTGCATACCTCCCAGCATTTTGAGATGAGAAAGAGGGACACTTAAGCCACGCCCCTGCCACACCCCTGATCACGCCCCTTCACACCCCTAGTCACGCATACCATAAAGATTTCCTAAGAAAAATATGTGGTTTTATAATTCAAACCACACTGGTCCTTTCTATCCTGGTTCATTTTTCTTCATATTAACATTTTAAAATTAGTAATATATCAATTTAAAGTATTTCCTGAGTATATGCAGCCAGGTGTATAGGTCTCCCCAGTATAGCCAGGTGTATAGGTCTCCCCAGTATATGTAGCCAGGTGTATAGGTGTCCCCAGTATATGTAGCCAGGTGTATAGGTGTCCCCAGTATATGTAGCCAGGTGTATAGGTGTCCCCAGTTTATGCAGCCAGGTGTATGTGTCCCCAGTATATGTAGCCAGGTGTATAGGTGTCCCCAGTATATGTAGTTAGGTGTATAGGTGTCCCCAGTATATGTAGCCAGCTGTATAGGTCTCCCCAGTATATGTAGCCAGCTGTATAGGTCTCCCCAGTATATGTAGCCAGGTGTATAGGTGTCCCCAGTATATGTAGTTAGGTGTATAGGTGTCCCCAGTATATGTAGCCAGCTGTATAGGTCTCCCCAGTATATGTAGCCAGCTGTATAGGTCTCCCCAGTATATGTAGCCAGCTGTATAGGTCTCCCCAGTATATGTAGCCAGCTGTATAGGTCTCCCCAGTATATGTAGCCAGCTGTATAGGTGTCCCCAGTATATGTAGCCAGCTGTATAGGTGTCCCCAGTATATGTAGCCAGCTGTATAGGTGTCCCCAGTATATGTAGCCAGCTGTATAGGTGTACCCAGTATATGTAGCCAGGTGTATAGGTGTCCCCAGTATATGTAGCCAGGTGTATAGGTGTCCCCAGTATATGTAGCCAGGTGTATAGGTGTCCCCAGTAGTGTTGGGCGAACAGTGTTCGCCACTGTTCGGGTTCTGCAGAACATCACCCTGTTCGGGTGATGTTCGAGTTCGGCCGAACACCTGGTGGTGTTCGGCCAAACTGTTCGGGGTTCGCCCGAACTGTTGAATGCATGGCCGAACATGGCCGAACAGGGCCCCTGTTCGGCCGAACAGGGCCCTGTTCGGCTGAATACTGCCCCCCTATGGGGTCGCAGGCATAAGGGGGGAGCATGCCCCGGTCGCGGGGGGGGTCGGAAATTCCCCCCACCCCCTCCGCTAGCGCTCCCCCCTCTGCCCGCTTCCCCATAAAAAAAGTTATAGTACCTGGTGCCTGGTGGCTGGCAGTGGAGTGAGGAGGAGGAGGAGGAGTCCGAGTAGCAGAGTGGCGTTGAGGCCGGGCAGCGGGCGGTTCGGGCGGTTCAGCGCTAGTACCTTGTGGTACTTCCGCCCTTTCTCTGACCTCACGTCCTCTGCGTGATGACGCATACGAGGGTACGCGTGATGCGTACCCTCGTATGCAGAGGACGTGAGGTCAGAGAAAGGGCGGAAGTACCACAAGGGTACTAGCGCTGAACCGCCCGCTGCCCGGCCTCAACGCCACTCTGCTACTCGGACTCCTCCTCCTCCTCCTCACTCCACTGCCAGCCACCAGGCACCAGGTACTATAACTTTTTTTATGGGGAAGCGGGCAGAGGGGGGAGCGCTAGCGGAGGGGGTGGGGGGAATTTCTGACCCCCCCGCGACCGGGGCATGCTCCCCCCTTATGCCTGCGACCCCATAGGGCCCCCATGTTCGGGGGTCCCATTGACTTCCATTGAGTTCGGCGTTCGGGCCGAACATGCCGAACATCTGGCCCATGTTCGGCCTGTTCGGCCCGAACCCGAACATCCAGGTGTTCGCCCAACACTAGTCCCCAGTATATGTAGCCAGGTGTATAGGTGTCCCCAGTATATGTAGCCAGGTATACACCTGGCTACATATACTGGGGACACCTATATATGCCCAGTATATGTAGCCAGAGGTATATGTCCCCAGTATATGTAGCCAGGTGTATAGGTGTCCCCAGTATATGTAGCCAGGGGTGTAGGTGTCCCCAGTATATGTAGCCAGGTGTATAGGTGTCCCCAGTATATGTAGCCAGGTGTATAGGTGTCCCCAGTATATGTAGCCAGGTGTATAGGTGTCCCCAGTATATGTAGCCGGGTGTATATATGCCCAGTATATGTAGCCGGGTGTATATATGCCCAGTATATGTAGCCAGGTGTATATGTGCCCAGTATATGTAGCCAGGTGTATAGGTGTCCCCAGTATATGTAGCCAGCTGTATAGGTGTACCCAGTATATGTAGCCAGGTGTATAGGTGTCCCCAGTATTTGTAGCCATGTGTATAGGTGTCCCCAGTATATGTAGCCAGGTATACACCTGCCTACATATACTGGGGACACCTATATATGCCCAGTATATGTAGCCAGAGGTATATGTCCCCAGTTTATGTAGCCAGGTGTATATGTGCCCAGTATATGTAGCCAGGTGTATAGGTGTCCCCAGTATATGTAGCCAGGTGTATAGGTGTCCCCAGTATATGTAGCCAGGTGTATATATGCCCAGTATATGTAGCCAGGTGTATATGTTACGGCCAGAACGCGTAGTGTGGCCACTTCTAGTTCTGGCTGGCCACTTCGGGTTATGGCCGGCCAATGTGCGAAGTGGCCGCAGCGCAGCGGCCAATGCTAGAAATGGAATGTTACGCCGTCTCGCTGCGGCCAAATTGATGACAACTTGCATAATTTAATGAAATATAGCCGGCGGCAATGTAATAGATGAAGCCGCCGGCTTTCGCACTGCCTCTCTCCTCCCCCCGCCTCCCATACAATAATTAGCAGCCGGGGACATGCAGCCGGAGAGTCGTTCGTCGCAGCAGAGCGGGGAGGCTGCAGACATTGCTTCTGCCAGCACCCGCTCTGCAGGAACGGCAGGGTTCCCCTGCCGTGACGAACGACTCTCGGGACACGCGTGTCCCCGGCGGCTGCTACTTATTGTATGGGAGGCAGGGAGGGGGGGGGGGGGGGGCGATCGGGGAGAGGAGGAGGCAGTGCGAAAGCCAGCGGCTTCATCTATTACATTGCCGCCGGCTATATTTCATTAAATTAAGCAACTTGTCATCAATTTGACCGCAGCGAGACGGCGTAACATTCCATTTCTAACATTGGCCGCTGCGCTGCGGCCACTTTGCACATTGGCCGGCCAGAACTAGAAGTGGCCACACTTCGGGTTCTGGCCGTAACATATATATGCCCAGTATATGTAGCCAGGTGTATATGTGCCCAGTATATGTAGCCAGGTGTATAGGTGTCCCCAGTATATGTAGCCAGGTGTAAAGGTGCCCCCAGTATATGTAGCCAGGTGTATAGGTGCACCCAGGAAGGGAGGCAGCCAGTGAAAGGGAGCTGGTGGCAAAGTGGCGGAGAAGGGGGGGGGGAAGTCTCCCCCCCCCTTCCCTCACCTTGGGCTCCCTTTCCTGGCTCTCCCTTCCGGATTAATGTGAGTAGACCAGACTAGCGGCGCACAGATCACAGCTCCCTCTGCCGGCTGGAAGGACAGCGGTAACCGGTAAGTCCTCCCCGCCCGCTGTCAGCCGCTGCGGAGAAACACATTAATCTGAAAGGGAGCCCCAAGGTGAGGGAAGGGGGGGGGAGACTCCCCCCCCCCCCCCCCTTCTCCGGCACTTTGCCACCAGCTCCCTTTCACTGGCAGCCTCCCTTCCTGCACAAATAGGTTGTCCGCCCCTGCATCTGACCCCCCAGCCAGCCGGGACACTGGGGGGTCATAGCGAGAGAGCCCTCCCAAATCGAGTCAGTCCCGACGAAAACGGGACGGTTGGGGACTATGGCTATGTGGTATGTGACTCTGAGTTTACTCGCATAATCTGTGTCAGTCTGTTTGCCCTCATATTACATGGAGGTGGTAAAAGTGGCTTGTGATTGGCCAATCATTTTATGGATATGTGTATGCACCCTAAAGGTGGCCACTAACTGTCCAATTTGTAGCGCAAAATCGTTCGAGTGATCAGAAATTCTGATGGGATTGGTTGTAAATAATTTCTGTTGATGGGCACAAACGATTATAAAACAATTGGATTTTTGTCAAATCAAACTTTGGCTTTTCTTGTTGGTTGTGATAAGAAGTAAAGATTGGTTCATTGATGGTGTAGTGAACGATTTTTCTTCCGATCAGAATTTTCTGATCGCTCAAACGATTTTTCACTAGAAATTGGACCGTTAGTGGCCATCTTTAGTTACTTTTTCCCTCCCTCTACTTTAATGTGATATACACAGGGCCCAACTGTTTAGAGTACTCTGGCCCGCCCCTCACAATGTGGCTTCTTCTCCCCTTCCTATTGCTGCCTAGTAGGCAGCTCCACCCCCATCTCTAGGCATTACCGCCCCCTTTCCGGCAGCTTCGATTATCATTAGAGCAAAGCTGCTGCAGCCATCTTGTTAGACAAAGCAAGGTATTAAACACTGGTCTGCCCCTCAGTATGTCGCTGCTGCTGCCCTCTTCAATGCTGCTGGTGCTGTACGTATGTCCCTGTGTCAGCACACTGGCCCCAATGTCCAAGCCCGTTGCCCTTCAGCTTACCTCCTTGGTATATCCTAGAAGATTGTTAGCGTCTCCTTAACCATATTGCGTCATCACGCTAGCAACATGTTACTCATGTGCAATAGAACTTGCAGTGTCTGAAACAGCTGATTATCAGCTGGTTTTGGAGACACACACATTTGCCCTATAATGTTGCACTGCCCTGCCAGCAAACCACATTGGAAGCTGCATAAAGCACTGCATCATTCCTTGTTTGGAGTGCAGCATTCTCCATACATAGTGATCTATTGCTTGCTGTTGCACTGCAGTAAAGGTGTAGTCCGTACAGAGAATGGGGCAACGCGTTCGCAGAAAGGTGCAGTCCGTCCGCAGCATTCTGCACTCCGTACAGAGAATGGTGCAGTCCTTTAGACAGCTTCCGGTGTGGTTTCAAGGCAGGGCAGCACAAAATTTAGGGCAAATGCTCATGTCCCCGAAATCAGCTGATAATCGGCTGTTTCAGAAACTGAAAGTTCTTTTGCGAATGTGCATGAGTAACATGGAGCCAGCGTGTTGTCACAATATGTTATCAAAAGAACAGGGCAACAGTGCCGATCATTTTCTTTTGTTTCCATAGATGATCCTGCCGGATCGATCGAGGCACACAGCAACTGTAAGGTGGTTGAGCCCACCAGTTGTTCTACTCACTGTGACGCAGTATGGTTATGTTATGACATTTAGGAGAAGCCAACTATCTAGGGCATTCCAACACACCAGCAGTCTAAGTCGGCACATAGCTTCTGCAGCCCCCACCTCATCCACTGCAACTTAGGGTGCATACACACATGCTATTTTGATTGGCAGATCACTGTCCAATTTTACTACCTCCACGTAGTAGGAAGGTAAACAGATTGTGGATTGCATGAACAGATTGTGCAGGTAAGCTCGTGTACTACATGGAAGTAGTAAAATTGTGCAATGATTGGCCAATCAAAATTGCATGTGTTTGTACCAGGCTTTAGCATGGACATTAACTGCTTTTTGAGCTCACCTCCACCTATCATTTGCCCAGGTCTGGATGAAGAAAGAAGAGCCTGTGGTGACCAGTCCCAGCCCAGTGGTGGCCTTCGACAGCTTGACCATGACGCCTGGTGAGGGATCGCTTGGTAAGTATGGTGCACTGCTTTCTGCCCACTGCCACTTGGCGAGCATTGTTACTGGCAGAACAAATCCTCTGTACTCACTTTATTCATATTGTAAATAATGCTGCAAATGCTCTGGCCTCCATATTTGCCGCATTGATGGGATTGTGACCTAAAGCACAGATACTTCCCTAGTCTATGGATCCTGCAGAGGTTTCCCATGTCCTCCTCCAGACCTCCCCCGTTGCACAGCACCCTCTTGAAGTCCAGGTCTGCGCTCCCCTCTGAGCAGTAGCAACTTGTTTAAGGGACCCAGCAGAAAACCTCATAGGGAAATTCTGCTAACGTGTTTGGGTGGTCTCTTGAACTGCTAGGTTTCAGATGTAGTGTAAAACACACACACACTTTCACTCGCACACTTTCACTCGCACACTTTCACTCGCACACTTTCACTCGCACACTTTCACTCGCACACTTTCACTCGCACACTTTCACTCGCACACTTTCACACACACACACACACACACACACACACACACACACACACACACACACACACACACACACACACACACACACACACACACACACACACACACACACACACACACACACACACACACACACACACACACACACACACACACACACACACTTTCACACACACACACACACACACTTTCACACACACACACACACACACACACACACACACACACACACACACACACACACACACACACACACACTTTCACACACACACACACACACTTTCACACACACACACACACACACACACACACACACACACACACACACACACACTTTCACACACACACACACACACACACACTTTCACACACACACACACACACACACACTTTCACACACACACACACACACACTTTCACACACACACACACACACTTTCACACACACACACACACACTTTCACACATACACACACACACACACTTTCACACATACACACACACACACACACACACTTTCACACACACACACACACACACACACACACACACACACACACACACACACACTTTCTCACACACACACACACACACACACACACACACACACACACACACACACACACACACACACACACACACACACACACACACACACACACTTTCACACACATACACACACTATTTTACCAATTTCACACACACTTTCACACACACACACACACACACTATTTTACCACACACACACACACACACACACACACACACACACACACACACACACACACACACACACACACACACACACTATTTCACCAAACACACACACACACACACACACACACACACACACACACACACACACACACACACACACTGATTTCAGAGGCAGAGGGGAAGAGGAGAAGGGACTGAATTTACACACAGGCAAGCTGATAGCATCTCCAGCCCTCAGCCTGTGACAATGTGAGAAACAGAACATGGCTGCCCTCATTTGTATCACAGCAATAAATAATCATAAACTTTTAAAGCGGTTTACAGTTAGATTTGCTGTGTAAACTATCTAAACTTTAGATAAGATATATAGACAAGTTATTTTTTATAGTTACTTTTTCATCTCGGATCCACTTTAATGACAAAACTGCTTGATATCCCCTATTAAAACCCCAATTAAAACCATAAAGACAGGAGGGGAGCACTCCATCATACTTTTCTACTTATCACCATCAGGTCATGCTCAATAGTGGTCACTCAGCCTATGCAAACCACATTGGCCACCGATATGGTTGATAGTACATGAACCTACCACCTCACTTGGTTAAAGACGATCAATTGGGATTCATTTAGTATTTTTAAAAGTGTACAGAAAAAGGGTAGTCATAGGTAAGCCAGACATCAAAGTTTATCACACCGAGTTTAGGCCCAGATTTACTTCAGAGAAGCCTTATAGGCACAGATGTCCTGGCACTTTAGACTTCTCCCTCATGAACCTCAAACCCTCACCGAACCACACCACAAGTGTGCTGGCTGGCCCACCTGTCACTTCTCCCTTACTTCCCTTGCCCATCATACTTAGCTACAGGTGCCCATTTGTATTGGGTAGCCATAAGTACCCTCAGTATTAAGTAGCTAGAGATGCCCCCCAAGCATTAGGTAGCTAAAGGAACCTCAGAATTAAGTAGATAGAGGTGCCCTGACTAAACGGAGCTCGTCAGTGGAATGCAGAGAATAGGGTGAGTAATCTCTCATTTATACTCTCATCAGGACTCTGCATAGGGAAGGAGGGAGGCACTCATGGAGGGGAGTGTGCCACCTTTCCATCATTAGACACCTGTAGGCACGTGCCTCCAGTGTCTTATGGTAAATCTGGCTCTGACCAAGACAACACAAAACAAGGCATCTTGCAGACCTCGGTACTTAATCACCTTACAACTGAGGGGTTTTACCCCTTGAGCACCAGAGCAATTTTCACCTTTCAGCGCTCCGTCCATTCATTCGTCTATAACTTTATAATTACTTTTCACAATGAAATGAACTATATCTTGTTCTTTTCGCCACCAATTTAGCTTTCTTTAGGTGGGACATTATGCCAAGAATTATTTTATTCTAAATGTGTTTTAATAGGAAAATAGGAAAAATGTATTATTTTTCAGTTTTCGGCCATCATAATTTTAAAATAATGCATGCTACTGTAATTAACCACTTAAGGACTGCAGTCATAAAACCCCTTGAGGACCAGACCCTTTTTTTCCATTCAGACCACTGCAGCTTTAACGGTTTATGGTTCGGTAATACAACCTACCATCTAAATGAATTTTACCTCCTTTTCATGTCCCTAATACAGCTTTCCTTTGGTGCTATTTGATTGCTGCTGTGATTTTTAGTTTTTATTATATTCATCAAAAAAAACATGAATTTTGTCAAAAAAATGATTTTTTTTTAACGTTCTGTGCTGACATTTTTCAAATAAAGTAAAATTTCTATATACATTTTTGTCCAAATATATTGTGCTACATGTCTTTGATAAAAAAACAAAAACATTCAGTGTATATTTATTGGTTTGGGTAAAAGTTATATAGCGCTCACAGACTATGGTGCCAAAAGTGAACTTTCCCATTTTGAAGCATCTCTGACTTTTCTGAGCACCTGTCATGTTTCATGAGACGCTAAAACGCACGCACGCACGCACGCACGCACGCACGCACGCACGCACGCACGCACGCACGCACACACACACACACACACACACACACACACACACACACACACACACACCCCAAGAGTTTGGACACACCTTCTCATTCAAAGAGTTTTCTTTATTTTCATGACTATGAACATTGTAGATTCACACTGAAGGCATCCAAAATATGAAATAACACATGTGGAACTAAAGTACATAACCAAAAAGTGTGAAACAACTGAAAATATGTCATATTCTAGGTTCTTCAAAGTAGCCACCTTTTGCTTTGATTACTGCTTTGCACACTCTTGGCATTCTCTTGATGAGTTTCAAGAGGTAGTCACCTGAAATGGTTTTCACTTCACAGGTGTGCCCTGTCAGGTTTAAAAAAGTGGGATTTCTTGCCTTATAAATGGGGTTGGTACCATCAGTTGCATTGTGGAGAAGTCAGGTGGATACACAGCTGATAGTCCTACTGAATAGACTGTTAGAATTCATATTATAGCGCGAAAAAAAGCAGCTAAGTAAAGAAAAATGAGTGGCCATCATTACTTTAAAACTTTAAAAGTGTCTCCAAGTGCAGTCTCAAAAACCATCAATTGCTACAATGAAACTGGCTCACATGCGGACCACCCCAGGAAAGGAAGACCAAGAGTCACCTCTGCTGCGGAGGATAAATTAATCCGAGTCACCAGCCTCAGAAATCGCAGGTTAACAGCAGCTCAGATTAGAGACCAGGTTAATGCCACACAGAGTTCTAGCAGCAGACACATGTCTAGAACAACTGTTAAGCGGAGACTGTGAATCAGGCCTTCATGATAGAATATCTGCTAGGAAAGCACTGCTAAGGACAGGCAACAAGCAGAAGATACTTGTTTGGGCTAAAGAACACAAGGAATGGACATTAGACCAGTGGAAATTTGTGCTTTGGTCTGATGAGTCCAAATTTGAGATTTTTGGTTCCAACCACCATGCCTTTGTGCGATGCAGAAAAGGTGAACGGATGGTCTCTACATGCCTGGTTACCACCGTGAAGCATGGAGGAGGCGTGATGGTATGGGGGTGCTTTGCTAGTGACACTGTTGGGGATTTATTCAAAATTGAAGGCATGCTGAACCAGCATGGCTACCACAGCATCTTGCAGCGGCATACTATTCCATCCGGTTTGCGTTTAGTTGGACCATCATTTATTTTTCCACAGGACAATGACCCCAAACACACCTCCAGGCTGTGTAAGGGCTATTTGACCAGGAAGGAGAGTGATGGGGTGCTGCGCCAGAGGACCTGGCCTCCACAGTCACCAGACCTGAACCCATTTGAGATGGTTTGGGGTGAGCTGGACCGCAGAGTGAAGTTAAAGGGCCAACAAGTGCTAAGCATGTCTAGGAACTCCTTCAAGACTGTTGAAAGATCATTTCAGGTGACTACCTCTTAAAGAGACACTGAAGCGAATTTTTTTTTATGATATTATGATTTGTATGTGTAGTACAGCTAATAAATAAAACATTAAGATCAGATACATCAGTCTAATTGTTTCCAGAACAGGAAGAGTTGAGAAACCCCAGTTGTTATCTCTATGCAAACAAGCCATTAAGCTCTCCGACTAAGTTAGTCGTGGAGAGGGCTGTTATCTGACTTTTATTATCTCAACTGTAAGTGCACTGTTTACTTTTTCTCTTCTAGAGGAGAGGTCATTACTTCACAGACTGCTGTGAAAGACTCATTTTGAATGCTGAGTGTTGTGTAAACTTCACATATTATAGAATGATGCAATGTTAGAAAAAACACTATATACCTAAAAATAAAAGTATGAGAATATTTTCTTTGCTGCTAATCTTCTAGTAATTATTCATAGTACACAACCAATTCACTATATCATATATTTTTTTTCCGCTTCAGTGTCTCTTTAAAGCTCATCAAGAGAATGTCAAGAGTGTGCAGAACAGTAATCAAAGCAAAAGGTGGCTACTTTGAAGAACCTAGAATATTATATTTTCAGTTGTTTCACACTTAATGGTTATGTACTATACTTCCACATGTGTTAATTCATAGTTTGGATGCCTTCAGTGTGAATCTACAATGTTCATAGTCATGAAAATAAAGAAAACTCTTTGAATGAGAAGGTGTGTCCAAACTTTTGGTCTGTACTGTGTTGTATGTATGTATGTATGTATGTATGTGTATAAAATATATATTAAGAGAACACAGAGGCATGTCCTGTGCACAATGACATGTCTCTCTGCCTTGCTATTGCTGCCTCTAGTCCCCCACCCCCCTCCTGGTCTGCTGTGCCCCCCTGGAAGAAGCGCCAGGCTAGCGACATACTCCTGTGCTCTCTGTGCAGCCTCACAGGGGCTCCATGTCATGTGGGGCCCATTCAGCTCCATCAGTCAAGCCCAGATCATCCTCTAGGTTTGTGTATGTCGGCAGATTGTGTGCTTCTCTGAGGACAGTGAATGACATGACTATGCACTCTGTAATGTGCTGCAGAAGATGTCAGTGCTATATAAATACATAATTCTAGTATGACAGGACATTAGACCTTGAGTATGGTAGTGGTTAGAGTGTAAGCTCCTCTGAGGACAGTCAGTGACAGGACTATGTACTCTGTAAAACGCAGAAGTCAGTGCTATTTAAATACATAATAATAATATTAATAATAATATTGTAGGATATTAGACTACTCTGTAAAAGGACTGTGGAAGATAACAGTGCTAAATAATAACAATAAAAGTTTTTTTTTGCCCATTTATATTTTTACAAATTTTGATCTATGACACTGCTGCATTGGAGCAGTGATAATTGCTTGTGGCCTAGTCAAGTACAAGATATAATGAAGAGGTGTAAAATATGTGCGACATTAATACAGTGCTTAGTGATTGTAACTTGGGTTCACATACTTTTATGTTATTGATATTATCTAAATCGACAAATGATCTGTTATGACCATGCCCACTCACATAGGGCCCCCTACATTTAGGCTCGGTTCACATTAGCGTTTTGGGCCAGACCGGATCCGGTGAGCGGTTCTGGTGTCCGCATCACCGGTTCCAGATGGCCCAGTCCGTGGCCGCTCACATTAGTGAAAACGGATCTGATCAATGATTCATTGGATCTGTTTTCACTCAGAAAATACATACCTAGGTTCAGGAGCAGCCGGCAGTAGAGGGTTCCTCTTCTTACGCTGTGATTACACAGCGCGTCATGTGACTAGTCACATGAGTCGTCATGTAGTCACATGACCCAGAAGAAGACAGAAGCCTCTACCGCCGGCTGCTGCGCACGATTAGGTATGTATTTTTCCTGCCTAGCCCACCCGCCTGGCTGCTGCACCCGTTCGTCGCTCAGGATCGCGTCACCCATGCCCCCATCCCCCTTGGAACGGTCGGTTTCTTCACTAGTGTGAGGAAATGTTCCGTTTCCCATTCCCCGCAATGCTGCAGTATTTTTTTCCGGATCCGTTCCGCTAGGCAGAACGGTTCGTAAAATTGGCGCCTGCGGCATTTTTGGGATCCGGGGATCCCAAAAAGATTCACATTGGATCTGTTTGCGTCCGGTCCGTTTGTACAGTATACGTTCCAGATCCGATCTGGAAAAAACGCTAATGTGAACCGGTCCTTATTCTTCACAGGGGCCCTCTGTTGGCTTTGTCCATCATTGACTAAACATGACATTCCTACAGTGTGATCTGAAGAAAAAAAGAGTAAGGCTACTGAGGATGGATGGGGAGAGAGAGGTGCTTATTAACAGCCTGTAAGGGACCAATCGGCTTTTGAAATCACTAGTGTAATTTAAACTATATGGTAGAGATCTCACTCTTGCGATTGGCAAAGATTTGCTGTAAATGCAAACGCGTTACATGCAGCATTTTTTTTTTTATTTTAGAGCTATAATAATTGCAATGTATTTAAAACGTGAATCGCAATTGCAAAAATGTACAGTAAAAAATATACGATAATCGCAAAAAAAGCCAGTGTTTTGCAATCCCTAGTGTGAACAGGGCTTAAGGGAGAGTGTAAGGCTACTGAGGATTCTGGGGGGTAGATAGGGAGAAAGGGGGTCAGGGCAGTTTCTAGGCTTCAAGCCAGAAGGAGGAAGTGCGCGGTAGTGAGTTTTGCATTGCGTCCAATAGGAGGCGTGCAAGACGTCTGGAACGCAGGAAAGCCAACGGACTTATGGGTAACTATCCCCCTCTCTCTCAGCTGCACAGCTGAGGCAATTAAGTCTTATTTAAATCACGAATTAGAGTCCTTAGAGACTCGTGAGTCCATGCCTGGTGAGAGGTATATGGAGGCTGCCATATTTATCTCCTTATAAGCAATACACATTGCCTGGCTATCCTGCTGATCCTCTGCCTCTAATGCATTTAGCCATAAACCCTGAACAAGCATGCAGCAGATCAGGTGTTTCTGACATTATTGTCAGATCTGACAAGATTAGCTGCATGCTTGTTTCTGGTGTGATTCAAACACTACTGCAGCCATATAGATTAGCAGGGCTGCCAGGCAACTGGTATCGTTCAAAAGGAAATAAATATGGCAGCCTACACTTACCTCTCACTACAGTTGTCCTTTAAGTTACCTGGGGCTTGTACCAGTTTCCTGCAGCCGCCCTGTGCCCATGCTGGGACAGGCCGAAGCTCCGGTCCCCCGCAGCGCCCTCCTTTCTTTCTAATGCGCTGCCCTTGTCCGCGGGCCTCCTAATCGCGCTCTTATGGACAAGAGCGCTCTGCACATGTGCAATACAAACACTATGTAATGCAGAATGCTTTCGGCGTGGGGAGCTTTGTCTCGGACATTCCATGGACGCGAATGTGCAGTGGCCCATCGACTCGGCAGTCGGCTGGCCAGAAGAGGATCACTGCGGGTGTCTCTGGACTCTGGAGGGACACTTAGTGACAGTGCGGGCACAGGGAGGCTGCAGGGGCTGTTAGAAGCCCCAGGTAAGTTAACCACTTCCCGACCGCCGTATAGACAATTGGCGGCCGGGAAGTGGACCCCGCAAGGACCGCCGTATTGACAAATGGCGGCGGTCCTTTTACGGGCATGGGCGGCGCGATTGCGTCATTCGTGACGTGACTGGCCGTCGGGGACTGGCTCCGACCCCCTCGCGCTTTAACCCGCCAGCTGTTCGGAAGCGGTGGCGGGTTACTAGCACCCGGATGGCTGCATACAAAGTGTATAATACACTTTGTAATGTATACAAAGTGTATTATACAGGCTGCCTCCTGCCCTGGTGGTCCCAGTGTCCGAGGGACCACCAGGGCAGGCTGCAGCCACCCTAGTCTGCACCCAAGCACACTGATTTCCCCCCCCCCCTGCCCCCTGATTGCCCACAGCACCCCTCAAACCCCCCCCCCCCCTGCCCACCCCCCATACTTTTTATTGCACCCAATCACCCCCCTAATCACCCATCAATCACTCCCTGTCACTATCTGTAAATGCTATTTTTTTTATCCCCCCCCTGCTCCCTCCTGATCACCCCCCCACCCCTCAGATTCTCCCCAGACCCCCCCCCCCCCCCCGTGTACTGTATGCATCTATCCCCCTGATCACCTGTCAATCACCCATCAATCACCCCCTGTCACTGCCACCCATCAATCAGCCCCTAACCTGCCCCTTGCGGGCAATCTGATCACCCACCTACACCAATAGATCGCCCGCAGATCCGACGTCTGATCACCTCCCAAGTGCAGTGTTTACATCTGTTCTCTACCCTAAACACCCACTAATTACCCATCAATCACCCATCAATCACCCCCTATCTCCACCTGTCACTGTTACCCATCAGATCAGACCCTAATCTGCCCCTTGCGGGCACCCAATCACCCGCCTACACGCTCAGAGTGCCCTCAGACCCTCCCCCCCCCCCCCCTTATCAATTCGCCAGTGCAATATTTACATCTGTTCTTCCCTGTAATAACCCACTGATCACCTGTCAATCACCCATGAATCACCCCCTGTCACTGCCACCCATCAATCACCCCCTGTCACTGCCACCCATCAATCACCCCCCGTCACTGCCACCCATGAATCAGCCCCTAACCTGCCCCTTGCGGGCAATCTGATCACCCACCCACACCAATAGATCGCCCGCAGATCCGACGTCAGTTCACCTCCCAAGTGCATGGTTTACATCTGTTCTCTACCCTAAACAGTATAGAGAAAGACTGAACCAACCTCAGTTTCTCAATCCTAGGTCAGGAGAGTAAGTGCCGGTGCACTCCTTCATGCAGGTACACCACCTCTGCTACACAACGTGATACTTGTATTCAAGAAGAAGGAGGCACTCCACAGGCTTGAACTTGCGTTCAGTTTATTGCATGTCGTTACACTACATGTTTCGGGCTCCGCCCTTCATTACTCTACCCTAAACACCAGTAATTACCCATCAATCACCCCCTGTCACTGCTACCTATCAGATTAGACCCCTATCTGCCCCTAGGGCACTCAATCACCTGCCCATACCCTCAGAACGCCGTCAGACCCCAGCCCTGATCACCTCGCCAGTGCATTGCTTGCGTCTATTCCCCCCCCCCTAATCACACCTTGAGACACCCATCAATCACCTCCTGTCACCCCCTAGCACACCTACCCATCAGATCAGGCCCTAATTTGCCCCGTGTGGGCTCCTGATCACTCGGCCAAACCCTCAGATCCCCCTCAGACCCCCTTCCGATCTCCCCAGTGCATTGATTGCATCTATTTTCCCCTCTAACCACACCCTGAGACACCCATCGATCACCTCCTGTCACCCCCCTAGCACTCCTATCCATCAGATCAGGCCCAATACAACCTGTCATCTAAAAGGCCACCCTGCTTATGACCGGTTCCACAAAATTCGCCCCCTCATAGACCACCTGTCATCACAATTTGCAGATGCTTATACCACTGAACAGTCATTTTGAGACATTTGGTTTCCAGACTACTCACGGTTTTGGGCCCGTAAAATGCCAGGGCGGTATAGGAACCCCACAAGTGACCCCATTTTAGAAAAAAGACACCCAAGGTATTCTGTTAGGTGTATGACGAGTTCATAGAAGATTTTATTTTTTGTCAAAAGTTAGCGGAAATTGATTTTTATTGTTTTTTTTTCACAAAGTGTCATTTTTCACCTTGAGACACCCATCAATCACCACCTGTCACCCCCTAGCACACCTACCCATCAGATCAGGCCCTAATTTGCCCCGTGTGGGCTCCTGATCACTCGGCCAAACCCTCAGATCCCCCTCAGACCCCCTTCCGATCACCTCCCCAGTGCATTGATTGCATCTATTTTCCCCTCTAACCACCCCCTGAGACACCGATCAATCACCTCCTGTCACCCCCCCTAGCACTCCTATCCATCAGATCAGGCCCAATACAACCTGTCATCTAAAAGGCCACCCTGCTTATTACCAGTTCCACAAAATTCGCCACCTCATAGACCACCTGTCATCAAAATTTGCAGATGCCCCTGAACAGTCATTTTGAGACATTTGGTTTCCAGACTACTCACGGTTTTGGGCCCGTAAAATGCCAAGGCAGTATAGGAACCCCACAAGTGACCCCATTTTAGAAAAAAGACACCACAAGGTATTCTGTTAGGTGTATGATGAGTTCATAGAGTTTATTTTTTGTCAAAAGTTAGCGGAAATTGATTCTTATTGTTTTTTTTTCCCAAAGTGTCATTTTTCACTAACTTGTGACAAAAAATAAAATCTTCTATGAACTCGCCATACACCTAACGGAATACCTTGGGGTGTCTTCTTTCTAAAATGGGGTCACTTGTGGGGTTCCTATACTGCCCTGGCATTTTAGGGGCCCTAAACCGTGAGGAGTAGTCTAGAAAACAAATGCCTCAAAATGACCCGTGAATAGGACATACCCATGCTGAGTGGGAGAAATATCTCTGTAAATGGACAATTGTGTGTAAAAAAAAAAATCAAACAATTGTCATTTACAGAGATATTTCTCCCACCCAGTATGGGTATGTGTAAAAATACACCCCAAAACACATTATACTACTTCTCCTGAGTACGGCAATACCACATGTGTGGCACTTTTTTGCAGCCTAACTGCGCTAAGGGGCCCAGAGTCCAATGAGCACCTTTGGGCTTTACAGGGGTGCTTACAATTTAGCACCCCCCAAAATGTCAGGAGAGTAAACACACCCCACAAATGACCCCATTTTGGAAAGTAGACACTTCAAGGTATTCAGAGAAGGGCATGGTGAGTCCGTGGCAGATCTCATTTTTTTTTTTTGTCGCAAGTTAGAAGAAATGGATTTTTTTTTTTTTGTCACAAAGTGTCATTTTCCGCTTACTTGTAACAAAAAATAATATTTTCTATGAACTCACTATGCCTCTCAGTGAATACTGTGGGATGTCTTCTTTCCAAAATGGGGTCATTTGGGGGGTATTTATACTATCCTGGAATTCTAGCCCCTCATGAAACATGTCAGGTGCTCAGAAAAGTCAGAGATGCTGGAAAATGGGAAAATTCACTTTTTGCACCATAGTTTGTAAACGCTATAACTTTTACCCAAACTAATAAATATAGGCTGAATGGGGTTTTTTTTTATCAAAAACATGTTTGTCCACATTTTTCGTGCTGCATGTATACAGAAGTTTTACTTTATTTGAAAAATGTCAGCACAGAAAGTTAAAAAAAACCATGCCTTTTTTGATGAATGTAATAAAAAGTAAAAATCGCAGCAGCAATCAAATAGCACCAAAAGAAAGCTTTATTAGTGACAAGAAAAGGAGCCAAAATTCATTTAGGTGGTAGGTTGTATGAGCGAGCAATAAACAGTGAAAGCTGCAGTGGTCTGAATGGAAAAAAAGTGCCTGGTCCTTAAGGGGGGTAAAGCCCACGGTCCTCAAGTGGTTAAACCCGTTTCCTTTTAAAGCGGAACTGAAAGCTGTAAAAAAAAAATAAGGATTTCACTTACCTGGGGCTTCTGCCAGCCCCCTGCAGCCGACCTGTGCCCACGCTGTGACATACCGATCCTCTGCTGCCCCGCCTCACTTTTTTTCTCTTGTAGTGGAAGCCGACTTCTAAGTTGACCTCCACTGCACCCTGGCCACGCGTATCCTTGTACGTATTCCAGTGGCCAGGAGCGTCCTGCCCAGTACGAGAAAATCTTTACTGCGCCTTCGAAGTACGCTCCTGGCAATGGCAGCACAAATGAGGATGTGCTCAGCAGGAGCCAGAAAGGCGCCGTTAACACCAACTTCAAGAAGTGATAGTGAGCCGCGGCGTGGCAATGGAAGATCAGTATGTCACGTCGCGGGCACAGGTCGGCTGCAAGGGGCTGGCAGAAGCCCCAGGTAAGTGAAACTCTGAGGCCTTGTTCACATCTAAAATCGCAATCGCCAGCGTTTTGCGATTTCGTGAGTTATTTTTTTTCAACGCTTACCAGCGCGATAATTTATTATTTTTTTTCCCCACTTTCTGACGCAAGTCAGGAAGTGAACTCTTTGACCTGGAAAAGAATAAATACAATGTATTTATTCTTAAAAGTGTTCGGGAAATCGCAATACAAAGCACATTTTCAAGCGCTTTGCGATTTCCCTAAACCTTCCATTGAGGCAAATCACCCCAAAAATGGTACAGGCATTGCTTTGGAGAGCGGATCGAAATCGAACTCCTCATATGTGTACACTCTCATAGGGAATCATTGCACAAGTGCTTCTGGGCAATTTCAGTGTTAACAAGCCTTTAAAGTGATTTTTTTTTTTTACAGCTTTTAGTTCCGCTTTGATGGGAATCTTATCTCAGAATAGTTTCACTTACCTGGGGCTTCTACCAGCCCCCTGCAGCCACCCTGTGCCCTCAACATGCTGGAGCAATGCTCCAATCCCCACTAGGGTGGCCACTTGCAGAAACCCAAAAAGGAGGACATCACACCCTGAAAAGGAGGACCTCGTACCGAGGACCGTGGCGCACCATAGTCCACATGGTGGAGGGCCGGCCGAACGCAAAATGCAATCTTATTGGCAGCAGATTTCCCCATTAGAATTGGCAGCAGATTTCCCCACAAATGCAATCTTATTGGCAACAGAATTCTTCACAAATGCAATGAGAATTGGCAGCAGATTTCCCCACAAATGCAATCTTATTGGCAGGCTGGCAGGCAGCACAGCAATTCACTCACCTGAGTCTCTGGGTCTGGGTGGAGGAGGAAGGAGGATATAGGCAGTGGCTCTGCCTCTGGTGGAGGATGTCGGTCAGGTCGGGCGACACTTACAGACACACTGCTGGGCCTGGCTCAGTCAGTCTGGCTATCTCTGGCTGAGTGGCTGTCTGTCTGTGTCTCTTACTCCGTCTCCTCTGGCGGCACACTCTGCTGGCTGGCTGCTGCTGACTGTGTGACCACGCCTGCGAGCGGGCCAGCGGCACTAGGAGGAGCGGGCACTCACTGTGCTGGCTGCGGGCAGCGCTGGCGCTGCTGATCTCTCAAAGAGTCTGAGTCTCTCTCTGGCTGTGTCTCTCTCCACGGGTCGGGCGGCCGCGGCAGTCTCACACACTGAGCTGGCTGGCTGCGTATTATCGGCTGCGCGTCGTCTGCTCCTCCCCCTGCCAAGCGTAACGTGAGGTCAGGTGGGCTGACGGTTTCCCGATTGGGCTGCGCCGACGTCTACATGTGACGTCAGGCACAGTGTGTTGCTGGGGAGATGTGATCAGGCAGGGGGACGGCAGCCGCGGTCCAAAAATGAGGACATCTGGCTTTCTGTCCTTGCCTTGTGCCAGATGGAGGACCAGAGGTCCAAAAACTGGACTGTCCGGCGCAAATCCGGACCAATGGCCACCCTAGTCCCTGCTGCAGCTAAGTTTAGTTTTCGGCAACAGACCAGTCGCCAAGCTACTGCACCTGCACGGCCCTGGCTGCGCGCATCCTTCGCTCTCGCTTACATTGCTGTCTTGCGCATGCGCAGTAAGAGAAATCAGGGTTGGCGACGTGAGCGAGAATGTGTGTGTCTAGGGTGGTGCAAGCGCTGTGGCTCGGTGATGAAAATTAGCTGCTGGGGGGGGGGGGGGGGGACAGGAGCATTGTTTTAGGAAGTCAAGGGTGCAGGTGACTGCAGTGGGCTGGTGGAAGTCCCAGGTTACTGAAAATCCTTCTTCCTTTTTTCTTTCTTTATTTGAGTTAAAGGGCAACTGAAGTAAGAGGGATATGGAGGCTGAGATATTTTGTTCCGTTTAAAAATGCACATTGCCTGGCTTCTTTCTGATCCTCTGCCTCTAATACTTTTAGCCATAGACCCTGAACAAGCATGCAGCAAATCAGGCGTTTCTGACATTGTCAGATCTGACAAGGATTAGCTGCATGCTTCTTTTTGGGGTGATTCAGACACTTCAGTAGCCAAATAGATCAGCAGCGCTGCCAGGCAATGTGTATTGATTAAAATGAAATAAATATGGCAGCCTGCATATTCTTCTCACTTCAGTTCCCTTTAACTAACTCCAGGTTCGCAAGCCTGCTGTACACACCAATATGACTGAGAAGGCAGAGCTTAACGGCCCTTGGGGGCGTGGTTTATCGCTGCCAAATGGGGGGCGGGAATACTTTTCGATTTGGAGGCGGGGCTTTGTAGCAGCACAGAGGGGAACATTTTGGCCAATGTCTGGCTGCTCAGGACAAAGTCTGGCCCTGGAAAAGACCCCGATCACATAATATTGCTACCAAAACGAATTTACATCAGGTTTTTTTTTTTTTACCTTCACAGTATAATTTCTACTACCGGCCGCTAGGGGAGCTCCGGGATGTAGCAGTCTCTACTGTCAGGGCAGCCGCTCTCTATGACTGCTTGTTCCTGGACCGGTGTATGTCGGGTCTGAGAGCTCCTGGCTATCGGGGATACGGAGAGCAGGGCAGTTTCTAGGCTAAAATGCACCCAGGGCGAGGGTTAAAATTGTGCCCCCCCCCAGGTATACATGTCCGCAGTGTAGGTAGCCAGCTATAGGTCCCCCCAGTATAGGTAGCTAGGCATAGTATAGGTAGCCAGGCATAGGTGCCCCAGTATAGTTGCCCCCAGTATAGGTTAGCCAGGTAGGTGCCTCCAGTATAGGTAGCCGGTATAGTTGCCGCCCGTATAGGTTAGATAGGCAGGTGCCCTCGGTATAGCTTAGATAGGCAGGTGCCCCCGATATAGGTTAGATAGGCAGATGCCCCCAGTACAGGTTAGCTAGGTGGGTGCCTCTAATATAGGGAGTCAGAATAGTTGCCCCCAGCCTAGGTTAGATAGGTAGGTGCCCCCAGTATAGGTTAGTTAGGTAGGTGCCTCCAATATAGGTAGTCAGTATAGTTGCCACCAGTATAAGCTAGGTAGGTAGGTGCCCCCAATACAGGTTAGATAGGTAGGGGCCCTCCAGTATAGGTTAGATTAGGTAGGTGCCCCCCAGTGTGGTTAGATTAGGTAGGTGCCCCCCAGTATAGGTTAGATTAGGTAGGTGCCCCCCAGTATAGGTTAGATTAGGTAGGTGCCCCCCAGTATAGGTTAGATTAGGTAGGTGCCCCCCAGTATAGGTTAGATTAGGTAGGTGCCCCCCCCCCGTGTGGCTAGATTAGGTAGGTGCCCCCAGTATAGGTTAGATTAGGTAGGTGCCCCCCAGTATAGGTTAGATAGGTAGCTTCCCCCCAGTATAGGTTAGATTAGGTAGGTGCCCCCCAGTATAGGTTAGATTAGGTAGGTGCCCCCCAGTATAGGTTAGATTAGGTAGGTGCCCCCCAGTGTGGTTAGATTAGGTAGGTGCCCCCCAGTATAGGTTAGATTAGGTAGGTGCCCCTAGTATAGGTTAGATTAGCTAGGTGCCCCCCAGTATAGGTTAGATTAGGTAGGTGCCCCCCGGTATAGGTTAGATTAGGTAGGTGCCCCCCCCCCCCAGTATAGGTTAGATTAGGTAGGTGCCCCCCAGGATAGGTTAGATAGGTAGCTGCCCCCCCATAATGGAGGGGGGAGCTGCAGCAACGGGGAGGGCAGCCCGACCTCTCCCTCCCTCTCCTCTACCGGGCGCCCTCCGTGCTCCCCCCTCCGAATGTAACTGCAGGGAAGCGCTGTGTAGGGAGGGCAACTCACCTCCCTGGTTCCAATCGCCACCTGTCTCCTCTTCTGTCTTCTCCTCATAGCTGCTCATACACACCCGGGTAAACAGGAAGCAGCGTGTGTATGAGCGGCCATGAAGAGAAGACGGAGACAGCCGGCGATTGGAACCAGGGAGGTGAGTTGCCCTCCCTACACAGCGCTTCCCTGCAGTTACATTCGGAGGGGGTAGCACGGAGGGCGGCCTGCGGAGAGAAAGGGAGGGAGAGGTCGGGCTGCCCTCCCCGCGGCTGCGGCTCCCCCCTCTATTACAGCGCCCACAGTCCTTCGGCGCCCAGGGCCGCTCTGTCTGCGAGCAGTATGCGTGCCAGTATGACGTCATGGCAGCTATTGTGACACGAGTGCAGGTGGGCATCACGAGTACCGCTGAGGATGGCACCTGCAGAGACATGTGACCACTGCCCATCTGCTATTGCTATGCCATGCTAGTGGATGGAGGTGAGGAAATATGTTCAACAGGGAAAGGTGAGGGAATGTGCTGTGCTGTATATACTGCTGTACGTGCATCATGCAGCTATGTACTCAGCGGTGTGCACATGCCTATCCACACTACAATTTTGATTGGCCAATTTTACCACTTCTATGTGGTATGTGACTCTGAGCTTAGTCGCATAATCTGTGTCAGTCTGTTTGCCCTCATATTACATGAAGGTGGTAAAAGTGGCTTGTGATTGGCCACTCATTTTTTGGATATGTGTATGCACCCTAAAGGTGGCCACTAACTGTCCAATTTGTAGCGCAAAATCGTTTGAGCGATCAGAAATTCTGATGGGATTGGTTGTAAATAATCTCTGTTGATGGGCACAAACGATTATAAAACAATTGGATTTTTGTCAAATCAAAATTTGGCTTTTCTTGTTGGTTGTGATAGGAAGCAAAGATTGGTTCATTGATGGTGTAGTGAACGAGTTTTCTTCCGATCAGAATTTTCTGATCGCTGAAACGATTTTTCACTAGAAATTGGACCGTTAGTGGCCATCTTTAGTTACTTTTTCCCTCCCTCTACTTTAATGTGATATACACAGGGCCCAACTGTTTAGAGTACTCTGGCCCGCCCCTCACAATGTGGCTTCTTCTCCCCTTCCTATTGCTGCCTAGTAGGCAGCTCCACCCCCATCTCTAGGCATTACCGCCCCCTTTCCGGCAGCTTTGATTATCATTAGAGCAAAGCTGCTGCAGCCATCTTGTTAGACAAAGCAAGGCATTAAACACTGGTCTGCCCCTCAGTATGTCACTGCTGCTGCCCTCTTCAATGCTGCTGGTGCTGTACGTATGTCCCTGTGTCTGCACACTGGCCCCAATGTCCAAGCCCGTTGCCCTTCAGCTTACCTCCTTGGTATATCCTAGAAGATTGTTAGCGTCTCCTTAACCATATTGCGTCATCACGCTAGCAACACGTTACTCATGTGCAATAGAACTTGCAGTGTCTGAAACAGCTGATTATCAGCTGGTTTTGGAGACACACACATTTGCCCTATAATGTTGCACTGCCCTGCCAGCAAACCACATTGGAAGCTGCATAAAGCACTGCATCATTCCTTGTTTGGAGTGCAGCATTCTCCATACATAGTGATTTATTGCTTGCTGTGGCACTGCAGTAAAGGTGCAGTCCGTACAGAGAATGGGGCAGCGCGTTCGCAGAAAGGAGCAGTCCGTCTGCAGAATTCTGCACTCCGTACAGAGAATGGTGCAGTCCTTTAGACAGCTTCCGGTGTGGTTTCCAGGCAGGGCAGCACAAAATTTAGGGCAAATGCTCATGTCCCCGAAATCAGCTGATAATCGGCTGTTTCAGAAACTGAAAGTTCTTTTGCGAATGTGCATGAGTAACATGGAGCCAGCGTGTTGTCACAATATGTTATCAAAAGAACAGGGCAACAGTGCCGATCATTTTCTTTTGTTTCCATAGATGATCCTGCCGGATCGATCGAGGCACACAGCAACTGTAAGGTGATTGAGCCCACCAGTTGTTCTACTCACTGTGACTCAGTATGGTTATGTTATGACATTTAGGAGAAGCCAACTATCTAGGGCATTCCAACACACCAGCAGTCTGAGTCGGCACATAGCTTCTGCAGCCCCCACCTCATCCACTGCAACTTAGGGTGCATACCAGGGCTGTGGAGTCGGTCCAAAAATCCACCGACTCCGACTCCGACTCCTCAGTTTAGGATTCCACCGACTCCGACTCCACGACTCCGACTCCTCTAATTTGCATATTACAATTTTGTTGATTAAAAGTATGTAACATGAAATTCGTCTCTTAACTGCCAACGCTTAGGAATTTTACAAGACAACTGAAGTGAGAAGGATATGTAGACTACTATATTTATTCCCTTTAGACTAAAACTAGTCCTTGGTAAGAGTACTTGTAAAAGGTACAAACCGGGACAAAGAACATCTATCAGGCCCTAGGCAATGTAAGTGTGGGTACATGTAAGAATGATGTGCAGGTACTCTGCATGGGAATGAGGAGATTGTAAACAGACAACACCTCTGTGTTCAATGTGCACATCATTCTCAGTGGATTCCCTGCAGCTCTGTGGGGAGTGCATATGTAGAGTATAGTACTACTGTGTAACAAAGTAAACCCGAGACAGATGAAATTAAAGTTTTATACATACCTGGGGCTTCCTCCAGCCGCCTTCAGGATAATCAGTCCCTCGTTGTCCTCCTCCGCCACCTGGATCTTCTGCTATGAGTCCAGGCGTAGTGCGCATGCACACACTCCGCCGCCAGGAGCATACTACACCTGTGCAGCACTATTGCGCAGGTGCAGAATGTTCCTGGCTGTGGGAGCGGCATGCGGCCGGACAGCGCTGACTGGCTGAATTACCAGGACTCATATCAGAAGATCCGGGTGGTGAAGGACAGCGAGGGACTGATTAGCCTGAAGGGGGCTGGAGGAAGCCCCAGGTATGTATAAAACTTTACTTTTCATCCGTCTCAGGTACCCTTTAATTTGTAGTCACCAAACCAAATTTTAACAACATATCAAATTATTTGATTTCATCAGCAAAGGGAGTGCATACATTTGCATAAATCAGCATCAATGCAGAATTATTTCCATCTCGTTGACCATCTCTATTAGTGACACAGCTACACATCAGGCTTTATTCTTACAGCATAGATGTTATTTAGTATATATAAGAGATTCCTGTGTACACATATATACAGTCACAACCAGATATGTATATCTGACCTTAAAAATATGGGGACTGCTTTATTGAAGCAGCACAAGTAACTAATTTTGATTGGTTTGTTTCATTTTTGTGGACTAAGCACAGCTATTACTGTATATATACTGTATATATACATTATTTTTAATGACTATTATCTGAGAAATAGAACATTTTATCATATTTTCTATTTTAATTACAGTTACAAATTCATTAGGAGTCGGAGTCGGTGCATTTTTTCCCGACTCCGACTCCAGGCACCCAAAATTGCCCGACTCCACGACTCCGACTCCACGACTCCGACTCCGACTCCACAGCCCTGGTGCATACACACATGCTATTTTGATTGGCAGATCACTGTCCAATTTTACTACCTCCACGTAGTAGGAAGGTAAACAGATTGTGGATTGCATGAACAGATTGTGCAGGTAAGCTCTTGTACTACATGGAAGTAGTAAAATTGTGCAATGATTGGCCAATCAAAATTGCATGTGTGTGTACCAGGCTTTAGCATGGACATTAACTGCTTTTTTGAGCTCACCTCCACCTATCATTTGCCCAGATCTGGATAAAGAAAGAAGAGCCTGTGGTGACAAGTCCCAGCGCAGTGGTGGCCTTCGACAGCTTGACCATGACGCCTGGTGAGGGATCGCTTGGTAAGTATAGTGCACTGCTTTCTGCCCACTGCCACTTCTCATTGGATGGGGTGTTTGTTTGTTTTTAAAGTCATTGTGGGCCTGATTTGCAAAACTTGGCGAGCATGGTTATTAAGGGAACAAATCCTCTGTACTCACTTTATTCATATTGTAAATAATGCTGCAAATGCTCTGGCCTCCATATTTGCCGCATTGATGGGATTGTGACCTAAAGCACAGATACTTCCCTAGTCTATGGATCCTGCAGAGGTTTCCCATGTCCTCCTCCAGACCTCCCCCGTTGCACAGCACCCTCTTGAAGTCCAGGTCTGCGCTCCCCTCTGAGCAGTAGCAACTTAAGGGACCCAGCAGAAAACCTCATAGGGAAATTCTGCTAACGTGATTGGGTGGTCTCTTGAACTGCTAGGTTTCAGATGTAGTGTAAAACACACACACGCTTTCACTCGCACGCTTTCACTCGCACGCTTTCACTCGCACGCTTTCACTCGCACGCTTTCACTCGCACACTTTCACTCGCACACTTTCACTCGCACACTTTCACTCGCACACTTTCACTCGCACACTTTCACTCGCACACTTTCACTCGCA